>NW_027397076.1:9952765-10005085 GCF_003265705.2 Callorhinus ursinus
CCCCGCCAACATCTGTCGTTCCCTGACTTGTTAATTTTAGCCATTCTCCACAATAGCCAAACTGTGGAAAGAGCCAAGATGCCCATCGACAGATGAATGGATAAAGAAGTTGTGGTATATATACACAATGGAATATTATGCAGCCATCAAAAGGAATGAGATCTTGCCATTTGCAACGACGTGGATGGAACTGGAGGGTGTTATGCTGAGTGAAATAAGTCAATCAGAGAAAGACATGTATCACATGACCTCACTGATATGAGGAATTCTTAATCTCAGGAAACAAACTGAGTGTTACTGGAGTGGTTGGGGGTGGGAGGGATGGGATGGCTGGGTGATAGACATTGGGGAGGGTATGTGCTACGGTGAGCGCTGTGAATTGTGCAAGACTGTTGAATCACAGATCTGTACTTCTGAAACAAATAACGCAACATATTTTAAGAAAAAAGGAAAAGAAGAAGATAACAGGAGAGGAAGAAAAGGGGAGTATGTCAGAGGGGGAGACGAACCATGAGAGATGATGGACTCTGAAAAACTGAGGGTTCTAGAGGGTAGGGGGGTGGGGGGATGGGTTAGCCTGGTGATGGGTATTGAGGAGGGCACGTTTTGCATGGTGCACTGGGTGTTATGAACAATGAATCATGGAACACTGCATCAAAAACTAATGATGTAATATATGGTGATTAACATAACAATAAAAAAATTTAAAAAAAATAAAATAAAAAAAGAGGATTATATGCCAGTATCTCTGATGAACATCGATGCACCAATCCTCAACAAAATATTGGCAAAGTGAATTCAGTAACACAGTAAAAACATTATTCACAACGATTAGCTATTCCCGGATTTATTCCCAGGATACAAGGGTGGTCCAGTATTTGCAAATCAATCAACATGATCACATCAATAAGAGAAAGGATAAAACCATATGATTATTTCAACAGATGCATAAAAATCATCTGACAAACTACAGCATCCATTCATGATAAAAACCCTCAACAAAGTAGGTTTAGAGGGAACATACCTCAACATGTAAAGGCTATATATAAAAAACCCACAGCTAACAGCTTACTCGTTGGGGGAAAAACTGAGAGCTTATCCGCTAAGTTCAGGAACAAGACTAGGATGTCCACTGTCACAATGTTTATTCAGCATAGTACTGGAAGTCCTAGCCACAGCAGTCAGACAAAAAAATGGAATAAATGGTATGCAAATTGGTAAGGAAGAAGTAAAACTTTCACTATTTTGAGATGACACACTATGTAGAAAACCCTGAAGACTTCTTCAAGAACCTAGTAGAACTGATAAATGAATTTGGTAAGGTCACACCATACAAAATCAATATACAGAAATCCATTGCATTTCTATACAACTAATAATGAAATAGCAGAAAGAGAAATTAAGAAAACAATCCCATTTACAATTGCACCAAAAAATAATAAGAATAAACTTAACCAAGGAGGTGAAGGACCTGTACTATTTATTTATTTATTTATTTATTTATTTATTTATTTATTTATTTATTATTTTAAATTCATTTAGCTAACATATAGCACATCATTAGTTTCAGATGTAGTGTTCAGTAATTCATCAGTTGCATATAATACCCATTGCTCATCACATCATGTACTCTCCTTAATGCCCATCACCCAGTTACCCCATCCCCCCATCCACCTCCCCTCCAGCAACCCTCAGTCTGTTTCCTAGAGTTAAGAGTCTCTCATGGTTTTCTGTCCTCTCTGATGACTTCCCATTTGGTTTTCCTTCCCTTCCCCTGTGATCCTCTGCACTGTTTCTTAAGTTCCACATATGAGTGAAACCATATGATAATTGTCTTTCTCTGAATGAAATATTTCACTCAGCATAATAACTTCCAGTTCTATCCATGTCAATATAAATGGTAAGTATTCGTCCTTTCTGATGGCTGAGTAATATTCTATTATATATATATGTATACCACATCTGCTTTATTCATCCATCTGTTGATGGACATCGCTATAAATATTGGGGTGCTCGTACCCCTTCGGATCACTACATTTGTATATTTGGGGTAAATACCTAGTAGTTCAATTGCTAGCTCATAGAGTCGCTCTATTTTCAACTTTTTAAAAAACCTCCATACTGTTTTCCAGAGTGGCTGCACCAGCTTGCATTTCCACCAGGAGTGTAAGAGGGTTCCCTTTTCTCCACCTCCTCGCCAACATTTGTTGTTTCCTGTCTTGTTAATTTTAGCCATTCTGACTGGTGTGAAGTGGTATCTCATTGTGGTTTCGATTTGTATTTCCCTGATGCCGGGTGATCTGGAGCATTCTTTCATGTGTCTGTTGGCCATTTGTATGTCTTCTTTGAAGAAATGTCTGTATCTTCTGCCCATTTCTTTTCTGGATTATTCTTTGGGTACTGAGTTTGATAAATTTTTTATAGATCTTGGATACTAGCTCTTTATCTGATATGTCATTTGCAGATATCTTCTCCCATTCTGTAGGTTGCCTTTTAGTTTTGTCAACTGTTTCTTTTGCTGTGTAAAAGCTTTTTATCTTGATGAAGTCCCAGTAGTTCATTTTTGCTTTTGTTTCCCTTGCCTTTGGAGACATGTCTGGCGAGAAGTTGATGCAGCTGATGTCACAGAGGTTGCTGCCTGTGTTCTTCTTTAGGATTTTGATGGACTGCTGTCTCACATTTAGGTCTCTTATCCATTTTGAGTTTATCTTTGTGTATGGAGTAAGAAAATGGTCCAGTTTCATGCTTTTATATGTGGCTGTCCAGTTTTCCCAGCAGCATTTATTGAAGACACTGTCCTTTTTCTGTTGGATGATCTTTCCTGCTTTGTCCAAGATTAGGGAAGTTCTCAGCTATGATTTGCTCAAATATATCTTCTGCCCCTCTTCCTCCCTCTCTCTCTTTCTTCTTCCTCTGGGACCCCAATAATTCTTAATATTGTTTTGCTTTATGGTATCACTGATTTCTCAAAGCCTCCCCTCATGGTCCATTAGTTGTTTTTCTCAATTTTTCTCAGGTTCCTTCTTTTCCATCATCTTGTCTTCTATGTGACTGACTTTTCTGCCTTATTTACCTTAGCTGTTAGAGCATCCATTTTATTTATTTTTTATTTTTTAAATTTTATTATGTTAATCACCATACATTACATCATTAGTTTTTGATGTAGTGTTCCATGATTCATTGTTTGCATATAACACCCAGTGCTCCATTCAGTGTGTACCATCTTTAATACCCATCACCAGGCTAACCCATCCCCCCACCCTCCTCCCTTCTAGAACCCTCAGTTTGTTTCTCAGAGTCCATAGTTTCTCATGGTTCATCTCCCCCTCCGATTTCCACCTCTTCATTTTTCCTTTCCTGCATCCATTTTAGACTGCATCTCAGTTGAAGCATTTTTAATTTCGACCTGATTAGATTTTATTTCTGTACTAAGAGATTCTCTAGTGTCTTTTATGCTTTTTACAATCCAGCTAGTAACTTTATAATTGTTATCCTGAATTCCAGCTCTGACATTTTACTTATATCCTTGTCGATTAGATCTGTCACAGAGGGTATTACCTCTTGTTCTTTCCTTTGTTGTGAATTCCTCCTCCTAGTCAATTTCCTCAGAGAAGAATGGATGAACGAGAGAACAAAATAAAAAATATCAACCATGACCCAAGCGAAATACACAGTAGACAAATCTGAATAAGTCAAAAACCAAGAAAGAAAAGAAAAGGAAAAAAAGCGGGGGAGGGAGAGTGAGAATATAATCTCTCATGTGGACAAAATAGGGTGATCCACTTGGTCCTGGGTGTATTTTGGTCTGTAGGAAGACACTAAATCCCAAAATTGTAAGGAAAGCAATATATATATATGTATGTGTGTGTGTATATATATACAATTATATCTATATCTATATACACACAATTGAGTACAGTGAAAGGAAGCCAAAAATGAAGAATATATCTATAAAAGGTAAATGTAAAAATGAAAGTTAAAAAAAGACTTAAAAACAAGAGTTGATAAAATAAGAAACTAGTTGAAAAGGAAAAAAAGAAAAAAGAAAAGGAATATTTTAAACTGAAAGATGAAAGAATCATGATCCTTGAGTTCTATACACTATTTTCCCCTAGTGCTGGAGTTTTGCAGTTCTTTGTGCTCCATGAACTTGGTATTTGCCTAATAGTCCAGTTCATCTTCTGGGGGAGGGGCCTGCTGTGCTGATTCTCAGGTGTATTTGCCTGGGCGTAGTTGCACTGCCCCTTGCCAGGGGGCCAGGCTCAGTGTAAGCTGCTTTGGGTTGTTTTGTGTGGCTTTTGTTCCCTGAAGGCTTTCCACAGTGCTTTAGAGGATGAAAATAAAATGGTGCGCCCTGATCTCCAGTCCTGAAGCTTAAAGATTGGGTCCCCCTCCCTTCTATAAACAACCTGAAGGGAAAAGCAGTCTTCACTTTTGTGTGTGCCAAACTCTGCAGATTCCTGCGGTGAATACCTGCACTGATCCTGGGGTGGGGGTGGGTGGGAGGGAGGAGGGTTGCTGTGTTCCTGCCCTTTGCAGGCCCCCCACCTGGAGAGTGGTCACCAGATTGTGCACACACCCACACCACCCCTTTGGGGAAAAGGTGGAGGGTTGCCATGTTTTTGTCCTTTGCAGGGCCCCCACACTGAGAGCTGTCTCCCAATTGTGGTACGGTTCAGTGTTTATGGCAAACTGAGCTGAGAAGCCACTCCCAGTCTCATTGATTGCGGCTGGTTTCCAGGCTCCAATGCTTGAGAACTCTGCCAGCTCAGGCACCCTCATTCTTTCTGTGACCCCAGGGATCCTTAGACCACAGTGTCCCCCCTAGGATTCTGCCTGCTTTGCCACCTGAGCACCTTTCAGGCAGGGACGTTTCTCACTGGATCAGACTTCTAAGAGTTCTGATTTTGCACTCTGCTACTATATCACTTTCCGGTAGCTGGCTTAGGGAGGCTCCCCCCACCATTTATCTTCTGATATATGTCCCCTCAGATTCACTTCTCCGCATCTCCTATCTTGTAGAAAGTGGTTGCTGTTCTACTTGTAGAATTCCAGCAAATCTTGTCTTATGTCTCAGGTTGAATTCATAGGTGTTCAGAATGTTTTGATAGATATCTAGCTAAATTCAGGAGAGCATTTGAAATGAGGCCCCCTACTCTTCCACCATCCTGCCTCCCTCCCTAAAACCTGTACTCTTTAAACTATAAAATACTGGTGAAAGAAATTGATGACAATACAAAGAAATGGAAAGATATTCCATGCTCATGGATTGGGAGAACAAATATTGTTAAAATATCTATACTACCCAAAGCAGTCTACACATTTAATGTAATCCCTATCAAAATACCAACACCATTTTTCACAGAACTAGAACAAACAATCCTAAAATTTGTATGGAACCACAAAAGACCCCAAATAGCCAAAGCAATCTTGAACAAAGAGCAAAATGGGGGGGATCACAATGCCAGATTTCAACTACAAAGCTATAGTAATCAGAACAGTATGGTACTGGCACAACAATAGATACATAGATCAATAGAACAGAATAGAAAATGTAGTAATCAAAACAGTATGGTCCTGGCACAAAAATAGACACATAGATCATTAAAACAGAATAAAAAACCCAGCAATCATAATTACATCTTCAACAAGGTAAAAATATGCAATGGGAAAAAGACATTCTCTTCAACAAATGGTGTTGGGAAAACTGGACAACTACATTCAAAAGAATGAAATTGGATCACTTTCTTACACCATACACACACACACAAAAACTCAAAATGAATTAAAGATCTAAATGTGAGACCTGAAACCATAAAAATTCTAGAATAGAACACAAGCAGTAATTTCTCTGACATTGACCATAGCAACATCCTTCTAGATAGGTATCCTGAGGCAAAGGAAACAAAAGGAAAAATAAACTATTAGGATCATATCAAAATAAAGGTTCTGTACAGCAAAGGAAACAGTAGAACTAAAGACAACATACTGAATGGGAAAAGATATGCAAATAACTTATCGAATAAGGGGCTAGTAGCTCAAATGTATAAAGAACTACAACTACTCCAACTCAACACCAAAAAATCCCTAAAATGTCCATTTAAAAAATGGGCAGAAAACACGTACAGACATCTCTCCCAAGAAGACATCCAGATAGCCAGCAGACACATGAAAAGATGCTTAACATCACTTATCATTAGGGAATTGCAAGTCGAAACTGCAATGATAGCACCTCACACATGGAAGAATGGCTAAAATCAACAACACAAACAAGTGTTGGTGAGGATGTGGAGAAAAAGGAATCCTTGTGTACTGTTGGTGGGAATTGTGAACCTGTGCAGCCTTGTGGAAAACAGTACGGAAGTTCCTCAAAAAAATTAAAAATAGAAGTAACCATATGATCTGGTAATTCCACTACTGGATACTTACCAAAGAATACAAAAACACAAATTTTGAAAAGATATATGCACCACTGTGTTTATTGCAGCATTATTTACAATAGCCAAGTTATGGAGGCAGTGCGGATGACCATGGATAGATGAATGGATAAAGGCTGTAAAAGATATCAAACATATATTATAAAATCTTATTGAATCTGTAAGAAACCATAGTTAAAATGAAACCAGTAAACGTAAATCACTGTTGATAATATGTTGTCAGATATAACACAGTTATTAAGAAATGTTTCTGTAACGTCATAAAGAGGAAATAATGGTATAGCATTAAAATTCCACACTATTCGATCAAGCCTTTGGGGTAAAAGTAAGAAAAGAAAAATGAAAATTACAGTTTGTTAAGGATGAACATAGTTACAATTGAATTCTTGACATCAATAAGAAATACGAGTTTAATGTATTTGTAAAAACTAGAAGACTAATAGAAATAAAATGTTTGAAAACTGAAGAAAGAGTACAAACAAAGAGTAGGAAAGGATAATAAAGACTGCATAAAATTCAGTCACAGGAATACCACCAAATGTGAACATATTAAAAGTCAAATCTTCTCAGATTGTAAAACAAAGAAAGCCAACTGCAGTTATGGCTGTTTTTAAGAGATGTAGCCAAGATAAAATTACAGAAATAGAAGGAAAATAAATGGATAGTCAACACTGTACTAGTTAAATAGAAAACTTAAGTAGCAATGGTAATAGCCAACAAAATATAATTTAAGATGAAGAGTATTATATAACATTAATAATAAAATATGTAATCCATAAAGATATGTCATTCTTTTGCTTAACGGAAAAACATAACAAAATGTGAAATTTAGAAATACAAAGAGACAATTATTTTTATTTTTAAAGATTTTATTTGTTTATTTGAGGGAGAGAGACAGAGACAGATAGCAAGAGAGTATGAGCGGGAAGGGGAGGGAGAGGAAGGCTCCCTGCTCTGCGAGGCTCGATCTCAGGACCCTGAACCAAAGGCAGATGCTTAACCGAATGAGCCACCTAGGTGCCCCAAAGAAAATCTGATAATCAATCACAGACTTTCTCTTCCTGTTCTCCACCATGGAGCAAGATCAGGGTGAAAAGGAGAACCCCATGCAGGAACTTTGCATCCACAAGCTCTGCCTCAACGTCTGTGTGGGGGAGAGTAGAGAGAGACTGACCCAGGCAGCCAAGGTGCTGGAGCAGTTCACAGGCCAGACCCCTGTGTTCTCCAAAGCTAAATACACTGTCAGATCCTTTGGCATCAGTAGAAATGAAAAGATTGCTGTCCACTGCATAATCCATGGAGCTGAGGGAGAAGAAATCCTAGAGAAAGGTCTAAAGGTGCAGGAGTAGGAGTTAAGGAAAAATAACTTCTTGGGATGCCTCGGTGGCTAAGCTTCTCACTTCTGATTTCAGCTCAGGTCATGATCTCAGAGTCATGAGATTAAGCCCCGTGTTGGGCTCTGTGCTCAGCGGGAGTCTGCTTGAAATTCTTTCTCTCCCTCTGCTTCCCCCACCCCACTCACGTGTCTGCTCTCTCTCTAAAATAAATAAATAAAATCTTTATTAAGAAAAGGGAAAAAGGGGGCGCCTGGGTGGCTCAGTCGTTAAGCGTCTGCCTTTGGCTCAGGTCATGATCCCAGGGTCCTGGGATCGAGCCCCGCGTCGGGCTCCCTGCTCAGCGGGAAGCCTGCTTCTCCCTCTCCCACTCCCCCTGCTTGTGTTCCCTCTCTCGCTGTCTCTCTGTCAAATAAGTAAATAAAATCTTTAAAAAAAAAAAAGGAAAAAATGACTTCTTTGGTACTGGAAACTCTGGTTTTGGGTCCAGAAGCACATCTATCTGGGGATCAAATATGACTCAGTCATTGGTATCTATGGCCTGGATTTCCATGTGGTCCTACTCTGAGTAGAGGCTAGTTTTCAGCATCACAGATAAGAAGCACAGGACAGTCTTGGTTGGGCCCAAACACAGAATCAGCAAAGAGGAGATCACATGCTGTTTCCATGATTGGATCATCTTTTCTGGCTAATAAATTCCTGTTTCTGTCCAAAAGGCCAATAAAAACTTTTCCGTGAAAAGCAAGTAAAAAAGAAAAAAAAAGTTTGATCATAGTGATAATACTGTGTATGGCAACATTTCTCAGATTTTGATGATGAAGTAGACAAGGTAGGGTTATAGATGGTATGATTTATGTAATTAGAAAGTTTTAAAAATATACATCTCACTTTTAAGAATAGATAATATACATTTTAGTGCTCATGTAACAGAAAACTACATACTAGTTTTCAAAGAACATCTAAAGAAATTTGAATTTGAATAATTATACCCTTTGACTATAATGTGGTAAAACTAGAAATATATTATTAAAAGATAACAAATCTAAGTGCTTAAAAATTTAAAAGCAAGCACTAATTTTCAGGATAAAAAGGAAATCAAGACTGAATTTTATCAACTATACATGTATAATAATTGAAATGAAAACATGACTTGTCAAAACCTAAGTGATATGGACAAAATCCTACTCAGGAGAAATGTCCTAGCCTATAATGCTTTTATTTTTAAATAGGAAAGAATAAAATAAGCATTCCACTAAAGAGCTAGAAAAAAGAATATCATAAAAAGTTGTATGGTTGAATTGTTATAGTTAAGAAAATAGTAAATTGGAGTGCCTGGGTGGCTCAGTCAGTTGTCTGATTCTTGATTTCAGCTCAGATCATGATATCAGGGTCGGTGAGATCAAGCCCTGCATCAGGCTCCATGTTGGGCATGGAGCCTACTTAAGATTCTCTTTCTCCCCCTTCCACCGCCGCCCCCTCCAGCCCCAGCACATTCTATCTCTTAAAAAAACAAAACAAACAAACAAAAAACCACAAAGAAAACCCCAGAAAGGAGTAAATTAGTAAGTAAACAAACAAGTCATGAATAAATAACTCTTCTGGTAGATGTATGATAAAAATAAAACTAACTGGGGGCACCTGGGTGGCTCAGTTGTTAAGCGTCTGCCTTCGGCTCAGATCATGGTCCCAGGGTCCTGGGATCGAGCCCCACATCGGGCTCCCTGCTCGGCGGGAAGCCCGCTTGCTTCTCCCTCCCCCACTCTCCCTACTTGTGTTCCCTCTCTCACTGTGTCTCTCTCTGTCAAATAAATAAAATCTTAAAAATAAAATAAAACTGTATCTTTTGAATATGATAATAGACCCATCTAGGCAAACTCAAAGAAAAAAATAATACAGAACATTAGGAATGAAAATGGTGGTAGAATTGCAAGTGTAGAAGATAATATAAAAATATATATAGTTTTTAATCAATAAATTAGAAAACATAAATGGAAATAACTGACTTCCTAGAAAAATGTCAATTACAGATTGATGCATGTCTAAGGTGACTGTATTGATAAATCAGTAACCATAGAACACACTGGAAATTTTTAGGATTTATTCCACAGAAGTGCTAGTCCTAGATTATTTTACATGTTCTTTCAAATTTTCAAGTAATAGACAATTTAATTTCTATGTTAGTTGATTTATTCTGGAGATAGAAAAAGACAGAAGACTCTTCAGTTTACCTAACTCTGATACCAAAACTGAAATGAAAGCGATAAGAAAACTGGAGACTGATTTTACATAAATAAGGATGCAAAATCTTAAATTACAAATAGCAATCCAGGATTATATTAAAAAATATATACCATGGGGAGACAAACTTACTTTTAGGAGTATAAAGATGGTTCTTACCAGGAATTGAATATGTTAATGTATTAAATGGGAAAACCTATGTGATCATCCTGAATTATATCCTAAACAAATTTAACAAACCTTGTAAGAGCATTCTGGATTACTCTTTCTATAGAAACAATGATTAGTCTCTGTCAGGCACTGATCTAGCACTTTACATGGACTGTCTTAACGTAATCTTCCTAACAACCCTATGAAGGATCTAGTACTGGTTTGCTTATTTTATAATAAGCAATAATAAGCACCCGGTGGCTCAGTCAGTTGAGCATCTGCCTTCAGCTCGGGTCATGATCCCAGGGTCCTGGGATCGAGTCCAGCATTAGGCTCGCTGCTCAGCGGGGAGCCTCCTTCTCCCTCTCCCTCTGCTGCTCCCCCTGCTTGTACTCTCTCCCTCTCTGTCAAATAAATAAATAAAATCTTAAAAAAAAAAAGAAACTGAGTCACAGAGTGGTTACATAATCCTACCAAGATCATGCAGTTACAGATGGGACCAGCATTTGAACTTCGGTAGTTTGGATCCTGAGTCTGTGTTTTTTATCCATTATGCTATTCTTTGTCTTTTTGTTCATTACTGAAAGAACAAATTCTTCCTTAATGCGGTAAAAAGTTACCCATGAGAATCCCAACAGCAAACATCATACTAAATGGTATAAAATTCCATAAAATTCATCAACAAGACAAGAATTATCCTCTCATTATTTTAGTGGTTCTAGTCAATGCAGTTGTTTAAGAAAAAAAAAAATATCCAGGATAAGGTCAGCTGATTAGCAATTCCATCTGCCACCTGAAATCCCCTTTGCCATGCAACATAACATAATCACATACTCCAAGGATTAAAGTATGGGATATCTTTGGGATATCGTTATTCTGCCTACCACAGTATCTTTGGAAATATGGTTATCTAAGAAGAGAATAAGGATAAAAAGAACAGTTGCCACAAAAACCAGTGTTTACATAACAGTAAGAGATTAATCTGCCTCGTCAGGTGGTTTATTTTTCAGGAATTATATCCAGGTGGAGAAGAAGAGATGAGGGCTGGGAGGAATATGTTTTATACTTTTAGCACTAGTGACAAAATTGAATCTAGGTTGAAATAAATGCTCTAGTTTTCCTCTCATGTTTTCTTAACTCTGTGATTCTCTGCATGGTTACAAATTCTTTCTCATATTCTAAAATCCTGTCTTGTGGCATATACTATATATATATATATATAGAGAGAGAGAGAGAGAGAGAGATTAGAGAGATTTTAAGTTGTATAATTATATCTAAAGGAGTTATTTCTGCTCACAGTTGGCCAGTTCTGGTTTGCTGTGTGAATATGTTATTGAAATTTGCATCAAGTGATTCAAGGTGCATATTATTCATTAGAAAATGTTTGGTTAGTGTAATTTTGGCTATGGTGTTCCTTATGTAAACTCACTTATGTAAAATGTGCATTTGTAGTCGCCAGTGTGGCTCTGTACTAGGTCTATTACATAGTTTTGCTTAAAGGTGAGAAATTGTTATTTTTTCTGTGACTTAATTAAATGGGCATTTATTTACCATAAAGCCAGTGTTTTCAGTTACTTTTAGAAAGCATTTAAAAATAATGGGACCTTCCCTGTGTTGTACAATAAAGTAACCACTGTCCACACATGGTTATCAAGCACTTGTAATATCGCTAGTCTAATTACAATGTGCTGTAAGTGTAATATCAACTCTGATTTTGGAAACAGTGCGAAAAGGAATGTAAAAATACTTCAATTTTATATTGGTTATGTGTTGAAATGATAATATTTTGAATATACCAGATTAAATAAAATATATTAAAACTCATTTCCCTCTTTTTACTTTTTAAATGTGGAAACATTAATTGGAAACTTTAAATTTACATATATGGTCACATTATTTTAGACACATTTGATCCATATGAGACCCTTCTAATGATAATATAAACTCATGATAATAAAATTATATCATCACTGTAGAGATGAGAACTTAACTTACAGTGCTCAAAAGCATGTGCACGTCTGTCCAGTTCATCTAAAAATGGAAGCAAACTATTAAGATATAAACTACAAAGAAGAGGGACTTGGTTTTGCATTGCTTGAAATTATCTGATGTGTCAGAAGACCATTCCTACATATTTTGACCCTGCCTGAAGCATTTGATGCACATTCTCTATAAGTCTGAATATCTGGAGCCCTGGAGTGATTTCAAGGGTCAGGAGTCAAGATGAGAATCAGAAAAGCTGAAACAGTCTTGACTGCTAGGTGTTTACCCCAAAGATACAAATGTAGTGATTTGAAGGGGCACCTGCACCCCAGTGTTTATAGCAGCAATGTCCACAATAGCCAAACTATGCAAAGAGCCCAGATATCCATCGATATCTGCTGTGGGTATAGATGTGGTATATACAATGGAATACTACTTAGCCTTCAAAAAAATGAAATATTGACATTTGCAATGATGTGGATGGAACTAGTGGGTATTATGCTAAGCAAAATAAGTCAATTAGAGAAAGACAGTTATCCAATGATCTCACTCATGTGGAATTCAAGAAAACAGAGAATCATAGAGGAAGGAAAGGAAGAATAAAACAAGACAAAATCAGAGAGGGAGACAAACCGTAAGAGACTCTTAATCATAGGAAACAAACTGAGGGTTGCTGGGAGGGGGAGGGTGGTGGGGGGATGGGGTAACTGGGTGATGGACATTAAGGAGGTCCTGTGATGTAATAAGCATTGGGTATTATGTAAGACTGATGAATCACTGAACTCTATCTCTGAAAGTAAGAATATACTATATGTTAATCGAATTTAAATTAAAAAAAAGCTGAAATAGTCTTATGTTGCTGGTGGATATTTCCCATAAGTTGGTAGAGGGTGTAATGATCGATTTGTGGAATAGCTGTGCCTAAATCTTATTTACCGTACTTCTGAATATTGGCCCAAGAAACTCAGGCTTACAGTTTATTTATGAATAGTCTTCTCCAATATGTGAAAGCTCAGGGAATAAAACATTCTGACTCATGAATGTCCTGGTTATTTGAAAGTTCTGTAGAAAACCTGTTTTGTTTATGTTTGTTCTAAAACATACTAATCCAGTTTGTTGCATTAGTACAAATACTTAACAAAGGAAATTAAATCTCTGGTAATTGGGGAGCTCTGATTGGCTCAGAGCATTCATCCTGGGCAAGAATTCCCACAAACAATTTAAAATATTGATAAGTTAGGTGTAGGAGATGGAATTGAGTGCATATTATACTAACACCAAAGATCTATAAATTGCCCTTTTTTGGGAATATGTAATAAGCATTTACAACTACTTAGAAACTCTTGCATTTTATAAAACATTTATGTTAATATGGGCCCTCTTTAAATTTGAAGATTATCATTGAGAAACAAGAGGAGCACAGTGCAAAAAGTTGGAATGAAGTAGAACATTAGCGTGAAGCTTGAGCTTTTAAACATCAAGTTTTATTTTTTTAAATTAAGTTTTTAGTTGGAAGCTTTGGGTCTGGCTTATTTATAGTGTTTCAAATATGTGTGAATGTGCTGTGGGTACATGGATATGTGCCTACAGGCTCTGTCAATAGGTGCAGTCAAATATATTTACATTTATGCTAAAATTCTATGCTAAACCTCCTTGTTTAAAAAAAGACTGTATGTATCCACATCCATTCTATTTAGGAAAGCAGAATGCACTAGAGATTTTTATTCATGCTATTATAATTCTTGTTTTTTTCTGATAATGGGGAACTGAGAATGGAATGGGTAAATCAAATCTATAGACCCTGAATCTTATTTTAGTTAGAAATATCAGTATCTTCACTTATTAACTATTTATTTTTAAAGATTTGTTTATTTATTTGTGAGAGAGTGCGCACGTGCATGCGAGCGAGTGTTGGGGGGTAAGGGAAGAGGAAGAGTGAGAGAGAAACTCTCATGCAGACTATTTGCTGAGCAGAGAGCCCTACATGGGGCTCAATCTCATGACGCTGAGACAATGACCTGAGCCAAAAATAAGAGTTGGTTGCTTATCCCACCGAGCCATCCGTGTGCCCCCCCATTAACTATTTATAATGTTTCATAACATGCAGGACATTTTAGAAATAGTTTGAGCTAATTTAAGATATTTTCTAATTTTTTTTACATCCTTTGCTGGAGGTATTCCTGAGCAACATAGTGTTCTAGTTAACTTTAACTGACGCTCGGCTTTCCCCAAAGACACCGCTGCCCTTGCAGTTTTCTCTAATGGAAATATTTCATCATCCATGCATTTCATTCATGACAGAAACGTCATTCTTTTGCTCTTATCCTATCATATGCATACCTTCTCCCACAGGTTTTATTTTAGACATATCTTTTTGAATTTCCTCCCTCTTCTCTTTCCACCACTATAACTCCGTTAGTTCACATTTCTTTGTTCCTTTCCTTGACATATTAACCTGACTTCCTGCCACCAATTTGTTTGCTCTGTTCACCTTTCAACTGTCACGAGAAGTCTCATTCTGAAACACTGATCTGAATATCTTTCTGATGCTTAATATCTTTCTGATAACCCTCTTAATTCCTGGTTGCTTGCAGAATATAAGCTTCTTGACATGTTACAAGGCTCTTCACAATCTGGAGTACACCTGTGGTTTCTCCCCTTGTATTTTATTGTCTTTTTGTTTTTCTTTGAAGGTAAATACATAATAATTTTGACTCTTCAAATAATTCAGAGGTAAATGTTGTGTTTTTGCATACATTTTTCTATGTTAATGCAAATATTATAAATGGAAATAATGTGTGGATATAAATGAGTTAATACATGTAAAGCATTTAGGATATTAACACAATACTCTGCAATTTGCTTTTTTAACTTAATATGTTTGGTTAACTCTCAAGGTCTATGCATAGAGATCAAACTTAATTACTTTGGTAGTTGATATTCCATGGTGTAGGTGAATCTTAATTAACTTTTCCTTTTTGATAGGCATTCACAAGCTTTCTCTTTTGTAGTAATGTAGTCTTCATATTAGTACTCTTATTTCATAGGCATCTAGAGGAATTAGCAGAAAAAAATTGTGAAATAAGAAGCAATAAGAGGATCTGTGTACCACCAATTATAAATAATACTAAAAAAAAATATGATTCTGGTGCCAGAATAGAGAAATCAATGAATACAAGAAAACCCCTAGAAATAGATCAGCAGTGCATATAAGAATTTACTATAAGAAAAGTTGATATTTGAAAGATGCAAGAAAAGGAAAAATCATTCAATAAATAGTCCTGAAAAAATGTTTTAATGACTACCTCATACCATTTAGTATCCCTTCCCTCAAATTTGCCTGTTACCTTGTAGTCCAGAGACCATGAGTTTTATCCATTCCAGAGAACAAATCTCCCATTCTGCTGTTCCAAGAAGAGGAGGGCATCTGTGAATCTGATTTAGATTTTCAACCTATGTTGTTGCTTATCTCAGTATTCCATTTTTTATTTTTGAGTAGTGGTACATTGTATGGATATGTCACAATTTATTTATCCATTCACCTGTTAATGAACATTTCAGTTATTTCAGCTTTGGAGTATTGTAAATAAAGCTTTATGAATATTTATGTATAAATCTGTGTGGACATATGCTGTCATTTCTCTTGACTAAATACCTAGAGTGGAATTGCTGATTGTGTAGTAAGTTATATGTTTAACGTTTTAAGAAACTGCCAAATTGTTTCCTAAAGTGGTTGTACTGTTTTATGTGCCTACCTGCAATGTGTGAGAGTTGTAGTTGATTTAAATCCCTGTCAACATTGGTATGTGAACTCTTTTTAATCATGGCCACTTTAATAGATATGACTAGTATCTCATGCTTTCAATTTGCATTTCTCTGGAGACAGATGATGTTGAGCATCTTTTCATGTTTTTACTTGCCATCTGTATACCTTCTTTGTTGTAGTATCTGCTTCAAATCTTTTGCCCACTTTTTTTTTAATTAGGTTGTTAATTTTCTTATTAGTGTATTTTAGGATTTCTTATCTGGATTAAAGAATATATGGGAAATATGATTTGCAAATGTTTTCTCTCAGTTCATTTCCTTTTTATTCTCTTAATGTTGTCTTTGAAGAGCAGAAACTCTTAATTTTGATGAAGTTTTAGTTTGTCTGATTTTCTTATGTAGGGCATTTTTGGTGTCCTATCAAGAAATTTTGGCTTAACCTAAGGGCACAAATTTTCTCAAATTTTCTTGTAGAAGTTCTAAGGTTTTAAGTTTTGCTTTTAAATATAGGATTCCTTTTAAAGTTAATTTTTTAAAGTTAATTTATTTTGGCTTAAGGATATCCATTTGTTTCAGCACAGTTTTTTGAATTCTTTAATGAATTGCCATTGTGCCTTTGTAAAAAATCAATCACATATATGTATAGATCTAAATGTACTCTGTATTCCTCCATTCTGTTCCATTGATTTATCTTTAATACTGTACCATCTCTTGTTTACCATATAGCTTCATCATAGTCTTAAAATCAGGTAGTGTAAGTCTCCAACTTTGTCTTTTTCAAAGTTGCTTTGGCTAGTTGAGGTCCTTTGTATTTCCACATGAGTTTTAAAATCAGTTAGTTTCTACAAAACAAGCTTGCTGGGATTTTGATTGAATTACATTGAATCCCAAGATCAATTTGTAAAAAATTAACATAACAATATTGAGTCTTCTGATTTATGAACTTGGTATTACCTCATCATTTGTTTAGGTCCTGTAATTTCTCTCAGTATACATATTTACACATCTACTGTCAAATTTATTCCTAAGTATTTCATATTTTTCACACTATTGTAAATCGTATTTTTTATGTTGAAAATAATCATTTGCTTGACAAATATTTATTGAATATTTAATGAGAAAAAAGAAGTGGACTGGGGAACATTTGTTGTAACATATGTTGCTTTGCACAGCATTCTTCTACCCTTTGGGAAATAACCCTTCCACATAAATGGTCCTAGTAGAGGCTGCCAATCAAGGCAACCTACTGTCTTGACCATAGGGTTGTGCATACCATCCACACTGGTCCAAATCCACAAGATTTTCCAGTACTTGGGCAAGTGAGTGGTGGAAGGAAGAAGACAGTTCCTCTCCAGGCAATGAAACTGTTAGGATACACTATCCTGCACAGTGCTCCATATGACTCCCAAATCTGTATCTCTCGCTCTAATCTTTCCTTTATCCTCTAGAATATTTTTTTCATTTTAAAAATTTAAATTCAGTTAATTAGCATATAATGTGTTATTGGTTTCATGGGTAGAGGTCAGAGATTCACAGTCTTATATAATACCCAGTGCTCATGTAAATGGTATTTTTAAACAAAACTTTGATTTCTGATTGTTCTTTGCTAGCATATAGAAATACGGTTGGTATTTATCTATTGAATTGTATCTTGCAGCTTTGCTAAACACACTTCAGTGTTTTTTGGAGCAAGCTTTTCTTTTTTAAAATGTTTTATCTTGAATAATTTTATATTTATAGGAGTATTGCAAAGATAGGTCAGAGAGTTCCCTGTACTTTTCACACAGTTTCCCTAATTAAACACAATTTTTAACTTTAGCAGCTTTTTTCTTGTAGGTTTCATAGGGTTTTCTATAAACATGATTATGTTATTTTCAAATAAAGAGATTTTCTTCTTTCTTTATAATCTCGAGCTTTTTATTTCTTTTTCTTGTAACTGCTTTTCTAGCCACTACTTTGGTCAGAATCTCTGGCATATTTCTTGGTGGTGTTAGGTCTGGGTACAGTGTACTTAATGGTGGGACATGACATAATTAGGTTTCCTAAGCCTCTCCCCTTCTTCAGGGGGTCTGGGATGGAATCTGTTGAGGATGGAGGTTCTCGGTGTTTTGGGGATTGAGTTGGGTCAGGGACTACCCAGCAGCAGAGGGCCTCTCTCTTTTTCTCATGTTTTTGCTGGGGCTGATGGTGCAGGGGGCATATACTCCTAGGAGGCCATAGAGACCATAAGGTCCACTGACCTGTTGCTGTAGCCAAATTCATTGTCATACTAGGAAATGAACTTGACAAAGTGGTCTTTGAGGGCAGTGCCAGCCCCAGCTTTAAAGGTGGAGGAGTGGATGGTAGTGTTAAATTTACAGGAGACAACCTGGTCCTCAGTGTAACCCAGGATATCCTTTAGGGGGCCTTCCCATGCCTGCTTCACCACTTTCTTTGTGTTACCATATTTGACATTTTTTTCTAAGTAAATCATTTATGACCATCACTTTGGTAGTGGGGATGGAGAAGGCCATATGCGTGAGTCTCCCATTCAGCTCAAGAATGACCTTGCCCATAGTCTTGGCAATGCCAGCAGATGCAGGGATGATGTTCTGGGCAACCATGCTACAGTTTTGCAGAGAGGCCATCCACGGTAAGTCTTCTGGGTGGCAATGATGGCATGGACTGTAGTCGTTAAGTTCCTCCATGATGCTAAAGTTGTCATGGATGACCTTGGCCAGGGGAGCCAAGTAGTTGGTGGTGCAGGTGGTACAGTGTTGATGACAGTCTTAAGGGAGTTTTATACTTCTCATGGTTCATGCCCATCCTAAACATGGGGGCATCAGCAGAAAGGACAGAGATGATGACCCTTTTGTCTCTAAGCCTTCTTGGAGTTCAGAAGGCTTTCAGTATCTTTCTTACCTTGGGTTCAATCCCAACCTTCTCCAAGGTAGCAAAGATACCAGAAGACTCCATACTGTATTCAGCACCAGCATTACCCCATTGTGCTGTTGGTGGTATCTAGTTCCTGGAAGATAAAGATTGGCTTTTCATTGATGACAAGCTTCCCAGTCTCAGCCTTGATTGTGCTATTGAACTTGTCATGGATGGAATCATACTCTGGAATATGTAGACCAGATATTTGAGATCAGTGAAAGGGTCAATGATGGTGACAATATTTACTTTGTCAGAGTTAAGAGGAGCTCTGGTGATCAGGTGCCCAATAGGGACAAATACATTTACTCTGATCATCATCGTGTCTCAGGGATGATGCAGGAGAGGATGCAGCTGTCTATCAAATGAAGAGGAGAAGAGAGCCTTCAGTTACAATGTTGAATAGAAGTTGTGTGAAGACATCCTTGCCTTTTCTTGATCTTAAAGGGAAAGTATTCAGTCTTTAATCATTAAATGTGATGTTAGCTGTAAGTTTTTTGTAGATGGCTTTTACCAGGTTGATGAAGTTTTCTTCTATTCCCAGTTCAACAGTTTATTATTAGGAATTAATGTTGGATTTTGGCATTTATTGAGTAATGTTGGATTTCTGCACTTATTGAGATAATCATAGGACTTTTGTAGTCTGTTAATATGATATATAATGAATGTTAAAACAAACTTGCATTCCTGAGATAAACTACATTTCATCATGATATAGTGTCCTTTTTATATATTGTTGGGTTCAACTTGCTAAAATTTTACTGAGGATTTTGTGTCTATATTGATGAGTGATATATTGACCTGTAGTTTTCTTTTGTTGTATATCTTTGTCTATTCTCAGAGAGTGCTACTCTCATAGAATGTTAGGCATTATTTGTGTCTCTTAAATATTATTCAACCATTTTTGTAGAATTAGTATTCTTAAATGGTTGGCAGAATTTCTCTTGAAGCCATATGGACCTGGAGGTTTTGTTTTGTGGAGAATGTTTTTAACTAAAAGTTAAATAGATGTCGGACTATTAGATGTCGGACTATTCAGGCTTTGTCCATTTCATCTAATTTTCTGATTTCTTGGTATAAAGTCATTAGTAATATTCTTCTACTACATGTTTTATATCTTTAGAATATGCAGTGATGTTATCTCTTTCTGATATTGGTAATTTGTGTCTTCTAGAGCAGTTTAGCTATAGATATATCAATTTTATAGAATTTTTTTTAAAGAATCAGATTTTGATTTCATGATTTTCTCTGTTACTCTGTTTTCTGTTTCCTTTGGTTTCTGCTGTTCTTTAATAATTCCTTACTTAGGGCTTAATACGTTCTTTTTGTTGTTGTTTCTTAAGGGGGAAGCTGAGGTCAGCAATTTGTGACCTTTCTTCTGATCTAATATTGTCATTTTAATGCTATAAATTTTCCTTTAGGTACTGCTTTAGTTGCATCCCAAAAGTTTTGATATATTGTGTTTTTTCTTTTTTGGTTCAAAATATCTCATCATCTCCCTTTTTGAGATTTTCTTTGATCTACATGTTACTTAGTTTTCAATATTTGTGGGGTTTCCAGATACTTTTCTGTTAATGATATTTAATTTAATTCCACTGGTGTGAGAACATATTTTGAATCATTGAATCATTGAGGTTTGTTTTATGACATACAATATGGTATATTTTGATACATGTCCTGTGTTTATTTGAAAAGAGTGTGCATTCAGCAGCTATTGGGTAGAGTGTTCTATAAATGTTAGTTATTTAAGTTGGTTAATAGTATTATTGAGGAAAAAACAGTATTATTGAGGATTTACATGCCCTTATAATTTTCTCTTTACTTGTTCTATCAATTCCTGAGCGAGGGGTGTTGAATCCTCAAGTATAGGTAGAAAAGTCTATTTCTTTTTGCAGTTTTAACAGTTTTTGCTTCATGTATTTTGAAGTTCTGTTATTAGATGCAAAAAACATTTAGGATTGTAATATCCTCTTAATAAATTGGGTTCTTTATCATTATGAAATGATTTTCTCTCCCTTGCTCTGAATAATTTTTGCTCTGAAATGTAATTTATCCAATGTTAATATAGTCATTCAGCTTTCTTTTGATTATCGTCAGCATGGCTTTTCTGCCCTTTAACATCTGTTTGTGTCTTTCTATTTAAAGTAGGGTCTTGTGGTGAGCATATAGTTGGGTCTCAGTTTTTTTTTAAATCCAGTCTGACAGTTTTTCCTTTTTAACTAGGGTAATTAGATCATTTATAGTTAATGTAATTATTGTTGTGGTTGTATATAAATCTACCATCTTATCATCTACTTTTATTTCTTCCATCTGTTCTTTGTTCCCCTTTTCTGCTTTCTTTGCCTCTTTTGTATTATTTTTTAATGATTTCATAGGTTAGTTTAAATGACTACATTGTATCTAATATTTTTGTTTCATTTATGGCTTTATTCATTAAAATTTTTTATTTTATCTTATTCATTAATTTTTTATTTATATAATTTAGCACACATTTACTTAACAGCTACTCTGTTGAGTGGTTAGAGAACGAATTTTACAGAAGGTGAGTCTTGATCTAGGCTTTGGAGAAATGGTAAAATATGATTGGTTAGAGAATCTTACAGGTTAATAGAAGGGTGTGAATAAAGGCACATAAGGTACAAATTAATAAGGCAGGATTGAATAAGCTTAGCAAGAGGAACAGAAGTACAAATATTCTGAGAATATCCTAGGAAATTGAAATGCTTCAATGCTTCAAGGAATTTATTTATTTTTATTTATCTGTTTATTTTAAAGAAGTAATCATGTGTTTTTTAAATTCTGGCTGAGGGGTTCACATTCTGCAATCTTTTTTAAAATTTAAATTCAATTAATTTTCAATTCAATTCAATTAAAAAATTTAAATTCAATAAATTTAAATTCAATTAATTAACATATAATGTATTACTAGTTTCAGAGATTGAGATCCAGTGTTTCATCAGTCTTATATAATACCCAGTGCTCCTTACGTCATGTGCCCTCCTTAGTGTCCATAACCCAGTTACCCCATCCCCCACCCCACCCCCCTGCATCAGCCCTCAATTTGTTTCCTGTGATTAAGAGTCTCTTATGGTTTGTCTTCCTCTCTCATTTCATCTTGTTTTGTTTTTTCCTCTCTTCCCCTATGATCCTGTGTTTTGTTTCTTAAATTACACATATGAGTGAGAATATAGGATAATTGTCTTTCTCCGATTGGCTTAGTTTTTATTTTATTTTTTTTCTGGTTATTTACGCTTGAAAACTGAGTCATTCTAGATTACCATCTCCTTCTTTGCTCATTTGACCCCTGTATCTTACTGATTTGTCCTTTTAATTAACTGCTGAATAAGTGCCTTCTACTCCTTCTCATTGTCCCTTCTTAGTTGAAATTTGTTATGATCTCTCATTTGGAATAGTTTTTCATTCTGTGCTAGCTGGAACTGCACTTACCTTACTACTTTGTAACTGCTTATGTGTCTGTCTTCTCTGTTAGATTCTGTTCTTGTAAATGTGGACCCTGAATTATGATTTTGTACTCTCAGTTCCTAGCTTAATACGTGACATACAATTGGTATACAATACATAATTTGTGAATGCATGAATTAACTTGTCATTAGACCTTAGTTTTTAAAATTGTTTTTCATTTTAATTCCAATACGATTTATATAGTGTTTATGTAGTGTTATATTAGTTTCAGGTGTACAGTATAGTGCTTGAACAATTCTATGCATTACTCAGTGCTTATCATGATAATTACACTCTTAATTCCCTTCACCTATTTCACCCATCCTCTCCCCACTCTCATCTCGTAACCATCAGTTTGTTCTCTATAGTTAAGAGTCTGTTCCTTGGTTTGTCTCTCTCTTTTTTTTCTGTGCTCATTTGTTTTGTTTCTTAAATTCCACATATGAGTATAATCATATGGTATTTGTCTTTCTCTGACTGGTTCGTTTAGCGTAGCATTATACTCTCTAGATCCATCCATGTTATTGCAAATGGCAATGTTTTATTCTTTTTTATGGTTAAATAATATTCCATTATATGTATAGATATGGATAGATTTAGATCGATCTATTTATGTATCTATGTATTGATGTATCTATGTATCCATCGATCTATCTATAGGCTGCTTCCATAATTTGGCTATTGTAAATAATGCTGCAATAAACATAGTTGTGTATTTATCTTTTTGAATTAGTGTTTTTGTATTCTTTAGATAAGTACCCAGTAGTGGAATTACTGGATCATATGGTAGTTCTGTTTTTCATTTTTTTGAGGAACCTCCACACTGTTTTCCACAGTGGCTATACCAGTTTGCATTCCCACTAACAGTGCACGTGGGTTCCTTTTTGTCCACATCCTCACCAACATTTGTTTCTTGTATTGTTGATTTTGGCCATTCTTACATGTGTGAGGTGTTTTGTCATTGTAGTTTGATTTGCATTTCTCATAATGAGTGATGTTAGGCATCTTTTCATGTGTCTGTTGCCTATATCTATGCCTTCTTTGGAGAAATGTCTTCATGTTTTCTTCCCATTTTTAATTGGATTGTTTGGTTTTTTGGTGTTGAGTTTTATCAGTTCTTTATATATTTGGGGTTCTAACGCTTTATCATTAGAACATATCTTCTCCCATTTCAGTATGTTGTCTTTTAGTTCTGTTGATTATTTCCTTTGTTGTGTAGAAGCTTTCAATGTTGATGTAGACCCAATTGTTTATTTTTGCTTTTGTTTCCCTTGCTTCAGAAGACATATCTAGAAGGATGTTGCTATAGTCAATTTCAGAGAAATTATTGCTTGTGCTCTATTCTAGAATTTTTATGGTTTCAGATCTCACATTTAGGCCCTTCATCTATTTTGAGTTTATTTTTGTATACAGTGTAAGAAAATGGTACATTTTCATTCTTTTGCATGTAGCTGTCCAGTTTTTCCAACACCATTTGTCGAAAAGAATGTCTTTTTCCCATTGCATATTTTTGGCTTCTTTATCGAAGACTGACCATAAATTGTAGATTTATTTCTGGGTTTTGTATTCTGTCCTGTTGATTTATGTGTCTGTTTTTGTGCCAGTACCATACTGTTTTTTTTTTATTTTAATTTTAATTTTAATTTATTTTTTTGAGAGAGATCAAGCACAAGTGAGAGAGAGCAAAAGCAGAGGGGCAGAGGGAGAAAGAGAAGAAGGCTCCCTGCTGAGCAGGGAGCCCAATGTGGTGCTTGATCCCAGGACCCTGGAATCATGACCCGAGTGAAGACAGACACTTAACCAACTGAGCCACCCAGGCACACCAGTACCATACTGTTTTTTGATTACTACAGCTTTGTAATACAAGTTAAACTCTGTAATTGTGATTCCTTCAGGTTTTTTCTTTTTCAAGGTTGCTTTGGCTATTCAGGGTCTTTTGTGATTCCATACAAATTCTAGGATTGTTTGTTCTAGTTCTGTGAAAAATGTTGTTGGTATTGATAGGGATTGCATTAAATGTCTAGATTACTTTGGGTAATTTAGCCATTTCAACAGTATTTGTTCTTCCAGTCCATGAGCATGGAATGTCTTTCCATTTCTTTGTGTCATCTTGAATTTCTTTGAAATGGTGTGCTTGTAAATGGGATTGTTTTCTTAATTTCTCTCTCTGCTTCTTCATTATTAGTGTATAGAAATGCAACAGATTTCTGTACATTGATTTTGTATACTGTGACTTCATGGTAGTTTTTTGGTGGAATATTTCAGGTTTTCTATGTACAGTATCATGTCACCTGTAAATATTGAAAGTTTTACTTTTTCCTTACCAATTTGGGTGCCTTTTATTTCTTTGTGTTGTCTGATTGCTGTGGTTGGGACTTCCATTACTGTGTTGAATAAGAGTGGTGAGAGCGGACATCCTTGTCTTGTTGCTGACCTTAGCGGATAAGCTCTCAGTTTTTCTCCTTTGAGTATGATGTTTGTTGTGGGTTTTTCATGTATGGCCTTTATGTGTTGAGGTATGTTCCCTCTAAACCTGCTTTAAGGGTTTTTATCATGAATGGATATTGTAGTTTGTCAGATGATTTTCTTTTTTGCAGTTTTTGTGCATCTATTGAAATGATCATATGGTTTTTATCCTTTTATTGATGTGATGTATCATGTTGATTGATTTGTGAATAGTATCAAAATATGTATACATTATCTTCAAAATATGTTGTGTTGTAAAATGATATCTTCAAAACTCTTCTTGTGATTTATAACAGTCCAAATCTTCAATTATATTTTCAAGTATGAAATACTGATTATCTTGGTAACATTTGAACAGCAAGAAGGGTTTATATTCTTCCCATAATGCAGAAATATCTTTTAACTTATATAAATCTCTGACATCTCAGAAGGATTGTGTTAAAATGGAGGAGGCAGGTGTCATAAATCTTTATTCTTTGGTATAGAATGTAGTAGCTGAGTGTTAATTGCTTCCAATATTGTAGTATTTATATAAAGTAATAGGGAATTTTTGGATTCAGGTTTTAATACATGGCAGTAGTCCTACATTCACTAATAATTTCTAGAGGTGGTTATATTCCCTAATAATTTCCTTATATCAGATAAATGAAGTTATTGTTCCAAGGAGAATGCATGAAAGATGGCATTCATTTTCTACATGACTAGAATTTTCTTATGCAACATGCTGCTGGCTGTGGGACTCTGAGGCTTCTTTTTGTTTTTCAAAGCACGATTCTGCTTAACTGTTAACTCTGCGCTTGTGCTTTATTTGCAGCATCTGGCGAGGCCCCAATGTGAACTGCACAGACAGTTCGGGTTACACTGCTTTACACCATGCAGCCTTAAATGGACATAAGTAAGTGCTATTTATTTGGACTAGAAACCTGGTGTATTTAGTTACATGTGATGAAATTCATTATGTTGATAATACCTATCTCATGTTGCCAGGAGTTTCCTGGGCTTAGGTGAATTTGAAGAGGCACTAGGTGGCAACACTGACAATTTAAACTTGGTAAAAATGTTGCTGTGGATGATTATGTGCAGCGTATAAACCAAGAGAATTGTTCTAAAATAGTCAAATATGCAAGAAGAATAAAGAAGTGACAGGACATGTTAGTTATGTGTAGTTTTCGGGGGGGATGGTATAAAACCAATTAGTAATGCCACCCTACCTTTTTTGGGTGTCTTTATCTAACATGGGGAGTATTCACCAAGAGTAAAATCTTAATAGGTTCTTACTATGACTATGAACCACTTCAAAATCCTTCAAATTTAGGAAATACGCTTTTTCTTTGTCATTCAAAATAGTCTTTCTAAAGGTTTTAAATTTCTTTAACCTTTGGAATTATGTTTCAATAATGTGATAGCCTACAGTATGGACAGTGAAAGACTGTGTAACCATCACCATCATTTCATTTCTAGTGTTTTATTTAGGTTACCTAATGGTTTACTGACAAAATGTGAGGAGTCTGAATGATTCAGATGTTCTGTTCTCCCCCATCAGAAAGAAAGGGACTTTTCATGTCTCCCTTTCCTTTCTGTTTTTCCTTTGCTCTAATGATCCAAATTATTAGTCTTCCCAGACTTGGATCATTTCATTTTACTTTTACTTCAGTTTTTTAAAAATTTATTTATTTTAGAAAAAGAGAGAGAGAGTGTGTGTGCATGCACATGCCAGGGGAAGGGCAGAGGGACAGAATCTTCAAGCAGACTTCCCACTGAGTTTGGAGCCTGACTTGGGGCTCGATCCCATGACCCATGAAATCACAATCTGAGCTTGACCAAGAGTTGGATGCTTAACTGACTGAGCCACCCAGGTGCCCCCATTTTACTAGAGTTTTTTTAGATGTAGTAATTACTGCCTTAAAAATGCTAGTTACAAAAAAAAAAAAAAGCTAGTTGCTTTTTGCTTTCCCACATAACTGTTCCTTTATTTTGTGAATTGAGACACAAGATCCAAGGCACACTTGATTACATTTTATGGCCTTAAAGTTCTCACAAAAGAAACACCCTTTTTGTCATTTATCACTATGACATTTTTTATTTTTAAACTTATTGCATAATCTAACATTATCACTGGATATGGAGATATATCTGTATCTATCTACCATATATAATTATACATATAATCATAAATGTAATGTTTCATCATTTGGGTTCTTAGTATTAGAATCCCCAAACAACATTTCTTTTTATCCACTCCCTATTCTATATTATATTTCTTATACATGTAACTTAGAACCTTTTATTGTGCTGGGTCTTTTTCAAAATATATTGCTGTCCTTCTGTAGAGTGTAAAATGTATACAGATACCTACAATCTGAATGTTTTAAAGGGATTACTATTTATTCTTCTTTGTACCATCAGGAATGAAGGCAAATTAAATCAGCCCAATAAATACAATGCTGATGGCTTCTTTGGTCATCTTAATTGTGTGTTTAGGGGGATTTCAGTTAGGAAAATAATTGGAAAGACCAGCTGTCAGATCTAATGGACAGAAGATCTTGGGCCTGAGCACTGGAGCTATCCTCCTTATCTTGTTCTTTCTGAACTTGTCATGATAAGCACTTCTCAAAATAATGTTGTCCCAAAATGGATTAGCACTCATATCCATCTGTGGTTTTCAGTGGTTAGTAAATGTTTTTGATTTACACGTGATGGCCTGTCAAGTTCTAACCATTGAGATATGTTTCCCTTTGGTCCACTGCATAATTTTTCATTTCTATTAGCAATGTACAAAGTAAAGATAATTTAAGCGAATTGATTAGCAATCATTAAGATCATAAAGAGGGCGGATTTGACTAGATATCTTAGCTATCTTTTAAGAGCTCTTTAATTGCAGATATTCTCTGAGAATTATATATCTCTGCTTTTATATGCAGATCCCATCTTTTTAACACTTTCTAGAAAGATTTTTCTCAGTGTCATTCTATAGGCATTGGAAAAAAGCAGACGACTTCTAATCCCATCTTCCTATCTCTGCTAGTTATATGTCTTGCGCCATTTAATTAACCTGTCTAGGGCTCAGTTCAGTATAATGAGTACATAAGCTGGACATTTTCCATTGTTTCTTTCAATTATAACATTTTGTGATACGCTGTTTTGGTATTTGTGGCTCAGTTATGTACTATGATGCTACAGTTCTGAAATTTGGATTTTCATATAGAGTGTAATCTCTTTACTTAAATTACCTGTGGATTTTTAAAATTAGAGATGGTTTATTCAATCCTGCCCCCTCCCTTCCCTCAGTTTATAGATGGAGAAATAAGCCCATTCTGGATAAATGACATATAGTGGTCACTTAGATATTAAGGAGGGGCTGTGTTTAGACTTAAGTGTTTTAGTTCTAAGTGCATGCTTTTACCATGACTCTACATTATCTTCCTTTTGTGGCTCTATGCACATTAGTTTTCTAAACTCTTGCTGGCTTTCTCTGTTCTATTATCTATTTCTGGGCTGCCTCCCATTATCATCAACTAGTGTGCTCACACAGAATGCTAAAATACTGGCTTAAGAAAAGATACTTGAAGGAGAAAAAAAGTCATAGTATATATCTCAGAGCCAGAGAAGAATGTTTTTTTTCTTTTCTTTGCCTCTGCTTTTCTCACTTAGCAAGGTAATGAACAATTGATTATTTTGTATTCTTCCCAAGCAAGCCTTAGCAGTCAGCACAGAAACACGTCATTTCCATGTTTGTTGCTATTGTTGTTGTAGCCTCAGCTGTAGATTGTTTCCGAAAACATGATTTCTAGGCTAAAGTTCATGGAATCATAGAGGTAGCAGTAATAATACAGGGTTCTGTAACTTCTTATTTTGCTTTGAACACAAGCTTTTCTCCTACCCTCAACATACAATCTAAGCCTTCATACTGCAAATTAAGCCTGTTTTATATCCTCTTATTTTGTGTGTTTTACTGGGGTCTCTTGTTTATCAACTCTAGTTAATCCACAAGTGGAGCAGCGTTTTGTACCTGAAATACATTATTTCATAAAGAACAATTCATCTCCACTTAGCCAAATCCAGACAAAATAGAAAATGTACTTCTATTAGTGATTTCCTGGGTCATTTGTAATTGCAGATTAGAAAATTATTAACTTCGAATGATAGAAAAAAACATGGTCAATAGAAAAAAATCCACTAGCAATGATTATAAGTTATTTCAATAGATAGGCAAGAGACCTATTTCTGTTTTTCTTTTTTATAATGTGAAAGATCCATTTCCTCTCTCATGTATTTCTGCTACAAATCTGGCTCTCTTAATTCTCTTCTGAATAGACATTAGCCAGCCAGCTGGCCTGCCTTTCTGCCTTTCTTCTTCCCTCTCTCCTTCCTTCCCTCACTTTTTTCCTCCCTCTTTCCCTTTTTCCTTCCTTCCTCTGTCCCTTCTTCCTTCTCTTCCTCTCTCCTCTCCTTTCCTCTTTTCTTTTTCTAATCTTTTCTTTTTAATAATAATCTTACTGTTCACTATAAGGTTTTACTAAACATGTGTATTCATATTTCAGTTCTCCTCTTAGCAAAAATTATTTCAGTTCTCCTTCTTAGCAAATTATTCCTTTTCTTTTTTTCTTGTTAAGTTTCATCTCATTAAGCTATATTGGGCACACTGTGATTCTTGGATGCTGTTTTGAGAACTGTCAGCACTAAATTGTTATCATTTATAACTTCGAAATATGTATATTCTTTGTTATGTGTCGGGTTTAAGTATTTGCTATTCTTGCTTTTCATTCTCTAAATATTTAATGCTTGAATCCTAGACTCCATTATCTGAAATCCAAACTGTATCTCAAATTATATCTAGAATCCAGATAGTAATTTATGTGTACTTTTGATTTACTCTTTCTTAGGTTTTCTAATGAAAGAGAACTTCTTCTAAAAATTTATATAGTCTGGTCCATAAAGTTTCTCTTCGGATAACCTAGAAATAACTTTGATCTGATTGCTTCTTTCCTGGATAAGGATATTAAATAGTTAAAATTTGCTCTTATTCACTCTTCCTGGAAATCTATGTGAGTGAATTCAGTATAAAAAGGAGCTCCAGTTAGAAAATTAGGAGTGGATTGCCCTAAGGTCTTTTGACCATGTCAAACACATTTGCAACTCTATTTCTGTTAAGGAGGAGTAAAATCTTCAAGAAAGTCTAAAATCAAAAGGGCCTTAATTAATGTGAGAATTTCATTAGTTTGTTAAATACTCTATCCATATGAAGATGATTTGCATTTATTTCAAAGTTCTTTGGACTAGTAACGAGGAAGGATGGAACAAAATAAATGTCTTTGGTTATGATTTAATTATGGGGAAATTTGCTTTTGAGGTAAAGAAATTTGAATTTTGAACCTTCCCAATTAACTTAATTTTGCTCAGAACATATCCTGAAACTTCTTAAAAGATATATCATATGGATTAGAAGTATATTCATATCTATCAGAAAATGATACTAATTAAAGTAGCAAAAATTAATACTTTTAGAATTTCTATTTTTACCTGAACTTATGTATTAGCCTCAAGCTGCAAAATGTTGCAATGATTTTTTTTTTTAAAGATTTTATTTATTTATTTGAGAGAGAGAAGGAGAGACAGAGCACAAGCAGAGGGGAGAGGGGGAAGTGGGCTCCCCACAGAGCAAGGAGCCCGATGTGGGCTTGATCTCAGGGCTCGATCTCAGGACCCTGGGATCATGACCTGAGCCAAAGGCAGAAGCTTAACTGACTGAGCCACCCAGGTGCCCCAAAATGTTGCAGTGATTTAAGTTGCATTATTATTAAATTTAATTTGATATTTTGTTTTACTCCTGGGAAATGGAATTGTTTTTTCTGTGATCTCATCGACCACATTTACTTTAGGATTTTAGAGCAGTTCTTACTTATGAAATGCTATATATAAGAAAGAATGCCACTTTATGATCAAGATATAGATGTTACTTCACTGCTATTTTATGGACATTGTTCATCAGTATAATTTAATATTTCATGCCCAGTAACCAAGTGCAGTCAACATGTTCATTTGAAAGATAGAAGGAACAACTTAAATAAAAATGAGAATACGGTGACTGCATGCCTCAGTTGGTTAAGTGTCTGCCTTCAGCTCAGGTCATGATCCTAGGGTCCTGGGATTGGGCCTCTCCTCAGGCTCCCTGCTCAGCGGAGAGTCTCCTTCTCCCTCTACCCCTACCCCCTGCTCATGATCTCTCTTTCACTCTTTCTCTCTCTCAAATAAATAAAATCTTTGAAAAAAAAGAAAATAATACTGATTTGGGTAGGATCCCAGTGTTAAATACCATTCTAGTTTAGATATTATAGATAGTACCCAAAATTTAATTTTTTCTTAATGAATATGCAGGAAAGGGGCCTGTTTAATACATTATTACTTGTAATATACATGGATACCTCATAAGATGTATAAATGATGGTTGATTAATATTTTATTTATGATTCAGTAAGACTGACAGGCACATTTTTATCAGAAATATAACGTCATATTTCATAAATACATTTTCACATTAGAAATCTGAGCCATGCCTATTCATTAGCTGATGTCTGCGAATAAAATGAACAAGTTTGGGGCACCTGAGTGACTCAGTTGGTTAAGCATCTGACCCTTGATTTTGGCTCAGGTCATGATCTCAGGGGCGTGGGGTGGAGGCCCAGGCAGGGCTCCCTGCCCAGGGAGGAGTCTGCTTCTGTCCTCCTCCCTCTGCTTCTTCTCTCACTGGCTCTCTCTCTTTAAAAAAAATAAACAAATTTAGTAAAATGAATTAAAAAAGAAAACGTAAATATAGGGCGCCTGGGTGGCTCAGTCGGTTAAGCGTCTGCCTTCAGCCCAGGTCATGATCTCAGGGTCCTGGGATTGAGCCCCAGTTGAGTTGGGCTCCCTGCTTAGTGGGGAGTCTGCTTCTCCCTCTCCCCACTTGCTCTCTCTCTATCTCACTCCCTCTCTCAAATAAATAAAATCTTTAAAAAAGGTAAATATAATAGTATTTAGTTAGTATTGTATTGTTCACTGGAGGCAATTTCATAGGCATACAGATTATTCTTTTCCGATTTACATATTAGATAGTGGTAATATGACACAATACAAATGTCAGTAAGTTAGTTTTTCATTATTTCATGAATCTTCCTGATAAATAAAGAATGGATGTATATCACATACATTATTAGAAAATGTCAAGAAGAATTGAGCCGAAGAACAAATTAAACTCTGAATGGATTTCATGAGAGTAAAAGAAAATAGGATTGATAAACCCATTAAACTTTCCTCTTACCTTTGAAAGTAAATGGCTTTAGAAGTTTTAGATTTTTTTTTAATTGGTTAGGCATTGAGGAATAACATTAAAACTCTTCACAGAAGTATCTTTCTCTGATATATAAACTTGGAGAAGTCTGTTTTGTGACTAGTATAAATTCTACTTTTTAGATCCAGATAATTAACTGTGTCTTCTTTTGGTATCATTTTACCTTTTATTTAAATGCTGAAATGCAGGGCGCCTGGGTGACTCAGTCGGTTAAGCGTCTGCCTTCAGCTCAGGTCATGATCCCAGGGTCCTGGGATCAAGCCCCTGGGATCGAGCCCCACATCGGGCTCCCTGCTCAGTGGAGGGCCTGCTTCTCCCTCTCCTACTCCCTCTGCTTGTGTTCCCTCTCTTGCTGTCTCTCTCTCTCTCTGTCAAATAAATAAATAAATAAATAAATAAATAAATAAATAAAATCTTAAAAAAAATAAAGAAAAAATAAATGCTGAAATGTTTCATTAAAAAAAAAAACACTGGGATTGCTAAACATTGCTGCAGCTTACCTTGAGAATAGTGTTTGTTTGCATACGATTTTACAGTCATACCTGTTTTTTATTTGAGTCACACCAACCCTTTTGAGGCTGGCAGGAAGATGTAGCCTCTGAATTCTATTTTAACAATATCTGAAAGACTGACAGAAGCTATTTGATTTGCCCAAGGTAACCAAAGTAGTAAGTAGAAAGTTGGAACTCTAAAACAGATATTCTATTCTGATTTTTAACTGCTTTTTTAATTCATTGGTATTGAATCCTTCTTATCACATTGTAGTTATTTATCTCAGAATAGAAGATGCTATATAGTAACTTTTGCATGGCAGAGAAGTGAGGAGAAATATGTGCATTTGACAACCTTCAAGTGTCCTTCTGATTTTCATATTTGTTTTTGCAAAGATGATTTGCTGGAAGCATTTTTATTTTTAAAGGATTTTATTTGCACTTGGGACAAGAACTAATATTTTTGTACAGCTCTTTACTATTTATTGAGTGGCTTCTCTTCTGTGATCTCATTTAAAGCTCTTACCAGTCATGACCAGTGGGTGTTATTATTATTACAATATCCCCTACAGAAAAGAAAAAGAAAGACAAGACTAAGTAATTTCTCTAGGGTCACATCATTAGGTAGTTTGTGTAGCTAGGATTCAGATCCAAATCTTCTAAATTCAGGTTTTATAAAATACTACTGGTTCTTACAAAGAATATTAAAGTGAGGGCGCCTGGGTGGCTCAGTCGTTAAGCGTCTGCCTTTGGCTCAGGTCATGATCCCGGGGTCCTGGGATCGAGTCCCACATCAGGCTCCCTGCTCAGTGGGAAGCCTGCTTCTCCCTCTCCTGCTCCCCCTGCTTGTGTTCCTGCTCTTGCTGTCTCTCTCTCTGTCAAATAAATAAATAAAATCTTTAAAAAAAAAGAATATTAAAGTGAGATTTTATTCTTATTTTCTCTGAAATTGTATCATTAGAAAATTTATTACTCCTTGGAACAGTCTAAATATTTCTACAACATATTCTTGGTTCTTTCATCATGATTTCATACATTTGTCTATTAAGTCCAATGTTTCATATGTGGGGGAGAAAGAATAATTTTCCCTTTCCCTTCTGGGTTTTTGGCTGAGGAACCTCCACTCTCCCCCCCATAATAAAAAGGTAGATAACAAGAGAAAAACAAGAAGTTTAGTAATATGTATACCTCTTGTGTATACATGGGAGATACCCAGAAAAACTGAGCTAACTCTCTTTAATGGCCCCTGCCACCACCTTAAAAACCATTTCCTGCTGAACATAAAATAGATGTTTGTTGAGGGGAACTAGTTATGGGAGGTTATTAGGAAAAGCACAATAAACAAGTTGTGGGGTTGTTACTCAGATTTAAGTTTCTGCCTCCTCCCTTGATAAGAGTTTCTAAGAGATTTAGAGTTCATTATCATTTTCTGGTACAAAGAGGGGGACTCCCTTACAAATGAAGTTTTCCTTATAGATTTAAATGTCTCGTAGAAAAAGGTAACTTCTATTCCGTTTTCAGAGGTTTAACAACATCTACTCTTTCTTAAAAGTAATCAGCCGAAAATAATACTTATGCCAAAGAGGTATATTTTGGGATGGTATATTCTCCTCTTTACAAGTTCAGACCACACTCTGGGCATTCGTTGTATTTTACCATTTACTGTAATGTTTGTATCATGTCTATTTTGTGTGTTTGTGGGGAGGTAGCTATAACTTCTATTCAGACTTCCTCCAATTTTTCTTGTTACTTTACATTTAAAGTCTGGTTTCATGAAATATTTAAATTTAGCTCTTTGTGTTATATTTGTTCTTACTACCAGTGATTTGTTATATATGAGAAACTTTAGAATTTATTGTAACTGGTTACACACACATACACACACACACACACGTATAATGTGTGGGATTTCATTTAGTGAGTTAATAGAATTTGCTTCATAAATGCTTTAAGTAAAAATAGAGTTTTTGTTTAGAATTACTGTTTTTGTTTGTTTGATACAAAATTCAGTTTAATGTGTACCAAAAATTAGTAAGTCTTCTTTAGGTTGAGTATTGCAGTTCAGAATTTTTACTTTGAAAACTAGGTGGGGATTGAGTACAAAATGTTTATAGGTAGGGTATATTGAGTATGAATTGATATTGGATCAGCGGTGGAACTTGTCTCATGAATGAATTTCCTTCTTGAATTTTTTTCTTAAGCTTGGAACAGAGAGGTGAAGGAGTGCAGATGTATGAATAGCAGATATTCAAAATATGTTGTGTGCCATGGCTGAGAAGCTATTAACTGCCCCCCCTTTTCTACTGTGCTGTCTACTTTCTCTTTTTTATGCATCTTCAATTCCTTATTCCAAGTCTCTATAGGAATGATGTATATAACTAACCTAAATGTCTCTTAGTAGTATGGTGTGTGTGTGTGTGTGTGTGAGTAAGGAATTTGCTTATCCTCTGCTTTTCCTTCACGCTAAATCTCAGGTATGGGCTATTTGAGAAAAACTCCTTTTTAAAAAAAATGGGAAGAGGCATTTAAAAAAAAATGTTTTACTTATTTCATTCAGTTTTGAAATTAGATAAATTTTGCCCAAATGAATTCCATTAAATGCTTTCATTGGTTAGTCTGTGCTCTGTGTGTGTATGTATGGTGGTGGTGGTTTTCCAGGTAAGTAAAATAGCCAAATGTTGAATAGGCTAACTCTTACACCAAATTTTATATCTCTTACTCTAAATTTCTAGCCAGCATCTAGTATATGTTCATAATTATCTGTTCATTGAAATCTGTGTGTTTAGCATATTTTCTTTTCTGTTCTTTTTTTTTTTTTCCCCCTCTCAGGGACATAGTTCTCAAACTACTTCAGTATGAGGCATCAACAAATGTAGCAGACAACAAAGGTTATTTTCCCATTCACCTGGCTGCCTGGAAAGGAGATGTAGAAATTGTGAAGATTCTTATTCATCATGGACCATCACATTCCAGAGTCAATGAACAGGTGCACTTGTCAAATATTTGCTCATGCTGTAGTTTTTCTAGAGGTTTGCAAAGGCAACGCCACATTGAAAAATTGATTATTTCTGTCATTACCCTGCCAAAGACCTTTCACTGTTAAATTCCCTAAAGGAGAAATTGAAACATTCTTTGGCACTTGTATTAGGTACATAGGTCCTAAGTTGGGCTTTTGTAAAGATATTTGTTAACAAGAGAATACTACATAAAGAAAGTAATATTTTTGCCTAACTATATAAGCATCCATTTTGTAGTTTTTGAATATTTAAAGATAGGACAAAATTCACATTTATGATGTGAATTAGAGCTTTTCTTAATAAGATTTTAAATGCTAAAACGATGATAGATTCATTTGCAGAATACTCTCCATTTACTTCCACACTTCCATAGCAAATACAGTTTTGTGAATCAAAATGCAAAATACAGTATAAACCATTGGTAGTCACATATTAAGTTAAAAATTTCCTGTATATATGCCCAGAGTATGTTGAATAAAACACAGCAGCAATATACTGACAGATAAAGTAAAAATATTTTCAAGTGCATAATATCCATATTACACATAACTGACATATTAAAAAAGGAATGCCATTCTTAGTATTCTAAATAAATAAGACCACAGATTTCTGAAAGTAAAATACAGGCCCCTAGTACAGTATGGTAATAAACATCTTGAGCTCTGCATGCCCCCTACTGTTTCCATTTTGTAAAACTATATTTGAAAACCAGCATGTAGTCCAACAATTGAATTACAACCATGGCATTAAGCTGCAGGTTGGCAGTTGTCCAATATCAATGCAAGTGGTTACTCTAGGGCAAGCGCATCTAATAAAGTGCAATTTAGCATACCGTTCAAATGAATACAGACTTTGCAGGCCTTTGACTGAAATTCAGACTAAAGATTAAAAAGTAACACTGGCACTAGCTATAAACACCAAGGGGAAGAAAAATACATTTTTTCCCCAGAAAAATGCAGTTATAGAAATAAAGTTCCTCTGAGTAGGAAAAATGTTGTATTAATTGGAAGTGTCTTATTAATAATTATCACAAAATATCTATGTTTATAGGTTACCAAATGAAGTGTATTTTTATGCAAATACATTCATAAACTCAGTCTTTAAAAAATGACAGATATGCCTATCTTTATCAGCATATCATGCTAAAGGGAAATTTAAGGGAATGCTGTTCTGTTTTTCAGAAAATCAAAAGTTAAAAGATCATTTGTGGGATGAGCCATCTGGTGGTTATTCTTAAAACTGTCTGAATGCCCCAAAGTGAACCTGAAATAGTAAGATGGAAAAACAATCCAAGGTTAAACAAGAAGATGTTAGTTTTTACAAGCAAAATATTTTTTAAATGACGTGAAAATAAGAAAAAACACTTAGAATTCATTTGTATTTGAAAGTTGCTTTGTCTTGTGGATTCTACTGGAAATAAATTAAAAAATTTCTTGAGATTTTTAATACCATGCTGTCAGTATTTATTTGTTTTGTATATGGTACTCCTTTAGTGCTGATGTATTTCTGTCATTTAGTGTCATTTCTCCTGTTTCTGATGTGGGAATTTTATTTTAGTAAAAGTAACTTTTCATTTTAGCTTTATTTCTTATTTTCCCCCTCTGAATGGGGTAGAAATGTACTAGTTACTTATAAACCTTTATGTATTTAAGCAACAGAGGGGAGAAATGAAAATAATAAAGATATATTGAGACATGGTACTTGACATAGTCAAATACCATGCTAAGCACTTTCACCTATAATATGTTATTTAATTCTCACAACCCTTGAAGTGATAGTATCGCTCCCATTTTATAGATGAGAAATTAGGCTCAGTAAAGCTAAATAAGTCATGTAAGGCCACACATTACTGAGTGACTAAAACTCAGACTTTGGACTCTAATTTCAGAGCCCTCCACAATAGCATATTGGTATTGTCATCATAAATCCTGTCACTTATGGACTGTTTTCTATATGCCAGGCAGTGTGCAAAGTACTTCATCTATTATCTTACAAAGCTCTACTGCATCCTGATGAGATAGGGATTAATTATTGTTCTAATTTTATGTATGGGAAGCTACCTTAGAGAGATTAAATAACTTGCCCATGATATCACAGCTACTAAGAAATGCACTACATATTTGAATCCAGGTTTTTCTGATGCAAAGCTCAAACTCCTAACCAATTATGCTCCATGTAGTAAAATTATGTATAATTGTCAGGGCTTAGTTCTGATTTCTGAAAGTAGTCTTTGGTTTCTAATACAACTTTCTTTCAAAATAATTCTGTCTTATATTTTGATATTTAACATTTACAAAGCATTTGCCTGTATGTTATTTCTTTTGATTTATAAGCTATATTCTAAGGTTTATAGGGAGGGTAATATTCACATTTTTCTGATAAGATAGGTTCAGAGAGATCAAGTTTGTGTCAGCACTTCAGCATAGGTCACCATTCTATACTGCCCTAGAATTAGTGGCCAATTTGACAACGTAATTTTGGAAAACAAAGTAGACCTTGCCCTGATTATGGTTTTCATATTTTTTATAATTGTTACATCCTTCCTCTCTTTTGTCAACTGATTTATTATTTCCTTTTTTTAATGTTATGTATGTTTGCATTTTATGTTTCTCTGTCTGTTCATCTCTTCCCCGCTTTACCTTCTTTTCCTCTTTTTTTTTTTTTTTTTTAAACATTAGGGCAAAAACAAGAGGAGCCCTATCTGATAAGTATATTCCCTTACCATTTACTAAAACTCAAACCTAACTAATGTTAATTTCCATTAGTTTTACTGTGAAGCAAGATCTTTTGGTAAACAGCTTTTGTCAGCCAGTTTTGTTCTGCTACCCATTGTCTAGAAGTAGAAGTGTCCTAATTTTTTGGAGAACACCCATTTGGTAAAAAAGAGGGAATTCAGAACTCAAGAATGTTCATTGTAGACGTAAGGCAATTATTAATCAGTGCTTCTACACAATCTGTATTTCAAATCAGATTCTTTTAGATCACTTGTTAGTATAGATACATGTATACTAGTCATGCCTTTTATAAAGGTACCACGGTTGTGATCTTCCTGATGTGACAGTACAAGTATGTGTTGATCATGGGTAAACTATGAATATTTTCTCCTGAGTAAGTCTGGCATGATTGAAATAATTTTTCTTGAGATCTGAACATTCTAATTGGTGTTAATAGAAAAAGTTTCAGTTTTGCACTTATAGTTTCCTATGCTAAGGCCTCTGCAAATGTAGAGATGTGTTTGAGGAATCATTATTTTGTAATGGGCTCTTCCTTTTCTCAAAGAGGTGCTGTGTTTTGAAAGTTGAGTTTCTTTCTAACCACGGGAAAATTTGATTTGGTCGAAGGCATAGTTCTATATCATATTTTTATGGTATAGGGTAATAGATTGATTTTCTTATCAGGCTTATAAAACTTAGCCAGATAAGAAAAATCAGGGAATGTTGACCTGTATAGACCTGTATGTGGTCAGTCTCTATGAGGAAGTAGACTGTAGCAGCACATTCAAACTAAGAACAAGAATGACTCCTCCTAAAATGATGGAAGAAACAGTGCCTTCAGCTGGATTCCCCGTCTATCCAATCTTAATTTCTTGTTGATTATCTCCAAGGAGTAGGTATTTTTTCTGGGTTTGGCCTTCAAAAGCACTCTTCTGATACTTTTATTTGGAAGGTAAAGTAGTAAGAAGTCTTTCGTAGTGCTCATTAATTTTTTTTTTTTTTTTTGGCCACTCCTCTAAGTTTTTAAATCCTCCCTCTGCTCTTAACTCTCTACTTTCAACTTATCTGCATCCTTCAGCCAGAGCAAGTCTGAATTACTTTCGGGAACATTAAGATTTACTTGGGTTTGAACCCTATTTGTCCTTTTATATGGTCAGAGCAGCTATCTAAGTAGCTAGTTCCTGTTACAACTCAGTTGGTGTTCCAGCAAAATCTGTAGAAATTCTGCTTTCAGCACTAATCTCCTTTTCTTCTCTGACAATATAGCAATACTTGGCAGGCAGTGTGGTGTAGGGGAAATGAGACAATGTATATGGTTTTTAGACATTCAGCAAATGACAGTAGTAATAGTTGTTATCGTGGAAGATGGTATTAAGAGCAGTGACTTTGTGGGGGGGGGGGCGACGGGGTGGCTCAGTCGGTTAAGCATCTGCCTTCAGCTCAGGTCATGATCCACGACTTCCGGACTTCTGGGATAGAGCCCTGTGTCAGGCTCCCTGCTCAATGGGGGAGTCTGCTTCTCCCTTTCCCCCTGCCCTTCCCCTGCTCCTCTCTCTCTCTCTCTTTCTTGCAAACTCTCTCTCAAATAACATCTTAAAAAAAAAAAAAGCAGTGACTTTGGGTTCAGATCCTCGCCCCAACACTAAATGGCCGTATACTTGAAGGCTAGTTATTTAACTACTCAATGCCTCAGTTCCTCATCTGTAAAGTGGCGATAATGATAATAATAGCAGAGTGAAGGTTAGAGTACACATAAATGGAATGCAGCTGTGCCTAGTACATAGTGTTAGCTCTGATGATGGCAGCCTCTTCTCTCTAGAACCCTTACTCAGGATCATTGCATTTTTGTTACTAAAATTTCTGGTTTACATTTCTCCTGACTGATCTTCTACCTCCTGACATAGTCATATACAATCTGCCTACACCATTTGCCCAAATGGACTGAAAGGTCCATCTGCCTTGAGATGGGGTTTAGTTTTCTCTGTTTTAACATTTAAAAAAAATTTTAATTCCAGTGTAGTTAACATACAGTGTTATATTCATTTCAGGTGTACAATATAGTGATTCAGCAACTCCATATATTACTCAGGGTTAATCAAGATAAGTGTACTCTTAATTAATCCCTGTCACCTATTTCACCCCCCCCCCCATGCCCCTCTGGAAACCATCTCTGTTCTCTATAGTTAAGAGTCTTTTCTTGGTTTGTCTCTTTTTCTTTGTTCATTTGTTTTGTTTCTTAAATTTCACATATGAGTGAAATCATATGGTGTTTGTCTTTCTCTATCTTATTTCACTCAGCATTATACTGTCTTGATCCATCCAGGTACAGTTTTTATCTTGCTAAATTTCCTTGAAAGTCTTGATTTTCAACTGAAACACTTATTAGGTGCATATGTAATAATGTGATACTCCTTGTAACTTGTCTGGTGGTGGGTTTAAGTCTGCCTCTCAAACCATAATTATATTTCAAAAATACGTGATTTAATCTTAGGGCCAGTATGTCTTCATTCTCTTTGCGAAAGAAGCAATGATTTGTACTCATATGGAAAATAAAATGAAACTTAATTTGGGAAATCTTTCCATAAATCTTTCATTATCAAGAATTTACCATCTCTTTTGGAAAGCCAGTCTGTTAAAAGTGGGTTATAATTGTTATTAATCTCTCTCATTAACAAATGTCATGGAGGCATGCACAGTACAGATAACACTGACCATCTGGGCCCAGCAGGGCCACTGACTAACATGGCTAAATCATTTATCACTCCTGGAAATTGGAATATATAATGCAAGGGAAAATTTGATTTTTCCTATTGAAATGATTAAAAAATGTGATTTTTTTTTGGTGCAATAAATGATAGATACTTTAACGAATATTCTATTAGGCATACTTATTAAAATAGATAAATCTTAAACTTACATTTTTAAAGTATCTCTGGTTTTAAATTACTGTTTAGATTTTGATAATTGAATTTCTGAAAACTTGAATCTTATATCTTTGTCTTAACAGAACAATGAAAATGAAACTGCCCTGCACTGTGCGGCTCAATACGGACACTCAGAAGTAGTTGCTGTTCTCCTAGAAGAGCTCACTGATCCTACCATCAGGAACAGTAAGCTAGAAACACCTTTGGATCTGGCAGCACTCTATGGGCGACTTAGGGTGGTCAAAATGATCATCAGTGCACACCCTAACTTAATGAGCTGCAACACTAGAAAGCACACGCCGCTCCACCTCGCTGCTCGCAATGGTCACAAAGCAGTCGTTCAGGTGCTATTGGAAGCGGGAATGGATGTGAGCTGTCAGGTGAGTCTTCTTTTATGCTTTAAAAGTGATGATGCTCTTGCTTTGCTTTGAGATACAGACATTAAAACTTATATGTAGAAGTCTTTTCATTTTTAATTAAATTGTCCACAAATACTTTTATAACTGTTAAATTCAAGATGCTGTGCCACACACTGCTGGGAAATATGAAGAGATATAAGGCATAATTTCTAACCTCATTCTAATTTTAGGGCTTTATGAATGAAAAATTATTATTAGGAGGCTGTTGTGTGTGGTATCATTAGTAATTGTTCCCTCCCAGTGTCAGGCACACAGCTTGACATACACTAGGAATCCAGTCAGAGTTGAATGAATTAAAGAATGAATCAAAATTCAATTTAATACTTTTGAGTATGTGCTTAGTGTTTAATATGTTGGCACATTTAGAATCCATTTTTAACAGCCCTCCTGTGGGATTAAGGGCTACTAAGTTCCAGTTAAGAGATGAGGAATCAGATTCAAAGAGTTAACAAAGTTGCCTAAGGATGTATAGCTGATAAACCTAGAATATGAATTTACACTTACTGATTAAAATCCAGGCCTCTTTACACAATAGTGAACTGTCTATACATGATTAATGAAGGAAAAATCACTAAGGGCAATCAGAAGGAATTTTACTGGAGAGGTGTGATTTGAGTTGAACTTTGAAGTATGGATAACATTTGGAAAGGTTTCTCCACAAGGAAAGGGCAACCTACTTTTTTATTTTTAAGGGCAACCTACTTTTATTATCTGTTTCAAGTTAACTACAATTCCAAGGTTAACTTTTTTTTTTAACTGTTTTTTCCTTTTATTACTGTTTTTTGTCTCCCAAGTCAGTGGCAGCATTCTTATCTTCCAGAGACCCTTTTGGTTCCTATCAGATTGTGTCCTTCTCCCTTGTGTATTCGTAAGCTATTGCTGTATAACAAACTATCCTGAAACTTAATGGCTTAACACAGTAATACTTATTTAGCTCATAATTCTGTGGTTGGTGATTTAGTGTGAGCCTCACTGGGTAGTTCTGTCTTTGCTAAGTTCTCTCATGTGTCTGGGGTCAATTAGAAGTCAGTTGAGTGGCTCTGCTGTAGAGATTGACTGGATATTGCCTGGGATAATGGGGAGGTTGCCATGTGTCTTTCATGATCCAGCAGGCCACCTTGGGCTTGTTCACATGACAGTGGTATGGTTCTGTGTGCGTGCATGTGTGCACATAAGAGACAGAAGGAGGGAGGAAGGGAAGAGGGTTATACAAAGTCTCTTGAGGTCTAGGCTGGGAGCAAGCATCCTGTCTTTTCTGTAGTGTTTGATAAGCCAGCATGTCACAAAGGCAGCCTAAATTCAAGGATTGGTAAAACAGATTTTACCTCTTAATTAGAAGAGGTTGTGAACTGTTAAAGGGGTGCAAATACCCAGAGGGAACAAATGTGTTCAGCTTCGCAACATTCCAAATGTTGTTAGTGCTCAAAACTGTGGGGTTACTTTTCCTAGGAATTGTTTAGAGGTTGAATTTTGTTTCTCCTTTGTTTTCCACTGAAGTTTTAAAAATCTTAGGCCTTATAAAATAAAATAAAATAAAATAAAATAAAATAAAATAAAATAAAATAAAAGCCTTAGGCCTTCTCATCCTACATTTCAGGCTGGTACCCTGAAACAGACTTTTCGTTGGAGCTTTGCCTGTCTTATTTAGCTATTTAGGTATTTATAAAATCTTTTCTTAATTTTTTATTTATTCTACTTTCACAGCCTTGAAAATAAACACAAGAATTTTTTCTAGTTCTCATGTTAAAAAAAAAAACAATTTTCCCCTCAATTAAAATGAGATAGATACATATTTACTAGTTTAAGTGACTCACAAAGTTACTGTCTTAAAGTGTGTTTAATGATAAGCTAGATGTTTATTGTCTGAATGTTGAATTTCTCTAATCTAGATTTACTGCTTTAATAAAACTTCTGGAATATTTTTTTTAAAGATTTTATTTATTCATTTGAGAGAGAGAGAGAGCGTGCACAAGTGGTGGGGGAGGGACAAGCAGACTTCCCACTGAGCAGGGAGCCCAAAGCGGGCTCAATCCCAGGACTCCAGGATCATGACCTGAACCAAAGGCAGACACTTTACCAACTGAGCCACCCAGGCGCCCCAGACACTTCTGGAATATTTCTAAACTTGATGGCACAGAGTACTTCATAACCAAGGACTTCACTATGACTGAGATCAATAACTCACTTCATGTCCATGGCCTAGATCTTTTTATATTTTTTACTAGATGACGTGGCCAGAAGAGAAAGAGTCTGGCTTCAATTTTATGTATGTATATGGTACATCTTTTTTATATAAAATACTACTTACTATATTATTTATGTTTTTGGAGAATTAAAGATAAGTAAGATCTCTGCCCAGAATTTAGTGGAGGATACAAAGACTTGCAAGAATACCTCCTATATACGACATACTAAAATAAAGAGTAGGGCAAAATGCTATGGAGAGGTCAGTGAATAAAATATAGATTGAAAGAGGGAGGAATTGAAGAGACATAGAGTAATATTTGAAGAGGAGCTTGATGGCTTTAGGACTTTGAATTTAGGTATAACTTAGCTTGCAGATATGCATTATTTGGCTAAAAGAGTATTTTAAAATATTGAATTTGAATGCTTTTAGTTGGGGTATATACCTTCCAAGGTCCCAACCTCTCTCTACCTCTTTCTACCATCTTCTGTCATTGCCAGATTTGTTCCTTTAGGTGTTCTACTTTGCCGCAATAGCATTTGGGTTTGTTACTCATATATCAGATGAAAGGAGCAAAATATGTTTAGACCACTGTGAACACTTATCAGAAGCATCAGGGCTGGTACCTGAGCAGGGTGGGCAATGTTTTGTTATTTATACTCACTCTATGATTTCATCTTGAAGGTTTCCAAGAATTAGAACTGACAACATATTCTAAAATATATCTCAATAAATTGAATCTTCTAGTATTTAGTTAGCCTTAGTTGATGTTTTGCTTTTGTTATTATGCTTTATTTATAGAAAACATGCATTTTTTAAAATTTGTTTCATTCCCTTTTTTGGATCAGTGTTTAATTTTATTATGGAATTCAAATGAACTGTCACCAAGTTTGCCCATCACATTCACTGCAGAGTTGTTGGGTTTTGTTTTGTTTTGTTTTGTTTTGTTTTTTTTGAGAGGGGGAGAGTGGGAGGGGAGGGGCAGAGGCAGGAGGAGAGAGAGAGAATCTCAAGCAGGCTCCAAGTGGAGCCTGATGTGGGGCTTGATCTCACTACCCTGAGATCGTGACCTGAGCCGAAATCAAGAGTCAGACACTTAACCAACTGAGCCACCCAGGTGCCCCTGCTGCAAATTTTTTTAATATGAAATTTAAAATAGAAATTTGTTGATATTCTTACTGGGTAAGAGGGAAGAATCAGGCAGTAACCTTAAATTGTTTCAGTGGCTTTAATATTCATTAAATTGTTGTAGTTAACCAGTTGGAAATTAGCAGTATTAAAAATAATCCCATTTGGTAAATTATAGCAATACATATTTAGACTTTAGACTTTAATTACATTCAAATCATTATAAATAATTCTTTAAAATTTAGAGATGACTTTAGAGGATTGTCTTTTTTTCTTATAATTGCAAATGTTTTAAAATGTTTAATTTATGTTTTTTCTGTATAAGTTTTGGTTTCTGCTTCATTTCTCTTGGAGCAGTTTTGAATTATAACACATATTTGAACTAATGAGAAAAATAATTTAATTCCCGCTTAGGTGAATTTCATATTATATTTATGTATAAACCTGTTAGTCTTAAAGGATTTCTTAATACAGAGAATCCATCATATTAAGATATTAAGAAAATGGGTTTTAATTGGCAAGATCCTCTTGAAATTAGTAATTACTTCTATGGATTCCAAACCTGATTTGGGTAAGTAGGTAGTGATGGTGTCTTTTTATGCTAATGCTTTAAATATGTTTCTTATAAGTTTCTCTTATTAAAATTTAAAAAGTTAAAGTACTAGCAAAACATTAAGCCAATTGGATTTTATTTGAATATTAAAAGAAATGAAACTAAAATTATAGAAAATTAATAATGAAGAGTACAAGTTCCCATCCTAGGAGCTGTTAAGATGTAAAGCCGAGTAAGGTACCATTTTTGTTCTCTAAGTGCTTCTAGTGGAGAAATATGTGCTTAAATGGATGGATTACATTTTAATAATCCATTCACTCCTTCTTCCCTAGATGATTATTTAAAATTTCTCCTTTCTTCCCAAAACTTTAACATTTCCTCCCTGTTACCACTCTGTGATCATGACTTTGCTTTACTTCACTGAGAAAACAGAAGCAGTCATGTATTTGTACCACCACATTTGCCAGTGGATGTGTATTTGCTTTCCTGCCTGGTGCTTTAAATGAACTTTGGTTTATTCCTAAGGCTGACTCCTCCTCTACTTGTACACCTGATCCTCCCCTTAAAATACTGTGCATTTTCCCGCTCTCAACTGCATCACTCCCATAAGGACACAAAGGTGTTATAATATTTCCCATCTTTTAAAAAAAACTCTCTCTTGAACCCACATTTCCCTCTAGCTCTTGTTTCCTTTCTCTAATCCCCTTCATAACAACATATTGAGAAAGAGTTGTTTTTACTCATTACATCATATTTCTTTCCCTCATTCTCTCTTGAAACCATTCCAGCTCCCTCAGTCTATTAAAAGTCCTTGTTTTTCCCTTTGATGAAGGGGACTAATGGCTTCCATATTGTTAGAGCCAATAGTCAATTCGATTAATCATCAGCATTGACAAAGTACATCTCCTTCCTCTTTGAAACACTTTTTTCTTTTGACATCTGAGTCACCATTCTCTCTTGCTTCTCTTCTCCTTGGTCTTCAGATAGGGTAGAGTCTAAGACCCTTGAATGCCTTCCATTTAGCCTTGGAGCGAGATAAATCTATCAGGCCTTACAAACCTCTTATCCACAGGAGTTGTTCAAGAATTAAATCTTTCTGTTTTCTGTTCTTTTTTGTAAAGTCGTACCTCCCTCTCCTGAGCCAGACTTTATTTCATTAGATCTTTACATTGGAACTCTGTGAACTGCTGTAATAGTTAGCTGTTGCCATTGCCACAATACTGCCATACAACAAACACAGAAATCCCAGTGGCATACAGTAATAAGCAACAGCATTTTTTTCCTCACTGACAAGTTTGTAGGTCATATGGGGAAGCTCTACTTCATGCTGTAAGTTTGTCTCATCTGCTCTGCTTTGTGTATCTATTCTTTTTCTCCTGGGACTAGCTAGGGCATGGCCTAAGTAAGCCCAACCAACTAAGCACATTTTGGGCCTCTGCTTTGTATCATGTATCATGTATGTGCCATACAATGCCTAAAGGAACTTACAAAGCCAAGTCCCAAATCAAGGGGTGGGGAAATACACTCCGCCTGCGTAAGTGGAAGGAACTGCAGCCAAATGACAAAGAGCATATGAAAGGCGGGCAGAGTAGTGTAATCTGTCTCATCCACATTCCATGGTTAATTGTTCTTATCTTCCTTGCTTCCTAGTGGACTTCATCCAATCCTTTGACTTCAGATGACATCTTTGACAAGAACAAAGTTTATTTACTCCTCTTGCACCTTACCCTGAATTCTATATTCGGTACATAATTGCCTACTGCACATATCTACTGGATGATAGTGAGCATCCAAACATTTCCAAAACTGAACATTTAGCTTCCATAACCCCTTTCCCCAGGTTTGCCCATCTTCCAGTCTTTCCCATTTTAGCAAATGGCATTACCATCCTGCTGGTTGTTTAGTCGCCAAACTTCAGGGTTTCTTTCATATTTTACATTTAGCCCCTCAGCAAATCCTATTGGCTTTGTGCTCTAGAATTTCACTACTTTTCATCCTCTCCACTATTACTTTAAATTTACATTGGAACTTAGCTTAAATCCTGCACATCTCCTGCCTCCAACCTGGTTTCCCTTCTTTTTCCTTTTCCTCTGTATTAGTCTGCTCAGGTGACCATAACAAAATCCCATAGACTGGGCAGCTTAAACAACAGACATTTATTTTCTCACAGTTCTGGAGGCTGGAAAGTCTAAGGTCAAGATTCTGGCAGATTCTGTTCGTGGTGAGAGCTCTCTTCCTGGCTTGTAGATGGTTGTCTTCTTATTGTGTCCTCAAATGGCCTCTGTGCACAAACAGAATGAGAGAGAGAGAACTCTTATAAGGACACCAATCCCATGACATAGGTTCCTACCCTTATGACCTCATTTAACCTTAAATACTTCCATGAAGGCCCTATCTTCAAATACAATCACACTGTGGGTTAGAGTTTCAACATATGAATTTTGGGAGACATTCAGTCCATACGGATTCCTTTCAATCTGTTTTCAACAAAGCAGCCATTAGACTAAACCAGATCATATCACTTTTTTGCTCAAAAAACCTCTAGTGGTTTTCCATCTCACCTGGAGCAAAAGCCAGATTCCTCACAGTGGCTGACAGTTGTCTTATACCACCCAGTTCCACTGTCTCTCTGACTCCTCTGCCATTTTTACTTAGCTTTAGCTATAGTGGCCTCATTGCTCTTGCTGGAACATACTCGGTAAGCTTCTCCCTCAGGACCTTTGCTTTACTAACCCACATGACTTCCCCCTGTGCTTTCTTCAGGTGTCTGCTCAAATGTTACCTTCGTAGGGAAGCCTTCCCTGACCTGTCTCACTCCCCACCCCAGCAACTTCTTTTCCTTCCCTTAAACTGAAAACTCAGCTTCCCTATAAGGGTACCATATTCCCACCAGCCATTTCAGGCCAGGCTACCAGGCACTATGCTACATGAATAAGAAAAATATGTTCTCTGTCCTCATGGAGTTGAGTGACTAGTAGGGAAAACAGGAAGTAAAAACATAAACAAAAATTACAAATTGTGATAGTGCCATAAAGGAAATACCCTGGTTGCTGTGATTTTTGAATGAAGGGATGGGGAGGTCTCTTTTAGGATGTGCCACTTAAATGGCGCTAGCCTCAGAGAAGTGAGAGATATGGCCATGGAAGCAGATGGGTTTATAAGAAAGAGAATATATAGAGAGAAAGGAAGCTGAATAAAGAATACTCAGAATTTCTGGAAAAAGAGATCTATAAGAAAACAGTGGTAAGAAGGGTGCCAAGATAGTACAGTTACATGTAATCAGTTCATTCATTTACCATGTATTTATGGAGTGCCTGCTTTGTGCCAGGCATTGCCTACTATGTGCCAGAGAATATGGTAGTAACAAAATAGATAGAAAATTTTCCTAGAGAAGGGAAGATGACTTTATAAAGTGTGGAGTAAAGAAAAGTAAGATATGAGATAGGAGCTTGAAGTCATATCAGGGTCACATGAAATTTCTTTGGTTGGCTGTTTTATTGCTGGATTGTGGAAGAATTTGTATTTTTATGGAGGGTGCAAGGATCCAATGAAGAGACTGAAATTGAAGATGCAAGAAAAATAATGAGGATATTTCATGAAATTCAAGAAGAAGCAGGAAGTGGTAAGAGCACAAGTAGAGGATTAGTTTTTTTTTTTTTTTTTTAAAGATTTTATTTATTTATTCATGAGAGACAGAGAGAGAGAGAGAGAGAGAGAGAGAGAGAGGTAGAGGGAGAAGCAGGCTCCCAAGGAGCAGGGAGCCCGATGTGGGACTTGATCCCAGGACTCTGGGATCATGACCTGAGCCGAAGGCAGACGCTTAACCATCTGAGCCACCCAGGCACCCGAGGATTAGTTTTAAGGAGGAGAATGGATGCTTCCTCTGAGACAGAAGTGAAGGAAGAAAGCATAAAGACAGAGGCTGGGCATCCCTAGTTGAATAGGAGGAGAGGTCTTTTGAAGAGGAGGAATGTTATTTCTGAATTATTTGAAGACATATTTATTTCTCTTGTGCCATTTCCCCTCCAATCTAAACTTTCTTATAACGTTCAGCTGTTCTTCACATGAAGTTTTCCTCAGTCTTTTGTCATTTGGAACCCTCTTTTCTGGGCACATTCCAGTCTGTCAGTGTTCCTGTAAAAGTTTATTACCTACAGTTGAATACAATACTCCAGCTATAGGCTAGCTAATGCAGGATACACAAGAACATTTGCCTCCCAGCTTGTTCAGAAATCATGTATTTGTTTATAAAGGCTAGGATGTTCTTATCTTTTATCCTAAGAGATGCCCATAGGGCTAATTGGTCCTAGCTAGGGTGCCTGGGGTTGTTACTGCTGAGTTAAATGCTATTCTAATTGGCTTTCTTTATCTCCATTGAGGTTATCTGTATTCACTGGCTCTTATTTCTTATAATAGTTAGGGGTCATGATTCTCAAAGTTTTCATCTCCACTGGTACCTGTGCTCTATTTTCTCTACTGATCATCACCACAATCTTACTTTATATCTTGTCATCTTTGTTCTGTTTCCTCCTTTAATAAAGAATTGGTCTTCCTTTATCTGGTCACTCTCTTTTTCAAGTTCAGGAGGACTATATTAGAGGGGTTAAATTCAGAAGGGGGAACCAGTGCAGGCAAGCTCCGATATTGCTACATCCCTTTTCTATCTGTTGTTTTGACAATCTGGTGGAATACATAACCCAAGGAAACATTTTAAAACACCTTGAAATTCTGGATAAAGTATAACAAAATTTCTTTATATGCATGACTGAACTTCCACAGAAGCCACTGAAATACATAGGGCTAAACACAAAAAGGAAGCTAAAACCCAGAGCTTTAAAAGAGGGTCTCCCTCTTTCCTATTACTTGTCTTTCCCCCCCCCCCCCAGCTTTGGTGTTACTGAGACTTGACTTTAATAGACATTTCCAATCAATAAGAGACTTTTTTTGTTGTTTTCATCAGCAGTTCAGCTATTAACATTACTGTGTATATCATTTCATTTCTTCTCTCTCAGCTGGTTTCATTACAACTTGTGTTCAGAGGTGTTTTTTCCTTAGCAGTGCTGAGATGTGAGTGCTTTGTATCTCATTACTGGATAAATTTTGAAGTGTTACTGTATTATCAGCTGTGTAACTGTTTGGTCTGTCTTGGAAATGATTAATTAAAAAAATGGAGAAGTTTGATCCATGAGAAAAGCAGGACCAAAATCCTGGGGGTTGAGAGGATTTGAGTTCACCTATTTTAGTGTTACTTCTTTGTATACATTCAACTTGCTTGTTGAATATTTTGAACTAAATATTATTTCATGAGAATACAGTTTTTCAAGATTTGGCCAGTTATGGATTATGGATTTGGGGTAGAGAGCTGAGATGAACAGAAGGGTACTAATTTGAATGAGGATAGTACACACAGACTCAAGGTAGGGTATAGTAAACTGGAGGATATTATGGAATTAACCTGTATTTTGATAAGAAAAAGTCCATACATAGATTTGACATATTTAAATTCTGTACTATTTATGATAATACTGTGATAGCAAGAAATGGGTCCTGATACCACTGTTAACCTTAAATTTATGAGAACAATCCATTCCATCCTCATGTTCTCTTAGTAATAAGATAATGACATCCACCAGGCTAAAAATATGTTTATCATCTGCTAACCTTTTCTAGTTTTATTTAAGGGTTCAGTGTCTCCTTATCTACTATATAAAAATACTAGTTCTATTTAACCTTACCTTTTTTTCTTGGAATAATGTAAAGGAGATTATCTATGTATACACACACACTATACATAATTTATATAGTTATATATGATTTAAAACATATGTATGTTTCACATATATAAAACATTACATATGTATGTAATTTTAAAATATTAACATTGAGGTTTTTAAGAAATAAGTTTCTAATTATTTTTTTATTGATAATGACAGTATTTTTCATTATTTTATAGGTTAATAAAATACTTTTTGAGTCTTATTTGTTGTTTATCTTGTTTAGCCCTCCCAATGACCCTACCAAGTTTTTAATATTTTCTTTATTTATAAGGCTGTATCAGTTTTCAGAGATACGAAGTGATTTCCCCAAAGTTGTATAGCAGCTGAAAGCCAAACTGCTACTGGGACCCAGGTCTTCTACATCTGTTTCCTCTAGAAGAATTGTTTATTTATGGTGAAGATTATATAATTTCATTTCCTAGAATAGTCCATTTCAGTGTCTGAAATGCCCACTCTTTTGTATCAGAGTATCTAGGAAACCAAATTAGTACAAAAAAGTAAACATTATTGTTATATTTTTAAATAGTGTGTTTAGACTTAGCCTTCTCTTAATCATTCTCTTTATTTAACATTATTAGTTCTTGCACCTCAGGTCCTTTTTCCTGAATTAAATCTTATGGGAGTTCTTTCAGTAAGGATCTGTAGTAACCACTTATTATTTAGTCTGTCTGAAAATGTTTTTTTTAAATTTTTTGTTATGTTAATCACCATACATTACAGCATTAGTTTTTGATGTAGTGTTCCAGGATTCATTGTTTGTGTATAACACCCAGTGCTCCATGCAGAACGTGCCCTCTTTAATACCCATCACCAGGCTAACCCACCCCCCCACCCCCCTCCCCTCTAGAACCCTCAGTTTGTTTCTCAGAGTCCATCGTCTCTCATGGTTCGTCTCCCCCTTCGATTTTCCGCCCTTCATTCTTCCCCTCCTGCTATCTTCTTCTTTTTTTTTTCTTAACATATACTGCCTTATTTGTTTCAGAGGTACAGATCTGTGATTCAATAGTCTTGCACAATTCACAGCGCTCACCATAGCA
>NW_027397076.1:10005185-10064426 GCF_003265705.2 Callorhinus ursinus
ACACACACACACACACACACACACACACACACACAAACACACAATGGAATATTATGCAGCCATCAAAAGGAACGAGATCTTGCCATTTGCAACAACATGGATGGAACTGGAGGGTATTATGCTGAGGGAAATAAATCAATCAGAGAAAGACATGTATCATATGACCTCACTGATAGGAGGAATTCTTAATGTCTGGAAATATTTTTATTTTGCTCTCATTCTTAGAGGATAGTTTTCCTGGATATAGAATGCTAGATTGGTGTTATTTTCTTTTGACACATGAAGGTACTTTCTTCTGGCTTTATTGTTTTTGTTGAGAAGTCAGCTGTTGATCTAATTATTAATTATTTTAAGATCATTAGTTTTTTCTCTTGTGATGTTTTTAAGATACTCTCTTTATCTTAGGTTTTCTGTAGTTTCACTGTAATATGTTCGCAATGTATTCTTCTCACTTATCTTGCTTGGTATTCCTAGAATTCAGTATTAGTATCTCATCAGTCCTGGAAAGTTTTTAGCCATTGAATTACTTATCCCCATCCTCTCCTAGAACTCTGATTAGACATATGTTGAGTCTTATTCTGTCCTTTCACATTTTCAATCTTTTGTTTCTTTAAACTGCATTATGTACTTAAAAAAACATCCATCATCCAGTTCAATACTTGTTTTTCCAGCTCTGTTTTATCTGTTATTAAGCCTTCCCATTTAAAGCGTTATGTTTTCCATTTCTTAGAAGTGCTGTCTAGTTCATCTTCAAATCTGGCCAATTTTGATTCTCCTCTTCTTTAGTTACATTTGATATCCTATTTTTGTTCTTTAATCTTACTGATCATATATATGTATTTTATATTCTGTAGCTGATCATCATATGACGTGAAGTTTTAATAGGTTTTATTCTTTTTTTGTTTCTATGAATTCTTTCTCATGGCTTGTTTTCTTTCATGTTCAGTGATTTCTGATTTTAAATTTGTGTTTCTTAGAGCTTGATCTATTGGAATTTTCAGAGGCCCAAGTTTAAAGTGTATTTTTTTCACAGGGATTTAGATTTGCTTCTGCTAAACATTTATATTTGCCTTGGTACTATACAAACCCAGGATCACTTTTTTCTACATTTTTGGCTCAGGATCGGAGGGTTGGGGGAGTACAGAGAGTGTGTAATCTTGGCCCCAAGTCCATGCGAGGGCAGAACTGTGGTTTGAAATTTTTAGGGGAGTTGTTATTTTTGCTGCTCTACTCCACTTAGAACTAAGATTGAGATAGACATTTTTAATTTCTCCCTCTGTGCAAGACATTTAATTTTTTTATTTAATTGATTTTTTTTTAGTTTTTCTTGTTATTATTTTTTACTGAGGATGTTGTTCTTTGGGAGTTTTAGATTTTTTTTTCTTTTTGAAGTAATCTCTACACTTTATCTTAGGGCTAGAACTCATGACCCTAAGATCAAGAGTTGCATGCTGTACCTACTGAGTCAGCCAGGTGCCCCTGGGAGTTTTAGATTTTTGCAGGTGTCCTTCATCTACCTTCTCAGCTTGCTTGGGTTTCTTTGTCTCCTTCCCTCCTCCCATTTTCTCCTTGAGTAGCTGGCTAAAGCCCAGGCATTAGTCTGCCAGGATTGGCAGATTCCCTGGAACAGTTTTCTGTTCCAGTACTAAAACCCTGGGTTCATAGTTTCTGTCTCCACTTCTCTCCCCCAGGCTCTGAGGAATTCTATTATTTTTCCTTTTCATCACTGTATTTAAAACATTGTTTAGTTTTTCAGAATATTTAAGGTATGCCATCCCAGGAAGAGTTTTTCTAACATATACTCCAAAATTTTTTAAGAATGGAAGGAAATCAAATTAGTAATCAGAAAGGTGGTTGAAAAACACAATGAGAGTAAAAAGAATTAGATTATTTCAAGGGATATTTTTCAGAGAATCAAAGAAAAATAAAGTATTTGTGCCCTATATTGAGATTATTTTTTAAGGAGCTGGATAAATCTCCACAGTTTATTTTCCCTTCTGCACACTGCTATATATTTATAAATTAGTATTTTTATTTCCATTTTGTTTAAGATTTATCCATCTGTTCTAGTGAGGGGGGTAGTGGCAGAGGGAGAGAGAATCTCAAGCAGACTCTGCATGGAGCGTGGAGTCCAGTGCAGGGCTGGATTTCATAACCCTGAGATTACCACCTGAGCTGAAACCGAGAGTCCAGTGCTCAACCGACTGCGCCACCCAGGTGTCCCTTATTTCCACTTTTATTAGTGTCTATACATATTATGACAGTTGAAATTTAAGTCAAATACATTTCAGTCATGCCTTCTTTGAAAATAAATTTAGATCACATTGATCCTCTGTCTCCTTAATAATGCATTTATAAGCCATTTTAGATTGGGTTAATTCTACAATAGAATTTTATTGATTAACAAAGTTTTTACATTACATATTATTTTATGTTATTTTTACTTTGAACTGAGATTAGAATCCCACAGTAGAGATAAGTTTTAGTACAAGGGGACAGAATTGCTGTAATGACACTATTCAATGTAACACACATATCTGTGCACACATACTGAAGACGTAGACATTTGTTAAATTCTTGAGAGAAAAAGAAAAAAGTGAAAGAAAACACCTAGTGTTTGTAAATCTCAGAAAGCTGCTTCTTTGAAATTGTCCTTGATCCTTTTCAAGGCAGGAACCAATCTCTCCCTACATTACTTACAAATTCTTCCTTTCCATGCTATTTTTCCTCCTTGTTTACCTTTTGCCCTCAAAACAATTCTTAAATGTCTACATTTTCAAGGTACTTTAGTAGGCATTAGGGATACAATGATGAAAAAAAGGATGTGGTCTACATTTACGCTAAACTTATAGTTTGTTAAGAGAAATAGACAATCAGATGACATAATGTAGTGTAAGTGCTATGATGAGGAAAAAATAGATTGATGTGGAATATACAGGAAAAGTCCTAGACCCAGGGCTAGCAATATCTTCTTAAATGAAATTATATTCAAGCTGAGATTTGACATATAGGTCAGTGTTTCTCAAAGTGTACTCCTAGACCCTCAGTATCACCTAGGAATTTGTTAGAAATGGAAAGTCTTGGGCCTATCCCAGGCTGCTGAATCAGAAACTGAGAGTAGGGCCCAGAAATCTGGCTTGTTGGCTTTTGACAAGCTCTCTAAGGAATTCCAATTCATGCTGAAGATTGAGAACTAGTGGGTGGGTGATAGTGAGTTAGAGGGCTCAGGTTGGATCCCACCAGGTAGAGCGACTTCTGAGATCTCTAGCGACTGAGACTAATGTGAAAAAGTTCAGTATGCCTGAAGCATAGGGTATCAGATCTGGAGGAGAGTTGGGGTGGACAGGAGAAAGTGTGGAGGGGAGAGCAGGGAGAAGATCATCTGGGTTTTGTAAACCATATTAAATTGTTTAGATTTTATTTATCATAAATATTACTTTGTACATCTATTTCTTCAAATAGAATGTGAATATACAAGGGTCAGCATCATATTTCTGTGCCTCAGAACACCCCTCAACTATTGTTGGCATATAATTGGTGTCTAATAAATGCATGCAATGTATGAATTGGGTGAAGTCAATGGATCACAAAAACCTCATGAGGTAGGCATTACTGCCTATTTTACACTTGAGAACAATCGAGTCTAAGAGAAGGTGAGTGACTTATCAACATAACAAGGTCAAATGGCTATTCAGAAGCAGAGGTGTTTTACAAATCCGAGCATTTGGATTTTGTTCTTAGAATCTCTTCTTTATTCCACAGTAACTTTCTGTCAGGGAGTGCTGAGATTACAGAGAATATGTACGGATATATAAAATCACATTTTTTTTTAACTTGTAAGCATTCCTAATGCAACTGTGCTTCTTTCTCTTTTCTCTTTTTCTTTTTTCTTTTCTTTTTTTTTTTTCCAGACAGAAAAGGGGAGTGCACTTCATGAAGCAGCTTTATTTGGAAAGGTGGATGTTGTGAGAGTTCTGTTAGAAACAGGTAACTATCCTGACTCTCCATGGAGCTTATTCTGCCAAATAAAATTTCTATTTCAGGAGTAGACAAAGGGAAATGGCACTTTTTTTTCCCATAATCACTCTTTTTACCTTTACTTCACATTGCAAATTTGTATTCATATCATATAGAATTGAGCTCAGTGTTTAGATAAAATTGGTATAAATATTCACCTTCCTTTACTCCATAGATGTGTCAGTAAAAAGCTCTTAGAAATTACAATTGTATACATTTAAATCGCATTGAACTATATTAGAGACACTACCGGAAGGAAAAGGAATTCTCTGCCTTGTATAAGAGGGAGGAGCTGATCCTTATGAAGTTATGACAATTGCTTGGTTTATGAAAGAATATATTTCCCTAGGTTATTATACTGGGAACTATGGTAAACAGAAATTAGAGTTCTGTATCTTTAAGGTAAATTCACCTTGTTACTTCATCAACTGAGTAGCTATTGTTTGTAAGCAGTGATTTAAAGGGAATCTTTTAGAGGGAATGCTTTGAAGGAACAACAAAGTAGGCTTATTTGTCTTCATATGTATATTCTGAATGAAATGAAATAAAATTGAAACTGAGATTGGATTTTTTAGGATCAAAAAGTATGAGTACAGATTCATACTTGGAAACAATTGATGTGAGTCTTTTATGTTATGGACTACATTTAGTGTATTTATTTTCTGCTGTAAAAAAATGAAAAACATTGGCAGACTATTGCATATACAAAGTTAAAATTTCATGTACATTTAATTTTGACTACATAAGTGCTGGTCACACATTTCTATACAAATTTAGGCAAATGCTTAATTCCTTACTGCAATGAACTAAGGTTTGAGGCCAGAATCTGAAAACTGGCTTTGTTTGCAGGTAGATGTTTGGAAAGTTTATAAACTTTCCTGGGGCAGTGAAAGCTATTTGCTACATTGAAGTAAGTTCTTTAGTACATTAAGTATTTTTAGAATTAAAATAATTCCAAAGATGTTTTCGTTTACAAACTTCAAGAAGTGTGCTCACCAGGTAGATGATTAAGTATTGTTTACATTGAATATAATCTTGCATAAGTAAATATGAGATATTTGACTTTGTAGCTGGACAAATAATATTTGGGCAATAGTTCAGAATAATCATCCCTTTTCAACTTTTGTGAATACTCTAGTGTTTTAAGAGTGATACATTATTTTTTAAATTTTTTTACCATATTTTACAGAACCATTATTATACTTTGGGAATTGATATTCTAAAACAATAATATTTTTCAGCTTGGTAGTGTATCATTTAACTAGCTATAACCCAAACTAGCCATATTTATAAAAAACAGTCTTAATGATTGGGTCAGTGCCCTTGAAAAATTAATTCATTATCAAGAATGTTCCTAATATTTAGTAGCAGTAGACCCCCACATTCTTTCTTACTAAAATCCTCTGTGTGTGTGTGTGTGTGTGTGTGTGTGTGTGTGTGTGTGTGGACTTAATTTTTTAAAAAATCATTTTCAGTGCTTGGTCTGTATATGTTTGATATTAGAGTGTTGTATATTGACAGTATCTGACACTTCAGTAGTGTACATTTAATGGGTTTTTCTTTTTCTTTCAGGAATTGATGCCAACATAAAGGATAGCTTAGGTAGAACTGTCTTAGACATTCTGAAAGAGCATCCATCTCAGAAATCTCTCCAGATTGCAACACTCTTACAAGGTAAACAATATTGAATGATGGATGAGTTTGTCTTAAAGTTAAGATTAAATTAAATCTACCATTGTTTTCTCTTGAGCTTTGATTTAATGTTTACTTTGGGTGAACTTATTTACATATTTTTTCTGGTACACTTAAACTGAATAATAATTTTTAATATTTCATTTCTATTTTCAACTAATGACTATTTTCACTTGATATTAAAAAATCTTTTAAATCTATAAATAAATATGTAGTTATGAATAGGAAGGTAATAAGGCTATAAAGTGATGATGATCTTACATTTGAATAATTCTTAAAGGGTTTTCAGGGATTTTGTATTATTTTGTCTGATTTCTATAACTTCATGAGGTAGGTAAATCTGATATCATTATTCTCCTTTTTGCACATGAGGGAAACTGAAGCTCTGAGAGGCTGACTTGCTCAAACTCATATATCCTATTTTAGGTGGTAGACCTGGTCATAAATGCTGGTTTAACAAAAGAAAAAATTGTACCTAGCTAGAAGAATACAGATGATTTCTTCCTCAATCCAGTAGTACAAGATAATTCAGTCTTGCAAGCCTTTGTTTTTTGGTAAAGGTCACTTAAGTACCTGTGTAATTAGGTGCAGGCATTTAGGTCTACTGAAGGTTTGGGAACCATTTAGGTACTAATTTTTCATTTGCAGGATTATATATTTCCCTGTTTGATCTAAAAATTTTAATGACAATTTAGATTTAAATACTTTCCCTTTTTGCTTCATGATTAGGCCTGACATGTAGTATGTTCCCTTAAAAATCCAGACATTCGTTCTCTCCTTTCCAGGTAGCTTCTACACTGGTCAGCAGTGATTATCCCCTGATTATTGCAGATGGGTGGCAAGTGTAATAGGGGAAGGAGGTGGGATGGTTTTCTTGGTTATTAGTTGGGAAGCTGAAGAACAGCTTTGTCCTGCAGGAGATAAATGAATTAAAACCAAGTCGGTCAGGTGATGCACAGATACAGGAGTCAACAAAAGCCAAAGAGGAGTAAAAAGAATAGATGAGCTACAGGAGGTCATTCCTGCTCTCTTCTCTCTTTATTTTCAAAACTTCTCAGGGGACAGGAAGTTCAGTCCCCTACAGTTTTCTTGTTAATAAATAAGTTAATTGCAGTCAAGTGCGGATAGCGATAAATCAAGAGTGGCTCTTCACATTCCAATTAAAATCAAGTTGAATGAAAGCTAAAAAGGAAAAGAGTGGTATACAACATTTTTGTCTTCTCCCTATAGGTACTTTATATTTTATATTGAAATTTTATCTCTAACTGAACTTTAAAAAAACAGAGGCTTGTGAATAATATGTCTCTTGAGAAAAGCAAAATAAATGTCATCACTAAAAAGAGGGCATGACATAATTGCAGACATTTACTGTATTGATTTGACTGAGATGAAATTGTTATTATATGGGAGTTAACTATCTGTTCTCTTAAATGGTTAAGGTTCATTAGGTATGTCACCTTGTGATAAGGTATATGGGACATCTTTGAATTTTTAAAATTGTTGGCAGATTTTAGAATGTGAATGTGTTATCTGTATTCTTTGCATTCCTGGGTCATAAGTCAGTGGTACATTTTAAGTTTTATGAAAAGGTTATTTCACTAAAACCAATTTAGAGTAGATAAAATTACTATTTGTGTCCTGGAGGAAGAATTCACTTTACATAATGACTGTATTGGGTCAAAAATTTTAATAGACTTCCGTAGGTTGCTTTCTTTGCCTAGTAGAATTGCCCTTAGGTAGAAACTGGGTGGTATGAAGACACGGTTGGCATGGGAGCACAGACTTTCTTAGCTAGATTTTAAGAAAAAGATTCCTTCTGAATAAAGACATGTAAGTAAAAGATCCCTATGGGGGAGAGATCAATTGATATAATCCTTTAGATGGAGACTACAAACTAGCCACTGTAAGCTGAATGCTTTTGGCAGACAGCAGATTTATTTTGTTTAGATTACATATTTTAGGCCTCTACTGTGTTTCCATAAACATTGAATTAGCTTTCAACATTTAAAAATCTTAGGATTTCAGCTAAAATTTCAGAGTTTTGGTTTCTCAAAAAATGCAGGCTTTTATTTTACTTTACTGTTGAACTTTAGATGGGGCACCAACTCTCCGGTTAATCATGCTCCACATGCTTTCTGTTTTCTCCATGATATTGAGGCTGAATATTCATTGACATTTATCCCTGCATTCAGATGCCATTTTCGTTATGCTTAAGAGGAAAGTGAGATGTTTTCTTGTACCATGTCTATCTGGCTGTGCCACTTATTAGCTGTATGAATATGGTCAACTTAAAATCCTTCTCTTTGAGTTGTCATCTTTGAAACTGAGATTGTAATAGTGACTGTGTCATAGTTTTATGAGGATCAAGTGAGTTAACTTATTTTAAATACTTAGAACACTGCTGGGTGCATAGTAAGCCATATTTAAGTTTTAGCTGCTTATTACTGTTATTATGTCTTCATCAAAATTGGAGAAATGAGAGATAGGCTGTGCGGAACATTACTTCAAGAATGAGAATGAACATTATTTCTCTGTGGAGATAAAGTTTAACATGCAATTATGCTTATATTAGAAGAGTAAACACCATTATAACATAAATTTCACTCATTTACGTTACCTGACTGGTTGTTGAATTTGATATCCCTGCTTAGGTATCAAGTCTATTCAAAACATCTTTCAGAGGGTTTTAAATCCTCAGGTAGAATATATTTAAGGAAGTTAAGGATGTTATTATGTCTTTAACAGGTGAATTTTTTTTTAAGGAAAGAATGTGACCAGTTTAGTTTTCACAAAAAGGATTTATGAGTCTCTTCTTAAGTATCTTTTATGTTTTAATTAAAAAGATTTAAATTAATAGTTCATCATGAAGTTATTTCAGTTTGGTTTTTTGAAGTTCTTTTAAAAACTTAGGATATATTTAGGGTATGAGGAAATAAATGAAAAACTGATCACCAGAAATAAAACAAAGTTTAGTTATTGATTTTAAAGTAAATGAATTTGACTGTGTAATTTCAAAAACTTGTATACACAGAATATTTGGAAGGTGTGGGAAGATCAGCAGTCCCTGAAGAGCATGTACAAGAAGATACAACACAAGAAATACATATTTCATCTCCTGTTGAGTCTCCTTCCCAAAAGACTAAGAGTGAGTAATTATAAAGCCCTTGAAATAGTACTAGACATTTATGTACAAGTTTGTCCTATATGTACAAAAAGGCTAACACTTGTAAAAATTTCAGGTCTAATAAGTTGTATCTTATACTGTATTATTTTATCCGTTTATTCAGCCAGCATTTTTCTTTTAAGAGAGGGAGACGGTGGGGGTAGGAAGAGAGAATCTTAAGCACTCCACACCCAGCGAAGAGCCAACAGAGGAGTTTGACAGTCATCAGGGGGCTCAGTCTCACAACCCTAAAGCCATGACCTGAGCTGAAATGAAGATTCAAACACTTAACTGACTGAGCCACCTAGGTGCCCATTCAGTCAGCATTTATTGAGCTCTTCTATTTGTCAGACCCTTCTCTTGGCCCTACCATTGTAGTGAGCAAAATTAACAATCCCTGCTCTCATGAAGTTTACATGGAGTGGATACTTCACAGTAGATTTTTTTCCCTAAAATTAATTAATTTACTTATTTGAGAGTGTGAGAGCATGTGTGAGTGGGGGGAGGGGCAGAGGGAGAGAGAATCTCAAGCAGACTCCCCATAGAGTGCAGAGCCCAACATGGAGGCTTAATGCTCATCACAGGACTCCATCCCAGGACCCTGAGAACATGACCTGAGCTGAAATCAAGAGTCAGACGACTGAGACATCCAGGTGCCCCTTTCTAAAACATATTTTTAATGCAGAATAAAAATATTGATATCTGGATTATAATTGTTGGAGTTTTATTTTTTCCCCAGAAGAAATTACAGGTATAAGGTACCTTTTTGAAAATGATTAGAAAAATGCACATTTGCATGCAGCCTACAAAATACTCATATTTTGACAGATGATGCATATTATTTATCTGTTCCTTCAGTGTTCTTCCTTTATGTCACATAGCACAACTCTGATTTATTACTTATGTAATTATTTATCAAAATACATTCTAGTATTTCTTTTTATTGAACTTAGGAAGTAGGCTTCCAGTACCATTTAAAATTTGTTGAGTTGTTGAATGAATTCTGTCTGTGAACTATAATGCTGGTGAGAGATTGTTGAAGATTAAATGTTACAATGGATGAAGCCTTAGGAGTTGTAATTCCAGATGCTTTTATGTACTACACATATATAAACCTTCAATACTTATTTCTATTTTGAATAAGAGTAATAATAGGCAAAATTGGGATTTCTCCTTGTCTTTTAATATTCTTGCACTTATTATAGTTTAGTACCTTGCTTTCAACAGAATATTTTCTGACTTACTAAATCTTGTTTGTCATAGTATGACTTCTGTTACCATACTAGTCATATTTTTATTAGTTAATAGGAAGTTTTAGCAATAGCCTTTCTTGAAACTTTGAAAAAAATTACTGTCTTTTACTCTCCTACAGGTGAAACTGTGACTGGAGAATTATCAAAACTCTTGGATGAAATAAAACTCTGTCAAGAAAAGGATTATTCTTTTGAAGATTTGTGCCACACAATATCAGACCACTACTTAGATAATTTGAGCAAGATTTCAGAGGAAGAACTTGGGAAAAATGGAAGCCAGAGTGTAGTAAGTAAGGGGGGAAGGAAGACAGTGCGTCTGTCTTTGCCAACTCAATGTGTATCTGAGAGGCATGGGATTTGTGCATTATTCTATCTTCAGATTCTTCCAGTGTCAAATGTCAGATTCCCTATTGCTCTTCTTCTGATGTTCATTGGTGTTTTACTCTCACTGCATGTGTAGGGGAAGGAATGCTTTGATAAATCACTTATAGTTTGTGATGATCTTGCTACTGTTGATTTGCCTAAGAAATCATAATTTCTTTGATTATGTTCTTTTAGTTTTACTGGGCATGATGATACTGGTTTCCAAAGAAAGAAAGAAAGAAAAAAATCTTCCTTTTGTCTTTGTTTCCCCTTTTTCTCTATGGACTGAGTCTACCCCATCTTAAAGAAAGATGGAGCTGGGCTGTGTGTGTATGTTCCCCAGTCACTTTGTATGTTATGGTAGGGGAGAGACATTGTAGAAAGTTTGACCTCCATATTTTTATAGTCTTATGCAAATCCCTTAGGCAACCTACAAGCTCAGAATCTAAATCATGAGTTAGAGATTGTTGCTCATTTAGATTTTTGTATTAACACAATAGCAAAAAACAAACAAACAAAAAAACACAAAAAACCAAAACCTGTAAAGAATCAATCAGTTTAAAATTAGGATTTGTATATCTCTTTTGTGTCAGGTAGAGGTAGAATTTATAGGGTGTACTGGTATTAAAGGAAATACAGTATTATAACATAAAATCTTTACTCACTTTTAGAACTTGATTTGTTATAGAAACATTATGCTTTCTTCAAAAGCTAATAAGAGTGGATTGTGTTAAGTATGTCATATTATTTATGAAAACTAAAAAGTAATTGCCAAGTATAGTGACTATTATGAGAATGTTTACTTCATTTAGTTCCTTAATGTGCAACTTGTTTCCCAGGATAGTGCTTGCTCGTCTATCCATGGCTAGTCTTACTCCCTAGGCTGTCTTTGTTCTTTTTTTTCTGCTGCAATATCTTTTTTAAAGCATCATATTATTGGCCCCAATAAAAGTCTTTATGAATAATTATGATTAATTTTATATACATATGAGTTTTAACCAAATGAAATTTTTATGTTAATGAAATATTTACTGTAATGACTAACATCAGGACAAAATTTCCTGTTTAAAAATCTTGAACAGTTTTATGTCGTCTCCAAATTACAAGCCAATTACAAGTTACAAATGAAAACATATTTATCCTACATAAATAATACATGGTGTTTAGATTTTTAGGTCTGTCCCTAAAGATTTCTCTAAACTGATGGGTTCTGGCCCTCTACTTCTAAGCCCACAGATATTCTGAAAGCCCTAATTTTCTAGACCAGTGGTTTATAAACTTTTTTTGTTGTGTGTAGCATAGTTAAACAAATTTTAAGCAAATATCCTAAGTGCATGTGTTTATAAATTACATATACTATTCTAAGAATGTATGATGTAAATTAGGTATATACTACAAGAGACATTCAAATAAGAAGGATAAAGAATAAGTGTAAATAGAAGCTCTATCTTTTTTTTTTTCCCTTTTAGTCAGTGGGTATCTTGTGCACCCTGGGGCCTGCACACTTTACTTGGAGACTATGGTTACTCAAGCTTATAGATTTTAGGTAGTGATAGCAGAAGTTTTTGATATTATGAGGGTGACATAATTTGGGGGAATGATGGCCAAATGTTTGTTTCTTTATAAGTCAAAGACTGTATTGTGCAAGAGAGAATTTAATGCTCATAAATTGAACTGAATTTCTTAAAATTCAAGCTTATCCTTTCATAAAATCAGTCTTTGTTCCTGTGACAAACTTTATATTGTGTTCCTTGAAAATATTGTCATATTAAATAATAAAGATTACATGAGGCAGAAAAGCAGAGGGTACATATGAGAAAGGGCAAGTAGTCCAATTTTTCTGGAATAATGGAGTTTATAAAGCAGAAAGATGGGGAAATAAAATTAGAAGAATAGGTTGAGGTCAGGCCATGGATGATTTTGAATGTCAGGATAAGAGTTTTAGTATTTATTTTTTAAAAAATGAGAAAAATCTAAAGGATTTTGAGGAGATAAAAGACATCATTGGAAGTGCCCTTTCAGAAGATTAATCTAATAGAAACGTGTTATTGAATGTTTAAAAAGTAATCCAATTACTTTGATCCTTCTCTGTAGCCTGTGTTTTATTTGGGTTCGTTTGCTTTTTTTTGTTGACTATTTCTGTTCATCAAAAATGTTCCTTCAGAGTTTTGTTATGAATTGTACTCTCAAATGATGCAAAAATTTAATCAAGTACTTATAGATCACCTAATACAGATGTTTGTTACCACATTGTAAATTACAGGATTTATAATAGCAGTAATGAAACATGGTTCCTGACTTGAAAGAGTTCAAAATTCTTATTAGAAGAAGGCTTTAGTCACGGTGTACAGACAAGACTAACATATAAAACAACAGATATATAAGAGCGGACATTTATTAGTTGCTTGCTATTCTAATGCTTTATATGATTTAAGCCACTTAATCCTCATAGTAATCCTAAGAGTGGATTTATAGACTTGGGAAATGACTCAGCTGGCAAGTGGAAGATCTAGGATTCAAACTCAGAGCCAGTGTCTTTAATTCCCAGCTACATTTCTCATAATAAATTACCTGGTGGCCAAAGGAATTTTTAAAAAGGGAGAGATTAGTGAAGACTTATTGGTATTCATTGAAGGCTTCATGGAGGTAGGGAGAGACTAAACTGGGCCGTGAGGGGAGAAGGAGATGTCCCTTGTATTTGTTTTAGAATAAATGGATGAATGAATAAATGAATGAATGAGTGAATGGGAGAGGATTCCAGCTTGCAGAAACAGTATATGCAAAAGCAGAGGTGAGACATAGCATATAATTTGAGAATAATGGTTTATCATGAGAGTTGATCTTGGAGAGTAGTGGGAAACAAATTTGGGTAAGTAACGATAATACTTAACACTTACGGAGCACTTTGTTTATATTAACTGATTTAATCTTCACAGTAACCCTGAGATAGGTGGTATTATTCCTTCCGTTTTACAGATGAGAAAATGGAGGCACAGAAAACTTTTACGATTTTCGCACGTTTATGTGGTATTTGCCAGAGCCAGGATCTGAACACAGGCAGTCTGGGGCTGGTGCCATATCCATTACCACTCAGCTCTTTTGTTAAGGGCAGATAATTAGATTTGGGAACCTAGTCAGAAGTTTAATATTGATGGTGAGGAGAATAAACTCTCGAGGAGGGGAGTTCTGTCTTGAAGGTGACATTTTGGGAAGATAAAAATGGTTACTGTAGTCAGATGTTCTGGAAGAGATTTCGTGATTCTTAGCAATGGTAATATGTTAGACATATTTGGAGAGGCTTCAAAAAATACTGATACCTGCAGGTACCATGTCCTGACCAACTAGACCAACTAATCAGAATCGTTTTGGGTGGCCCTGAGCCTCATTCTTTTAGAAAGCTAATATCCACACGGTTCGTCTAGAAGACTAAGAATCTGCCAGGGCCTTACTGAGGTAATGTAGACCTGAGATGCTGAGTCAGAACTGAAGTCTTGATAACACCACAAAATTACACAATTTTAGAGCTAGAATAAATCTCATCATAGGTCTTCGAGTATCCAGCCTAATTCTCCCACTTCCGTGTAAGAGTGTCTAAAAAAATCTCGAGTTAGAGACATTTTCAGTTTATCATCAAAGAAAATTCCCAGTGTAGTCCTAAATTAAAATTATTTCTATATTACATTGGAATATTAAATGTGGAGTAATATTTTTGCTTATTCACATTATTGGCTGAAGGATGGGCATTTGGGTTTGGTTAAAATACCCAACTTGTTCATCATAATATGACAAATAATTCCAAAAGTAATTTAGAAGAAATCAAAATGTAAGGAAAATATGTTTTGTAGATTTATGTTATTAATGTATTTTCCGTATTAATGATGTGCCTTGAATTTTGGGAGTATTTTAACTATTCTTAGTTCCGTTTAGCTTCCATTGCCTTTTTTCTTCCAATAGAGGGCACTCTAATTCAGTAATTTAAAATACAAAATCAGTTGTTTTATGTAAGAACTTTTACTTTTGAATTAGAGGTTTCTGGTTTTATTAAAATATTAGCCTTAGGTAGTATGAACAATTTTACTAATATATGTGAATTAAAAATTAAATTCTTATTATGATTGAATGTATTCTATTGGAGTTTTTACATTTAATGTGAAGGCTAGCTCCAGTTAAAATTACATTTTCCCTTGCATAAATTTTAATTCAAAAGTTAGTCTGTTTTAAGTGCTTTTATAATATGCATATGGAGCCATTTTCTAAGTTGAATTAGGACATTATATAATCTAGAATGTAAATTTTGAAGAAATATAAATATCTTTACATTCTTTAGCAACCCATGAAATTTAGAATTTTGAAAGAATATAAAATAATCTGAAAAAATGTTCTATTCTCAATTTATTTTCCCAGGTCATATATTCAGTTTCTTCCTCCATGTGTATAAACAATGTGCAGAACTCTGCAATGTGAATACATATACCATAGGGAAATTTGAGTATAAAATCAAGATCATTAGAGCAGACTTCAGAATCTAGGTTTCAGGAAAGCTTTTTTTTTTTTTTTTAAAGATTTGAAGTAAAAAAAAGCATTATTGCCTCATTAGCTTATGTCTCTAAGAAATAAATAGGAGGCTTCAGGTATGAAATGCATTATATGTTTCTTTTCCTAAGGGAAACCTGCATATAAATAATATATAAGACTTACTGTTTGAAAGGGATTGTGTTGGCAGGTTTTGTGCAATTTTAAATCAACCAGTATACTTCTTTTCTGTTATTTTGCTTTCTTTTCCAATGCAAAATCTTTAATTACATGTAAACCTTCTGAATATGAGATATTTTACTTTAGTATATCAAGATTTTTAAGATTCAACATCTCAGTTTTTATACCAAGCTTCTATAACCTGCTTGAGAACACTGTTGGAGGAGTGTGTTGGGGGGGTCTCCATAGGAAAATATACTTAATTTGATGCCAGAATTCATCAAGTGTTAAAGGTCAGTAGAATCAAATTAGGTTGCCTAGAATACAAATGGTGTTTATAAAACAATGTTTACTTTCAAAAATATAATTTCTAGAGCTTAATATCAGGAATGTACCAACTTCAGAATTGTGAGAGACTTGGGCGGCAATCTCATCCAATTCCTATCATATTCACAGCACTTTGGGAAGTGAATTTTCTGAAACAAAGAGTTCTTCTTACAGGATTATAACTGATTCTTTAGCACATAATGAGTTGTGTTTTTTTTTTTTATAGTGGAACTGAATCTTAAGCAGTGGTAACTATTACCTTATTGGAAATATAGTATTCAGAATATTTCTAACTTATAATTCATATCTTATATAGTTGAACAAATTTTTTGGTAGTGGTGACTCACGGTTGCTGTGTACTAAGTCTGGGCTTGGATTGTCCTAACAGATTTTCCAGGATATTTAGGGAATGCATAGATTCTGTTGACCTATGTTGATATTTTGAAGCTAATAGCATATTTATGTACCATATGTACCTACAAAGAAAAATTCAGAATCAGAATGGTAAGATTTTTGTCCCTCGTCTCATCCCAGGAAGAACTTTTACCTGAAGTGAACCTAGGAAGATCTTTGAGATATCCTTGGCTTCTAGAATAGAGGGGTCATTCTTCTGAACTTCCAACACAGTTGCTTTTCCCTTTCATGATGCATCACTTTGTTCTGCTTTGTCTTGTAGGTGTACACATTTTTATATTATTTCTTACAGACTTCTTAATGGTTAGATCTATATTTGATTGATCTCTGTAATCACATCCTGCCTAGCACAATACCTTGCATGTAGTCTCTCAGGGAAAGTTTATTGAATGTTAGGTGCATGAAAAGGCAGACACTGCATAGAGGAGTACATATAAACCAATGTTGTAAATAAACCATTTTTTTATTGAAAAACATGTTTAATTATTTGGAGATGAATTACAGAGTCCAAGGACAGGTTTTTCCTGTTCTGCCACTTACTAGCAGGGTGACCTTTGGAAGTGCTGTGGAAGTTTCCAAGCCTTAGTTTTCTCCAGTTAAAAAAAAGTTTAGGGGCGCCTGGGTGGCTCAGTTGATTAAGCGGCTGCCTTTGGCTCAGGTCATGATCCTGGAGTCCTGGGATCGAGCCCCGCGTCGGGCTCCCTGCTCAGCAGAGAGCCTGCTTCTCCCTCTCTGCCTGCCTCTCTGCTTGCTTGTGCTTTCTCTCTATCTCTCTGTCAAATAAATAAAATAAAATCTTAAAAAAAAAGTTTAATATGGCCTTCTGTCAGTTACAGGAAAAGAGCTACTCTCTTTGTGCTGCTGAAGACATGCCATTTTGATTTTCATGTTTCATAGATTTTGTCCAACTTTGTCCAGATTTTCAAATAACCACTCAATAAGAACCCAAAAGGGATTTCTCTAGTGAGGTGCTAAATGTTTTATTCTTGGATTGGTGTTAGTCAGTATTTGCCATGGAAAAAAAAACCCAGTCACCCCTCATAATCAGGTCTGCAGATGTTAAGGAGGAATAGCAAACATGGCAAATAATTGAACTTACATGAAAAATTACCTCAATAAACAGATTCTTGCTTCAAAGTAAAAACAGAATTCAGTGGGGATTACAATAAAACAAAATCCTATAATTAGAGTCCTAAAAATTCAGTGATTTAAGTATAAGATTGGAGAGATTTAATTGGGGAAGATGTGCATTCAAAAAGTTCTAGGGTATATAAATGACCACAACTACAGTATGAACCAACAGTGAGAAGTGGCTGCTAAAAAATCAAATACTTGCCAAGCTCTGATCTCTGCATATAATTATAATACTAGAAGCTAGTATTTATATTGTACTAAGTTTTAACTATGTACTAGACATTGTGGTAAGCATGTTAAAATCATTCTTTTTTATTCCTCACAATAATGCCATGAGGTAAGGTTTTATTATCCTCCGTGTGGAAATCAAGAGTAAAATAACTTGTCCAGGGTTATACAGCTACCAAAAGGTAAAACTGGGATCTAAATTTAAGTCTGATATCTTCCAAGGTCATGACCCTAACTTACTAGATAGTCATGATAGTTATGTCATTAATGGTTATTAGTGACAGTCATTCTGTCTGCCATTAATATCTTCCACCTTGACCCATCCTCACCTTTTCATCATTCTTGCCATTTTGCAGGTGCAGACTCTCATTTCCTCTTACTGAGTTATTTTAAGAGTTTTTTTATTCTGCCCATGTGTTTCTAGTGTCTCCTTGTTGTTTGCTCCAGTTTTTTCTTAATACTACTGCTAAATCAGTATGCCTTAAGTGCAGTTCTGATCATGTCACCCTGCTTCTCAAAGCTAGACCTGGTCCTCACTATAAAAATTAAATATAGACTTTTAACTTTGGCACTCCAGTCTCCATCTTCCAGCTTCAATATATAGTTTTCAGCTTTCTCCCATTAATGTCTTAGATAAATAGGATGTTTTGGGTTACTCTCAAACATGTCTGTCTTTCCTTATCTCTGTCCATGTTCACAGTGTTTCATTCATAGATAATTCTTTTCTCTATCTTCTATGTATTGAAAACCATCCTTCACAAAACCTGTTATTAAATATATTACAAGACCTTTTTTGATCTTTCTGTTAAAAGCCAACTATTTGGATTGGATATCATTACATTTTATTTATAAATGTGTAAAGTAAATTTCATAGTCTGCTTTGTATTACTTATACATGAATCTGTTTTGGCTTTGCTTATAAACCTCTTGGTGATGGGAAATACTTATCTCTGTATGTGTGAGGAATTTAGCACAGTTCTTCACTCACATGCTTAATAAACATTTGTTGAATTGATATGATAGGCCATGGACATCAGAAAATCTGTTTGATAACTGAATGTAGATGCAGACCTATGGATAAAGCTCTAAGATGGTGTCTTTCTAATCTCAGAAGAACTTCCTCTGTTGGTTGATGCTTCAAATAATGAATGCCTCACCATTTATTTTGAGAATGACATGAAATACCTGGTCAAACTATCTTATAAACTTCCTTATGACATAAAAACACTAACATTTTATGCCAAGTCATATCTTTCTTATATAGTAATGTCTCTTTCATTGACAGTAAGAAAATCTTACATTATAAATACCATGTTTGGTTCCTGATAACATATATAATGGAAATCTGCTATAAGAATGTAGGAACATCTCATTTATATTTTAATTTTCAAATTCTTCAGTATTCTGTGATAAGCATTTTAAAAATTCATCCCTGTTATTCTTTCTGTGTAAGTTGAGATGGGCTATTTCTGAAGCATTTTTTTTTCTGTTAATCATAAAGAAAATGGGCTTAAGCAAACACCCTGTTTTTTTTCCTAATTATTAATGACTCTTGCTGATTATATGTGCCTAACTAATGTATGGTATGTGCACGTGCTTAAGTGTGTTTGACACCAGAATACCTCTCAGTATTACAAGCATTCTGTTAAAGTATCCCAAGGCAATAAACTCCCTTTCTAGAGAATTGTAAACTTTATATATTTGAAATTTATGAAGCCTGTGAAATTATCATTTAAACTTTATATATTTGAAATTTATGAAGCTTGTGAAGTTATCATTTTGTCTACTTTGCAGCTACATGTCAGTTTTTATTTTGATACTTTCATTCTCTCTGATCTCTCTCTAATGTCCAACTTGAATTTAATCTTCTGAACGTAGCTATTATGATTTCCCTGAGAATCTATACTTTATACTCAGGAGATAACTGTAATGTTTTCTTGAAAGTTTAATAATAACTTGACTTTCTTCTAACCTCACTTTCTGGATAATGATGATGTTAACTTTTGACAACTTTCAGCCACATGTTACAGTTAACCTCGTTCATTCATCATATAATGCACTTAATGTGTAATTCTCTTTCAAGGTACACATTTGAGAATTCTTGATTCTCTTTTGGAGTAAAGGCCTTGGACAGCTTGCCATTGTAGAAGAATCTCATTTTGCTTGCTAATGCCACGAGAAATCAGTCTAGAGTCTGAGCTTAAAGAGACATGTCAGTGGTGATAATCACTTATCTCTGTGCTCAGGGAAATGTTTTTCACCTTGAAGAGCAAAGTAATTCTGATGAAATAGTGGACTAGCGACCCAGAAAAAAATTACTGAAAGTGCTCACACTTGTAACATTTTATTAGGAGACCATTTGAGTCATGACTACTGAATATTGGAATTGATTCAACCTTGAACAGCTGAAGAATTGAGATTCTACATTATGTAATCAAAGTCAATATAAGTAGAAGGAAGAGATACTGTGTGGCCTGCTTTAATCTCAGGCCTAGATTTTTAAAAGTGTCTCATGTTATTTTCACTTTCCTTTGCCAGAATTTTTATTTCAACCATCTATGCTTTTTATTTTTTTTTTAAGTTTTTTTTTTTTTTTTTTTTTTTGAGTGAGAATCTTCCACACAGACGCGCTACTGAGCAAGGAGCCCAATGCGGGGCTTGATCCCACAGCCCATGAGATCATGACTTGAGCTGAAACCAAGAGTTGGAGGCTTAACTGACTGAGCCACCCAGGTATCCATAGGTGTCCCAACCATCTATGCTTTTTAAAGCTCAAATGTTTTGGTTGCTTTCAGTTTCACAACAGTTCTATTTATTTGATAGCTGCTATCAAATAACTAACAATGAGAAACAAAGTCTTAATTTGGAGAAAGAATGAGGTAGTCAAGAAGATGAATTTGACGGGAAATGAAAACTCTAAAATGAACAAAGATAATGAACCCAGTGAGAATTGTATCAGTAAAGTGGACATTGCTTGCCCCCAAAATAAATGAGACAACACTGACATGTTATATCTTTTCCTGTAATCATCCTTTCTGTGTTGCTGAAATAAATCTGTTCTTGAAGGCTTGTAGAATATTCCCTTTTAGCCTTTAGCCAGTTTCCTGCCAGTTTATCATCATAGTTACTATTATCATTGTTGCTAACTTACTGAGACCCTGTATTAAAGAATTATACTAATTTATTCAATAACAGGTTATTTGTAGCTTGGAGCAACATTATAGTGTAGAGAACAAGAGTTTTGAACTCAAACAGACTTGTATTTGAATCGAAATTCTACTTAGATAAATATTACCCTGATCTTTATATTTGTCACCTGAATAACAATGTTTCTATAGTCTTTCTCACCTCAACCTACTGAATCGGAATGCCTGGAAGTGGATTATTATTAATATTTTTAGAAGATTTTATTTATTTATTTAGAAAGAGAGCAAGGGGAGGGGCAAAGGGAGAGGGAAATCTCAAGTAGACTCAGCACTCAAGTGCTGAACGGGGAGTCCAACAGGGCTCAATCTCATGACCCTGAGATCATGACCTGAGCTGAAATCAAAGTCGGACACTTAGCCGACTGAGCCATCCAGGTGTCCCTGGAAGTGGATTATTTTTAATAAACTCCCTAGATGATTCTTGTATTCAATAGTTTGTGCACACTGCACTAGAATATTTTTAAAATGATGATTTCTTAATTAACTATTCACACCCATTTCCTTGCCCTCACAGATCTGTGGATCTCAGATTACAGTGATCTGACCCTAATTTGCCTTTGCCTTCTTTTTCTGTTCTTATGAGTACAAATTTGATCGGTCATCAGGGCAAAATAAACTTTTAAGGGTTGTTTCTTCTATTTCTATGAAAAATGCTATTGGAATTTTGATAGAGATTGCCTTAAATCTATAAATGACTTTGTTGGAATGTTTAACAATAACAATTCTTCCAGTCCATGAACACAGAATATCTTTCTATTGGTTTGTGTCATCTTTAATTTTTTTCATCAAAGTCTTGTAGTTTTCAGTGTACAGATCTTTTTCCCTTCTTTGGCTAAATTTATTCCTAAGTATTTTATTGTTTTTGATGCTATTGTGAATAGAATTGTTTCCTTTACTTCTTTTTCAAATGTTTTGTTGTTTGTATATAGAAATGTAGCTGATTTCTGTATGTTGGCTTTGTATCCTGCAATTTTACTGAATTTGTTGATTAGTTCTAGTTTTTTGGTGGAGTCTTTAGGATTTTCTATATATATAAAATCATATCATATGCAAACAGACAATTTTATTTTTTCCTTTTCTGATTTGGATGCCTTTTATTTATTTTTCTTGCCTCATTGCTCTGGCTAGGACTTCCTGTACTATGTTTAATAGTAGTGGTAAAGATGGGCATCCTTGTCTTGTTCCTGATCTTAGAACAAAAACTTTCAACCTTTCACCATTGAGTATGATGTTAGCTGTGGGGCTTGTCATATATAGCCTTTATTACGTTGAAATATGTTCCTTTTATACCCAAGTTGAATGTTTTTTATCATGAAAGGATATTTTGTCAGATCCTTTTTCTGCATCTATTGTGATGATCATATGATTTTTATCTTATAGTCTATATAACTTTTAATTAATTCTTTTATACTTTAACTGACAATGTTGTCAAAATATCACATAAAGTATAAAGTAGTATTTAAAAGAATATATTATCATCCTCTTACTCTCATTTTCAGTTCTTCAAACTTACAGACTACATTCATTGTTGCTCTCTTGTTCTTTATAATTCTGTCTTCTCCCTCACAGCCTGTCCCCCAATACCTGCTTCTCCCTACCCTCTTCATTTAAGTAAAATTCTATAAGAATGAAATTGTAAACCCAGGCCATGTTTTATTTTTTATTGTCTATCCCAAGTGCCCGTTATCATTCTTGGCATATAGGAAGTGCTCAGTAAATGTTTTTTTTGGTCATTCAACTACTTTTAAAAAATTTGATATTACCAGTTTCTTCCTTCTCACTTATTCTATTATACCTAATCAGAACTCATTTTATCCCTGCATAACTATGACTTCCGAGGTTCTGGGTTACATAAATTAAGATGAAGTCATTTCACCAACATAATCTTACAAGATTGTATTGGCTCGGTAGCATCCTTCATGAGAGTTAAGCAAAGTGCCAGATAAGGCCTCAGCCAGATGATATTCTCAGGGATTGTGTTTCATGTATGTAATACTTATTAATATCTTTATACTGGTGTTACCACCTTTCTGATGGACTATGTAACCAACACCCCATACAGGACAGAAGTGTGTGTGCCTGTGTGTGTATGTGTGTGAAGAGGCGGATGGAGAAGAGAAGGGAGAATGGAAGAGGAGGAGAAGGAGATCATAATATTATCAGTAGGGACTTTTGTCTTTGCCCTTTGATTTATGAGTTCTCTAATTGTATCTTATCCTTTGGAGCAAGTGGCATTTTATGATTTTGAGAATCTAACCATAAACACTGAAGAATCTGATTTTTTTTAGATATAGTAATGTCAGAGTCCAAAGCATAAAAATTCTGTATTCATAGATCACATATGTGAAGGTATACTTCAAATTTTTTTGTCTATAACCTAATTTTAAGAGATGCTTTGATTGTTCATAAGCCTGGAGGCATATTTACTTAACCAAGATGTTCTGACTCATGCTTAGCAATGAGAGTAACTGGGAGTAGGGTGTGGTTGTTCACATATAGTGGCTAGCGGAGGAGAGATAAAGAGGAGAAGGATCCAGTCACATAAATACCAAGGAAAGAAAATTTGGAATAAAAGGAAATTTCCTGAGGCGGGAAAGAGCTTAGTATGTTTAAGTACCAGAAAAGAGGCCACTGGTGTAGACTGAAATATAGTGAACTGGGTAGAGAATAAAATGGAACGAAGTTGGAAATCCAGATTAGACAGGGTTTTGTAGGTCATGGAAAATGGTTTGATTTTTGTGGCTCAGTCGTTAGGCGTCTGCCCTCGGCTCAGGTCATGATCCCAGGGTCCTTGGATCGAGCCCCTCATCGGGAAACTGCTTGGCAGGAGGCCTGCTTCTCCCTCTCCCACTCCCCCTGCTTGTGTTCCTGCTCTCACTGTCTCTGTCTGTCAAATAAATAAATAAAATCTTTAAAAAAAATTTTTTTTTAAGCTGGGAAGTGATATAATTATGGCAGCAAAGTTGGAAAGTCTGCCTCTTCTAAATTCACTGATAATTCTATTTTAATATCAGATGTCTGTATGATATTTATAGCATAATACATTAAAATATGATTAGTGGTTATTTATGGATCTGCTGTGTGGTAGGTTCTGTGCTGGGCTCTGAGATATGTGTAGCAGTCAGTAAGACTGATAGTGTCATTGCTATCACTGAACTTCTGGTTTAGCAGCAAGTATAGACATGGACATAGGCAATTATGTGATAGTGTAATACATGTTGTAACAGGAAAAATACAAGGTAGTAATTAAACATGTGGGAAATATATTGGACTCAGATTTGGGTGATTAATCCAAATTTGATTCTCTTCTCCTTGATTCTTCTTGTATCAACCAGGTCTACTTTCCTAATTGTTTGTGTTCTCCTTAGCTGATCTCCTTTCTTTTCACAGACCTTGGCTTTCTATTCTTTCTATTCTTTCTTAGGCATTGTCTTCCACAGAGAACTGCTCTTTGAATTCAGGTAGTAACTAATACTATTTATTTCCAAATCTATAATTCTACCTTAAAGTTCTCACTACTTTCCAGTTCTTTGCTGAAACAGCCCACTGTTATTTCAAACCGAACCTGTAAAAATACAAATAAATTGTCTTCCCACCCAAATCTATGCCTGTACCCATTTTCCATCTTTCATTCTTCCAGGACAGATACTTTCATATTACATTTGATTCTTTCCTGTTTCTTTCATTCTCCTGGTCTACTAGAGAGTTCCCCTTTGTTTATTCTCATCATCCCTGCTGGACCGCACTTCACATTCCAGGAATTGCCTCATTTCTTTATTCCTTTTTTTATTATTATGTTATGTTAATCACCATACATTACATCATTAGTTTTTGATGTAGTGTTCCATGATTCATTGTTTGTGCATAACACCCAGTGCTCCACGCAGAATGTGCCCTCTTTAATACCCATCGCCAGGCTAACCCATCCCCCCACCCCCCTCCCCTCTAGAACCCTCAGTTTGTTTCTCAGAGTCCATCGTCTCTCATGGTTTGTCTCCCCCTTCGATTTCCCCCCTTTCATTTTTCCCTTCCTGCTATCTTCTTTTTTTTTTAAACATATAATGTATTATTTGTTTCAGAGGTACAGGTCTGTGATTCAACAGTCTTACACAATTCACAGCGCTCACCATAGCACATACCCTCCCCCATGTCTATCACCCAGCCACCCCATCCCTCCCACCCCCCACCACTCCAGCAACCCTCAGTTTGTTTCCTGAGATTAAGAATTCCTCATATCAGTGAGGTCATATGATACATGTCTTTCTCTGATTGACTTATTTTGCTTAGCATAATACCCTCTAGTTCTATCCACGTCGTTGCAAATGGCAAGATTTTGGTTTTTTTGATGGCTGCATAATATTCCATTGTGTGTGTATATATATATAAAACCACATCTTCTTTACCCATTCATCTGTCGATGGACATCTTGGCTCTTTCCATAGTTTGGCTATTGTGGACATTCCTCCTATAAACATCGGGGTGCATGTACCTCTTTGGATCTCTACATTTGTATTTTTGGGGTAAATACCCAGTAGTGCAATTGCTGGGTCATATGGTAGCTCTATTTTCAACTTTTTGAGGAACTTCCATACTGTTTACTCGTTTTTACACTAAAATTCTGGAAGAATGTTTTTTCTTTTTCCCATGTCCCTCCTCCATTTTCTCTTAAAGCCAGTTTAATCAGCCTTTCTCCTTCATCAGGTCCCAGAACTGCCTTATTGAGGTCTCTACTGACTTCCACATTGCAAATTCTAATAGACATTTCTTAGTCCTTTTCTTACTTGATCTTTGAGGCGCATTTGCCCAAGTTGACCATGCTTTCCTCTTTCACATGCATACTTTGTTCACTTGACTTCCTAGACACCACACTCTCCTGATTTTCTTCCTTCTTGGCTGGCTACCCCCTTTCAGTCTCCTTTGCTGGTTCCTCCTTATATTTCTGACACTAAAGTGCCATAGGGCTCATTCCCTGGACTTCTCTTCTTTATCTGTACTGACTCTTTTGGCCCAGCATACTGAACAGTCTCACAGCTTTAAATACCTACTATGGACCAGCATATCCCATGTTTACAGCTACAGCTTAGATGCTCTCCTGAACTCCAAATTCTTGTACTTAATTGTCTGACATTTCCACTCATGTCTAATATCCTTCTCAAACTTAACATGGGTAAACTGAGCTTCTGCATTTCCCCCTCAGACCTCCTGGACCCTCATTTTTCCCATTTTAGTAAATAGCAACTCTGCCCATCCAACCTCTGTCCTCCAAAACCTTGGAGTGGTCCCATACTCCTCTCTTTTCTCATGCCCCACAAGCAGTTGGTCTTGAAATCCTACTAACTCTTCCTTCAAAATATGTCTAGGATCCAACCATTTCTTACCAGCCCTACTACTGCCACTCTGGTCTAAGCCACTTTTGCCTGGATTATTCAATTGGTATCCCTGTTACCACCATTGCCCCTCCCTACAGTGTATTCTCCCCCCTTCCCCCAGAACTGTGAAAGATTTATTAAGGGGATATCAGGAGAGACAAAGCACGGGTGACAGGCTGGGCAGGGAAAACATTCAGACCATTAGGCAGATCAGACACCTTTTATAAATATATACTCTTCACAGCCTGGTTGTTTCTGCTCTGGGAGGTCTTCAGATTTCAAGCTGACTGTCTCTGCGGTGTAGGTGTGGGTGAAGGGTGAGGACACAGAGGCCACTGGGTGGGCAGAGGAAGATGTGTCCCAGGGCCCCAGGAAGGTAATGAAGGGGACCTGGGGGATATGGTATCCACAGTGGACCCGGTACAGAAGGAGGTCCTCTTGTGTCCACAGGAGTCTGGTCCTTTCCTGGGACCTTCTTGGGCATGGTGTGCTCTTGTTCCCTTGAGCACCATAGGCTTCTGAATGGGACCTAAGCTCACGTGGTGGAGGTACTAGGAATGGGTATTGTGGGGTATGAAAAAGGGAGTGGACATGGTGATAAAGAAGGACCTGTGAAATGAGGCAGCACCCATGCATCCATATTGACCTTAGCCATCTCTGGGTCCTTTTTAGGGATGGTGCTGCTGTTTAATCAGGGAACTGCTCTAGATTCCGGATCTCTCTGTGGGGGAGTGTTCTGCATCTCAAGTCTTCCGAGCATGGGTTCCTGCCTCATGTATCTCTCAGGCAGCGTCTTACCTTCCATTATGTCCAGTCCGTATTTCAAGTAGGTGTTCTCCCTGCTCTCCTCAGCCACCTCCCTCTCCCAAATCCAAGCCTTGATCCAATTGTCTTGAGCATTCTTCTCATGAACATGGATCTGGTGTTTGAAGGTGAGCTCTGCCTCCTGCAGCTGTTCTTGCATTTGTTCAATTTGTTGTTTGTGCTTGTGTGTTTCTTCTGTAGCTACTTTCAAATTTTCCTCTGAAGCTCACAGCTGATTCTTCTTTGCCACCAGTTTATAGTGTGTCATTTGCAGCTCCTCTTTTGCAGCTACTTTTCTTTGTTCATAGAATTCAACCAAGATCTCCGCTTTGTTCTCCAGCTATTTCAATTCTGTTTCCTTGGTTGTTTTCACAGACCTCAATGCATTGCACTGGTCTTCCAGGACCTTTTTACTCTGTTCCAGTTCACATTTCTTGGACCTCAAGGCTCTCAGCCCTGGATCCTCGAATTCATCTTGTGACTTCAATTTAAGAACTTCATCAGAGTGAAACTTATTTTCTCTCTTAGGTTCTCTAAGACCTTTCTTTGCTTCACTGATCTTCTCCCAAATGGTTATTTCTTCAGCAAGTTCTCTGTTTTCTTTTTTAAACGGACTGATCTTCTTAGTTATTGCTGTAAATTAACTTGATATTCTGAAGACTCTATAGCAAGGACAGTTCTCCAGAGGTAAATTAGAAACGCACAAATTTCTAAGGAGGCAGTAATAATGGTAAGCCTCTACAGAATTCCAACAACATCGGAGGCAAGAGGGAAATGGTCAGGCAAAATATGGACAAGTTTCCTCGGGTACTTATATAGGGTTGTCACTGACTTTACATGCTGCTGCATCTCCTTAGCCAGCTGATCCCAGATTCCAGGGTCAGGACAATAAATGCCTTCACCACCTTGGACTTTGGTTCCAGCAGGACTCAGAAAGTGGGACCCCAGCTCATTCTTCTAGAAGGTCCTGAGAGTCAGCAGTTCGTATATTCATGTCTCAACTGAATGAGACTCCTGTTCCCTCAATTTGGGTCAGGATTTCTCCCCAGAAACAAGCCTGCATCTTAACAGATGCCGAATTGCTGCAAAGCACCCAGGGTCTCTCTGGGGTGGGTGGCGGAACCTGCTGGAAACGCAGCTCTGGCTCTCTGTCCCATGGCAGCAGCAGCCTCACATGGTCCTCTGGCAGCAATGGAAGCCCTTCCTCCCTACACTGTATTTTTAAAAGAGTTGCCAAAGAGATCCTTTTAAAATGTAAGTTAAATTATGTCACTTTTTTACTCAGAACGCTTCTGTGATTTCTGATCTTGCCCTGACGAAAAGACATAGTCTTTTTACTGGCTCAAAAGGCCCTACCCAGGGGTGCCTGGGTGGCTCAGTTGGTTTAGGGTCTGCCTTCAGTTCAGATCATGATCCCAGAGTCCTGGGATCGAGCCCCACATCAGGCTCCCTGCTCCATGGGGAGCCTGCTTCTCCCTCTGCCTCTGCCTGCCACTCCCCCTGCTTGTGTGCTCTCTCTCTCTGTCAAATAAATTCTTTTTTTTTTTTTTTTTAAAGGCCCTAGCGGTCCTGCATACCCATCCTTACCCCATCACTACCTCTCACACCTCATTTTCACTACTCTGTTCCCTACTCACGCTATTCTAGCTACATATGGTTCATTGCCATTCCTGGAAAACACCAGGTACACGCCTACCTCAAGGTTCTTGCCCTTGATGTTCTTTCTTTCTGGAATGATCTTTTCCAAATAAAGATATCTGGAAATGGCTTATTCTCTCAGGTTTTTAATCAAACATCAGCTTCTCAGTGTGGCCTTGCCTGATCATCCTATTCAAAATTAGCCACCCTGACAATTCCTATCCCCCTTTTCTACTTTATTTTTCTCCATATCACTATCATCATCTAACATACCATTCATTTTACTTACTGTATTTGTTTGGCTTCCTTGGTTAAAATGTAGGCTTTACTGTGAGCAGAAGCTATTTTTACTTTTGTTGTTGTTGACTACTGTTATCCAGAGCTTAAAATGGTATCTAGACAGATAGTAGATAGGTAATATACTATAGGCCCTCGACCCTCTACATTTGGATTATAGAGTTTCTGGACCTGGTCATCTGTGTAGCAAAAAAGCATATGTTTTGGAGTTGTACAGATCAGGATTTATATCTTGATGTTTCCATTTCTAGGTATATGCTTAGTTAGTTGCTTCCTTTCTCTGAGTTTCAGTTTCCACTTCTGTACAGTGAGCATAGTAATCCTTGCCCTAAATTCATGAGGACTAATATGTGAGAATGTATACAAGTGTTGTGACCCATGCCTGTGTAACACGCTGCCAGCTGAACCTTCCTGAAATGAGGTTTTCATTCCATGACCTCTGTGATGGAAAAAAATAGTTGAGACCCTCTTTTGACTACTCTAGTGGCAAATTCCTCTTCTCGGATTTCAAGAATGTCAAGATCTTCCCATTTGTTCCTGTCCGTCCTATGACATTTTTTTTTCTATTCTTCCTCCTCCCACCAATATACCCTGTTCTTTTGTCATTTACCTAAACATATGATAGGCATTTCTTCCTTGATGTCTTTGCTCATTCTCTTTCATTCTCCTATCTCACCTGTTCGTTTAAATGCTGTTATTTTTCTTTAATTTTTATTGTTATGTTAATCACCATACATTACATCATTAGTTCTTGATGTAGTGTTTCATGATTTATTGTTTGTGCATAACACCCAGTGCTCCACGCAGAACGTGCCCTCTTTAATACCCATCACCAGGCTAACCCATCCCCCCACCCTCCTCCCCTCTAGAACTCTCAGTTTGTTTTTCAGAGTCCATCGTCTCTCATGGTTCGTCTCCCCTTCCGACTTCCTCCCCTTCATTCTTCCCCTCCTGCTATCTTCTTCTTTTTCTTTTTTTCCTAACATATCTTCCATTATTTGTTTCAGAAGTACAGATCTGTGATTCAACAGTCTTGCACAATTCACAACGCTCACCATAGCACATACCCTACCCAATGTCTATCACCCAGCCAACCCATCCCTCCCACCCCCCACCACTCCAGCAACCCCCTGTTTGTTTCCTGAGATTAAGAATTCCTCATATCAGTGAGGTCATATCATACTTGTCTTTCTCTGATTGACTTATTTCACTCAGCATAACACCCTCCAGTTCCATCCACGTTGTTTCAAATGGCAAGATCTCATTCCTTTTGATGGCTGCATAATATTCCATTGTGTATATATACCACCTCTTCTTTATCCATTCATCTGTCGATGGACATCTTGGCTCTTTCCACAGTTTGGCTATTGTGGACATTGCTGCTATAAACATTGGGGGGTGCACGTACCCCTTCGGGTCCCTACATTTGTATCTTTGGGGTAAATACCCAGTAGTGCAATTGCTGGATCGTATGGTAGCTCTATTTTCAAGTGTTTAAGGAACCTCCATACTGTTTTCCAGAGTGGTTGCACCAGCTTGCATTCCCACCAACAGTGTAGGAGGGTTCCCCTTTCTCCGCATCCCCGCCAACATCTGTCATTTCCTGACTTGTTAATTTTAGCCATTCTGACTGGTGTGAGGTGGTATCTCATGGAGGTTTTGATTTGGATTTCCCTGATGCCGAGCCATGTTGAGCACTTTTTCATGTGTCTGTTGGCCATTTGGATGTCTTCTTTGGAAAAATGTCTGTTCATGTCTTCTGCCCATTTCTTGATTGGATTATTTGTTCTTTGGGTGTTGAGTTTCATAAGTTCTTTATAGGTTTTGCATACTAGCCCTTTATCTGATATGTCATTTGCAAATATTTTCTCCCATTCTGTCGGTTGTCTTTTGGTTTTGTGGACTGTTTCCTTTGCTGTGCAAAAGCTTTTTATCTTGATGAAATCCCAATAGTTCATTTTTGCCCTTGCTTCCCTTGCCTTTGGCGATGTTTCTAGGAAGAAGTTGCTGCTGCTGAGGTCGAAGAGGTTGCTGCCTGTGTTCTCCTTTAGGATTTTGATGGACTCCTGTCTCATGTTTAGGTCTTTCAACCATTTGGCGTCTATTTTTGTGTGTGGTGTAAGGAAATGGTCCAGTTTCATTCTTCTGCATGTGGCTGTCCAATTTTCCCAACACCATTTGTTGAAGAGACTGTCTTTTTGCCATTGGACATTCTTTCCTGCTTTGTCGAAGATGAGTTGACCATAGAGTTGAGGGTCCATTTCTGGGCTCTCGATTCTGTTCCATTCATCTATGTGTCTGTTTTTGTGCCAGTACCATACTGTCTTGATGATGACAGCTTTGTAATAGAGCTGGAAGTCCGGAATTGTGATGCCGCCAGCTTTGCTTTTCTTTTTCAACATTCCTCTGGCTATTCGGGGTCTCTTCTGGTTCCATACAAATTTTAGGATTCTTTGTTCCATTTCTTTGAAAAAAGTGGATGGTATTTTGATGGGGATTGCACTGAATGTGTAGATTGCTCTAGGTAGCATTGACATCTTCACAATGTTTGTTCTTCCAATCCATGAGCATGGAACGTTTTTCCATTTCCTTGTGTCTTCTTCAATTTCTTTCATGAGTATTTTATAGTTTTCTGAGTACAGATCCCTTGCCTCTTTGGTTAAATTTATTCCTAGGTATCTTATGGTATTGGGTGCAATTGTAAATGGGATCGACTCCTTGATTTGTCTCTCTTCTGTCTTGTTGTTGGTGTATAGGAATGCCACTGATTTCTGTGCATTGATTTTATATCCTGCTACTTTACTGAATTCCTGTATGAGTTCTAGCAGTTTTCGGGTGGAGTCTTTTGGGTTTTCCACATACAGTATCATATCATCTGCAAAGAGTGAGAGTTTGACTTCCTCTTTGCCGATTTGGATGCCTTTGATTTCTTTTTGTTGTCTGATTGCTGTGGCTAGGACTTCTAATACTATGTTGAATAGCAGTGGTGAGAGTGGACATCCCTGCCGCGTTCCTGACCTTAGGGGAAAAGCTCTCAGCTTTTCCCCATTGAGAATGATATTCGCTGTAGGTTTTTCATAGATGGTTTTTATGATGTTGAGGTATGTACCCTCTATCCCTATACTCTGAAGAGTTTTGATCAAGAAAGGATGCTGTACTTTGTCAAATGCTTTTTCTGCATCTATTGAGAGGATCATATGATTCTTGTTCTTTCTTTTGTTAATGTATTGTATCACGTTGATTGATTTGTGGATGTTGAACCAACCTTGCAGCCCAGGGTTAAATCCCACTTGGTCCTGGTGAATAATGCTTTTAATGTACTGTTGGATCCTATTGCCTAGTAGTTTGGTGAGAATTTTTGCATCCATGTTCATCAAGGATATTGGTCTGTAGTTCTCCTTTTTGATGGGGTCTTTGTCTGGTTTTGGGAGCAAGGTAATGGTGGCGTCATAAAATGAGTTTGGAAGTTTTCCTTCCATTTCTATTTTTTGGAACAGTTTCAGGAGAATAGGTATTAATTCTTCTTTAAATGTTTGATACAATTCCCCTGGGAAGGCATCTGGCCCTGGGCTTATGTTTGTTGGGAGATTTTTGATGACTGCTTCAATTTCCTTAGTGGTTATAGGTCTGTTCAGGTTTTCTATTTCTTCCTGGTTCAATTTTGGTGGTTGATACATCTCTAGGAATGCACCCATTTCTTCCAGGTTATCTAATTTGCTGGCATAGAGTTGTTCATAATATGTTCTTATAATTGTTTGTAGTTCTTTGGTGTTGGTTGTGATCTCTCTTTCATTCATAATTTTGTTGATTTGGATCCTTTCTCTTTTCTTTTTGATAAGTCTGGCCAGGGGTTTATCAATCTTGTTAATTCTTTCAAAGAACCAGCTCCTAGTTTCGTTGATCTGTTCTACTGTTCTTTTGGTTTCTATTTCATTGATTTCTGCTCTGATCTTTATTATTTCTCTTCTCCTGCTGGGTTTAGGCTTTATTTGCTGATTTTCCTCTAGCTCCTTTAGGTGTAGGGTTAGGTTGTGTATTTGAGACCTTTCTTGTTTCTTGAGAAAGGCTTGTATTGCTATATACTTTCCTCTCAGGACTGCCTTTGCTGTATCCCAAAGATTTTGAACAGTTGTGTTTTCATTTTCATTGGTTTCCATGAATTTTTTTAATTGTTCTTTAATTTCCTGGTTGACCCATTCGTTCTTTAGTAGGATGCTCTTTAGCCTCCATGTATTTGCGTTCTTTCTGACTTTCCTCTTGTGATTGAGTTCTAGTTTCAAAGTATTGTGGTCTGAAAATATGCAGGGAATAATCCCAGTCCTTTGGTACCAGTTGAGACCTGACTTGTGACCTAGGATGTGATCAATTCTGGAGAATGTTCCATGGGCACTAGAGAAGAATGTGTATTCCGTTGCTTTGGGATGGAATGTTCTGAATATGTCTGTGAAGTCCATTTGGTCCAGTGTGTCATTTAAAGTCTTTATTTCCTTGTTGATCTTTTGCTTAGATGATCTGTCCATTTCAGTCAGGGGGGTGTTAAAGTCCCCCAGTATTATTGTATTGTTGTCAATGTGTTTCTTTGCTTTTGTTATTAATTGGCTTATATAATTGGCTGCTCCCATGTTAGGGGCATAGGCATTTACAATTGTTAGATCTTGTTGGATAGACCCTTTAAGTAGGATATAGTGTCCTTCCTCATCTCTTATTACAGTCTTTGTTTTAAAATCTAATTTGTCTGATATAAAGATTGCCACCCCTAAATGCTTTTATTTTTCTGAGACAGAGTTCAGGTCCTTCTTTCTCTATACAGTAACCTCCTCACATTCCAGCTCAGAGCAATTTTTGTTTGAACAGGTGGAAAATCTCAGAAGAAAAATGGGAACTAATAAAAATTAAATGGGAATTCCTGAATTGAAAAGTATAAGTATCTTACATGAAAAAACCCCACTGAACTTCAAATGAATTTATAATCTATATACTGTATAATCACAGTTTAATAACTAATTGGTCTTCATTTTAAAGTAGATTATGAAATTGGATGTTGAGTAAAATTGTTCTTTTGCCACAAGATCTGACTAGGGTTTGAAATTAAAAACAAAAAAGTTAATACAATGTGGAAGGGATGTTAAAAGGATATTAAAAGGTGACATTAAAGTGACAGTGATCATTTGATTATGAAATAAGGAAACTGGGGACATGTCATGAACTGACTTCTACAGAGTTCCATCTTCTCATTTCTTATTACTTTCCCCACTACGTAGTACTTCTGTGAATTTTCCATACTCTTTTCACCTGTCTTTACATACTTGAAGTTCTCACACTCTCCTCCACCCCACACCCAATTTTGCCATTTTTAAATTCCCATCCATCAAACCTTGACTCTGATGTGACCCCCTTCCAATCTTAGCCCATCCTTAAAACCTCTCCTTGGTCTGGACTAGGGGCTTCTCCAGTGCTTCCAGTGATCTGTAAATAGTACTTACTGTGATTGTAATTTTAGTAAGTAATTTAAATTTTGTTGGTTTCTTGTTCTTGAAAATACTAGACTATGAACTCCTCAAGGGCATTATATGTATCTCTCACCTTTATTTTAGCAGATTCTAATACAATGCCTGCCAGAAAAGGAGACTAATACATATTTATTGAATAAGTGAACAAAAGGCTGGATGGATGGATGGATAAATGTTAGAGTACAAATGCTTGACTGAAAATTGTGAAAAAGTACTATTTCAAAATCTTGTCTAGGAATGGTTTCATTTTATTTTCATGTTTTTTTCTGACTGACTACACATTCACCAAATGAGAGATAGGCTGGTGAGACCATTTTTACTTCTTTTAAAGTTATTCTAAAATTATTTTCTGGCTATTTTCTTGAAATGTTTTGTTACTTTTGAGATGCTTTATAGAAATGTGGTAAAACTGATGACTGGTTTTTATTTTTTAATTTTGTAAAGGAGATTACATTATCCCGGTAAAACATATATCTTTTGGCCAAAGATTCAGTTGATCACTAAAGCCATTAATAAGGATAATGTTGTTAATTAAATGTTAAAGAAAGATTAGGATCTGTTAGGATGAGGCAAAAAAATAAACTTAAAAAATTTTTACTTAAAATGTAGACTACATATGGGGCGCCTGGGTGGCTCAGTCAGCTAGGTGGCCTAACGCCTGGTTTCAGCTCAGGTCATGATCTCAGCGTCCTGGGATCAAACCCCATGTTAGGCTCCATGCTCAGCGGGGAGTCTGCTTGAAGATTCTCTCTTTCCCTCTCCCTCTGCCCCTTCCCCTGCTCGTGCTCTCTCTCTCCCTCTCTCTAAAATAAATAAAACCTTAAAAATAAAATGTAGACTTATGAACATTAAATATTTCTCAGTTTGAAGTTAATGTATTTGGTTGAGATTTGGGGATATTAAAAATTTTTACTAGCATAACAAAATAAGTCATGAATATTCATGGCCATATATTAGCGATATAATAATAAGCAATATTAGTTAAGGTAATCTAGCTGTTTAAGAAAATAAGAAAATTGACAAGTCATATAATAGCTCAAATGTAATGGAAGTTTAATTCTCACTAATTTAAAGTCCATAATAAGTGTTCCTGATCAGGAGGTTGCTCTCCTCCATGTAGAAATTGAGGAACCAAGACTCCATCTGTCTAGTGACTCTGCCATCTTGATCACAGGCTTCTAAGGTCACCTGACACATCTGTAAATGATGGCAAAGGGTAAACAAGATAGGGGATACAGTTAGGAAGTTTTAGGGGATGGGTCTGCAAACACGAATCACTTTTTATATTCCATTGACTAGTACTCAGTCATATAGTCCATGGCCATTCCAGTCTGCAAAGGAAGCTAAGAAATATAGTCTAGCTATGTGCCCAAGGAGTAGAGAAAACAGGTTGATAATCACTTAACCAGAATTGGCTCCATAATGTTTTTTATAATTTAAATAATTTTTCTCCATATACATACTGATTTTTATAGTTCTCATTCATAGAAACTTTTCATATAGTTATAGGTAGTCCCACATTTAAGCATGCATTTATTAATTAAAGTCATCCCGGTTAAAATCATGGTGTATCTTTTATATAATAAAAATTAGGTCTTTATGAAGACAATTTTAAGTTCTAATTTCTTCCAAAAGAAAATAAGTTATTTTTCAGCATTGGCTTATTATATAGATATTAGGTCCTTTACTTATATTTAGAGTGATTTTTTTTAAAGATTTTATTTATTTATTCATGAGAGACAGAGGGAGAGAGAGAGAGAGAGAGAAGCAGAGGGAGAAGCCAGCTCCCAAGGAGCAGGGAGCCCAATGCGGGACTCGATCCCAGGATTCTGGGATCCTGACCTGAGCTGAAGGCAGATGCTTAACCATCTCAGCCACCCAGGCGCCCTATTTAGAGTGATTATTACAAATATGTATACATAATTTTTGATTCATTTACTTACATCTCAGGATGTAAATATGTGCTTCATTCACTAATTTATACATTTGAATAAATAAAATCAGCTAATGTGTTTGAGAAAGAATCTGAGATCTTATTTTCCAAAAAATTAATGAAAATGACTTCTTTTTGTCATTAAGAAATCCCACCATGAAATAGAATGTTAATGATATTTGGTCTGGTAGACAAGTCAGTATTTAAACAATCATAGTTAAAAGTTGGATTATACATTTGTGTATGTGATAGCATACCTTGATCTGCTATTTTTGGGTTCTTTCCTTGTAGTGAACTGTATTTGCTTTCATTTGATTGGCCTTAGAATTCCTATTACTCTTGATACTCCCAAAGTGGTATTTTTCATCCATCTTGCTGTCAAGGTCTTTAAATCCTCAGAGACAATTTCTGCAACACTAGCTTCTGATGGTCACAAATATAGCCTTGGACCTCATTTTGTTTATATTGACTTCCTTAAGGAGGGTTAGATTGCATTACTTTGAAATGGTTCTGTGCTCGTACTTTAGGTTCAAGGTAAAGTTTTGTCTGCTTCCATTGAAGATAAGTGTCAAGCAGAAGACTGTGTACCCATTCCCAGTGCTAGGGGAGGACTCCCAACTACATGGAGGATAGCAGAGATCATCACTATGCCAGCCATCAGGAATAGAAGTCAAACATGTCTTATCCATTGCATCTTGATATTGGAGTTGCCAAGGAAAACACATTGTAGTTAAGCGCTGGGTAGAACAACACTTTTACTTACATAGAGAAAAGACAGAGCAAGATCAGCTCCAGTAGTATGTCAGCCCCCTTTGGCCAACCGGTCCCCCTCCTGGCAGCCAAGGCAGAGCACATGGCCTCACCACCCCTCTTGTGCGGTAGAGCCTTGACCCTTCCTCTGTTGAGTTTAAAATACTGAAAGCTGGGAGTGTGCCTGAAGGCCACTGATGCACACACTTAGTAGAACAAAGGAACACTCTCTGAGCCTGAAACAGGGAAAGCTATTCCCACATAAGCCCATAGCTGGGCAGTGTTCCAGAGGGACCATTCTTACATGACTGAATGGGGCAAGACTGTGCACATGAGATTGCCTTTCCCAACAAGGTGACACCCATATATAGATTATACTAGGTCACTCTTGGAAATAGGAGGACAAAATTTTTTAAGTTTCCACAATATTTTATTTCTGAATTTTCCATGTATCTCTTCAAAACCAATTCAAATTGACTTAAGCAAAAAAGGAATGTATTAGCACATATAAATGAAAAATCAGGCTTTTATGTTGGCTGGATGCAAGTACTCTAACATTGTAATCTGTTATTTGTCCCTTTCCATTGCTCAGATCAGTTTTCCTCTATTTTACAGAGTGTACTCTATACTCTGTACCACACATTCTCAAGCAAGCTTTCCCCACAGAGTGGCAAAGAATGCTAGTAGCCCACGGTCTATTTTTTAAGGTTTTTGCTCAAAACCCCAGTGAGAAAGAAAGTCTTCTTTCTCCAAGTTTCAGCAAAAATTTCTAACTTTGGTCACATTTTGACCCTGACTCAATCTCAGTGTTCAAAGAGATGGGTCATGGATTAGTCAGGTCTAGATTATGTGCCCACATCAGAATTTGGGTGATAAGATCATCCCTCCTTGAACAGAAATGTTCAGTTACATATCAGTGGTTCTTTTTGAGCTGTAACCAGCAGACTTTAAAATGGGCTTGTATTTTGCACATGGTCAAAACAAAGCATGTTTTTATAATTATTAATATTTAAAGTAACTAATAGTAAAATATTCAATTTCAAATCCAATTAAAGGAAATCATATCAGTGAAGTATTCACTTCAGGCTGCTTTTACTTTCATCTGGTCACACACATTACCCTTGGTATTCATAGTAAGATTTCTGGGAAGGATCAGGGTTGCAATTGATGGCACCCAAATAAAATGAAGTTATCTAGTTCATATGGACATTGAAACTTAACCTTAATACCATGATGCGTTCTCTAGTAAGATGTAAGGTAGCTAGTTACAATAATAAGAAATGCATTATCAACCTTTAAGGGCTATAGAGGAAATAGAATTAAGTTTCTACCTCTAAAAATAGAAAGTGAACACATGGTGGCAAAAGTGCTTTGACTATAGAAGGAAAAAGAAATGTGCATTTATATATCATTATTCTTTACTTTGAGACTCCTAGTGTGCCCATGTTTCTTTTTGATGGATTGTTTAGGAGTTTAGACATTGTTTCTTGGCAAGGATTGCTAGAAAATTTTACACAGACTTGAGATAGCAATGCAGTCTTGAAAGGCAGGGCTAAGTTAAATGTAAAGAGGAGAGAGAGCATTCATTCTGGGCCAGTGGAACTTTGTGAGCAACATCATATAAGTGGGCCTGCATACTATGTTTGCAGCAATATGACTGAATTGAATGGTTGATATATAGAGAGGGTTATAGAGACAGGGATCTGATGAGAACTTTGAATACATGGATAAGTAGTGTGAAAGATATTTTTAAAATAGTGGGGAACCAGTAAAGATTTTTGAAGAAGTTTAAGTATGAAATAGTTTGAGGAGAGGGAGAGGGAGATATAGTTTGCATAGAAACCAATTAAGTAACAATTGCATTTCTCTGGAAAAGAGGGTCTAGGTGAGAGTGGAGAGTTGTCAAGAAAGAAAGAAATGACTTTATTTCCCTGGGGCTATAGGATGTAGGAGAAAGGGGGAAGAGAGAAGTCAGGGATCACTATCTTTTGCAGCTCAGAAAACTACTGACCTTAGTTGTGTGTGTGTGTTTTGTTTTGTTTTGTTTTTAAGATTTATCCATTTGAGAGAGAAAGAGAGACAGGGAACATGGGGCGGGAAGCAGAGGGAAAGGGAAAGAGAAACCCAAGCAGACTACACGCTGAGCACGGAGCCCGATGGTGGGACTCAGTCTCATGACCCCTGAGATCACGACCTGAGCCAACAAAACCAAGAGTTGGACCTGAGCCAAAACCAAGAGTTGGATGCTCAACTGACTGTGCTACCCAGGTACTCCACTGACCTTAGTTTTTTATAGTTTTCCTTATAATTCTAAAAGTAAAGTGCATATATCCAAGGAAATGAATAGTTTTGCTCTATTTTTCTTTAGAAAATCTCAAGTTATCAGACATAAATGTTATAATATATGGCCATAGAGGGTGCCATGTTAAGGACTCTTTAACAATATTAAAAGAAATTTAAAAAATAAAGGAAACACAAATTCCATCACTCTAACACTGCTATTTTTTTGTCTTTATTTTGTGATGAGCTCTGTGTCTCCGGGCATTTGTATTCATACACAATTGCAGTAATCATTTATCTAACATTTTCTTATTGTTCTCTTTATTTAATTAGATATTAGAATAGTTATTAATACTTTGAAGGATTTAAAAAAATGTTTAAGTCTTTGAAAATCCTGACTCTGCAAAGACCCCCTTAGTAAACAATTGTGTCTTTTCTTTAAGGGGCTTTTTGGGTTCGCAGAGATGGCTTTTAAAGCATCTTCTTAACTTGTTTTATTTATAATCTTTTTTGTTTTCTCTTTGGGGGTTTCTGATCCTTCAAGGATAGAGCATCTACTTGGAATGTTAAGACAGTTCTATAGCTTTAATTATAGAAGTGAAGAAAGAGGAACTAAGCAGAGTAAAAAATGAACATCAGTAGCTATAGTGTTGTATTTGTTGATTTCAAGATTCCCTTAAGAAGTGAGTCAAAATGTAGAGGGGGAGAGGAGAGCATAGGGATTTCAGAGGGCAGTGTGAAGAATGCTTCATTTTGTGTTCTTTCTTGGGGTCACAGTTGTAAGTGAAACTTTTAATGATTATCTTACTGTATTTTAAGTCAGGAACTTCTGTTGATCAAGCCCTGGGATTTTACCTTATCTCAAATTCTGTACTATTAGTACATGTTGAGCAATATTCCATTGATGGTATCAAATGATTGACTCTCAAAAAGGAGAAATTAACCAATTCATAGGAATTTTTTTAAGTAAACATTTATCCATTTGAAACTTCCTCCCCCTTCTCCCTCCTTTATCATTCCCAATGTCTCTTATTTTATTTTCCAGACATTTTAATATTTTTCCAATATTACCATTTTTCTCATTAGGACTGTTAATGAAATACTATTCAGAATCAACACAGTTGAAGCTAGGAAAGTTGTCAGGATGTATGAGGTTTTTAACAAGACCCATTATTTAAGAATGTATTGCAGCTTCAGACCTCTCTAAGACAGAGTTCAGGATGGAGAAATTAACTAATTAATTAGTTGAAATTAATACTATTTACTAATGACTGTCATTCTGGGAGTTGTCCATGAAATACATCTGTTAGATACCAGTTTAGTTTTTGTGGTGTTATTACTTTAGTTAATCATTTTTATAGTTGGTGACAAATACTTCACCTGTCAGGAGTCTCACTGGGTAGAAAATTACAGAATAAAGTCACAAGAAACTTCAAAATTATTCAGCAGCTGCAGCCAAATACAGATTGCCATTTTTACTGGAATAAGATTACTTTATTAGGCCTCTTTTCCACTCCATTCCACAGAAGTTAAAGTTATATTTTGAATTGTATGCTGAGAGAAAAGATCACTATCTTTACCAAAAAGATGTTTTAGAAGTAGACTTACATATTTTATTCATAATGAAGATAGATATTATCCTTAGAAATCACTGTAAAAAGAGTGAGCACCTGATTTGGGATAATGGCAAATTGCATATATGTTACAGTTAATGGAACAGCATCCATAGGGACTCAGAGATATTTTTCTCTAGTCTATCTTTTTAGGTGAACCTTTATATTTTGTTGTACTTTGGACCAAAGTCTTTTCCCATATCTGTAGGCTTATAAAAATAGAAATCCATTTTGTAGAGAGACTCTGATAATCATTACTTAATATAATTAAGTACCTGCTTAGAGAGGTTACTTAAATCAGACACTATATGAGTAATTAAGGCAGAGTTTCTGCCAGGTAGGTTATACAGTAGGGGAAGCACATAGCAGAAGCTGATAATAGTGTCATGAGGCTTCCTAGCCAGTTTAAAGAAAGGAAGACATTGATAGCCATTGCCTGGAAAAGTACAGGAATATGAAGATAGGCTTGAAAATAGCTTCTAATATCCACAGTTGAAAAAAAAATTCAGAGAATAAGAACTTAAACACTAGTGTGCATTTTAATGTATATTTTCCTGGTTCACTTTTTACTAATTTAGTAAACAGCAACATCAAAACAGATTTTTTTTTATTATGTGCCCTTCATACCGTAGACCTTGTCCTATTGTTTCCTAAGTTGAATTATAAAATGTAGTTCTTAATGTACTCAGCCTGTTTTGACACTTTTTTCCCCCTAAACCCACATGCAAATCTATGGTTTGTCTTCTAAATTATCAAATCTAGAATGCATATAAATTCTCATGACACACAAAAAAATTCTCATCACAGTTGGTAGAGTCTTGGCTTTCTGATATTAAACAATTGATTTTTAAATGTGCTCGAGTATCTGTTTAGAAAATACACAGTTTGTTCAATATTTAAAACTTCAATTTGATCAGTTACTTTTTTAAATAGAATATAAATAAAGAATAGGTTCAAAAGTAAATAGATTTCAAAAATATTTTGTTTTTTACTTGCCATTTAATTTCTGGTTTCTCTAACTTTGAGATAAAAGCTTAAGAAATTCATCACTTTTGTGACTTTATTACCTCATTAAACACTTTTCTCTGCAAAGATAAGAGTACATGTTAGACACCCTGGGAAGGCAAACATGTAAGATATAGTTTCTGAGAACTTGAATTCTCAGTACAAGTAATGACATATATTCAAATAAATATTTGTGGCCATAATTGTTAGTTCCAGAATCTATTTCCAAGTAGCTTTAGTTTTTGGGAGATCATCAGATTATAAGAGAGACTGGGGCATTTAATGATTCATTGACTATTTCTGTAAATATTTATATATAAAAACTTTCATTAGTGGCTCCTTCTGGCAAAGGAACACATTTCCTTGCATATAGTTTTAAAAATTCACAATCTTTAAAGAAAAATTAATTTAAATAAGAAAGAAGAAGAAATTGTATTAAGTCAGCATTAGGTACTGCCTGAATCAGCGTGGTGAAAAGATGGTGCTGGTGGCACATGATATATGCTCAGCTCCTCAGCTTTTGCATATGCATCCATGTGCTCATGCTCACTCACTAGCTACCCATGCCCAGCCTTGTATCTGTAGCTCCTACTATATTCTACAGTATGTTAACAAAGCATGTCTATACCACTCATGTTTAAATGTTCTGTAATATTTTCATGATTCTCTCTAAACTTTAAGGAAAATTTAGATACACTGTTTATTGTTACCTTTAGTTGCTGTTTATTCTCCCTTCTCTCAGTATATGTGTCTATATTGAGATTGAGGTTTGAGAGTTAAGGATACATCATCCCCGAGACACTCTCCATCTACATGGAACAGAATTGCCCCCTAGAAAAGTTGGAGCCAAGAAATATGGTTATTGGAGGAAAGTATTTGAACTGGGTCTTGAAGAATGGACATAAATAACTGGAGAATAGTGAGGGAGATGGGTCAGGGTGGTCCATTTAGGGGAATGACCAGAGAAAAAGAACAAGTTGTATCCGGATAATGATCAGTGGTTTTCCTGGAACAGAGGATAAATATCGGGAAATATAGAGAGTAGGACCTCTCTCTGGCCCTTATCTAACTGTGCTAAGTTTTATTCTTGTTTATTCTTGAAGGTATTTTCTTTGGAAACATTTGCTCCCTTGTTATCTGTATCACCGCAGTTTTTTTCTCTTTTATCGAACTACTACTTTCTTGAATTATCCTCTCAACTTAGTTGTGATCTAAGACTTCCTGATCCCTCTACGCTCATGGCTTGAACTCTCACTTACACAGCAGAGATCCCCAGTGCTACTCATCAGCCATAGCCTTGTCTTGAGCTCCACTTGTACTTCCAAGTTCACCCTGGACATGCTTACCTGAATGGTTTTCAGGCATCCAGAGTTCAACATTTCTAAAACTTAACTCAATCTGTCCTGCTTTTCCTCACTTATCTCTAATTCAGATAGTGTTATCACCATGTACACAGTTGTACAAGTTAAAAATCTTACAGTAAGTCTGTATTTTCCCTTTTCCCATATATAATCACTTTGCTAAGTCTTACTGATTTTAAAACAGTATTATACTTCACTTATTTGGTTTTCTTTGGCAGAAGTCTGATTTTTGTTCTTTACCTGTGATTCGTATGTGATAATCATCCTTTTGTCAAGATTCGGTCTTTCTTTGTTCCCATTCATTATTGCTTATGTTTGTTTCACTAAAAAGTTTTTAATCTGGCTTAGAGCACGTTATGTGTTCAAATGTTTTCTCCTGTTTCTTGAATTAACTTTATGGGGTTATATTTATCTTACCTCACATTGATCCTCTTCTTGTGAATTGTAGTGTGCTTTCCTATTACCTAGTGATTTGCTTGCCTGACACAGCCTTTTGTCTGGTGTGCTATGTGCACGCCAGGAACAGTACTGCTCCTGGACCTGATCCCTGGAATATTTCACAGAGGTGCTACAGTTTAGTATTACAGTAACAGCCAGGGCGCCTGGGTGGCTAACTCAGTTAAGCGTCTGCCTTCGGCTCAGGTCATGATTCCAGGGTCCTGGGCTCGAACCCGGCATCAGGCTTTCTGCTCAGTGGGGAACCTGCTTCTCCCTCTCCCTCTGCCTGCTGCTCTACCTACTTGTGCTCTCTCTCTGTCAAATAAATAAATAAAATCTTTAAAAAAAAATAACAGCCAATATTTATGGATAATGTTCTTCATGGAACTTACAGTTAAGTGGGAGAAGAGAGAAAATAAGGAAAATGTGAAAATAGTATGAGAAGATGGTAAGTATTATGGGGAAAAATAAAGTATAGAAGGGGTTGAGGTAGAATGAGGGGTTTAAGTTAAACTGGATGCCCAGAGAAGGTCTCACTGAGAAGGTAATATCTGAACAAAGACCCGAAGGAGCTGGAGCAATTAGTCAGCTATCCGAGGGATCAATAATTCAGGTAGAAGGAAAAGCAACAGCATACATCTTGAAATAAAACAGGGCTTGGCTTGATGAGGGAGACAGTAGTGAGAGAGGAGAAGGTCAAAGAGATGTGGAAGAGGCAGTTCTTTTAGGGCTTTGAGGGCCACTATAAGTATTTTTTGTTTTTATATAATCATCACATTTAGTCCTTACAATAACCCTATGGAAACCTATCATTATTCTCATATCTAATCTCTAATCTCACTGAAAGATTAGAAAACTGAAGCTTAAAATGCTTATATTACTTCCAAAACCCACACAACTAGTAGTTGTGAATTAGGATCTGAATCATCCAGTCTAACTTCAGATGGTATTTAAAGTTAAAAGGATTTTGGAGAGTTTTAATTTTACCTTTGTGTAATAAGTGCCTTTTGTTTTGTTTTTGCTTTTTGGGGCCAAAAACAAAAACAAATGAAAACATTACCCACAGTAAAAAGATGTTAGATATTAAAATGTAAGTTTCTTTGGGAACTCCAAGATAATAGATGCCATACTCCAAAGTGAGGTTGAAGTCCACAATGATTTAGAATTATAAAGAAGTTAGTGTGGAATTGGTTAGACAGCATTTACATCCCTAAAACACACGAAGGGTATAAAAGTCCAGGAGACTGGGGGAGAAATTTTGGAGAGAGATACTGGAATATGTAAATGCCCTCTTCAAATTGGATGAGGGAAATAGCCCCTTTCCTTTGCCTGAAGTCGAGGAAATGGTGACCAGAGAACTTAATATCTGAGACCCTTAGAGCGTGGAGGACACAGGGAATTAGTATGTGAGATCTTAAATCCCAGCTTCGGTACCTTCTAACTATATGACATTGGGCAAATTGAGTAAATTCCATGTCTCTGTTCATTCTGAAAGAGAAATGATTGTCTTTATTATATTGTTGAGATGCTTAAATGAGAACACATATATTAATGGGTATGTATTCTGATATGCATCTAGTACAGTTGCTGGCATGTAGCAGTTTTTCAATAAATGAGTTATAATTACTGTGAGAGCACTAGAATGTTTATGGGACTTCAGTTTAGGTTAGAAGTTGAGGTTTGTAGATTATGGAAATTATTGGTCAATAACTATTAATTGGAGGCAGTGAGGTAGATTGAAGGGATGAGATTGTCCAGGGTAATTGAATTGGTAGAACTAGAAGAGAAGAAAAAACACTTGAGAAAAATACTGAAAGGGGTTCTACAGAAAGGGGGAAAATAGTAAAGGGTAATGTTAGAGGAACCAATTTCATGTAAAACTGAAGAGGGCCTTGATTAGGATGATAACTGAGAGGATACCATTGACTTGGGCAATTTGGAAACTATCTTTTGATAAAAAGTGTCTTTTGAGAGAACAATTTTGGTAAAGTTTATAGAAGGGGAAGCCAAGTTGTAGTGTTTCATTAAAGAATGCATTAAAGGTGAAAAAGTGAAGGTAGCTGATACTGACTGCTTTGTCAAGAAGTTTGATAGTGAAAGCAAGGAGAGATATGTGTTGGTAGTTCATGAGGGAATCAGGTTTATGGGAAGGTTGGTTCAAGATGTGGGAGGAATGAGTTCTTTGGTTTCCCAATAGAAAAAAAGGAGACGTTAAATGGATACAACAAAGTAGAAGTAGGAAGAAAGAGAAACAATAATATGGGGGTGGGATTAGTCATCTGAAACATGAGAGTGAGGGGTAATGAGGGGTGAAGATGGATTTAAGGCTGAGAGGAAAAAAGTTGATAAATCTAATGCCTCATGAAAGATTCTTGGTGAAATTGGAAGCAGGTCCTCTGCAAGTGAGGGGTGATACCGAAGTTAGGGCTTACATTAGTGATTGAAGTTAGGAATGGGTATTGTGGGGTGTGAAAAAGGGAGTGGACATGAATAAGTACCATATGTGCAAAGCAATATGGAAGGCCCCATCGGCATTCTGAGTAACACTGTGAAGAAGTTGAGGCAGTTTTTGCAGCCACAGACAACCGAGGAGCCAGGCTAGAATAAACAGATGGTGGTTCAGACACGCTATAGAAAAGATTGGCAGGTCAGGCAGAGGAGAAGGAAAGAGTATGTGGGAATTGAAGAGTATTATTAACCATTAAGGGGAAGGATAGAGTTTTTGAAACCAAATGGGTCTTGATAATCCATGCATTCATTGTAGTCTGATAGTAAGCTGTTTTCTTACATATGGAAAATGAGTAAAATTTTCAAATTACTGATAACCCTCACTCTGCTGCTACATTTTGGGCACTGATTAAATATTCCATCTAACTAATGGAGCACAGTGAATAAGAGAGTGAGTACTAGAGTTATAACATCCTGGGTTTAAATCCTATCCTGCTCGGTCGCTTACGGGCTCTGAGATTTGGATAATGCAATTATCTTCTTTGTGCTACCATTTTATCATGTGTTAAAAAAAGACAATTAAAAATATTCTCTCTTACAGAGTCATTGTGATGATTAAATGGATAGTACATGTGAAGTTTTTAGCTCAGTACTTAGAACACTGTAAATTTTCCACAAATGTTAGCTATTGCATTAATCGACTATTGCCGCAGTAATATTGTGTAACAAACTTCTGCCAAATTCATTATCATACCAAGGCACACTTTTATTTTCTTACTCATAAGTGACTCTGCTTTAGGCTCTGGTTTTTTCTAGGCTTTGAGGCAAGTTTAGGTTTGTCCTTATGCCTCATTGTGAGGTCCAGTTTAAAGGGGCATAGTGTACTTGGGTTGTATTCATGTGATGTAGGAGTTCAAGAGCAAGCCAAACTCTGCGAGCTTATATAAAACTCTTTGAATATCCTGCATGCTTATATTCTGGTGGACAAAACCAAGTCATATGGCCAAAGATGAAGGAATGGGGGTGGGAAGCATACTCTGTAAAGGAGGAAGTGAATATCTACTCAGTAAAACCCCAGTTTAACTATGACATCTCAATACTTTTTTTTTAATTAGCAAGGAAAATAGCACCCAGCTGAAATATTATTCTTTAATTTAATTTAATTATCATGTTTTATTTGAAGTATAGTTGACATACAATTTTACCTTAGTTTTAGGTGTACAACAGTGATTTGACAGTATATGATTATTATTTTTTTAATATATGATTATTTTTAAACCTAATTTTCACAGATTTGGTTTAAGGAAAATGTTGGTTTTATAAGTGAAAGAAAATTACTAACAAAAGAAAATTTCACTTGAATTTCACTTGATATCTGTAAACATATTTTGAGAATCTTTGATACCCAGTATGTCAGGTTATTTAATATATGAGGACTGAGTGTCTCAATCTCTCTGATCTTTTCCTACTATTAAGCTATTTAATATTTTCCGCCTATTGCTCTTTAAAAAAAATATTGTGATATAATTTGCATGCAGTAAAATTCACCGACTTTAAGGGGATAGTTAGATGAGTTTGACAGATACCTAATAATGTAACTAGAACTACAATAATGATATAGAATATTTCCATCATCCCCCAAAAGATCCCTCATTTCCCTTTGCAGTCAATTTTTACCCAACAGTCTCACCCCTGGGTGGCCACCAGTTTGCTTCCTATCACTATAATTTTGTTTGTTCTAGAATTTCATATAAATATAATTGTATAGTCCTTTGTGCCTGGCTTTTTTCACTTATATATTCATTATTCCTTTTTATTGCTGAGTAGTATTCCATTGTATAGATATACCATAATATGTTTATTCACTCACCTGTTGATGGACATTTGGCTATAATGGCTATAATGAATAAAGCTGTGAACATTTGCATGCAAGTCTTCGTGTTTTTATTTCTCTTGTAGGAGTGGTAAACCTGTAAGTGTGGGATTATTGCATTGTATTTTACAAATTCGTTTAACATTTAAAGAACTTTACAAAATGGCTGTGCCTTGTTACCTTCCTACCAGTAATGTATAAATATTCCAGTTGCTCCTCCCCTGTGCAATGAATAGTTATCATTAATCTTTCTAATTTTTGCCATTCTAATAGTATATAGTGGTCTCTTATTGTGGTTTTAATTTGCATTTCTCTGGAGACTAATAATGTTGAGCATCATTTCATTTGCTTATTTGCCATTCACATATCTTCTTTGGTGAAGTATCTGTTCAAACTTTTGCCCATTTTTAAATTGTTCATGTTCTTAATATTGATTTGAAGTTGTTTATGTATTTTGAAAACAAGTCCCTTATCAGATTTATGGTTTGCAAAGTTATTTTCACAGTCTTTCGCTTGCCTTTCCATTTGTCTAACAGTGTCTTTTGAAGGACAAGCTTTAATAAATTTTGATGAAGTCCAATTTTACATTTTTTGTGTATGATTCATGCTTTTTGTATTCTAGTTAAGAAACTTTGCTTTTCCAAAGTCACAGTCAAAAGGAGTTTCTCTATGTTTTACTCTAGGGCTTTATAGTTTTACATTTTGAGAAATGATTCATTTCAAATTATTTTGTATATTGTATGAGGAAGGTTGAGTTTAATTTTTTTCCATATCCATTGTGCAGCACCATTTTTTTTGAAAAAGACTCTAGTTTCCTTCCGCATTGAATTGCTACCTTGCCACTCTTGTTAATCAGTAGACCAGAGGGGCTTCTGGCTTAACTGCATGAGGAATTCAGTGGACCCAATCCCCAGCAAAACTGGTGAAAAAAAGAAAAAAACAAACAATATCTCTGGAAATGGTCCTAAGGATATATAGTAAATGAGAAATGTTTATTCAAGAAAATATATATTTTGGTAAGAGTGAGACTCTGTGGTATCTGAACTGAGACCCACTCCCCTCAACCCCCATCCCAACTCATCAAGATAGAAATTCCACTTAGACTGGTGCAACCCAAAACACAGGACTCCCTCTTCCCACAGCTTCCAGTCATAGGGTTGTCTAAAGGCAAGGACAGGGATTTTTCATCCTTCCTCAGCTACATGTTGCTGAGGCTAAATTCTGAGTGAGTGTGGCCAAGAAATGAGGCCCCCTTCCTCTGCTCATTCATGGGATAAAGTCTCTGTCTTGGGTGTGGCACTGCTGAGAATACTGGGGCGGGGGGGTCCTGATCTCTCTTGCTCTGACCTATAAGGTGTATAGCTTTATTCTGGATGAGGTAACTCAAGAAGATTGGAGACGACTGTCCACCATCTCCTCTCCTTGTCCCCCAATGAGTACTCAGCTCTTAACGTGGAAGTGCCACTTAGAAAGAAGTGTGTCATTGTCTCCACCCCTACATCCAGAACTTACACTCAGAGATTTTGCCTGGGAGGAGAAGCAGAGAACCTGGGAAAGAGATGGTTTGTAGAAGCCTGTAGGTGTCAGAACAAACCTTAAACATTGGCTTTGGGAATTACTCCTTCAAAGGAGCCTGAATCTGATTGGAGCTTTCAAAGAGATCCACAAATGGAGTAGTCTATAGAGCAATTTAGGCACCAGGGCATTGTTGAAAACAGCTGGGTGTTTTCAGAGAAAAGATAGTCAAAGACCTACCAAAACCAATGTCAAACCAGAGAGACTGTGGGCATACATATGTAAAGCTGCCCCTCCTTGAGGGGCAACATCAGAGTTCTGCTGCAGGGGTGAAATGGACTTCACTAAAATAATTCAGCCAATCACTAAACAAACATGAAAATAACAATAAAAGGGCCCAGGGCAGGAGGTGGTGGTGGTGGAGAAGCGCCTAGTTTCTACAATATATTACCTAAAATGTCCAGTTTCCAATGAGAAATTACAAGACATACAAAGAGGCAGGAAAACATGATTCATATACTGTGAATAAAGTAGACAGACTGCCCATGAGGGAGATTATATGGACATATTAACAGACAAAGGCTTCAAAATACACATTATAAGCATGTTGAAAGAACAAAAGGAAACTATTACAGAATTAAAGGAAGGTATGATGACAATTTCACATCAAATAGAGAGTATCAATAAACAGATAGAAATGGTAAACAATGGAAATTCTGGAGTTGAAAAGTACATAAAAGCTGAAATGAAAAAAATCACTAGAAAAAGTTACTAGAGGGATTAGAGAGTAGATGTGAATGAACAGAAGAAAGAACTAGCAAACTTGCAGATAGATTGATAGAGATTATTCGATCTGAAGAGCAGAGAGAAAAGGAATGAAGAAAGATGAATGGGCCCTCAGAGAAATGTGGGATAACACAGAGCAATGTCACATGTAATGGAAATACTGTAGAGGAAAGAAAAGAGCAGAAAAATACTTGAAGACTTAATGGCTGAAGCTCCCCAGAGGTATTGAAAAATAATCTAGATATCCAGAAAGGTCAACAACTCCAAGTACTATAAACACAAAGAGATCCACAAACAGACATACCATAGTAAAAATGCTGAGAGCCAAAGGCAAGGAGAAAATGTTGAAGGCAGCAAGAGAAAAATGACACTTATAAGGGAATACCAGTAAGATTACAGCTGTTGTCTTATAAAAAACTTTGGAGGCTAGAAGTCAATGAGATAATCATATTGAAAGTGTGTCCCATAAAAACAAAAACTCCAAAAAAAAAAAAAAAAAAAAAAAGCTCAGTCAAGAATCCTGTATCCAGGAAAGCTATCTTTAAAAAATGGGAAGGTAAAATAGAGACAACTCATGATAAATAGAAAGTGAAAGAATTTGTTGCTAGCGGACCTGCCTTACAAGAAATGCTAAAGGAAATTCTTCAGCCTGAAAGTAAGTGATCTCGGATGGTAGATTGAATCCACATGAAAAACAAAGAGCACTGTTAAAGGTAATCATGTAATTATAAAAGACAGTGTAATTGCATATTTTTTCTCATTTTTACTCTTGACTGATTTAAAAAGCAATTTTATAAAACAATGTGTATATAATATATTGTTGGGTGTATAGAAATATATTTGCCAATAACACCAGAAGATGTGGGTGGGAGCAAAGCTGTATTGATCTAAGGAAATTTCTTCAGATGTTAACTAGAATCCATAGGAACAAATGAGGAGAGCCAGAAATAGGTTGATATAACAAATATAACAAAAAGTATAAATATATACTTGATCTTCTTTCTTCTTTTAGTTTCTCTAAAAGGCATAAAATTATATAGTCATAATTACAACAATGTATTGATGGATTTGTAACAATATTGATTTTAAATGGAGGGACAGGAAAAAGGAGTATCTTTCTTATATGAGTTAACATTTTTATATATCACTGGAATTGTTAGTATACATTTATTTATTTATTATTTATTTATTTATTTATTTAAAGGTTAGTATAAATTAAAGCTGATTTTGATAAGATGTTTATGGTAAGACCTAGAGCCACCACTAAAAAAATAATTTTTAAAATATAGTGAAAAATTATTAAAGACATTAAAATGCCACATTAGAAATCTTTGCTTAATGCAAAAGAAAACCGTAAAGGCAGAATAAAGGGACAACAACAGCAAAACATAAGCTACATAGAAAATAGAAGTAAAATCGTTGTCACAAGTACACTTGCAATGAACATTTGGAAAATGAAATTTAAAAAATTTCATTAACAATAGCTTCAAAAGAATAAAATACATAGGAATAAAATTTTGAGATTTAGATCTACAAATTCACTTTTATGGATATAGGGTTATACATTTTCTACTCAAGTGAGCTTTGGAAATTTATATTTTTCAGGGAATCTATACTTTTCATCAAATTTGTTGAATTTATTGGTATAAAATTGTTTTATAGACATTTTATTAATATCTAGAAGATATATATTGATGACCTGTAATTTCTGATATTACTAATTGGTGTCTTCTGTCTTCTTGGTCAGTCTGGTTTGACATTTATCAATTTTCTTCATCTTTCAAAGAAAGCGTTTTTTATTTCATTGATTTTTCTCTGTGGGGTTTCTGTTTTCTATTTTATTGTTTCATGTTCTTTACTTTCTTTTTAAACTGCCTTAGTTTTACTTTGCTTTTCTTCTAGTTTCTTCATTTGAAGCTTAGAATAATGATTTAAGATATGTCTTCTTTCTAATAATATAAGCATATAATAATGTAAGTTCCCCATGATCACTGCCTTAGCTGCAACCCACAGATTTTTATGCAGTTTTTATTTTCATTCAGTACATAATCATTTTTAATTTTTTCTCTAAACAATGGGTTATTTAAAAGCATGTTGTTTAATCTCCATGTGTTTTATGACTTCTCAAATGATCTTTATCTTTAACTAAAAGAATCTTCTTAGATTATTTTATGTTGTGGTCAGAAAGCATACTCTTAAATTTGAGATCTGCTTTATTGAATTACTATATGTCTGCCGTGGTAAATATTACATGAGCACTTAACAGAATGCATATTCTGCATTTGTTGGCTAGAGTGCTGTGTAAATAGTATAACATATATATAATTCATGTTCCAGTGGGGTGGGGAGCAAAAATAATATTTGAAGAAATAATGACCAAAAATTTCCAAATCTGATAAAAAATTATAAATCTATAGATTCAAGAAGTTCAATAAACCCTAAGCAGAAGAAGAATTAAGAAAAATAAGGAACATATTCAATTTATTGAAAATCACTGATATAGTGAGAAACTTACATGCAAAGACAAATATATTCATTAGTCACAGAGAAATGAAGATAAGAATTATAGTGGACTTCTCATCACAAACTGTGCAAATCAGAAGACCATAGACTATCTTTAAAGTGCTAAAAAGTAGCTGTTGATCTAGAATTTTGTATTCAGAAAAAAGTCAAGCATAAAGGCAAAATAAAAACTTTGTAATAAAAAATATGTGAGGGATTTCTTCATATTCCCTCCCTCCCCCAGGAAGTTCCATGTCTTAATCTTAAGAGAGTATGTTACCTCTTTAGCAAAAGGGACTTCACAGATGTGATTAAGTTTTGAGATGAGGAAATTATCCTGGATTATCTGGGTAGACCCAATGTAATAACAAGGGTCCTTATGAGAAGGAGGCAGGAGGGGTGGTGTCAGAAAAGGGGATGTGATGACAGAAGCAGAGATCTGAGTGATGCAGCCATGAGCCATATGTGGTCAGCTTTTTGAAGCAGGAAAAAGCAAGGGATAGATTCTCCTCTGCCACATCCAGAAGGAATATCTTCTAACACCTTGATTTTAACCCTGTAAGACTCATGAATGTCATTATATTTCAAAGTTCATTTTGGATTTCTGATTTCTGGAACAGTAAGATAAATTTGCATTGTTTAAGGCAAGTTTGTGGTAATTTATTATAGCACAAATAGGAAACGTATAGATTTTGGTATCTGGAAGTGAGGTGCTACTCTAACAAATGCTTAAAAATGTGGAAGTGATTTTGGAATTGGGTAATGGGTAGAGGCTGGAAGAATTTTGAGGACCATGACAGAAAAAGCCTAGATTTCCTTGAAAAGACTGTTAGTAGAAATATAGATATTAAAGACTCTGCCAGGGAAGGCTCAGAAGGAAGTGAGGAACATGGTAGAGAAAACCAATATTGTTTTAGAGAATACTCAAGTAATTATAAACAAACTGTTGGTAAAATTATAGATATTAAAGAATTGCTTATGAGAGCTCAAAAGTAAGTGAGGGGCTCCTTGTTATTTAGGACAGAAAGCTTCATGGAATTTTGTCGTTTGGTTATGTAGGAAACAGAACTTGTAAGGTGTGAATTTGGGTATTTACCTGAGATTTCTCAGCCAAGTGTGAAAAGTGTGGCCTGGTTTCCTCTTGCTACTTATAGTAAAATGTGAGATGGAAAGAGATAGATGGAGGGAAGAACTGTTAAAAAGGAACCAGGACTTGATGATTTGGGAAATTCTCAGTCTATCCAGCTTTTAAAAGATGCTAAAATTAGAAGATTTAATGTCAGAAGAGTATGCTTTGGTGAGAAAGCCAAAGGTGTGGCTAAGCAGTCTTTTGCTAGTGCCCTGGAAGTCCTTTAGGTAAAGGTCAAAGTTTTAATCACAAAGAGGGCTGTTTGAAGAAACTAATCATGTGACTAATGGATCCCTTCACACATCTCAGCAGAAACCAGGAATGAAGATAGGATCATCCAGGAAATATTTAAAATCTTATTTAATGGAGTGAATCCCTGTGACAAATTCTGGGGACCCACAAGTTTCCTAAGAATGTTATATTAGCAGAAACACTGTCAGTGTGGACTGTAGGGACAGAGAAAGAACAAAATGAAAAAAGGCTGTTGGGCTTCCAAAATTCTTCAGGCAGGAAACAGGCTGATAAAACTACTCAGCAGCAAAGACATTCTATCCCTCATGAGAAAGGATGACTCTGAGGTCAGAACTGGGGGCCCATAGGACTGAGCCATGATCCCAGAAAGTGGAACTTCCAGCCACAGAGGATTATTCTTAGGCCTTGAAAACCGAAAGGAGTTTGCCTGGTTGGATTTTGAAATTGTTTGGAACCAGTAAGCCCCCTTTCCTTCTATTTTGTCCCTCTCTGAATAGAAATGTGTATATTGGTTATTTCCAGATCCACAGAGGGAGAAGTATTTTGCCCTAGGATGGATTATATCCAAAGCTACACTCATAGATTGATTTAGATGATGAAATTTGGGACTTTTGAGCTGATAAGATTTAGGTGAGATTTTGAACTTGAGTTGGGGCTGTAATGCATTGAGGCTATTGGGTCCCGTGCCTTCTTCTCATCACCTTCTTTGACTGACCCTCCTGCTTCCCTTTTACAAGGATCCTTGTGATTGCAATGGGCCTATTCATATAATCAAGAATAATCTCCCAGTCTTAAGATCCTTACCTTAATCATACCTGAAAAGACCCTTTAGCCATGCAAGGCAAATCATAGGTTCTGGTGATCAGGATGTGGACATTTTCAGAGGGCTTTTATTCAGCCTATCATAAACTCCAAACTGGAAACAACCCAGATGTCTATCAACAGATGACTGAATAAGCAAATTGTGATGTTCTACTCAGCATATAAAAGGAATGAAACATTTCACACGTAACAACATGGATGAACCTCAAAATGTTTTTTTTATTTTCAAAACAAGACAAAATGGAGCACATGCTTTATAATTCCATTTATATAAAATTCTAAAAGGAAACTAATCTATAGTGACATAACAAATCAGAGATTGTCTATGGACTGGGAGGTGGGAGAGGAGTTGGGAAGGAGAGGGACTGATTACAAAAGGGCATGAGGAAACTTTGGGGACGATTGTTAAGTTTATCATGTTGATGATAGTTTTGGTTTGTATACATATGTATACATGTGTCAAAACTTATCAAATTAAATACTTTGCACATGTGCAATTTTTTGTATGTCAATTATGCCACAGTAAAACTATTAATAATAGAGAAAGAAACACAATATATAAGTAATTTATTGGCTAGCTTTAGCCTAGAGAATTTGGCATTCTCTTATCTCTAGTTAGATAATATACATAAATATACATTACCATTTAATTGTTCTCTGATTTAACCTTTTAAACAAGCTTTTTTTTTTTTTTTAAAGTCTTTGGGGTGCCTGGGTGGCACAGTTGGTTAAGTGTCTGATTCTTGGTTTCGACTCTGGTCATGATGTGGGGGTCGTGGGATCCATCCTTGAGTCAGGCTCCACACTCAGCTTGGAGTCTGTTTAGGATTCTCTCTTCCTCTGTCCCTCCCCCTCACTCTCTCGTGCTCTCTCTCTCAAATAAATAAATAAATCTTAAAAAAAAAAAAAAGTCTTTACTAAATACAGATAGAATTGAATCTTCCATTTTATCTCTATTTCCAAAGTCTTATATTGAATAAGTCAATAAATACTTTTCAAGTAAATATAAAAATAATGTAGCATAGTGTATTTTGGTTTATAAGGTTATTTCATTATGCCAATGTTAGCTCTTTTCTTAGTTGACCCCCTTTGGCTTTATTATAGATAGAAATCCAGCCAGACCTGGGAAAGTAGAGTAAGGAAGTTGGATGTAGATTCTGTTGGACTAGTCATTGGTTGTGGGACTTGAAGGAGAAGGGCTTTGTTGATTCCTAGATTTTTTTAGCCTGGGTGGTTTGGGCAGTGGTAATTTCAATTCAAAGAGAAGGAATTGGGAAGTTATAAAAATAGCAATTAACATAAAGCAAACTGAATTATAATTGATTGTGATATACCCCTGAGGGGTACCGATATGAGTGACATTTATCTCAGGTTGCTTTTGGTTTGTTTGGGTCTAAAAGTATACATGAAAATAAACTGAAATACAAACAGAGTTTTGGAAAACAGTTCTTGCATTGTGTTTTCAGCTCTTATTAGATGTTGACTGAAAGGACCAAAGATTTATTATTCCTTATGACTGTGTAGGCTATGAAAGAGCCCCTGTTTATGAGGGAGGTGACTTTTGCTATTGGAGCATGATAAAGAAAAATTGGTTCTCAATGCTTTTCATGACATGCCTTTCCTAACTGATTCCTAACAAAACACACATATACATAGATACATAGATTTGAGGTCTCAGTCAAGGCTTGGCCTGGATTTGTCATTTGAGTTTCTCTCTTTTATCCAGTAAAGTTTAGATTAGTTAAGCAGAATAAAATTCAAACAGTCATTTCTTTAAGTGTCCCTGGAACGATGGACCCTAAAGCTTTGGTTGCACTGAGGAATTATCGTATCTTGATGATTCTTTCTTCAGATTTCTTCCAATTAGTGAGTTGCAAATATCCCACCATTGACAAAGAATGATGGTCTAAAGTCAAAGGGCAGTGTGGTGAAATGACAATGATGATGAGGCCTTGTCTTCTTGATGGTACAATGTCAACATGATAGTAAAATGCTTTCTCATTGTGGTATTGTCTCAGATTCCTATGGGATCCATTTTTAGCAGTCATCTCTGTAGTTGCCTGAACTGGAATTAGATCTCAGTTGAATTAACTTTAGAAAGTACATATACTATAATAGGGGAAAAAATTCATGAGCTTCACTATGGAAAATCCATGCAGTTAATCTCAGTTCAATTAAAGGCTATGCTGTATGAAATGAAGTGAGAAAGTAGGCTGGGTTGTATGTGCCCTCTTTAATACCCATCACCAGGCTAACCCATCCCCCCACACTCCTCCCCTCTAGAACCCTCAGTTTGTTTTTTAGAGTCCATTGTCTCTCATGGTTCATCTCCCCCTCCGACTTACTCCCCTTCATTCTTCCCCTCCTGCTATCTTCTTCTTCTTTTTTTTTTCTTAACATATATTGCATTATTTGTTTCAGAAGTACAGATCTGTGATTCATCAGTCTTGCACAATTCACAGCGCTCACCATAGCACATACCCTCCCCAATGTCTATCACTCAACCACACATCCCTCCCACCCCCCACCACTCCAGCAACCCTCAGTTTGTTTCCTGAGTTAAGAATTCCTCATATCAGTGAGGTTATATGATAAATGTCTTTCTGACTGACTTATTTCACTCAGCATAACACCCTCCAGTTCCATCCACATCGTTGCAAATGGCAAGATCTCATTCCTTTTGATGGCTGCATAATATTCCATTGTGTATATATACCACTTCTTCTTTATCCATTCATCTGTCGATGGACATCTTGGCTCTTTCCACAGTTTGGCTATTGTGGACATTGCTGCTATAAACATTGGGGTGCACGTACCCCTTTGGATCCCTACATTTGTATCTTTGTGGTAAATACCCAGTAGTGCAATTGCTGGATCGTATGGTAGCTCTATTTTCAACTGTTTGAGGAACCTCCATACTGTTTTCCAGAGTGGTTGCACCAGCTTGCATTCCCACCAACAGTGTAGGAGGGTTCCCCTTTCTCTGCATCCCCGCCAACATCTGTCGTTTCCTGACTTGTTAATTTTAGCCATTCTGACTGGTGTGAGGTGGTATCTCATTGAGGTTTTGATTTGGATTTCCCTGATGCCGAGCCATGTTGAGCACTTTTTCATGTGTCTGTTGGCCATTTGGATGTCTTCTTTGGAAAAATGTCTGTTCATGTCTTCTGCCCATTTCTTGATTGGATTATTTGTTCTTTGGGTGTGGAGTTTCATAAGTTCTTTATAGATTTTGGATACTAGCCCTTTATCTGATATGTCATTTGCAAATATCTTCTCCCATTCTGTCGGTTGTCTTTTGGTTTTGTGGACTGTTTCCTTTGCTGTGCAAAAGCTTTTTATCTTGATGAAATCCCAACAGTTCATTTTTGTCCTTGCTTCCCTTGCCTTTGGCGATGTTTCCAGGAAGAAGTTGCTGCGGCTGAGGTCGAAGAGGTTGCTACTTGTGTTCTCCTTTAGGATTTTGATGGATTCCTGTCTCACGTTTAGGTCTTTCAACCATTTGGTGTCTATTTTTGTGTGGTGTAAGGAAATGGTCCAGTTTCCTTCTTCTGCATGTGGCTGTCTGTCCAATTTTCCCAACACCATTTGTTGAAGAGACTGTCTTTTTTCCATTGGACATTCTTTCCTACTTTGTCAAAGATTAGTTGACCACAGAGTTGAGGGTCCATTTCTGGGCTCTCGATTCTGTTCCATTGATCTATGTGTCTGTTTTTGTGCTAGTACCATACTGTCTTGATGATGACAGCTTTGTAATAGAGCTGGAAGTCCGGAATTGTGATGCCGCCAGCTTTGCTTTTCTTTTTCAACATTCCTCTGGCTATTCGGGGTCTCTTCTGGTTCCATACAAATTTTAGGATCATTTGTTCCATTTCTTTGAAAAAAGTGGATGGCATTTTGATGGGGATTGCACTGAATGTGTAGATTGCTCTAGGTAGCATTGACATCTTCACAATGTTTGTTCTTCCAATCCATGAGCATGGAACGTTTTTCCATTTCTTTGTATCTTCTTCAATTTCTTTCATGAGTATTTTATAGTTTTCTGAGTACAGATCCCTTGCCTCTTTGGTTAAATTTATTCCTAGGTATCTTATGGTTTTGGGTGCAGTTGTAAATGGGATCGACTCCTTGATTTGTCTCTCTTCTGTCTTGTTGGTGTATAGGAATGCCGCTGATTTCTGTGCATTGATTTTATATCCTGCTACTTTACTGAATTCCTGTATGAGTTCTAGCAGTTTTCGGGTGGAGTCTTTTGGGTTTTCCACATACAGTATCATATCATCTGCAAAGAGTGAGAGTTTGACTTCCTCTTTGCCGATTTGGATGCCTTTGATTTCTTTTTGTTGTCTGATTGCTGTGGCTAGGACTTCTAATACTATGTTGAATAGCAGTGGTGAGAGTGGACATCCCTGCCGCGTTCCTGACCT
>NW_027397076.1:10064436-10110973 GCF_003265705.2 Callorhinus ursinus
TGTGTCATTTAAAGTCTTTATTTCCTTGTTGATCTTTTGCTTAGATGATCTGTCCATTTCAGTCAGGGGGGTGTTAGAGTCCCCCAGTATTATTGTATTGTTGTCAATGTGTTTCTTTAGTTTTGTTATTAATTGCCTTATATAATTGGCTGCTCCCATGTTAGGGGCATATATATTTACAATTGTTAGATCTTCCTGTTGGATAGACACTTTAAGTAGGATATAGTGTCCTTCTTCATCTCTTATTACAGTCTTTGTTTTAAAATCTAATTTGTCTGATATAACGATTGCCACCCCAGCTTTCTTTTGGTGTCCATTAGCATGGTAAATGGTTTTCCACCCCCTCACTTTCAATCTGGGGGTGTCTTTGGGTCTAAAATGAGTCTCTTGCAGATAGCATATTGATGGGTCTTGTTTTTTAATCCCATCTGATAGCCTGTGTCTTTTGATTGGGGCATTTAGCCCATTTACATTCAGGGTAACTATTGAAAGATATGAATTTAGTGCCATTTTATTGCCTGTATGGTGACTGTTACTGTATATTGTCTGTGTTCCTTTCTGATCTATGCTGCTTTTAGGCTCTCTCTTTGCTTAGAGGAGCCCTTTCAATATTTCTTGTAGGGCTGGTTTCATGTTTGCAAATTCCTTTAGTTTTTGTTTGTCCTGGAAGCTTTTTATCTCTCTTTCTATTTTCAATGACAGCCTAGCTGGATATAGTATTCTTGGCTGCATATTTTTCTCATTTAGTGCTCTGAAGATATCATGCCAGTCCTTTCTGGCCTGCCAGGTCTCTGTGGATAGGTCTGTGGCCAATCTAATGTTTCTACCATTGTAGGTTACATATCTCTTCTCCCGAGCTGCTTTCAGGATTTTCTCTTTGTCTCTGAGACTCCTAAGTTTTACTATTAGATGTCGGGGTGTTGACCTATTTTTATTGATTTTGAGAGGGGTTCTCTGTGCCTCCTGGATTTTGATGCCTGTTTCCTTCCCCACATTAGGGAAGTTCTCTGTTATTATTTGCTCCAATATACCTTCTGCCCCTCTCTCTCTTTCTTCTTCTTCTGGGATCCCAATTATTCTAATGTTGTTTTGTCTTATCATATCGCTTATCTCTCGAATTCTGCCCTTGTGATCCAGTAGTTGTTTATCTCTTTTTCTCAGCCTCTTTATTTTCCATCATTTGCTCTTCTCTATCACTGATTCTCTCTTCTGCCTCATTTATCCTAGCAGTTAGTGCCCCCATTTTTGATTGCACCTCATTAATAGCCTTTTTGATTTTGACTTGGTTAGATTTTAGTTCTTTTATTTCTCCAGAAAGTGTGTCTCTAATAACTTCCATGCTTTTTTCAAGCCCAGCTAGTATCTTTAAGGTCATGATTCTGAACTCTAGGTCTGATATCGTACTAATGTCAGTATTGAGTAGGTCCCTGGCAGATGGTACTACCTCTTGTTCTTTTTGCTGAGGTGATTTTTTTCGTCTTGTCATTTTGTCCAGAGGAGAATAGATGAATGAGAGAACAAAATGCTAACAGGTTAACAATGTCCCCAGCAAATATACTCTATACAAATCAGAAAAGACCTGTAACCAGGGTAAAAGAAAGGGAAAGAAAGAAAAAGAAAGAAAAAAGAAAGAAAAAAAAAACAAAACAAAAAGCAAAAGATAAAAACAAAAACATAACAAAACAAAACAAAAAAACAGGATATGATCAAATATGATCAGACTAGTGTATAGATCAGGGCAACAGACTAGATTTTGGGCGTATTTTGGTCTGTTAGAAGAAAGTGCCTCCTAATATTTTAAAGGAAGAAAGACTTATATATGTACAAAATAAGGGTTGATACAATGAAGGGATGGAAGATGACTGTAAAGATGAAAATTATAAAAGATTTTATAAAAGGAATTGATAAGTTGTTTGAAAAAGAAAGAAAAAGATTAAAAAACAAAGAAGAAAAGAAATAAAGAAATGGGAGAGAATGTGTTCAGGCAGGAGACTAGAACCAAGCCATACACTAGTGATTTAGGGTATATTTTGATCTGTTAGAAGAAACTGTATCTCAAAATTTTAAAGAGAGAACAACTCATAATGTATGCCAAAAATAAGGGTAACTATTATGAAGGGATAAAAATATGACTCTAAAAATGAAAAATAAAAAATGTTTTTTTTAAAAAAGGGATTGATAAGATGTTGGTTGAAAAAGGGAAAAAGAAAAATTCCAAAAAAAAAACCAGTTAAAAAAATTAACTTTGAAAAACTAATGAATTATGGTAAAAAAGCCATGAATTCTATGTGCAGTATTCCCCTAGCGCTGGAGTTCTCCCGTTCTCCTTGATCGGTAAACTTGGTCTTGGCTTGCGGGCTGTTCGGGCTGATCTTCTGGGGGAGGGGCCTGTTGCCTGGTTCCTAAATGTCTTTGCCAGAGGCGGAATTGCCCCGCCCTTGTCAGTCCGGGCTAAGCAGTCTGCTTGGGTTTGCTCTCTGGTGCCTTTGTTCCCTCCAAGCTCTCGGTACAGCTTTGGAGGACCAGAGTGAAAATGGTGGCCTCCCAATCTCCACCCGGAGGAGCTGAGAACTCGGGGCCCCGTTCCTCAGTGCGCCCCCAGAGAAAAGCAGTCACTCCCGTGTCCCCAGTCTCTGGCCGCACTCTGTGCTCACCCGGCCTGTGACCGAATGTTTCTATATCTGGCACCCGACCCCGTGTGGAGTCTCCAAACCCAGCAGATCCCTGCGATACACTCTCGCGCCGCTCCTCCTGGGGAAGGAAGGGGAGTCTCCCCGGCTCTGCCGCTTGTTGGGTCCCTGCTGGAGGAGCAGTGGCCCGACTGGGCCAAGGACCACAGTTTATGGCCACCCCGAGCTGAGAGCCCGTGCCTCGGCTCCGTCTCTGCAGCCGGCTTCCCCGCGCCGATACCTGGGAGCTCTGCTGCACTCAGGCACCCCCGGTCTTTCTGTGACCCCAAGGGTCCTGAGACCACACTGTCCCATGAGGGTTCCACCTCCCGCTTAGCCACTGGAGCTACGTCCCTCAGCGGAGCCGACTTCTAAAAGTTCCAATTTTGTGCTCCGCTGCTCTATCACTTGCCAGAAGCGGCCAGCGGAGGCCCCCTCCCCCGCCGTCTATCCTCCCGAATATCGCCTTGGATTCACTTCTCCACACGTCCTACCTTCCAGTAAGTGGTCGCTTCTCTGTTCAGAGAGTTGTTGCTACTCTCTTCTTCGATCTCCTGTTGAGTTCGTAGGTGTTCAGAATGTTTTGATCCCTATTCAGCTGAATTCCTGAGACCAGACGAAACCCAGGTCTCCTACTCCTCTGCCATCTTGCTCTTCCCCCCTTATTTTCCTTTTCTGTGAATATCTATGTCATCTGCTGTTGTAAGCCTTAATTGAATTAACATTAAAATTTGTAAAATCTGTAGCTTTGTGCCTGAGACATAGTACTATTTAATAAAGTCAGTTCCTTCTTCTCGCCACATCCCACAACCTTTAAACATCATTACACCCTTAGGTGTCAGAGCAACTAATGCTTCAAAACCTAGTCTAAGTCTTTTAGTTTAAAATTGCCTGATGCTTCCTGATGTACATTCTAGCACCTATGGTTGTTATTATACCATTAATCATTCCATGCATAGAGTTTACAGGGATCGTTGGAATCCTTCAAGCATTCACCTGTAGTATGCTTTTATTCAGTACTCATGAGATCTCCATAATAATTTGCTCTTTTTTAGTTTTTCTTTTCACATTGCACTTACCAACAGGAATGAATCAGAAATTTTCCAGAACAATTACTGAAGAGTTTAGGAGCCCAAATAATATTGATTTACAATCTCTAATCAGTTCAAATTTATTGTATTTTGGATGGTTTTGGATGTGAATAATAGCTACCTTACCATGGACAAATAGCTTTCTTTGTATTAAGATATTTATGAGATAGAACCTATGCTAAGTTGAATACTGGCTCTCAAAGATATCCAGCTCCTAATTCCTAGAAACTGTGAATGTTACCTTATATGGCAAAAGGGGTTTACAGATGTGATTTCAGTTAAGGATATTAATATGTGGAGATTATGCTGTATTATCTGGATAGGTCTTAAATGTAATCACAACTGTCCTTATAAAAGGGAGGCAGAGAGAGAGTAGACTATAGAAGAAGGCAATGTGATGATGGAAATAAGATGCTACTCTGCTGTCTTTGAAGATGATAGGAGGTATCAAGAACCACAGACAGCAAGGAATTCCTATAGCCTCTAGAAGCTGTAAGAGGCAAGGAACAGATTCTTCCCTGGAACCTCCAGGGAAAGCAGCCCTGCCAACACCTTAACGTTAGCCCAATGAGACTGATTCTGGATTTCTGGTCTCCAGAATTGTAAGAGAATAAATTTGCATTGTTTTAAGCCACCAAGTTTGTGGTTATTTATTATAGCAGCAAAGTAAACACAGGACCTAAATGGTACCTGCTGGGAATAATGTAAGCCTGGATTAGCCCTCAGCACAGTGTTAAATACGAAGAATACGTGTTTAGTTATTTCCTCTTTATGCTTTATTCATGTTATGAGGTCATTAAAGAGAGACTTCCACACTCTGTTTTCTGTCATTTCCAACACCTTGTCACCAGTTTTATTATGGAACCATCTAGGCAGCTGCTGTTGTCAAATTTCAGATTTTTCTTATGAGTCCCACTCAGTTGAATCTGGCTCGTGAGCATTATTTTATGATGGAGACAGCTTGCCCAGTTGTGAGAGCTGCAAGAAACTGACAGATTCAGACCCCCACATTAACTTTCACATGACTTCCAGGAGTTTTGATGAGTGATAGTCTGTCTTGGCAATTGCCCATCCAGCTCACTGTTCTTCAGATGAATGGTTCACAGCTGTATGTAGATTCTCTTTTGAAGGTTTCCCCACACATACACACAATTTCTGAGTCAGTGTGATAAGGACATCTAAACAACAAATAGCTACAGTTTTTCTTTAACAGTGTTGTTATGATGACTCTAAAGCTTGGAGGTCTATGAGAGCTGGTAGGTGGAGAATCAGATGGCTATGCTGCCTCCCTGGTTGTCGCACCATTTTTTCCTGCTTCTGCAGTTCTAGTTCCCTGCTGCCCTTTCTTCCTGTACAATAATGTATGTTCTGTAAGCTTTGTTTCAGAAGCTTCACCATTTTGCTACCCACACATCATCTTTTATTCTAGATTAAAAGCAAAGGAAATTTCCATTTACCCAGAATCCAGGTTTGGATTTTAAATCCAAATTTAAATCTTAAGTATTTAATGTGTTAGAATTAGAGTGTATACTTTTTAGAGGGTCAAAACATTGATTTTTTTTTTAACCATTACATTTTATTAAATAGAAGGTTTCTATCTTATGGCTTTTTCCTCTAAAATACTGAAGTGAATATTACTTTACCATTTAGATGACATCTGATTGACACTGCTAAAAATAGTAATTTGTTTAAATTCTTTAGTATTTGGAAGAAAATTTTGTGGCTTTCTGATGATGGGATGCTGTAGCCCAGAATGAAGTCAACTGAGGTTGCAGTGCTGATCCTGGGGTGTGGTAGTGTCAACCTAGGAGACTGGATGATATAAATAGACAGAGGTTGGGCCTTTATGGTAAGGTTTTGTACTTCTGTGACAAGCAGAAGTCAACAATCTTTGTTTCATAACACTCAAGATTTGTTGAGGTGCTGAAGTTGTGGTTTCTTCTGGTTAGGTCCTGTATTAATTTATTGCTAACAATATTACCACAAATACAGTGGCTTAAAGCAAAAAATTTATTATCTTACTGTTTTTGTGTCTCAGAAATCTAAGCATGGTTTGGGTCCTCTGCTTTAGGGAGGGTCTCTCACAAGGCTGTAATTGAGTGTCAGCCAGGGCTGGGGTCTTGGCTTGACTGGGGAAGGATCCATTTCCAAGCACACACATTTGTTGTCAGGATTCAGTTCCTTGTGGTCAGCTGAGAGTCTGCATTCCTTGTTGGCTTCCCTTAGTTCCTTGACTAAGGGGCTCAGTTTGGAGGCTTTCCTTAGTTTCTGGCCACATGGACCTCTCCATATGACAGTTTACTTCATCAAAGCCAGAAAGGGAGTCAACAGAAAGAATCTGACAGCAAAATGAAAGTTACAATCTTACGTAACATAACTGTGGAGGTGACATCCGATCACCTTTGCCATATTCTCTTGGTTAGAAGCAAATCTCAAGGGGATGGCATTACATAATGGCATGAACACCACAAGGCAGGAGTAACTGGGGGTCATTTTAGAGTCTGTCTACCGTAAGTTCTTAACACAGAAGGAAGTTATAAGGGATTAATAAACATTCTATTTTTTAGCTTACCCATGAGTATTCATAAGTAAGAATTGACACTTTAACTTTAGGCAAATTATAATGTCATATCAAAAGGAATAATAATCTTAACCATGCCCAATACGTGGTAGGGACTCAGATGTTTGAGGAATAAAATTTATGTTTGCAAATACACTTATACATAAAGAGCATTCACTGACATTATTTCATTTTTTCCCTTGCAACAGCTCTGTGAGGGAGGTAAGGCAGGCAGTCTCATGTTGGAGAAGTAGAAAATCATGGTAACAAAACTAGTAGCTGCTAAAACTGGGGTCCAAATTTAGTACCCTTTTATTTAATTTTATTTTTTTAAGATTTTATTTATTTATTTGACAGAGAGAGACACAGCAAGAGAGGGAACACGAGCAGAGGGAGTGGGAGAGGGAGAAGCAGGCTTCCCACCCAGCAGGGACCCCAGTGCGGGGCTCTATCCCAGGGCCCTGGGATTATGACCTGAGCCAAAGGCAGACACTTAATAACTGAGATATGCAGGCGCTGCTTTAGTACCCTTTTAATCATAATTTTTCCTTTGGGTTCTTTGGAGATGTGAGGAGGCTGCCATGCAGTTCCAGGGGACCCAAACCAGGCTGGATTTCTCAAGCCCTTCCTTCCACAGCATTTATAGAATACTTTTGTCTACTAGTTTAAGTCAAAATGACATGACTTTAGTGTCAAATATTTCTATACAGTTTATTTTTATTAAAAACAGCAGTTTCCTGCCCATCTTCCTCTCATGTCCCCATTACTTTCATTTGATAATCTCAGTAGTTCTCCTTTATGTTCTAACTTGTGTATTTTGCTACTTTTCAGTTTTAGGTATTATCTTTTGACTTCCCACTATGGAATATGAGGATTCATTTCCCTCCCTACACATAATACAAGCACATAAGTATATACATATTTTTCCAATGTAATAACTGTGTAATTTGAGTTAGATTATTTTCCTTTGACTTTATTATGTTTGTTGACAATTATAATGGTTCCATATACTAAACTCTGATTCCTTTTTCTTTATAATTTTTTGTTTTCTCTAGAGTTGGTAATTGTCTTTTTTTCACTGTGATTAGTTTTTTTACGTGTATTTAGTCAATACAATTCCAAGCTCATATCTTCTCAAGATATTCAGATCCATCAGGTATTCTATACACTTTATATCTCTGAAGAATGCCAACAAAACCTTTGTATTTGCTCAAACCTGGACTGGTCACCTGCTATTCCTTCTACCTCCCAGCTCTCTTCATTGTTCAGGGATTCCTATCCCCTCTCTCCTATGTTGGATTCCTGCTTTCTCTATCCTGTGCCTTTTCTTGTCTTGATAGAACATGTCTTCCAGTAATTTCCTGAAAATATCTTTCTAATCTCACCCCTGGTTGTTAAACTGGGTATACAATTCTAGAGTGAGAAAAAAATTTCCCTGAGAAATTTAAAGCAGTTATCATATTATCTTGTAGATACCATTGTAACTGTGAGCTCTGCTTTAGGTTAATTCAACTGAGCTGTTTTGTTGGGGAAACTTTGATGTTAGTATCTTTAGATCTTTTCTCTTGAGCTAGACATATATGCTAGGAGGTTGCTTTCGAGCGTCTTAGGGCCAGTTAGGGAAAGAGGACTTGGGGAGGACTGCACTCAATATGCCTGTGTTTTCTCAATCAACCTATTTTTGGTATGTTGCCCTACCTGAAACTGTGACTGGTTTTAGACAATTATTTTACTCTCCCCAGAGAATGAACTTTCAGTCTTTTACAAGATTGAGGGAGAGATAGTTATCAGGCTATAAGGAGTGGGGAAGGCATATGGGAATTTGACTGCTGTTTAAATATACTCAAATAGTTCTTTAGTTTTTTCCCTTTCTCTTCACCTCTGCTTCTAGACATACCTGGTATGAAATTCATGAGATTTTTTTCATATCATTAGGTTGATTTTTAGTTTTTCCTATGGCCTGCTTTGTATTTTTCTCAAGTCTGCCTAATCCTGTGTCATGTATCTACTTTACAGCTTCCAGAATTTTGTTACTGTAATTTTCTCCCCTGTTCTTCTTGTCTTTATGTGTCTGTGCCATTATAAATACATTTCTGTCATTTTATGGCATTTTGAGAGGAAGGGAAAGTAGCTCTGTGTGTGTATGTATATGTGTGTGTGTGTTCAATCTGCCATTTTTTCCTACCAAGTCGTGGAAACTTCCTTTAATTTAAAGAACTATCAGAGATGTATTACCCCTCTAGAAATTTAGCTGGGGAACTATGAGACAGCTTATTAGCTCCCAGGTTCTTGGTCTGACTTAGGAATGCCAGTACCAACCTGGAGAACCTCATTTCCTAAGAGGCAGAATTGAAATCTGATTTAACTTTATATTATATAGAAATTGGCACAGTTTCCATTAGAAAGTATGTATACATATATATTATTTATTAAGTATGTATATTTAACATATTCTTTATATTTATATTTGTATATTATGTATTAGTACCTACTGTGTGCACAGTAATAGGGTAATTAGTCTAGAAATGTTAAAGTGTCTTGGCTTGTGTAAGTTAGTTCTCCCTGGGGATACTCATCGGATTCTATTTTGTAACCTAAGCCAAATACTATGCTTTTTCCATATGAACATCCCAATCATCCATCCTCATTGCATTCTCAGAAACTATGCAGAAGAAAAATGCCTCCATCTGCCTGTGGAGGGAAGAAGCCAAATTATCCCTCCCACGTCAGCCCATGGAGGACTTTCCTTACTGTTTTATGCATCCCTGCCTCCAACCCACCTGTCAGAGAATTGGTTGGTTATGTTCATACTTTCTGTTCTTATTTACACTTCTATTTTGATGTTATTTAACTTCTATTTAGGAACAAGTTATAAACTTTGGGCTTACAGCAAAGTCAAGCTTGAAATTAACTTCTTTAGAGAAATTGTGTTACTGGTTTTAGCAATCGTAATCTTCTTGATCCACGATCTTTTATAGTTTAAATGTTAATACAGTTGAACCTTGAACAACACAGAACTGAGAAGCACGGAGCACCACCCCCCCAAGCACACAGTTGAAAATCCATGTATAACTTTTGACTCCCCCCAAAATTAACTATAATAGCTTATTGTTCACCAGAAGCCCTTCTGATGGCATAAACAGTTGATTAACACATATTTCGTATGTTATATGTATATACTGTATTCTTATAATAAATTAAGCTAGAAAAAAGAAAATGTTATTAAGAAAATCATAAGGAAGACAAAATACATTTACAGTACTGTCTATCAGAAAAAATCTGCAAATAAGTGGACCTGCACAGTTCAAACCCATGTTGTTCAAGGGTCAGCTGCATATATATGCCACAGGCAATGGCTATTATTCTCAGACTATAACAGAAATAATATTACTTAATGCCTTATATTCAAACCAAATTATAAAAATATTTTCATTTTAGATTTCTTATTCAGTTTATCAAACTTCCATGATGCACTCACACTATGCCCGGCTTTGTTAGCTACTGGGAATACAAAGGTTTGGCTTCATGGACCTTATGGGATGGTGAGGAGACACATTTGTAAAGAAATTACTGTAAGACAGGATTATGTGATAAATATAGAAACATATCCTGGGAATAGAATACTAAATAGGGAATCTCCCAGGGGAGGAGAGCAGGTTTCAGAATGACTTCACAAAAGTGGTGACTGAACTGAGTTTAAATGAAGAAGAGGATTATGACATGTGAATAAGGAGGGAGGGGTGAGAACAGCATATGTGAAGGCATGAGGCATGAAACGGGATTGTGTGTTTTGGGAATTCTGAAGTGTAAAGGGAGATACCCATACTCACGGTGGATACCTGTCAAAATATAGAAACATTTTGAGAAGAATAAGGAAAGCTAGTTAGTTAATTCAGTTTCTTTTTAAAAGATTCTAAGTACTCTGAACACATTAGACATGTTACATTTACTATTACAAATAACCAACTATAATCTTATTCTGTTAGCTTTTGTTGTACAACATACCATCCTAAATTTAGTAGCTTAATACAACAACCATTTTTAAGCTGAACACCTGCAATTTGTTTATTTAGGCTAGGATCAGCTGGGTAGTTCTGTCGTGGGCTAGCTCAGCTGATCATGGCTAGCTTCATTTATGTGACTGTAGCCAACTGGTGTGTCAGCTGAGGCTGCCAAATTAATGATGGGTCTTGCCTAGGGTCACTCTTATATGGTCTTGTGCCCTCCAGCGGGCTAGCCAGAGATGGCTCATCTTGTGGTCTCTGGTCTTGAGAGAGTGGGGGTGTGTCAAAGCCTTCAAGAGGCCCAGGCTTAAAGCTAATACAATATTGCTTTCACCACAGCTTCTGGTCAGAACATATCCCGCCAGTGTGAACCCACACTCAAGGGGTAGAGAAATAGACTCCACTTCTTGATGAAAGTAGCTCCAAAGAGCTGTGGCCACTTTGTAATCTATCACAGTTCATCAGTAAATTGTTAGATTAGTGGACATCTATGACCTTGTCTGTATAATCATGGGAACTGCTCACTACCCTGCCTCGCACTCCCTTATAAACAGATATCAGCCTCCATACATGTCCTAGGATGACCAATCATCCTGGTTTGCCCTGGACTATTCAGATTTTATCACTGAAACTTCTGCATTTAAGAAACTCCTTAGTTCTTCTTTTTTTTTAAATTTTATTATGTTATGTTAGTCACCATCCATTACATCATTAGTTTTTGATGTAGTGTTTCATTGTTTCCATATAACACCCAGTGCTCCTTAGTTCTAAGTAAACCAGAACAGTTGGTCACCTTATACCTTTTCAATGATAGTATATTTCAGATTGGCCTAATTCAGCTCAGGCCAGTAAGAACTATTTTCAGAAATTTTAAAACTGGAATTGAGAGAAAGAGAGTTAGTGTTTCTTTCTGATGCCTGAAGAAACTTTCAGATATAGAACTTATGTTTGTTGGTTATGTTTCTTACCTTGTGGAAAAAGAAAGTGTATAATAAGAGAGAATAAATCTAAACTGCAAAAAGAAGCAGGAGCATATCTTGTCGATTCATTTTTATTGAGGCTCATCAGCATTTTATTGTTTAATCCTTCCCTGGATTCTAAGAGATAATAAGTTTCAGTTTATGATTAAGCCAGTTCAAATTAGATTTCTGTCAGTTGCAAACCCCAAAGTGTCTCTGTTGGTATCTGGAAGTGGGTGTGTAACTGACAAGTTCTAAAATATGGAATAAGCAAAGTGAATCAGGAGCAGGGTTAGGATCCCTATGTCCCAGCTTGACAAACTAGTTCTTGATAACACAGTTAAACAACTGCAACACTATTTCTTGGGACTTGACATGCCCACCGAAGCTCAACTTTGTAGGAAATATTCAGAATAGCAGAGTTTGTAGGCTTCTTGCATTCCCCATAATATATTGCAAGTAAGAGATAAGCACCTGTTCAGCAGATAGGGAAGGGAAGACTGCTCTGTAGTCATTAAGCAAAACCCTTTCTGCTTCAAGCCAATGATCTGAGGCTGTCAAGGACAGGTTTTACTGAATGGCAGAAGATAAATTCTCTAGCATACTCTGAAGTTAGTTTCTGATTAGGAACTGTGGATCCTGGCAATTAGACTGGCAATATCTCAGAAATGCAAGGAATATCATGGCTTTTGAATTCCCTAAGTTCATTCCAAGCACTTTGCTGAGCATGACCTGCTTTTGTGAAATGTCCCTCTTGGAAGAAGGACAACACAACAGAAAAATTACAGCATTAAAAAAAATCAAGCATTAAATATTTTAACATTTAAAATATTCTGTAAAACTTTGGTAAGCTCACAATACATTAAAAAATTAAACATGAGTTATTTTGTCAGAAGGTTTAACCCTTTAAGCTCAAAATAATTCTATTACATCAATTTCCTTTTTTTTTAAAAGATTTTATTTATTCATTTGAGACACAGAGATACAGAGAGAGAGAGCATGAACAGGGGGAGAGGCAGAGGGAGAGGGAGAAGCAGGCCCCCTGCTGAGCCAGGAGCCCGACGCAGGGCTCAATCCCAGGACCCTGGGACCATGACCTGAGCCGAAGGCAGACGCTCAACAACTGAGCCAGCCAGGTGCCCCGAAAGACATCAATTTCTTATTTACTAAAGACTGGGGGGGGGGGTTGGACATCTGCTTTAGTTTTCATTTTAAGGCAGCTGGATTTATAATCCATATTTAAAAGATGGTTTCAGGGTTACAATAATTATATGCAGGAAAATGCATACAGCTTATTTTAAATATGCTTGGAGGAGAAGATTTCACTGAATTAAATCTTCAGGTTCAATTTATCAGTGCTGGCACCTGTTTTTTGAAATTAAAATGCAGTAACTCTATGAAAATTCTTTTATTTTACAGTTCTGGTTCATTTACTTGCATTGATGAAGATACACTTTCCCCCAAAGTATAAAATCTTGAGCAAGTCCTACCAATTATTTAAATTTTACATCTTTTAGTTTGATCTTTTAGCAAGTAAAGGGATTTGACCAGAAGTTGTAGGATACTTAAAACTTCAATACAAGAAGGCACCATCCTTCAACACTTTTCAAGGATATTATTTCTGTTCTGCCAGTCAACATTATTGTGCATCCACTGTGCATAATGCTGCAGTATTATCCTCATCAAGTATTACTAAAAGCCTTCTCGATTACTAGGCTAAGGACTCAGGGGATGAAAAGGCATTTTTTTACTCTCTAGGATTTTATAGTTTAAGAAAGGCAATACTGAAGAGGCAGAGATGAGCAAAACTGGATGAATACATGAGTTAAATAAGTATTTAAAATATTTATCCAAAGAATCAGTTGTTTGAGAGGTAGATTCATGGGTGCTGCAGCTTTAGAAGAGCACACATAGGAAAGATGGTTATCTCTCTTCTGTTAATTAGGGAAGAATTTATGGAAGGAGTAGAATTTGAAGATTTTATATATGTGTTGTGTATGTGTTGTCTATGTGTATGCATGCACGTGTGTGGCCATGGTGAAGGAGGAACACTGATGCATTTCCAAGTATAGGATGAAACTTGGGAGAATCATAACACGTTTCCTGTGTTGTTGAATGAATCTGAATGAATGAACAAATGAATGCATGAATAAATTTTGAGGGATAAGCAAGTCTGTTTGAGATAGTAAAAAGAACAAAGACAGTAGGAAAAAAAGACAAGCTATATACGTAATCTGTGGGGCAATTCTTTGAGAAACGTATGAATATCCTACTCCACAGCGGTTTTAGCATTCATGGATGGTTACCTGTATCAATTATAAAATGGGAAAAGTTTATAAATGGTAATATAAACTTGCCATTTTGTATTTTTGTTTCTATTTATTAGTATTATTTACATTTCTATTTATTCTTCTTTGGCTATTTCTTCTCCCTCCTTTATTTATTTCGACTCATGGACTCTTCTGAATCAGTGTAATATAATCAGTTCCTGTAATCATTCATTTTGATGTTCAGATTGTCCCTAATTTTGGCCAGTGAGAGCCTACTGGAGTTGGCTTCTGTATCCTTTGACATGCCTCTATCAGTTTTGATCATCTCCTTTATGGAATAACAAAATGTTTCAGAGTCTCCTTGAACTTCTGCTGTCTAAGCCCTGACATCAACCCCTTGTCTAAGGAGATTATTATTATCCTTTATGTGGAAAGTAATATTTAGAAATTTAAGGAACTAAAGAAACTAGAAATTTAAGAAACTAAAACCTGGGCCCTAAGTATACATATTACTTGATATAGGGTGTTATTGCTCTATGCCCTTTCATGAGAGAGCTAGAAAGCATATATATGTAGAGAGAGAGAGAGAGAGATGCTTGAATATACATATATAATATATATATTACATGTATATACATATACATTGCAATATATAATATATGACATATAATATACATATATATTAAAATATATATAAATTTTAATCATGAGTTCATATTGATAACTCAAATTCTAATCTAATACTAGAAAGTTCTTCCTCCTCATCATTTGGTCTATATTTGTATTTCCTTTCTCTCATAGTTGAGAATTCTGGTTCCCAACAGCATCAGTATAACTGCCCATTCACTCAGTTTTAACACATGCACATGCACTTATATGTACACACACACACACACACACATACACACTTAGAATTATTACACTAATACCACCAACACCATCAGATCTAACAAGTAAAATTCAAGATTTCTTTGCAGTTATTTTTGTCCTGAGGGTGGAAACAGTATTGTGTTTAAAAATTTGTTATAAACTATATAAAACTTCTTTATCCATTCATCTATCGATGGTCACTTGGGTTGCCTCCATAGTTTGGCTATTGTAAATAATGCTGCAATAAACATTAGGGTGAATATATCTTTTCAAATTAGTGTTTTTGTATTCTTTGGGTAAATACCCAGTAGTGTAATTACTGGATCATATGATAATCCTGTTTTTTTAATTTTTTGTGGAACCTCCATACTGTTTTCCACAATGGATGTACCAGTTTGCATTCCTACCAACAGTGCATGGTGGATTCCTTTTTCTCCACATCCTCACCAACACTTGTTCATATATCTTTTTGAATTAGTGAATTAGTGTTTTTGATTTCCTCAGATAAATACCCAGAAGTAGAATTGCTGGATCATATGGTTGTTCTATTGAGGAACCTCCATTCTCCTTTCTATAGTGGCTGTACCAATTCATATTCCCCCCACAGAGCACAACGTTCCCTTTTCTCCATATACTTGCCAGCACTTGTTATTTTTTGCTTTTTGATAATAGCCATTTTAACAGGTGTGAGGCAATACCTCATTATGGTTTTAATTAGCATTTTCATGATGATTTGTGATATTGATATTAGTGATGTGCCTGTTGGCCATCTGTATGTCTTCTTTGGAAAAATGTCTACTCAGATCCTCTGCCCATTTTTAATCAGATTTTTTGTTTATTTTGCTATTCAGTTTTATGAATTCTTTATATATTTTGGATAGTAGCCCTTTATTTGATATATGATTTGCAAATATTTTCTCCCATTCAGTAGGTTGCATTTTCATTTTGTTGATGGTTTCCTTTGCTGTGCAGAAGCTTTTTAGTTTAATGTAGTCCCCCTTGTTTATTTTTGCTTTTGTTTGCTTTTGGAGTAAGGTCCAAAAAATCATCACCAAGACCAATATCAAAGAGCTTCACCTATGTTTACTTGTAAAGAGTTTTATGGTTTCAGATCTTACATTCAAGACTATAATCCATTTTGGGTTAATTTTTGTGTATGGTTTACGATAGTGATATATTTTCGTTCCTTTTTTTAAACTTTGAGTATAGTTGACACACAATGTTTAGAATTTACTTTTTAGAGCAATCTTAGGTTTACAAAATAATTTAGCAGAAAGTATAGCAAATTCCCTTATATTCTGTCCTTCCCCATTTTCCTTTTTAATAATATCTTGAATTAGTGTGGTATATTTATTAAAATCGGTGAACTAATAGTGGTATATTATCATTAACCAATGTCCATTGTTTACATTAGGGTTCAGTCTTTGTGTTGTACTTCTATATGGGTTTTGACAAATACAGAACATTATGACTCCACCACCACAGTATCATACAGAAGAGTTTCATTGCTGTAAAAATCTCCTCAGTTTCACTTATTCATCCCTCTCCCCGCCACCTCTAACACCTGGCAACCAATGAATCTCTGTAGTTCTGCCTCTTCCAGAATCTCATTTGGTTGGAATCATATAGTATGATTACATGGCCTTTTCAGAGTGGCTTCTTTCACTTAACAACATGCATTTAAGCTTCCTCCATGTATTTTCATGGCTTGATAGCTCCTTTCTTTTTAGTACTGAATAATATTCCATTGTATGGATGTACCACAGTTTGTTTATCCATTCATCTATTCAAGGACATCTTGGTTGTTTCTCTGTTTTAGCAGTCATGACTAAAACTTCTTTAAATATTTTTGTGCAAGTTTTTATGTGGATATGTCCTCAGGTCATTTGGATAAATGCCAATGAGTATGACTGCTAGATAGTATGGTGAGACTATGCTTAGAAACTAAGAAACTTCCAAACTGGCTGCACCATTTTGCATTCCCACCAGCAATGAGAATTCCTGTTGCTCTATATTCTTATCAGCATTTGGTGTTATCACTTTTCTGGGTTTAGGCCATTCTACTAGATGTGTTAGGGGTATGTCATTATTGTTTTAATTTGCAATTCTCTAATGACATACGATGTTAATATCTTTTCACATACTTATTTGCTATCTGTATATCTTCTTTGGTGAAGTATCCATTCAGATCTTTTGCCCATTTAAAAAATTGAGTTGTTTGTTTTCTTATTGTTACATTTAAAAAGTTTTTTTGTATATTTTGGATGCCAGTCTTTATAAAATACATTTTACAGAGATTTTCTCCCAGTCTGTAGCTGTCTTTTCATTCTTTTAAGAGCATCTGTTTCAGAGCAGGAGTTTTTACTTTTCATGAAGCCCGGTTTATCAATTTTTTTTTCCTTTAATGGATCATGCTTTTGGCACTGTATCTAAAATGTCATCACTAAGCCCATAGTCACCTAGACTTTCTCTTATTATCCTCTAGAAGTTTTATAGTTTTATGTTTTACATTTAGATTTATAATCCATTTGAGTTAGTTCATGAAAGGTGTAAGGCTTGTGTCTAAATTAATTTTTTTGCATGTATATGTCCATATGTTTTAGCACTATTTGTTGAAGGATTATCCTTTCTCCATTGAATTGCCTTTGCCTCTTGTCAAAGATCTGTTGACTATATTTGTGTGGGTCTATTTTTGAGCTTTCTATTCTGTTTCACTAATTTATTTGTCTCTTCTTTCACCAGTACCACACTTTCTTCATTACTCTAGGTTTATAGTAAATCTTAAATTTGAGTAGACATGGAGCTTTTTTTCACTTAACAATATATCCTAGAAATCACTTCATACCACTTTATGGGGATCTTCTTCATGAAATTTGAGTTTTCTAAGTAATTTTATTATGTATGAACAATGAACCACATATTCATTCACTTATAAATCATGAAATTTATGAAACTTACTTTTAAATGGCATATCTTACTAAGTCTGTGTAGATCTTTTAAAATGTAGCTGAATTCATAATTAAAGAGTCACCATCCATTTGTTATCTCACAGTTTCTGTGAGTCAGGAGTTTAGGCATGGCTTAACTGAGTCTGCTGTTCATGGTCTCACAAGGCTGCAATCAAAATGTTAGCTAGGACTGTAGTCTCCTCTGAAACTCAGATGTTCTTTTCCAAGCTCATGTGTTGTTGTTAGGATTCATTTCTTTACGGTTGTAGGACTGAGGTCTCTGTTTTCTTAAGATCTGTTAGACTGGAGTTGCTCTCAATGTCTAGAGGCTAGTCTCAGATTCTAACACATGACCTTCTCACAATATGGAGGCTTAGTTTTTCAAAGCAGGTAAATCCTTCTGATTTGAGGAACAGCCCCAGTCACTAACTTAATTAGGTTTGCCCCAACTAAGATAGTGTCCCTTTTGCTTAACTCAGAATCTGCTGTTTGGAGAGCCTAGTTATATCTACGAAATCATTTTTGCCATATAACGTAATCACAGGAGTGATATCTCATCTCACAGATTGGGCCCATATCTGAGGGGAAGGGGATTATACAGGATGTATTAACCAGGAGGTAGAAATCTTGGGGGCCATCTTAGAATTCTGCCTACCACACACACAAAGCTTAGTCCTGTTTTCTTCTTTGCTTTAGGTGTCCTTCTGCCTGGTTCTTAATCTCCACATGGCTGACTTTAATTGTTAAGTTGGTTTCATTTTAAAAAGAGCTTCTTAGAGAGTTTTGTCGTAATAATACAATCTAAAGAAGCCATGCAGTCATTTTGAGTTTGAGTTCTCTGCATGAACTTTAATTATCTGATAGTTTCTTATTTATTTGCTGGTTTATTTGCCAGTTGTCATCCTTTTCTACTTCTCACAACTTGAGTGTAAACTACATTAAAATTAAGTGAAGCCTCTGTATTATTTATTGATTTATATTACCTGAAACAAATGAATGAATAAATGAATGATGTAATATGGAGCTTATTTTCATGGTAGAAATGATTTATTTTAATTTCTCTGTAAATAACTTACTTTTAAAAAAAGTGCACTTAGCTTCAGAGAGGGAAGATGGAGGAGCAAGAGGAGACCTTAGTTTCGTCTGGTCCCAGGAATTCAGCTAGATAGCTATCAAATAATTCTGAATACCTGCGAGCTCAACCGGAGATCTAAGAAAAGAATTGCTGCAATTCTACAAATAGAAAAGCGACCACTTTCTGCAAGGTAGGAGGTGCAGAGAAGTGAATACGAGGTGATATATGGGAAGATAAACTGCATGGGGAGGGAGTCTCCATAAGCCAGCTACCAGAAAGTGATATAGCAGTGGAGCACAAAATTGGAACTTTTAGAAGTCTGCTCCAGTGAAGGATGTCCCTGTGTGAAAGGCACTCAGGTGGTGAGGCAGGGATGAATTCAGGGTGGTCTGAGGATCCCTGGGGTCACAGAAAGGATGGGGGTGCTTGAGTTCAGCAGAGTTCTCAAGTATCAGAGCTGAAAAGCCGGCTGCAATCAGTGAGCCCAGGAGTGGGCTTTCAGCTCAGTGTTGCCATAAACTCCAAACCATGGCATGGTCTGGCAACCTCTCTCTGAGCAGGGACCAGCAAGCCACAGAACCGCAGTGAGACCCCCCTCCCTCCCCTGGGAGGAGCGGTGCAGATGCATACCACAGGAATCTGCAAAGTTTGGAGACTCAGATGGGGTCATATGCCTGAGATAAAAATGTTCCATCACAGGCTGGGTGAACGCAGAGTGCGGATGGAAACCAGGGAGACAAGAGTGATTGACTGCTTTTCTGTGAAGGCTCATTGAAGACTGGGGCGTGCAAACTTTCAGCTCCAGGGCTGGAGATCAGGAGGCTGCCATTTTCATTCTCATCCTCTGAAGAGGTGCAGAAAGCCTTTAGGGAACAAAAGCCACATAGAGCAATCTGGAGTCACTTATACTGAGCCCAGCCCCCTGGCAAGGGCAGTGCAATTCTGCCCAGGCAAAGGCACCTGAGAATCAGCACAACAGGCCCCTCTTCCAGAAGATCAGCAAGAACATCCTGCTAATACCAAGTTTACCAATCACACAGAACTGCAAAATTCCAGTGCTAGAGGAAAATAGTAGATAGAATTCATGTTTTTTTCTCATGATTCTTTAGTCTTTCAATTTCAATTTTTTCCTTTTCAACCAATTTCTTATTTTATCAACTTTTTTTAAACTCTTATTTACATTTTTACACTTACATTGTCCTTTCATTGTTTTTAATTTTATTTTTGTGTATATATATATATATATATATATATATATATATATGTATTTATTTACAATTTGGGGACATAGTTTCTTCTAACAAACAGACCAAAATCCACCCAGAATCTAGTGTATTGCTCTGTTCTGTTCACCTGTCTGATTATATTCTCTCTCTCTCTTTTTTTAAAAAGAGATTTTATTTATTTATTTGCCAGAGAGAGAGAGAGAGAGAGCACAAGCTGGGGGAGCGGCAGGCAGAGGGAGAAGCAGGTTCCCCACTGAGCAGGGAGCCCAATGCGGGACTCGATCCCAGGACCCTGGGATCATGACCTGAGCTGAAGGCAGATGCTTAACTGACTGAACAACCCAGGCATCCCTCTCTCTTTTCTCTTAAAGTCTTTTTAAATTTTTATCTTTACAGTTACATTCTATCCTTTCAATGTCTTTAATTTTAGTTTTGTATATATGTTTTTCTTTCCTTACAATTTTGGGACACAGTTTCTTCTAACAAACAGATGATAATACACCCAAAATCTAGTGTATTGCTCTATTCTGTTCACCTGTCTGATTATATTCATTCTTTCTTTTCTTTTCTTTCCTTCCTTCCTTTTTTGTCTTTTAATACTCATTTTTACAGTTATATTCTATCCTTTCATTGTATTTAATTTTATTTTTGTATATATATATATATGTTTTCTTTCTTTACAGTTTTGGAATCTAGTTTTCTAACAAAAGATCAAAGTACAACCAGGATCTAGTGTATTACTCTGTTCTGTTCACCTGTCTGATTATATTCTCTCTTTTTAAAATTTTATTTTTGGTTTTGGGTCTCTTCTGATATGTTTAGTGTATATTTCCCTGGGTTGTTGCTATTTTAGTATTTTGTTCTCTCATTCATCTGTTCTTCTCTGGAAAGAATGAAAAGATGGAAAAATACCTATCCAACAAGAAGATCTAATAACTGTAAATATTTATGCCCCTAACATGGGAACAGTCAATTATATAAACCAGTTAATAACAAAATGAAAGAAACACATTGATAATAATACAATAATAGTAGGGGACTTCAATACCCCCTTCAGTGCAATGGACAAATCATCTAAGCAGAAGAGCAACACGGAAACAAGGGCTTTGAATGACATTGGATTAGATGGACTTCAAAGATATACTCAAATCATTCCATCCTAAAGCAACACATTCTTCTTGAGTACACATGTAACATTCTTCAAAACAGAACACATACTGGGTCACAATTCAGGTCTCAACCAGTACCAAAGATTGGGGTCATTCCCTGCATATTTTCAGACCACAATGCTTTGAAACTTGAGCTCAATCACAAGAGGAAATTTGGAAAGAACTCAAATACATAGAGGTTAAAGAGCATCCTACTAAAGAATGAATGGGTCAACTAGGAAATTAAAGAAGAATTTAAAAACTTCATGGAATGAAATGAAAAAGAAAACACAACTGTTCAAAACCTTTGGGATACAGCAAAAACGGTCCTAAGAGGGAAGTATATAGCAATTCAGGCCTTTCTCAAGAAACAAGAAAGGTCTCAAATAAACAACCTAACCTTATACCTAAAGGAGCTGGAGAAAGAACAACTAATAAAGCCTAAACCCAGCAGGAGAAGAGAAATAATAAAGATTAGAGCAGGAATCAATGAAATAGAAAAAGAACAGAACAGCTCAACGAAACTAGGAGCTGGTTCTTTGAAAATATTAGAAAGATTGATAAACCTCTGGCCAAACTTATCAATAGGAAAAGAGAAAGGACCCAAATTAATAGAATCATGAATGAAAGAGGAGAGATCACAACCAACACTGAAGAAATACAAACAATTATAAGAACATATTATGAGCAACTATATGCCAACAAATTAGGCAATCTGGAAGAAATGGATGCATTCCTAGAAACATATGAACTACCAAAACTGAACCAGGAAGAAATAGAAAACTTGAACAGACCCATAACCAGCAAGAAAATTGAAGCAGTGATTAAAAATCTCCCAAAAAACAAGAGTCCAGGGCCAGATGGCTTCCCAGGGGCATTCTACCAAATATTTAAAGAAGACTTGAATACCTATTCGTTTGAAGCTGTTTCAAAAAAATATAAATGGAAGGAAAACTTCCAACCTCTTTCTATGAGGCCAGCATTACCTTGATCCCAAAACCAAAGACCCCACCAAAAAGGAGAATTACACACCAAAATCCCCAATGAACATGGATGCCAAAATTCTCACCAAGATACTAGCCAATAGAATCCAACAGTACATTAAGAGGATTCTTCATGACCAAGTGGGATTTATTCCTGGGCTGCAAGGGTGGCTCAACATCCACAAATCAATCAATGTGATAGACTACATAAATAAAAGAAAGGACAAGAACCATATATCTTCTCAATAGATGCAGAAAACGTATTCGACAAAGTGCAGCATCATTTCTTGATTAAAACTCTTCACAGTGTAGGGATAGAGGGAACATACCTCAATACCATAAAAGCCATCTATGAAAAGCCCATAGTGAATATCATTCTCAATGGGGAAAAACTGAGAGCTTTCCCTCTAAGGTCACTCTCACCACTGCTATTCAACATAGTACTAGAAGTCCTAGCATCAGCAATCAGACAACAAAAAGAAACAAACGGCATCCGAATTGGCAAAGAAGTAGCCAAACTCTCACTCTTTACAGATGACATGAAACCCAAGTGGAAAACCCCAAAGACTCCATCCCCAAATTGCTAGAACTCATACAGGAATTTGGCAGGATATAAAATCAATGCACAGAAATCAGCTGCATTTCTATACACTAACAGTGAGACAGAAAAAGAGAAATTAAGGAGTTGATCCCATTTACAATTGCACCAAAAACTGTAAGACACCTAGGAATAAGCCTAACCAAAGAGGCAAAGGATCTGTACTTTCAAACCTATAGCACACTCATGAAAGAAATTGAGGAAGACACAAAGAAATGGAAAAACATTCCATGCTCATGGATTGGATAAAGAAATATTAAAAAATGTCTGTGCTGGGGTGTCTGGGTGCCTCTCAGTTAAGCATCTGCCTTCGGCTCAGGTCATGATCCCAGAGTTCTGGGATGGAGCCCCACGTCAGGCTCTCTGGTCAGCAGTAAGCCTGCTTCTCCCTTCCTTTGCCTCCAGCTCCCCTTGCTTGTGTTCTCTCTCTCTCTCTGTCAAATAAATAAATAAAATTAAAAAAAAATGCCAATGCTACCCAGATAAATCTATACAGTCAATGCAATCCCTATCAAAATACCATCGACATTTTTCTCAGAGCTGGAACAAACAATCCTAAAATTTGTATGGAACCAGAAAAGACCCAGAATAGCCAAAGGAATGTTGAAAAAGAAAACCAAAGCCGGCAGCATCACATTTCTGGACTTCAACTTGTATTACAAAGCTGTAATCATCAAGACAGTATGGTACTGGCACAAAAACAGACACAAAGATCAATGGAACAGAATGGAGAGCCCAGAAATGGATCCTCAACTCTGTGGTCAGCTAATATTTGGACAAAACATGAAAGAATATCCTCAACAAATGGTGTTGGGAAAATTGGACAGCCACATGCAGAAGAATGAAACTGGACCATTATCTTACACCCTACACAAAAATAGACTCAGAATGGATGAAAGACCTAAATGTGAGAAAGGAATCCATCAAAATCCTAGAGAAGAAAATAGGCTGCAACCTCGTTAAACTCGGCCACAGCAACTTTCTGCTAGACACGTCTCCAAAGGCAAAAATGAACTATTGGGACTTCATCAAGGTAAAAAGCATTAGCAAGTGAAACAGTTAACAAAGCCAAAAGACAACCAACGGGATGGGAGAAGATATTTGTAAATATCTTAACTGATAAAAGGCTAGTATCCAAAATTTATAAAGAACTTAGGAAACTCAGTACCCAAAGAACAAATAACCCAATCAAAAAATGGGCAGAAGTCGTGAACAGACATTTCTCCAAGGAAGATATACAGATGGCCACAGACACATGAAAAAATGCTCCACATCACTCTTGACATCAGGGAAATACAAATCAAAACCACCGTGAGATACCACCTCACACCAGTCAGAATGGCTAATATTAACAAGTCAGAAAACGACAGATGTTGGTGAAGTTGTGGAGAAAGGGGAACCCTTTTACACTGTTGGTGGGAATATAAGCTGGTGCAGCCACTCTGGAAGACAATATGGAGGTTCTTCAAAAATCTTGAAAATAGAACTACCGTATCACCCAGCAATTGCGCTAATGGGTATTGACCCCAAGGACACAAATGTAGTGATCCAAATGGGTACGTGCACCCCAATGTTTATAGCAGCAATGTCCATAATAGCCAAACTATGGAAAGAGCCCAGATGTCCACTGACAGATGAATGGATAATGGAGATGTGGTATATATATATATATATATATACACACCATGGAGTATTACTCAGTCATCAAAGAGATAAAATATTGCCATTTGCCATGATGTGGATGGAATTAGAGGGTCTTATGCTCAGTGAAATAAGTAAGCCAGAGAGAGGCAATTATATGATTTCACTAATATGTATAATTTAAGAAAACAGGATCATAGGGGAAGGGAGGGAAAAATAAAATAAGGAAATCAGAGAGGGAGACAAACCATAAGAAATTCTTTTTAATTTGTTTCAGAGGTACAGGTCTGTGATTCAATAATGTATTATATATTAAAAAAAAAGAAGAAGATAGTGGGAAGGGAAAAATGAAGGGGGGGAAATGGGAGGGGGAGACGAACCATGAGAGACTATGGACTCTGAGAAACAAACTGAGGGTTCTAGAGGAGAGGGGGGTGGGGGGATGGGTTAGCCTGGTGGTGGGTATTAGAGAGGGCACGTATTGAATGGAGCACTGGGTGTTATGCACAAATAATGAATCATGGAACACTACATCAAAAACAATTGATGTAATGTATGGTGATTAACATAACGTAATAAACAAAAAGTTCAAAAAAAAAGAAATTCTTTCTAAAAAAATATTTTGTTTATTTATTTGAGAGAGAGAGAGAGCAAGAGCATGGGGAAGGGCAGAGTTGTAGAAGCAGACTCCCCACTGAGCAGGGAGCCCGATGTGGGTCTTGATCCTAGGACTCTGGAATCAGAACCTGAGCCAAAAGCAGATGCTTAACTGAGCCTTCCAGGTGCCCAAGAGACTCTTAATCATAGGAAACAAACTAAGGGTTGCTGTAGGGGAAGGAGGAGTGGGGATAGGTTAACTGGGTGACGGACATTAATCTCATGGGCACATGATATAATGAGCACTGGGTTATACAAGACTGATGAATCACTGAACTCTACCTTTGAAAGTAATAATATGCTATATGTTAATTAGTTGAATTTAAATAAAAAAACAATTATAACAAAAGAAATCAAATAAAAAATGTAATAAAGAACAAAAAATAAATAAAGTGCACTTATTTAGAGTCTAAGTAACTTTCAGTTTTCAGGTATGTTTTGTTTAATGAAAAGGGGAAAATCATATGTTATTTCAGTATTAAGAATTTGTAAATTCACAAAAATTTCAGCTGTATTCTTCAAAGTTAAAAGTCTTTTTGTGTTCTCACTTTTTGTTGAATTTATGTCATTTTCCATTTGCACTCATATTTTATATAGGTTCATAATAATCATACAGTTTTATGTCATGCTTTTTTATCTAACATTTTATAGGTTTTACATGTTGTTACATAGTTTTACTAATTATCATTAATAATATTTGAATCAGAAGAACTTTTCTAAGGAGGCAAGTATGATATAGTAAAAAGAACACTGAATTTTTAAATCAAACAGACTTTTACTGAATCTCATTTTGTCATTTATTTATTGTATGGCATAAATTAAATTATTTAGCTTTTCAATGCCCAGTTTCCTTTTCTGTAAAGTGACAATAATACGCCCACCTGATAGAGCTTTTATGATAATTTAAGGAGTTATGAAAAATGCCCAGGGTATCATAGTTGCTTACTAGACATTAGTTGCTTTTCCTTTACTTGCCTTTGTTTCTTTATGGATGCATATCAATATTTATATTTATCAATATTTATATCAACCATGATTGATAAAGATATAATTTATGCAATAGTAATATCTTTCCATTCTTGAGTGCTTGCTATATTTAGGGAACTATACTTCACACTTTAAATAATCTTGTTTCATTAAATCTTGTGACAACCCTATAAGAGAGGTATTATTATCCTTATTTTACAGTGACAAACTAAGAACTTAAGAAACTTGCTTAAGGTAAGTGATGAGTCAAAATTGAAACACGAATGTATAAGTTTCACCTTCTTTTGTATATTTTTTTAGTTTTAATTAAGTATATTTATCAGGGTTCTCCAGAGAAACAGAACCAATGGAATGTATGTGTCACACACAGTCCATAAATTCTGTCAAGAGTTGATGTTGCAGTCTGAGTCTGAAAATAATCTGGAGGCAGAATTCCTTCCTTTTGGAGAACCTCAGTCTTTTCTCTGAAGGTCTTCAACTGATGGGATGAGGCTCACATGTGTTATGGAGGGTAATCTACTTTACTCAAAGTTTACTGATTCAAGTTAATCATATCTTAAAAAAGAAAAACCTTCACAGCAACATCTAGACTCTTTGACCAAATAGCTGGGCACCATGGCCTAAAACACACAAAATTAGCTATCACAATAAGTATAGTATATCAGTTTTTAAAAAAGCTTCATAGTCAGAAAGAATTGGTTCAAATCTTAGCTTTCTAAAAAGTATACTAAATTCTACTGCCACCACCAGATTACATATAGGAAAATAATATTATAACGATTAAATGGTACTTGATTATTTTAACTTCTATTTATTTGACTATTAGCAACCTTAGACATATTTCAATATGTATGCATAACCATTCTATTTTCTGTGTGATATGTTTGTTTCTGTTTTTTGTCCATTTATCCACTGGGGATATTAATATTTCCCTTATTGTGTGTAAATTTTGTATAAAAGAAAGATAATGGGCAGCTTATGATATCTGCTGAAACTTTTTTTTAGTTTCATACTAAATATAGTGATTCCAGATTTGTATACATTGCAATTCTATTTATCCAGCAAACATTTACTCACCACTTACTGTGTGTCATACTGGACCATACACTAATGGCATGAAGAAAGTAGCTTAGTTTTCACAACTCACAGTAGTGCAAATGATTTACACTATAGTAATATGGAAGCAGGCCTCCCTTAATTCATCTTTGGAGGAGTTGGAGATGAGAAATTTGTACTAAATAATTGGCCCAAGATAACTGGGTAAGATTTTTTTTGTACATTGAACCATTACATATTTTATATTGTTCCTAGGAAATTTATAACTTTTATAATTTTTTCTTTAGATTGATAGTTTGCAAAAATAATCATTGTTTTGCCAAGAGGGATTAATTGTTCTGGAAATTACCTTCCCACCGTACAGAACTAGAATAATGGGCACAATATATAAAACAGCTGTTTTCAGTTGTTGGCTGTTAGGCAGCACAGGTCTGTGATCCCTGAAGAAGAGAAACAAATGAGATGAGCCATAACCTCTTCCTACTCTCTGTAGGCATTATGGTCAAGAGCAGGGAGAGGAAACCTAAACAGAGCTCAATGTTCTCCATGAGTGGTGAAGATAGAGTTTAGACTTCTGGTAGGTCAAGGTTGCTGGGATTTGTAGGATATTGTACTGTGAAGGTGGGAGATGCATACAGTGAGATCTGAACGTCTGCAGAAGGGTTGCATCCGTTCTGGTTGAGTACTGATCTGCACATTCAAGAATGTGGAGGAAGAACAAGAAAGCAATTCTCTCGATTCCAGGAACTCACACAGAGTTGGAAGTAGTTTGTATTCCTACTAGCCAGAAAGAAAGATCTAACTTCTAAGATACAGGGCACTCAATAGAGTACTCAGGAGAGTCTCACTTTAATAATGGTGATAAAGTAGACTTAGAATAAATATTGTTCTGGAACCATCCTAACAAAGCTTGAAAGAAAGACTTGAAATAAAGTGATCTGCAAGTAAATTATATGTCAGTAAAAAAGGAATATAACAAAATCCAGTACATAACAATGTAAAATTCACAATGTTTGCCAAAGAATAAAAAATTATTTCCATGCAAAGAAGCCATAACTCAGAGAAGAAAAAGAATCAGTCAATCAGATGGAGGAATGACAGAGATGATGGACTTACCAACCATGGGCATTAATACAGCTATTACAATGCTATAAATATGCTTAAGCATGTGAAGGGTATTCATGAGCATGATAAGGAGAAAAAAGACTCAAATGGAACTTCTAGAGACAACAAATATGACAGTTGAGTCAAAAAGTACACTGGATGGGATCAATATTAAGTAGGAATGAAGCAGAAAAGATCAAGAACTTAAAAATATAGCAATAGAACCTAAAATAAAGCACATGGAAAAAAAAAAAAGATTGGCAAAAACATGACCAGAGCATTAGTGAGCTGTGGGACAACCTCCAGCAACTAAGATACCTGTACTTGATGTCTAAGAGAGGGGTTGAGAGATAGAAAAACTAGCAGAGAAAAATAATGTGTGAATTTTTCAAAATTTGATGAAAACTATAAACTCACAGATCCAAGAAGCCCAACAAACCATTAGTAAACTTAAAGAAAATCACACCAAGGTGTATTAAAATAAAATTGCTGAAGGGGCTCCTGTGTGGCTCAGTCGGTTGTTTCCAGCTCTTGATTTCAGCTCAGTCATAATCTCATGGCTGTGAGGTTGAGCCCCGCATCAGGCTTCATGCTCAGCGGGGAGTCTGCTTCAGATTCTCTCTCTCCCTCTCCCCCTCTCCCCCACTCTCTCTCTCTCTCAAATAAGTAAATAATTCTATAAAATAAAATAAAACTACTGAAAACCAGTGATGAAAACAAAAATCCTAAAAGCAACCAGAGGAAAAAGGCATTATTCACAGAGGTACACATAAGAATGGAAACAGACTTCTCACAAACTATGTGACAAGATTGATATTTGATGAGTATCAAGTGATGAAATGATAACATGACATCTTTAAAGCACTAAGAGAAAAAGCTGTTAACCTAAATTTCTAATGTCAGTGAACATATTTTTCAGAAATGAAGGTGAAATGAAAACTTTTCAAACAAATACAAAGGAAATCACTGTCAACACCTCCCTCTTTAATCTAGAGATTAAAGGAAGTTTTTTAGGAAGAAGGCAAAATGGTATCCAATGGAAATTTGATCCACCAAAAAATGAAAAGCTCCAGAATGATAAATGTATGGGTAAATGTAAAAGATGATTTGTTTAATTATTTTTTATTCTCCTCGAAATATAATTATTTAAAGCAGAGATAATAACAATATATTGTGAGGTTTATAGCATATGTAGAATTAAAATAGTGCTAATCTGGTTCTTTTTTCTTTGTCAGTAACATGCTTTTTTTTTCTTCTACAAAGTGGTAAAATTTTCTGTTTAATCTCAGAGTCCAAAATTCCATCATGTTACCTTTAAATATGTGTTATTTATTTATTTGTTTACTTATTTAATATGGAAATGTTAAATAAGTATTTATTTATGATACTTATCTTAAGTATTATAAATGTGTCATTTTTAAATTAATCCTTCTTGGGAACTAGTAAACTCTTTTAATCTGAACATAACTTCAGAGCAGGAAAGTTTGTTTCTGTTATTTCTTTATTATTACGTCTTCGTTTGTTCTCATTCCATTATTTATAAACTTACAAATGCTAAGCTTATACTTGATGACTTTAATAAACTTTTCTATTTCTTTTTTATTCTGCATTGTTTCCATTTGATTTTCTAGAACACTAAATTGCTTTTCTTCAGTGACCTTTTCTTTATCATTTTCTTGACTGAAAATTCAAGTACCCTTTATTTTAGTTCTGGAAACTCTTTTTACATAGTCTAATTTTGTATCCCTAGAGGATCACAATAGATTTTTCTTCATTTTCCCCTGTGTCTTCCATTATTTTTGCTTCCACTATCTTGTTGATCATCTAAATTTACTCCTTTTTAGCTGCTATGTCAGCTTAAATGGCTTATTGATCCTTCTCTGCCTATCCATATAATTGGTTATGGGATTCTTCTATACCTGTACTGCTCAGGCTTTGGAATCTCTTGAAAAGTGATAATTAAAAAATCAGAAGGCAGGATTTACGCCCAGAGTGCTTTTAGTGGAAAAGCTTATTTAGCTCATAAAGGGAGATCTGTATTTTTCAGTGCAATCAGGGTTGCATTGAACTTAGCCCAATACTGTAACTCCTCTCCAATGAAAAGTAACATCTGGCCTTTAATTTTAAATGAACAAGCAGAAGTTTCTCTCCTAACTCAGGGGTTACATGGATCTGTGACATTTGGTGAGAGAGGGAAACCTAGGAGAGGCTGTACTCTCTGACTCCTCACCAGTAAGTGTCAGGCCAGAACTGTATTTTCTTTCTTAGGACTTGAGATACAAGGTGACCGTAGGTTCTTCTCTGCCTCCAGAGTAGACATCAGTTCTTTCTGAGCTGAGTGGCCCCTCCAGGGACTGAGCAGAGGGAAGGAATGGACAGTATTGACACAGCCTGTCATCTTCCCAGGGTCCTGTTCCTCAACTCTCCAGTGGAAATTAGGCTCTATCTTACTTGGTTGTCTGGTAAGATGGGTCACAGAAGAATTATAGAACATACTAAATATGCCCCCTTTTTAGAAGTGTTGTAATTTCTGCCAAGAGAGAGTTGTTTTATTGTGTAACTTTTAACTGAACGTTTTTCTTTTTATAAAAAAATGGAGAATTTATTCAGAGGAACAGAAGCAGCTGGAAGTTTGACTGGGTCATTTTGATTCCTGGTAGGAGTTAACGGCAGTTAACGGCGATTCAACAGTGTTCTCAGCAGCAGACTTTCTTTTACTTCAAAGTCCTAGCACTTTCGGAAGAGACTCTGATTATAAGATATTTTGTGGAAAACATTTGGAAATTAGTTCCCACTGGTGCAGTTTTAAATACAGTAATCACATTCCTTCCCCACCTCTCCCTCCCCAAAAGTCCCCACTGAATTATATATATATATATATATATATATATATATATATATATATATATATGTTTTTAGGCTATATTATTTGCTATTTTCTTGAACAGCCTTCAGGATGAAAACTATTTTAGGGGAGCAACTGATACTGCAGTTAAGACCTTACTCACACCGGTTTTGTCGCAGTGCATGCCTGTCCTGATCTCACCTCTGTTGAGCAGGGCCTGGAGACAGAGATGAGGCTGAAAACTAGAGATAAGATATAGGCCAAGAAAGATGGAGGAGAGGAAAGATTTTTGGCGGAAGGTATCTTTAGAAGAAAACTAAAGATTCACTTTTGTAAGTTCTTTTAAGCATTTTGGTATCTTGTTAAAGAAGGTGTTAACATTATTTTTGGGTAGATGTTATTAATCCGGACACATGCCGTGTTGAGTTTGCTTTGATTCATTTGGCATATATGTTATCAAGATTTACACCTCAGTTCTTCCTGTGTCTCAACACATTTTCCTTCTCCCTTCTACTCCCTCTTTTTTTTTTTAAGTCAAATTGTGTCATTTTATAATTTACATTTATAGAACAATACTCCTTGCCAACAGTAAGGATTGCATTTTTCTCATTTGTTTTCCAGATTTTGCCTTCAGAGTAGCTAGATGGCACTTTGAAGTGGAAGTATATTTAGTAATCATGTTATTTTAGTATTTCCAGAAGTGAAAGACTTAAAAAGAAATGAGAACCAAGAGTATATTTTTTAAGCTCAAGTTAGAAAGAACCATTATTTGAATACTTCAAAATAATACAATTTGCTTGGTTTCTCTTAATAAACATAATGAAATTAAATTTTATTTTTATAAATTATTTGTAAAACAGAAAATGTAAAGATAAGACATGAAAATTAGGAAATTTCCTTAAATTCTTAGGATTGCCTCTGCTTTCTGGTAGACATTTAATCAACTTAGTATCATTACTGGAATCACAAAAAGAGTAATATCCTCTCATTTTTCTTTAAAAAGTCATTCTGTGTTAAAGAAAATTTGGAAAATAGAAAATGTATGAAAAGTAAAATGAAAATTTACCTGTCATACAGAGATATATTTTCTCTTGTTTTTTTTCATATATACATGACTAAAAATGAAACTCTGCATTTTAAGTCATTTTTCATCAGAATTTTTTCATGCAAATAACTTTTTCAAAAATTTTACTTATAATAATATTCCAATATATGGAGGTAGCATAATTTTATTATTTCCTATGGTTAGGCATTTAGGTTGCTCAGAAATTTATTTGATCATAAATAATACTAAGAAAAATATTCTGGAATTAAAAAATGTGTATATATACTTTTTTTGTGATTAGATTGGTAGAGTTGAAATAAATTTGTTAAAGCATAAAGATAGTCCTTTCAAAGAAAGTGCTTTTTTTTTTCCTCCACAAAAGACTTGAATTCACATGGTTTCATTTGCTATGGAATGTAAAAAGAAGCTCAAGGGTTTTTTTTTTTTCCTCCCAGACATTTTAAACTTATTTCCCATCATAGTCCATTGAGTAATCTTCTCATTTTCCATAGATTTTCAGTGCTTCCTTTTTCATGTATTAGGTATTTACAAAACAAAGATTATATATTAAGATCTGAACTAGTACTATTTCTTCTATCATTCTTGCACAAGTACTATAGTGTTTTACCTTTTATAATACTTTTCTTCTTTTTCATAATTTCCTTAGCTTTTTTTCTCTTTATTCTGGTGAATTTTTCATTCATTTTGCTACCTTTCCCCTCAGATCCAACAAGGATCAACTTATTATTTTAAACATTCATTAAAAAGTATTTATTCAAATATGATCTGTTATGTACAGTTCTAGTCTCATATAATTATATGTGATATAACTTCAGTCCTCAATTTACTTATAAATTATAGGAAGAGTCTATAGAAATTTTATTGCAATTACAAGTAACATGCTTTTATTTGAGGGTGATTTACCATCTGGAACATTCAGCCTTCTCAATCAAGATTATGGTATTTCTCTGTTTGAACTAGTTTTCCTTTGTCTCTCAGCCATGTATTTTTATGTTTTATAATCTCACAGCTTTATTTATCTAAGCCCCCCACATCTCTCATTAAGGTTATTGTTAGCTGTTTTGATTGTGAATTTCAACTTTTTTTATCATATCTTTTTTCTATTATAGGTTCTAGGAAGTTTTTCTTATATATAGGAAGACTGTTAATTGTTATGTTTATTTTATAACCAGTAGTCATATTATACCCTCCTAAACTATAATAATTTTCAGTTCCTCTTCTTAAGTTTTATAAGTATGTAGTTGTTTCACCTGAAAATAATGTGATAGTTTCATAATTATACATCTGTCATTAAGGATATAATTTTATGATATCTTTTTCTTGACTTTTGCATTGGCAAGAACTTTCATGACATTAGATAATAATGACAGTGATGGAAATTGTTATTTTCCCAATAATTTTAATGTTATTATGTACTGCTGATTCTTGTTTTAAGTATTCTTTTTTTCCATAGTTTACTAGATGTCTTTAGGGAGAAGTGGTTTTGTTTTGTTTTTAATTTTATTAAATAATTTTTGATATATAATTGAGGTAATTTACATTTTATTTGATCTATAGAATTCCCAGTTTAAATCTGTATTGTATTATTACTTAAATATGCTATTGGATTTTTCATGTTGTTATTTTATCTAGGATTTTTGGATGTAAAGTCATTTCATTCCTTTTTAATAGCAAAGATGTTTGTTTTGACATAAATTTATCATTGAGCTTTGCAGTTTATTATAGGTTTTAACATACCAGCTTCTGTTTTTATCTGTAAACAATATTAATTACTGTCTGTTTTATCCCTTCTTTTTAGCCCTACAGTTATCGTTTAAGTATTTAAAAGAATGTTTTGAAATCTGTAGTAGTTACGCTTTTTTTCCCCCCAGCTTAATATTTATCAGTAATTTATAGAGATTTTCTTTTGTTTGTTTTGGTTTTCTTCTTAAGGAATGGGTTTTTTTTAAATGATATATTCCAAGATAAATTTTTGTAAACATCCCATAAATGTTTACTAAGAGGCTTTTGTTTTTCTTTCTGGCTATACCTTTTTATACACATGCTGTTAATTTTCATTATTAATTTTGTTATTCAATAACTTTTATTTTATTTGCTTTGTCCATCTTTCATAGATGTACAGTAGAGTTGCAAATTCTCTCATTATAATTATTTACCTGTTACCTTTGTACTTTCACAATTTTGCTTTATACTTTGATGCTGTTGTTTGATTAAAATCACAGTTTTTACAGTTAGAACTTACCACATGTCTTACACATGTTAATCACACAATAATGGTAGTTTTTGGAGCCCAATGTCCAGGATTGTTTTTTATACTTTTTAAGTTTGGCATACAATAATTAGGCCTCTATTTTTTTAAATTATGTTATGTTAGTCACCATACATTACATCATCAGTTTTTGATGTAGTGTTCCATGATTCATTGTTTGTGTATAACACCCAGTGCTCAATTCAGTATGTGCCCTCTTTAATACCCATCACCAGGCTAACCCATCCTTCCCCACCCCCCCCCAGAACCCTCAGTTTGTTTCTCAGAGTCCGTAGTCTCTCATGGTTCGTCTTCTGCTCCAATTTCCCCCCCTTCATTTTTCCCTTCCTGCTATCTTCTTCTTCTTCTTTTTTTTAACATATAATGTATTATTTGTTTCAGAGGTACATGTCTGTGATTCAACAGTCTTACACATTTCACATCGCTCACCATAGTACATACCCTCCCCAGTGTCTATCACCCAGCCACCCCATCCCTCCCACCCCCCACCACTCCAGCAACCCCCCGTTTGTTTCCTGAGATTAAGAATTCCTCATATCAGTGAGGTCATATGATACATGTCTTTCTCTGATTGACTTATTTTGCTCAGCATAATACCCTCCAGTTCTATCTACAATGTTGCAAATGGCAAGATTTTATTCCTTTTGATGGCTGGATAATATTCCATTGTATATATATATATACCACATCTTCTTTATCCATTCATCTGTTGATGGACATCTAGGCTTTTTCCATAGTTTGGCTATTGTGGACATTGCTGCTATAAACATTGGGGTGCACGTGCCCCTTCGGATCCCTACATTTGTATCTTTGGGGTAAATACCCAGTAGTGCAATTGCTGGATCATAGGGTAGCTCTATTTTCAACCTTCTGAGGAACCTCCATACTGTTTTCCAGAGTGGCTGCACCAGCTTGCATTCCCACCAACAGTGTAGGAGGGTTCCCCTTTCTCCGCATTCCTGCCAACATCTGTCATTTCCTGACTTGTTAATTTTAGCCATTCTGACTGGTGTGAGGTGGTATCTCATTGAGGTTTTGATTTGGATTTCCCCGATGCCGACGGATTTGAGCACTTTTTCATGTGTCTGTTGGCCATTTGGATGTCTTCTTTGGAAAAATGTCTGTTCATGTCTTCTGCCCATTTCTTGATTGGATCGTTTGTTCTTTGGTTGTTGAGTTTAATAAGTTCTTTATAGATTTTGGATACTAGCCCTTTATCTGATATGTCATTTGTAAATATCTTCTCCCATTCTGTCGGTTGTCTTTTGGTTTTGTTGACTGTTTCTTTTGCTGGGCAAAAGCTTTTTATCTTGATGAAGTCCCAATAGTTCATTTTTTAGGCCTACTCTATTTAAATGTTTTTAAAACCTGGTATTTCAACTGTATTTATAATTAATATTTCACAACTTTATTTTTGTTGTGTTGGTTTCTTATATATGTTCTGTGTTTTAATAATGGTTTTGTTTTGTTTTATTTTTTTGCCTTTCATTACATAGGCCACATTTTATTTTGTTTTTATAGTAAATTGAAATATAGAAATTCTTATTTTACTTTTAATAGTTATTGGCTTAAAGTTTATCCAATACTTTCTTTAAAACATATATTTCCAGTTATCAAGTTTAAGAACAAAACTACAAATTTCAGTATGATGAGAAATTTAGCTTCCTTCAACTTGCCTTATTTGCCATCCCAAGATATTGTTAATTAAATCTGAAACTCCAATCCTTTTAATATAAAAGTTATTTTAATCTTATAAACCTTATTTTGGCTTTTACTTTCAATTGTATAACCATATTAGCAAACAATGTTATACTTAGAATTTTTATTTGAGTTAAATATTTGCTAATTATCTTTTCTATTGCATTGTTGCATGTTTTCGATTCTTTAATTTGTCTCTTGATAGGATAAAATTTATCTTCAGATGGGATAAATTTGTTGTCCCAAGAATTCTTCATGAGAGCTGAATTTCCTAAGTTTTGCTTTCAACTGATAACTTTGGTAGGTATAAAATTCTTGAGTTACAGCTCTGCACCTTGAAAAATCTGTTGACATTTTCTATCATGTGATGCTTTTAATATTGCAAATATTGCAAAAATATAAGGTCAGCATGATATTTTCCCTTGGTAGATATGGTGGACATTGGATTAAAAAAAAATTTTTTTTTCTGAGTACTTAGGATGTGAAAACCTTCCTATTGGCAAAGATCTCCAAATTGCTTACTACAGTTTCAGCGGAGTTGAGATTCCAGTGGTGTCTTCTCAGGGCCTGAATTTTTAGGCTTCTTATTGATTCTGAGAGCTACCCAATACTTACATAAATGTATTTTCTGCTTCATTTGGCCAGTGTCAGTTTCTGTTATTTGTATCCAAGAATTCTCACTAGTATAGGGACAACCTGAATGTTCATTCTGAAAGCTTGAAGAGCTTATTCTTTTTTCTTAGAATTAAAAGATTTTGCCAAATATGTCTGGACACAATTCTTTTCCATTAATTTTCCCAGGCATTTGTTGTAGACCTGATCTTTCTTGATTCTAGAAAGTTTTCTTCTATTTTTTATGATTTCCTCTGTATTCATTGCTGAGGCTTATTCATCCAGGATTATCTGTTCTTACACTAGCTCAGTGTTCTTGATTTTTTTGATGGACCAGATTTTCTGACATATTTTTATCCTTTTTCTGTGGATTTGGACCAGCTTCTTTAATTTGGTGATCAAAACACTAAATGACATTTTGTAACATCAGTTTGGCTTTTAGAGACTTCCAAAAAGAATTTTGTAATCCATTCTTTTCTTCTTTCAACCAGTTTTATTTGTATCTTTGTCTCAACCTGAGCCTTTTCTTTTCTTGTCATTCCCCACCTATGTTTTTGTTTTGAAGGTCCACAAAGTCACCTCCACGTTTTACTAGGAGGACTTGTAGGATTCAGCAAATAGTTGTACTCACCGTTATGATTTATTATGGGGAAGTATACAAAGCAAAGTCAGGAAAGGGAAAAAATGCATGGATGAAGTTGGGAAGAAAGCGGACACATGCTTCTAAGGATTCTCTAACAGTGGAGTCAGAGAGGATGCCTTTAATTCTCCCAGTGACAAGTTGTGACAGCACTTGTGAAATGATGCCAACCAGGGAAGTTCATTTGAGATTCAGATCCCACATCTTTCCTGGGGTCTAGTCATGTAGAGACCCTCTGCCTAGCATGTACCACAATCCCAGACTCCCAGAAGGAAACCAAATGGTCAGCACAAGTCATTGTTTTCACAAACTGTTTAGGCACAGTGAACCACTCTTGTCTGAGTGACAGGAATTCCTCAGAAATCCAAGTTCCCAGTGACCAGCCAAGGGCTGTACTTGTAAGCAGACTTTTCAGAGGATAGTCAGGTATGCTATCTTACCTCTTTTATGCACAGTTTCATACTGGCTACTTTTTGAATGTTTTAAAAGATGCTAAATATATCTGCTAATTTTTTTGTTTCTTATATAAAATTAATTTCAGAGACAAAGATATATCCTAGAAACTATTTCCTTTCTTTATGATGCAGCATCTTTTAATAGTCTCCTCCCATTTGAGAGCTTTTTTGTCATTTGCTCATTTTTTTTTTTTTTAAGAGAAAGCGAGCAAGCATGTGAATGAGAGGGGCAGTGGGAGAGAGAGAATCTTAAGCAGGCTCTATGCCCAGCACAGAGCCTGCTGCAAGTCTCGATCTCACGACCCTGAGATCATGACCTGAGCTGAAATCAAGAGCCGGTCACTTAACTTACTGAGCCACCCGGGCACCCTGCCCTTTACTCATTTTAAATGAAGTAAAAGCTTTTTAGACCTTTTATTTCCAACTGGTCATTGATATTATTAATTCCATCTTTCTTTTGGGTCTAATAAGTTTCCATTCTCACATCTAAACTTTAAGGATATGTTGATATGAACACTCAATTTGTGATGTCTATAAGCATCCATTTAGAGAAATATTTTCTAGAATGAAGTTAAGCTCTTACTCTATCTTTTGTTAGAATTAGCTAGGGAATCAAATATACTTTTCTGTCCTTTGAAAAATGTTGCACATTAAATGATACATACTTTGGTATGAAAAGCTCTAGCTCTTCACTCTGCCTTTCAGTAATTGACTGAACTTTCCAAGATTCAACACCATTCATTGCTTTCTGCTTTCAACCATGGCACATGCTTGGAGATAAAAGGTACTGTTTTAGTCTGGGTCACATTAGGAGACAGATAACACATAGCAATTCAACAGACAAAGCTTGACAAAAGATTATAAGACTGGTAGGAGAGTAACTAAAAGATGTAAAACAAAATATAAAGGTATTCTATGGCTGAGGGAAAGTACCAAGGAAAGACAAACTTGGAAGAGAGGCCCTTTCCACAAGATTGTGATTCAGATATCATTGGAGAAAGTAGAGGTGCAGCCCACTGGATGGTCCCTTCAGGCTTGACCAACATCACAGGGAGCTCTGAAGCTAGGATGGCCCTTCAGAGTTGTCCTAGGTTGGGAGAAGATGACTGGACTTCATTGGCCATTATTAGATATAGGCTGCTCTAGGAAGATACTTTGACTTTAGGTAATGATAGGATGGCACTGTCTGGTGATGTAAGTGACAGATTTAATGGTATAGGGTCAGATCTGTTTGATGAAGTTCTGTTTGGTCAGAGTGTGTGTCCTTGAAAGGGTTTGTCAGTTGGTGGAAATCCATAGCTGGAACAGAACAATTCTTTTCTTGTAGATGAAATTAGTTCTCAATTAGGGTGATCATGGTGGAGCACTGGAGAATGAATCCACAGTAGCATCTGGTAAATCAGAAATTGCTGATGTATTTGATTGTCATGAGTATCTCCCACTTAGTATCTCAGACAAATGACTTATCCAGCATGGGTTTAATGCCAGGGCTAGAGAGAATGTGGCTCAGCCATTTCAATTTGGGTGTTTGATCTTGGATCTGGGAGATTTCATTAAATGCTGGCAGATGGTAAGAATGTTGCACAGGTTGAAGGATATTGCCATGTATTTTTAGCTTGTCCTGGTGCCTCTGGAAAGTTCTCTTTTACTTAAAAAATTATCTCAAGAAAGAGATAGGCTTTTTAAAACACTCAAGTATTGTTAACCTGATTATTAATTAAAGGTAGTTTGTCAGGGAGAAAACATTAGTTTTGAGTTTCTTTGCTAGTGTAAATTAGTGAAATATTTCAATCAAAGAACATTTATTGGATGCTGTCAAGCATATAAAAGAAGCATATTAAATTCAGCATTCAAATACCCACTCTGTGCCATATACTACTCCAGATACTAAGAGTACAAACCTAAGTTAAGATATAGACCTCCCTCTACCAGCTGTTACCCCTGGGAAAGGATCCTATTTTAGATAGTATGCTTATGACTTTAAACCAACCAGGTCAAAGTTGGGCCTTGAGGTGAAAAATTAACTTCAAAGGTTTGCTTCTCAAGATTTCATTCAAACCCTTTCCTTTCTCTACTATGCACACTCTCCTGTTCACTATGGCAGGTGAAATTGAGGAAAATGCTCTTAGGATTAGAAAATAACCTAAATCTAAAGTTATTTTGAGCATGAGTTTATTATAAGCCAAGGATACAGGCCTAGAAAATTTCTATCAGGACACATGGCTTTTAAAAACCTAATAAACAGTTTAAAGTCTCTGCACTGGAAAACAAACTCACCAGGTATATTTAACACACACAAACACACACACACACACACACACACACGTGCGCGCGCGCACACACCTTGCAACAAAACACCTTCTGTGGAGATGTAATTTCTTATATTACATTGTTGTATGTTTTCTAAAAGAAACTTCAAATCTTTCTTTAATGAGTCAGAGTATTTTTAAATATTTAAAACACCTTAAAATATATATTTTTTTGCTGCTAATTGTTATCTCCTCAGTAACTATGTGACCAAACTGTGATCTAGATTCCAGTTTTTTATACATCTTTCACCTTTACATACATACCTCACTCTATGGATTAGCATGATCTGTCTTTGTGTATAAACTGGAAAAAAAGGAAATCATATCTATTCCTGAAAATGTTTTGAGATTTATTTGTCTAATGTTTGAAAAACCTATGAAGATTCTGTAGATTGTGTGCTCTGATTGGCAAAGGATTATTTAGACATATGTAATTGATGTAATTCTATTTTTTATAAAGAAAATTTGATTTGTTCTTCTATAATAATTTGAATTTCAATTTTCATAGATATTTATGCAAATTGACACATTAGGTCTAAAGTTGTGTAAGTAAAAGTATTGTTAAGTGAAAGCATTTTATTATTAGAACCCAGAATACCATACAATAGTAACATCAATTCAGAGCAGTTAGTAACACATGCATCTCATCAGAGGTATTATGATTTTATTTCATTATGTTAATAAATATTTAGTAATTGTTAATGAAGGCACTTGCAAATAAGCATTTTAAAAACATCCTAATTGGGTGCATTTAAAAGATTCTATATCAGCTGTTCTTTGGACCACTTATAGTTTTCCTTTGTTATGTTCTCCATGCATTTTTTTAACTTCCTAGGTTTTTTTTTTTTTCTCCTCAGGATTTTGTCTATTGTTGCTAAAAGACTGTTTTGATCCTGCAATTGAATTTGCAAACACTAACATGTCTAACATCTTTTGTATTTTTAAAACGTAAGTTAATATTTTAGTCTTACTTTCTGTGGCTTTATGTTTTTCATGGGCCCAAACTAATTATATTAGTCTTTTATTTCCATTCTCCTGTGAGATGATAAAGTTAAGAAATTATATTCTCCTGCAGTTAAATATATTTTCTCATTTTAAAAATAAATTGAAGACCATTGCTTATTGTATAATTTCCTCCAACCAATAATGTGAATCATGGAAGTTACCCAATAGTATCAAATCATTAGTCTAAACCATCTGTTCCACATCTCTTAGCAGTGATGCATCCTTAACCTACCCTTGGTGATATTAATATTAACAGACGTGAAAAATCCCCGGTTTCTATTGCTATTTTATTTATCGTATTTTGATTTAGTGTCATTTTGACCTAGAGTTGATTAATTCTCTGCTCATCTGACAAACTTAATATCTAATTTGTATTCATTTACTTTTCAATGTAAAATGCTTCAGTTGTAAGTTTTGTTACTTTATGATGGCTTAATTAATATATTTTCAATCACATTATTTGCTTTTCTAAAATTTTATTTTCATATAACTGAACAACTGCTTCCCCATAAAAATGGATGAAAATACAGTATAATAAAGAGAATAGTATATATAATATAAATGTGAGAAATGGTAAGTTATATGCTATTACATATTGAATATTGCTATTTAAAAGTGAACAATTTTTATCTTTTGATTGTGAGGTGAGGTTATTAAAAATCTTTTTGGACCTGTTTTCCTGATCAAACATAATTTTTATTTTCTGTTTTTTAGTCCAATACATACACACACACACACACACACAAGAGCATATACATATTTCCATACACACTAGCACATTAGCATTTCTATATTATATTTGTTTAAAGGACATTTCTATTTACAATTGTTTAAAGAAGACATAAAAAATGAGAAAGGACCAGAGTTGTCAAGTCAAAAGTATGTGCATATAACGTGACCAGAACTGTGCTAGTCATTTTTCAGGTTACACAAGTAATAGAAAATATTGGTCCCGTAATCATAAAGATAAGATATACTTTATGTAACATCTAGCAGATTGTTCAAAACAATAGACTGAGTTGTCAGGACCATCTGTACTGTGGAATTCAGGGAAGAGAATTGTCTCCGAATCCTTGTGCCTAGCCACATAGGGGCTTCCTGGTTTATCCTCATCGTAGCATTAGTTGTAAAAAATTGTGCCTTGGCATATGTTGAACTTATTTTAAACTATCCATTTTCTGCAACATAGCTTCAGTTTATTTTTTCTGTCTCATCACCTCACTATGCCCTTCCTCATACCTGGTTTACCAAACATGGCAAGCACTTTTGCACTGCCGTGGTCTGCAACCGCTCTGCATTCTCATTCCCCTCTTCCCCTCTTGTCAGAATTTTTATCCCATGAGGTACTGTTGCTTAAGTGCAAGCAGTTTTCTGAATTCTTTCTTCTTTCTGAATTCTTTTTTCTTCTTTATGTTCTCTTAATACTTTGTTTCTGTATCTCTGTGATGCTCATATTTTGGACTAGTTTTATTGTCTGGTTACTGATATATGTATCTCTTTATACTCTGAGTTTTGAGTTACTGAAATATTTGTCTTTCTCTTTCCTCACCCTCAAGTTTAGTCTTGTAAACAGTAGTTGTTGAGCAACAGATATTTAAAAAATTTTAATGAACATATTTGAAATGGTGTATATATGCAATATAATTTGAATTAAATTAAGAGGTAATCAATTAATAAAATTATGTACTTATGTAATATAATGTACACTTTATATAATTATATTAATTAAAATTTACCCACAAGGAAACATCAGGCTCAGATGGTTCACTGGTGAAAAACCTTTTAGACTTTTAGAAAATAAAAGATTAGGACTGTTCCCAAGTTGTTATATGAGGTCAACATTACTGCAAAACTGGAGACATTTCACAAGAAGAAAACTTTACATCAATCTCACTCATGAATGAAGCATCAAAAATCCTTTAACAAAATAGTAATAAATAAGTAATCTATTAAAAAGATTATACATCATGACCAAATGAGTTATATGTCAGAAAGGCAGAGTTATTTTAACAATCTAAAATCAATTGATGTGGTTTACCATATTAATAGAATAAAGTAGAAAAATATGTGATTATATAAATAGTATAGAAAAAGCATCTATTCGTGACACAGACTCTCAGTAAGCTGAGAATAGAAGGAACTTCCTCACCTTTATAAAAGGCCTCTACAAAAGTGCTGTGACCAACATACTTCATAATGCTTAAAGACTGAATACTTTTGACAAGATTGGAAACAGGACAAAGATGTTTGCTCTTACCATTTCTATTCAATATTGTATTGGACATTTGGGGCAGTTCAGTAAGTCAAGGACAAGAAATAAAAGCATACAAATCTTAAAGGAGGAAGTAAAACTCTTTATTCACAGATTACATGATTGTTTACAGAGGAAATTCTTTAAAAATATGCAAAAAAGCAGTCAGAACTAAAATGTTTACTTAGCAGGATTCAAGGTCAGTAAACAAAATCAACTCTAATTTTTACATTAACAATTGAAATTGAAATTTAATGCCATTAAAAATATTTTCCAAAAACATGAAATACATGTTTATCCCTATGGCTTTAAAAAAGTGTGTGCAAGATTAGTACACTGAAGACTATAAAAACATTGTTGATGGAAATTTAAAAAGACAATCTATGGAGAGGTATTCTGTATTCATAAGTCAGATGACTAAATATTGTTTAGATATCTCTCCTCCCCAATTTGTACTGTGGCAGTGCAATTCCAAACAAAACCCAAGCAGACATTTTTCCCCAGATATTGACAAGTGTATTCCAAAATATTTTTGCAAAGTCAGAGGTTCTTTAATAGTTAAAACAGTTTTGAGAAAGAACAAATTTGGAGGACTCTGATTCCATACTTACTATAAAGCTATATTAAGTCAGTGTGGTATTGGCATGAGGAGAGAATAAGTAGAAGAGAATAGAGAATGTTCAGAAATAGACCCACACATATATGGTCAATTGATTTTCAAAAAAATTTCAGGGTACTTTAATGGGAAAGGATAATCTTTTCAACTAGTGGGGCTAGAAAAATATATCCATATTAAAAAAATGAACATCAAACCTTACTTCATACTATACATGAATATTTACTCATTGTGGATCAAAGACAAAAATGTAAAAAAAAATAACATGTAGGAGAATATCTTTGTGACTCTGGGTAAGAAAAGATGTCTTAAATATTAAGTAAACAGCACAAAGAATGTATAGCCAGAATATAGAATATTAAAAAGAAAGTTTACATCTCTGGATATTCACATGCAAAAAATGAATCTAGACACAGATCTTACACTCTTCATAAAAATTAACTCAAATTGGACCACAGACCTAAATGTAAAACACAAAACTATAAAATTCCTGGATGAAAACATGGGAGAAAATCTCGATGAACTTGGGTATAGTGATGACTTTTTAGAATTCAACACTAAAGGCAGGATCCTAGAAATAATTGGTAATAATTGATAAGCTGGACCTTATTAAATTTAAAAACTTTTGCTCTCAATGTCAAGAGAATGAGAGGATAAGCCACTGATAAGGAGAAAATATTTGTAAGTCATATATCTGACAAAGGAATAATATTAATAATAATAATAATAATTCTTAAAACTGGACAATAAGAAAACAAACAATAGACTAAAATTGAGCCAAAGACTTTCACAGACACCTCACCAATGAAGATGTCTAGATGGCAATTAAGCATATACAAAGATGCTCCACACGTCATCAGGGAATAGAAAATTAAAACGACCAGTATGGTCAAAACCCAGAAGATTGACAAGGCCAAATGCTGAGGATGTAGATCAAGAGGAATGGGGGGAATGGGTTAGCTTGGTGATGGGTATTAAAGGGGGCACATACTGCATGGAGCACTGGGTTTTATACGCAAACAGTGAATCATGGAACACTACATCAAAAAAAGATGTTGTGGGGCGCCTGGGTGGCTCAGTCATTAAGCATCTGCCTTCGGCTCAGGTCATGATCCCAGGGTCCTGGGATTGAGCCCCACATCGGGCTCCTTGCTCAGTGGGAAGCCTGCTTCTCCCTCTCCCATTCCCCCTGCTTGCGTTCCCTCTCTTGCTGTGTCTCTCTCTGTCAAATAAATAAAATCTTAAAAAAAAGATATTGTATGTCAACTACACTTCAATTAAAAATAATTTTTAGAAGGTTAAAAAAAAAGGAACTCTCATTCACTGCTGGTGGGAATGCAAAATGGTACAGCCTCTTTGGAAGATAGTTTGGCAGTTTCTTACAAAATGAAACATACTTTTACTATGTGATCCAGCATTCTCACACCTTGGTATTTACCCAAGTAATTGAAAACTATGTCCACACAAAAACCTGCACACAGATGTTTATAGCAGCTTTTTTAATAATTGCCAAAACTTGGAAGAAACCAAGATGTTCTTTAGTAGGTGAATGAATAAATTGTGGTACATCAAGACAATGGAGTATTATTCAGCACTAAAAAGAAATGAGCTATCAAGGCATGAAAAGACATGAAGGAACCTTAAATGTGGGTTGCTACATGAAAAAAGCCAACCTGAAAGGGCTACATATTTAATATAATTCCAACTATATGACATTCTGGAAAGGACAAAACTATGGAGACAGTAAAAAAACAAAAAAACAAAACAAAACCAAAAAGCAGTGGCTGTGTTAGAGGGATGCATAGGTGGAACACAGAGGAACTTTAGGGCAGTGAAAATACTTTGTATAATAACATAATGATGGATATATGTCATTATCAAAACTGTAATGTAAACTATGGACTTAAGGTGATTATGTTGTGTCAGTGTAGGTTCACCATCTGTAACAGATGTACCACTCTGGTGGGAAATGTTGATAATGACAGAAGTTATGCATGTGTGGAACTAGGGGGTTATACAAAATCTCTGTTCCTTTCAGTTTTGCTGTGAACTGTAAATTGCTTTAAAAAAAAAAAAAGGACCTCTTGCAATGCAAAAATAAGAAGTCAGATTAACCCAATAAAAAATAGGCAAAGGATTTGAAAGGATATTTCACCAAAAAAAAAAAAAATGTGTATGGCCTCCAAGTGCAAGAGAAGATACTTAACACATAGTAATCACTGAAATAGAAGCTAAAAGCATTAAGTGATACTCCTCCACACCCATTACAATGGCTAAAATTAAGTGTTGCTAATAATGTGGAGATACTTGAACACTCATACACAGCTAATGGGAATGTAAAATGGTACAAACACTTTGGAAAACATTTTGACAATTTCTTAAAAAGTTTAAGATAGACCACGTGACTTGAATTTTAGGTATTTACTCAAGAGAAACAAAAGCTTATGTACACACATAGACTTTTACATGAATGTTCATGCCTACTTTATACATAATGGCCCCAAACTGGAAGCAACCTAAATGTCTATCAACAGATGAATGTATAAATCAACTTTGACATATCCATACTGTGGAATACTACTTTGCATTAAAAAGGAATAAACTACAGATACACAAAAAATAGAGATAAATCTCAAAAACATTATGCTGACTGAAAGAAGTCAGACATACAGTGTATGCTCACAATCCCATTTCTGTGAAGTTCTAGAAAAGACATGTCTAATACAGTGATAGAAAAAAAGTTTCTAGAGCCAAAGGTAGGTGACTATTGACAAAGAAGGAGCACAAGCATTTGTGGTGATGGAAAAGTTCTGTATCTTAATTGCAGTGGTGATTACTCAGTTGTATACATTTATTAAAAGTTGTCAAACTGTACATTTAAAATGAGTACATATTATGTAATACTTTAATAAAAAGTGATTTTTT
>NW_027397076.1:10111073-10145150 GCF_003265705.2 Callorhinus ursinus
CTAGAACCCTCAGTTTGTTTCTCAGAGTCCATAGTCCCTCATGGTTCGTCTCCCCCTCTGATTTACCCCCCTTCATTTTTCCCTTCCTACTATCTTCTTCTTTTTTTTTTTTAAACATATAATGTATTATTTGTTTCAGAGGTACAGGTCTGTGATTCAACAGTCTTACACAATTCACAGTGCTCACCATAGCACATACCCTCCCCCATGTCTATCATCCAGCCACCCCATCCCTCCCACCCTCCACCACTCCAGCAACCCTCTGTTTGTTTCCTGAGATTAAGAATTCCTCATATCAGTGAGGTCATATGATACATGTCTTTCTCTGATTGACTTATTTTGCTTAGCACAATACCCTCTAGTTCTAGCCACATCGTTGTAAATGGCAAGATTTCGTTTTTTTTGATGGCTGCATAATATTCTTAATATAATTAAGAGTCAGATAAATAAACAAAAGTTTTGAGAGATAGTAAGAACATGCAAACTGATTGTATGAAAGTAGGATAGGAAACCAAAGGCATTCTTCTTTGAAGTTTTCCAGATGGCTTTGCAAAAGATGCCGAGTCTGTAAACCGGTAGCGGGTGGGGACAAAATTAGTTGGAACTGAGCATTTTAGAGGAATTACAATGTCTCGTACTATTAACTAGAGAACAGCTCTCCTTAATCTGTTCTTTAGTTTACTTACAACTATAAATAATTGCTTTAATAGCAAGTCTATACTTCAATAAGTGTGAAATACTTTTGATCCTTGCAAATCTCCAAGTTCAAATATCACTGTACAGAGTAATCATATTGATGTTGTGGATAGTAGGAGGTGGACTCAGTGTGCTCACTGGCATAAGGACTTGTTTTTCTTCTTCCTTTCTTTTCCTTGCAGATATAAATGCTAGTTAGTATTCCCAGGTAACTTCGAATAAATCTGAGAGAAATTTTGTTTTTCAGAGGACTTAAATGTTGTAGCTTTTGTGAATTTCACTAACCTGGGATGGCTGAGGTTTGAAACTAGTTTAGGGTAGCATTGCAGAATTATTTTCAGAAAACTAAACAGATGTTTAGTGTTAATAAGCTGATGAAGATGTTATATTTGACACTAAGTTTTCTGAGCATTGCCAGGTATTAAATTGTGGCATGTGATCTCTTTTTTAGGACTGAATTTAAGATAAGCAAATCTGCTCCTTTTTGAGTAATATGATCACTGACCCGTATTTGTTACATTATTGGCACTGTCATAGTTTTGGTTTATAAATAAGCTAGCTTAATGCCTTACAATTTTCTTTCTCTCACCATGTTCCTTAGTTCCCCAATTTAAAAAAATACTATAAAAATAAAATATTATTGATCTGTCTTTTTCTCGTCTTTCAAGTAGACAAAAAATAATAATCCCTGTGTAAAGTCACTGGTGTAATGGGATTGGCTATGCAAATTTGCAGATAAAATGTATACTAGAGTTAAATTGCTCTGCATAATAAAAGAGAGGAATTCGAAGAGCTCCTGGAATAAACCTGTGGGAGAAAATAGACATCAAGGAAGCTGGGCACTTCTTGGTGGAAGGGGAGAGGTATGAATGTGTTCTTTAATGAAATTAAATAGATGCCGAGTTCTACATTAGCTTGAATATAGGATGAACACAGTGAGAGCAAAAGAATCCAGTGGAATCAGAAGATAAAGGACACTCAGATCTGGATTATAGTTAAATTGGTGCGAATGTTCATGTTAATTTTGAAGGCAAGCTGGCATTCATTAATTCATTTATTCATTAACTCATTTATTCATTCAATACATATGGCATGGAAAGGTCTTTAATGTTTCAGACACTGTGCTAAGTACAGTGTCTGTGGTAGTTAACCCAACAGACATCTCAGCAATCAGGCAGCTTGTTATTGAGTGGGAACAGGAGATATTGAACCAAAATCACACCAGTAACTGTAAAATTATATTTTGATAATTGCTATAAAAAAAGCAGGATGCTGTGAAAACGTGTAGGAAAGGGAACTAATTTTGACTGTATCATCAAGGAAGTCTACCAAAGGAAGGGAATTAAGTTCACACCTAAAGCACAAATAAGATTAATCCTGATGAAGACAAGAGAAGAGAATGTTGCCACAATTTATTTGTTAGGATTTGGTACAATAGCAAGGAACAGAAAATCCAAGATAGCTTTAAAAGGATTTTATTTCACTCCTACTTGCAAAGCTTAGACTAAGGCAGTCTAAGGCTGGTAGTACTCACCAGCCAGAGGAATCCAGGGATATTATAGTATTTTATTGTTCCACTATGTATAGTTCCAAGGATGCCTCATGGTTCAAGATGACTGATCCAGCTTCAGCCATTTCATTAGCATTCCCATCAGCAGAAAAAGGACAGGGAGGAAGAAGGGCATGTTTCGTCACTCTAAGAACACTTCTTATACGCAAAGGGTTTAAGTTAATCACATGCCCACATGTATCTGTAACAGGGGTTGGGAAATGTCTTTAAACAGGCATATGCCCAACTAAAAGGGTTTGTTTTTATAACTATAGAAAAAGAGGGCTAGGTGTTCTGATTCTAAAGACAACTGGGAGAGGAGAGAATGTATATTGGGAGACAACAGTCTCTGCTGGAGAAAATTGTATGTGAAGTTCTAGGTAGGAGGAAGCTTGATATATTCCAGGAGAGAGACAGTGTAGTGTGTTTAAATGTTATGAGCAAAGGGGAGGAAGAAGGGTGGTGGTGGGACAAAACTAGAGAGGCAGGTAAGGGCAAGTCATATCCTGCCCTTTGGATCATGAAGAATTTTGAATTTTACTTAAAGAATGCTGAAACGTGAATGCTTTTAAGGAAGAGGATAACATGTTCATATTCTCGTATTAAAAAAATTTTTCTGGTCACTGTGTGAAGAGTAAGTTAAAGACAACATTGGCAGTGTATATGAAGTTTAAAATGGTTGTACTTTTTGGCATACAATTGCATATTTATGAATTTATCCTAATAAAATAATCAGATAAGTACAAAATCTAGAAAGACATGCACTGAATGCTTACAGTAGGAATGAGTTTAGAAAAGCTTCACTTTCTCCTTTAATACCTTTTAATTTTGAATGATTTGTTTTACAATAAGCATGTATTACTTTAAATTTCATTAAAAATCAATAAACTAATTTCATCTTTTGAAAAACAAAGACAAAAGCACTTGGGACTTGGTAGCCCTAATCCTAATGGTTATCAAGCCCAAGTTTTGTTTTTCAAAAATAGGTTTCAAGATATCCCAAGGAAACCATACAGGCACTGCCAAGAGTACAAAGATGTAACAGTGAAGTTTAAGGATGGAGGAAAAGCCAAATATGACAACACACACAAATAATCTATAAAATAAAATAAGCCTTTCAATCCTAGAGGAAAATGGGAAAGCCTCGTGAATATAATACATGTGGGGTGAGGACTGACGTGGAACTACCCTAAATATTCTCCCAATGACTAAGCCACGGAATGACAGCTCAGGACACCATTCACAATTAGTTTTACATACCATAGGTATATAAGTTACAGTAATGTTTTTTTCTACTCAATTATCATTTCTTGAGTTGTCCAGATTGCTGACTCCCATTCCAAATGGTCTTCCTTTGTTTGGATCTCCATTTCTAATGGTTGCCAACCTCCTGGAGTCTGCCTTTCTGCCTGGTCCCTTTGCTTTGAGAGTTCAATTAGATGATTGTCCTACTTTTCATTTTGGTTTTTGTATTTCTGGTAGGGAGAGCAACATTCTTGTCTATTCCATCATTCCATTTCCCCACCCACACATTGCTTTCCTATATTCTGGCTAAGTCCAGTGCCCCAGGTTTCCTCCAGCGACATTTGGACAGGACATGGATAGCTTCCGTCTTTGCCCCACCAGGTTTATAAAGACATGCATTAGGGAGTTGACTGGTGAGGATGTAAAGGGGTTCTGTGGGATCATAAGTGGCCCTTAATCCTTAACTGCATGGACTTTAGAATCTTAAAGAGTAAAGGCCTTCAATTATAAACTGTCACAGAAGAAAGATTTCTTTGTGGATATTCTGAACATCTTGAATATCTATCGTCAGGAGTTTGGTTCCATGGTGTGGAAGAAAGATTATAGCACCTAGAGTCAGAAGACTTGGATCATAATTTAGTCTCATTTGTAGGATGATCTTGCAAATTGAATAATTTGCAAGAAGATCAGCTTCTTCACTTGTCAAACAGGAGTAATCCCAACCCTACTTTCTTGGGCTGTTCTATGTCTGAAATCATTTTTTTTTTAACTTCCATTTATTCACATTTCATGGATTATTACACTTACTCAAAAACTAATTAATACAAACTGAGATTACATTGACAATTCAAGTATTTTAGTTTTAGAAAACAATTTCCTATGTAAAATAGAAAGCAAATAACTTATCTGGTTGCTAAGAAGTCTTAGATCTCTTATGATCGCGTCTGCGTCAAGCAGAGTGTAGTCCTAATCATGATCGCCTCTGGCCAAGAACGCCCAGGGGCTTAGAGCGGGACTGGATGCGCTCCTCGCGGTCCCCTACTGGCACGCCAGTTTCTACTACAGATTCTCACTTTCAGAGTGAGAACGAATACCCAGGAGTTTGGGAATGAGCCACTGGGTTTGCAAAGCCTTCATAATGCACCGTGCTTGCATTCTGACTTTGGAAATCAAAGAACTGACAGATGCTCAAAAGCAGACGTGTTTAACTTCAAAATGAAACCAAAAAAAGGTCTTTCTCAGTGATAACTTGTCTTTTCCTCTCCCCCAGAACAGGTAGGTCCTTTCTGGCATGCAGCATATCAAAAATATGATTTAGAACTGAAAGAGTAAAGCTATAATCCTTTTCAAGAAAATCAATTCATAAATGGTCAGACTTGTCCTTCCCTGGAAAACACAATTTTAAACTGCTTTAAAAACTGGACACACATTTTCAGCCTGTAATTCTAAAAATGAAAACAGCACAATGCTCATTTTTTTGCTTCCTGGGGAACGCTCGAAAGGAGAAGGACACACACCAGTTTAAAAAAGGCCACTGGGACACTCAGTATTTGTCAAGATGCAACATTACTGATTTTGGATTAAAGGTTGAAAAACACCTCCCTTCAGGCCACACAGATGATATACTTCATAGATCCTCCAACTAAATACAAAAATTTCCATCATTTTTAAGCTATAAAGCACTATTGTAGATATTTATTACATTATGTTTATGCCATGATGAAAAATATGAGGAGATATCTAGATAGATAGATGATAGATAGATAGATAGATAGATAGATAGATAGATATACATATATATATATCACCTCACAAGGAAATCATATTTCCTTAATGCTAGACTGATGTAATTATTTTAGAAGTATTTTTCTTTGAGCTCAAATTTGTCTCCCCATGGTATTTATGACTTTAGTCCTTTGTGACAGTGTAAAGCTGGTCCAATCTTTCATCCACATAATTGCTATGTATTAACCAAGAAAGATAATAGGCTCAAACCATGACAATATCAGTCTATATTCTATGGAAGAATTTCTGGAACTTTAGGAACACAGTTGGGTCTCCAATAAAAAGTTTCAAACACGTTGGGAATAAAGGAAACTCCAAGTTTAAGTGTGTTCATGTGGCTTTCTTTTCATAAATAATTGAAGATTATATTTAGTTTGATAAAAATCTTTCCCAGGCATTTTTAATTGTAAAGCAGCAAGTGGAAAATTGTTTTTTTTACGCAGCTAATTTATATGCTGTCTTTAGGGGGCAGTACTAAACCACTGATAAATCTTGTTATTTCTGCTAATGTTGCTGGTAATGGTTAGTATAAAGTAAAACTGAAATAACTATAATGGGATTTGCGATGCAATTATATATACCCCTTAATATTAATAACATTTTCTAGGTAGTTAAATGAAAATGATCGTTTGAAATCATTGATAATTCATTCAATAAATAATTGTTAAATTCTAATATGCATACACATTGTAAGAGATACAAATGTGAATAAGGCAATGTTTGCTTTCAAATAACTTACAATTAACTACAATAAATAAGTTGTGTTGTGTGTGTGTGTGTGTGTGTATACAGCTCTTTCAGGATAAAGATAATAATAAAAATACCAGTATGTATTCATTATTTTTTACGTGCCAGTCACTGTCACGCAATTAATTTTATCCTCATATAGCCCTATCAAATAGGAATTATTATTTTACCTACTTTTCAAATAAGGAAACTAGGATTAATAAGATTATGTGATTTGCTCAAAGTAACACAGCTTGGAAATGGCAGAGATGCGATTTAAATGTATATCTATTTAACTTCACAGCTACTTCTTTTTGCCACGATGCCATCTATCATCTCAAGGTGTATGTGAAATATCATAATACACAAACTCACACAAAGAGCTATAGACGTTTAGAAGAGAGCCATATCATTTTCTGTTTGTGGGAAATCTGGAAAGAAGAAATCTGAACTGTATTTTCAGGAATCAGTGGGATCATAAGAGAATAATAGCTAAAATGGCAGTTAATATGTATTGAAACCTTATGTGCCAGGCACTTTATTTATTACCTTATTTAATTATCAGGAAAAAAATTCTGAGGGAGGTTCTACTATATTATTTCCCATTGAGTAGATAAGGCAAGTGAGGCTGACAATGGTCATATTTGTCAAATTTGTAATATCTGACAAAAATCATGCTAATAAGTAGGCAAACTTAAACTCTTTTTTTTAAAGATTTTATTTATTTATTTGAGAAAGAGAATGAGAGACACAGAGCATGAGAGGGAAGAGTGTCAGAGGGAGAAGCCGACCCCCCCCCCCCCCCCCCCCGCTGAGCAGGGAGCCTGATGTGGGACTCGATCCCACATGGATCCCACTAGGATCATGACCTGAGCCAAAGGCAGTCACTTAACCAGCTGAACCACCCAGGCACCTGCAAACTTAAACTCTTAACCAGTGCAATAGCTGCATGGAGAAGTAAGATGGAAGGCATAAATAAATGCATTGAACATTATTAAGGAAGGGTAAACAATTCCACTTGGTTATAGTCTGGAGGAGTATAGTAGAGGACGTAAAAGTGTTGAAATATAGTTTGACCGTAGAACCTTGAGGAATTTGGATATTATTTACTGTACAATGGGAAATAATTTATGAGATTTATGAGCAACGAAGAGACATAAACAGGGTTTTTCCCTGGAGAGAAGAAAGAAGAATTTCCCTGTAAGATCGGATCAAATAATTGTAGTACCATTAACATAAGTACAAAAGAACTGATTAATCTGTGAAATGTTGATAATTCTTACCAAGTATGTAATGATTTATGGTGTCATGCCATGTCAACATTGGTGGTCAACCAACAACTGATCATGAGTTGGTGAAGGAGATGCCTATTTGGTTATTTTATTCTATTTTGTAGACAGCATTGATCATACACATAGATGCTCTTGCTAGATTAAAGTTTTAGATGCCCCAAGATTTTCTCACCAGGATGTCTGTAGGATGAAAAATCCCTGTGATAATCATCTTTTATTACTGATTTGAGAAATGTGTTTTTATGAAAGAATGGGCAGCTATGTACAAAATTACAGAAATATTAGTAGTCACAGATAGCAAATTGCTTTCGGGAGTGTCATCATGTAGCAGAAATATATTAACAAATACACTTTTTAAAATTTAAACTGCAATTATATCAGCTCAGTTATTCAATATACTACCTTTTACAGGATATTGTTTTGAATGAGAAGCCATGTAACAGAGTGGTCAAGGGGGTCGGCTCTAGTGTCAGGCAGTCTGGATTGGAATCCTTTTTCTGCCACTTACCAGCTCTATGACCTTGGTTTTACTTGACCAATCTGTGCCTTAGTTTGTGTGAATTAAAATAATGACTAAGAATCCTATGACACTACAGTGTCACATAGTGAATGTTCAATAGATTATAGCTATTATTATTATTGTATCTTACAGGCTGTTGCTGCTTATGGGGCTTTTTAAGTTTGTGACTTCTCAGTTTTTGAAAATTGATGAAGGGAAATTTAAGATGTGAATGTAGAAAAAACAAAGTCTTATATTTTATTCTTTTTAAAGATTTATTTACTTTAGAGATAGAGAGCACGAGCATGGGGACAGGGGAAGGAATAGAAGGAGAGGGAGAGAGAGAATCTTCCCAGCAGACTCCCCACTGAGCAAAAAGCCTGACATGGGGCTCGATCCCATGACCCTCAGATCATGACCTGAGCTGAAATCAAGAGATGACTGCTTAACTGGCTGAGCCACCCAGATGCCCTAAAGTCTTATATTTTAAATTCACAATTTTTGGGGGGGTCAAGTGGGTACCATTTACAATTTTATAGACTATTTTTACTAACTTCAATAATCATGATCTATCAGTGTGTGTCCAACACTACCTTCTGAAGACTTTTACCTTTCTTTAAAACAAAAAAAAATCAATTTGCTGAGCATTCATCATGCTCTTTGAATACGGAATTTTCATCAGTTTTGGCAAAATTCCTTGCATTTGATTTCCTCCTGTCTCTACATGGACCTCTTAATTTTATCCCCGATTTCTTAACTTTTAATTTCTCCTCATCTTTTGTTCTGTCTTCTGGGAAATTTCCTCAGACTTATTTTCCACATTCTATTGGGTTTTAGGTATTTGTTTTATAGCATTCTGTTCTTGTTTCATGGATGCAAATATTGTCCATTTCTCTGTGGATACTATCTATAACTTTTTTCTGTATATTTATTTTGGTCCCTGTTAAATGCTTCCTTCAAATGTGTGGTAATGCTTGGATTCTTGTTCATATTTACCTAAAACTGTTTATCTGGGTGGAGATTTTATGAGAGGTAGGCTTTACAGTAAGAGTTGAGGCGTAGGCCCCCATAATTTTACTAGGTAATTATAGATCTTTTTTTCTTGGGAGGTCAATTTCTGCAGAGGGGAATATATTCTGATCTCCTACCTGGGGGATATAAACCTAGCTGCCATGTTCTCTAGGGCAAATGTGGGCAGGCACTGGGGCGGGTTGGGAATCTACAACTACCAGATAGTCAGTTAATTTCTATAATCCCTTTGTTTCAATCCCACCAGAAAATAAACCTCCAATTTTTTGTCAGAGGTGAAGGTTTAGTTTCTTGGCCAGTTGAGAACATGGGCCTAAGGGTCTAACTCTTCCAAATATAGTTTCTATCCTGTTGCAGCTCCACCTGCATGTATATCTTCATGGGTAGTCAGTCTCTATGATTCTTAAGGCCTTTTGATGGTGCTGAGTCATAAATAGACATGCTGCTTATTCTTCCCCCTTACAGACATTTTGTTATCAGTTTTCTCAAGTTTGCTAGATCAGGCAATACCTACCCATTTGTTTATCATTATCCTAAAATTTTCTTTCATATGCTAATCTGTTTATCCATTTGTTTGCCATTATCTTAAAATTTTCTTGTTGTTGCTCCTCTGCTAATCTCTCTTCTGTTGTCCTTGTCCTTATGCATGTTAGACCATTTTTACAAATCCGTTTTCATTTTAATGGGATTTCAAGTAGCAAAAGTAAATATGCAGGTTCAACATGGAAGTACCATTGTTAATCTTAAAAGTATTACCCCTGTTATACGTATAAGTATAATATAAAATTTTATGAAGTTCATTTTTTTGAAAAGGAGACATTGTGAAAAAATGTGCTTTTTAGCAGTTCCTATTTCAATAAAGTATTTTCTTGCTATTCCTCTGACTGCATTTAGAAATGATAAGATTTCTCTAATTTGTTGCTACTGAGATATTTTTTTAGGTCGTTTTCTTGTCTATTTTTCATTATGAACTTTGTATTCTAATAGTCTTTCTCACCCAGTTTTTTCACTTTCAATTTTTTTAAACATTCAACTTAAATTGAATTATACAAGTTTTTTGTCTTAGTCCCACGGCACAGCCACATAACTATGGTGAATATTAAGCTGATTTTGCTTGCTAACATACACTATAAGAAAATAATGTGATTTAATTGATGTTAAGATATCTGAATAACATTGATATAATATATTGGTATAATATAAATTTAATTTCAGAGAACTTCATCTACAATAAATTTGTCACCAGGAGAAGTGGAAGAAGAAGATGATGATGAAAACACTTGTGGGCCCTCAGGACTCTGGGAAGCATTAACTCCTTGTAATGGATGTAGGAACCTTGGCTTCCCCATTCTTGCACAGGTAACAGTTTGCTTTTCTTAAAATATAATAAAACATAAAAATACTTGCCTACGTTTTTAAGGAAATATTTTTTCTCTCTTCCTGAAGATCCAATTAATATCTTACTCATTTTGTAATATTTCTTCAGTCAGTAAAATATTTATTTAACTTGCTGTACATGTGTGTATATGCAAACATATACTTTACATCATTTTATGTAGTTGTGTTATTTTGATCATAATGCTAGTTCCTGAAAAATTGAGTTGGTTTTGAGATTTTTAATACTTATGATCTAGAAATAGTTCATTTAAAGAATGCTCTTTCAAATTAAATTACAATTTTTATTAAAATAATAGAAAATGATTTACAAGGAAACACACAAGGGCTCCTTAAAAGCATTGTCACTGATTTTTTTCTAATTTTTTAGCACAATGGAACATTGTAGAATAATGTTCACCATTGAAAATTATGTAGGACAATCCAAAAATGAGACCAAAACTCTAAAATATTGTCTATAATTTTGAAACCATCTCATTATTTGTTAAGTCAATTTTATTCTATTGCATTACCTTCAAATTGCTGTTGTGTATTTTGGATGACAAGCTTATGGAGGAGTTTCAGAAATAAGTAAAATTATCCAGAGCTAGGAAATTTGAAGCCAAAATGAAATTATGTAAAAAAACTTAATACAAAAAACAGTGTAATGGCAAAGATATGTATGTGTAATTACTAAGTGGAAAAATAGTCTTGGACAGAAAATAATTTGCAGTAATTGTCTAGAATAGTGTTACATCTCAAAAATATTATTTTGTTTTGCCTTAAGTATGAAGCAATTATGTCTAAGAAAAAAAATCACATTTTTCATGTCTTATGTCACAAACTGATCATAGCCATTCAAATTCCAATATTAATTTATTGTAGAGAAAATCAAACCAGCATATAGTACTTAAAAAATCTCTTCACCTTAACATGAACTATTTTTAGGACTTTAAGACACTATCCTAATCATTACAGAATTGTTATCAATATATACTGGACCGTGAGTTCCAGAAAGGTAGAGACTATATATTGTATTACATCTATTTCTAAGACCAACATAGTTCCTAGTATATTGTCAGTAGTAAGTAGCAGTTGAGTGGAACAATGAACAAATGTGTATATATGGCTGTTTCGTTTCCTCACTTAAAGAGTTTTACCTCATATCTGTAAGGAAATAGAAAGGAATGAAAGAAACAGATTTTATTACTATAACCTCATCTGCTTAACAATTTACTAGTAATTGAATGCTTTTATCTATTTTGCTTTTATCTATTTTACTTGTTTCATAAGATAAAGTCTTAGGGCTCTGAGCTATCAATAATATATGACTACAATTTACTTCTTTACCACCTTCCTAAACATTTATTTTTTTTCATTTTATTAGGCTTGGTAGTAACTTGATTTTGGTTTACAATTTTTTAATACTAGATATTTTTCTTTGGCCATTTTCCTGTGAAATTAGCAAATAATAATATTTTAGTAGTTACATTTACCACAAAATGTTTCCCAGTCTGCAGCTTTCCCCCTTAATTTGTGTATGTGAGTGTATCTTCTGTAGTTTTTTAAACTATCAAATTCTTTAAACTTCAGCTCTTTTTTGTTTGTTTAATTCACCTCATCTAGAGATAATTCCCATTTCTCTCATTATATTGCATCCTGTTTGGCTTGGATTTTCTTCTGAAATCTCTTATTTCTGTTGTCCTATTTTTAAAACTACATGACTCAGTTTTGATATTTTTACATATAATGCAGGAGAAATCATGATTGCATTAATTAGCTGACATGATTGCCTGCTGTTAAAAATTTGTATTTTATAAAAGTACCCTTATTGGGATTTTAATTGTTACTGCATTACATCTATGAATTTACTTGAGATGTAGTATCCTTTTTTTTTACTCTAATGTAATGAATGAAGAGTAGAATTCTTTTATTAATATTCTTATCTGGACTTCTACTAATATTTTCAATTTGCTGATGGACTCTCCTTTAACATATGTTTGTGTATCTAGAATAAAGTTTAATACATTTGTTGTGATATTGGAGACATGATATCAAATGTAAATTTGTCCTACAACTTGCAATAGCTTTGAACTCAGGACTTTCTGGGCCAGCTTCAAAATAAAAGTTTTCTTAAAATTTCATGAATAACAGGATTTTATTTTGAAGTTGTTTTTTTAGACCTGAAATAAAAATCATTAAGCCAACCACTGTGCATATAAGGTCTCATGAACAACCACTACCTCACAGTTTGGTATAGGAGCCTTTGGGATCAGTGGAATTAGAATAGTGCTATGCAAATTTCTGTATACTCAGATTTGATGGATTCAAATAAAATACATTTATTTCACATTTATAACCCTTAATTTAATTGGATCCAGCACACATGTATCAAATATCTTCTATATTCAAAGCATAGTGCTAAGCTTCAGAAACATGAGGATTATGGAAATGCAGACTTAATTAAAACTATGTGATGTGTTACTTTTAGAATCTTAAATAGATTTTTTACTTGTAAAATTAGAACACTGGTTGATCCTGTAGATCTTACACTTCTAAAATTATCTAATCTCTAGTTTTTGTCTAGATTTTGAATTGATCCTATATTCAAGTTTTAGCTAATTGTTTTGTTTTTCTAGTTTTAATATGGCATTTTATTCTTCCATTGTGATGAGATGTTATTTAGAATTCTAAATTTTCACAAAGAAATTTAGAATTTAAATAACATCAGATAATTAAAATTAAGATTTATAGAATATGTTGGGTACTTTAGTATAATTCCAAAGCAGTTAAATAATATTTAAGTTGGGTAAAAAACACGAACAAAGAGACTGGGGAAATGAAGCCCTTTCTAGAAAGCATAATTAGTTTTTCAACATTCCTGACAATAATATTTTTATAATAAATAAACTTTACCATTTGCTTCTGTCCCTGGTTGTATATTTTGGGGATTTTAGAATTTTTTTTGGTTAATATATGTAGATGAAAAATGGATGAGGGTCTTCGAGAGTAATCTTTAGCATTTTATTCTGTCATCTGTGCATTGAATCACAAATATCAAGTTAAGGGAAAGTTAAAGATAGGTCAGAGCCTGATCAGAAATTGCCATTTGTTTTTATTGCTACCCTTCCCTGTTAATAGAGCATATGTTATTAGAGCAGAGAATTTGAGTTGAATTGTATTAGGGTGGATGATATTGCTTTCCTCCACAGTCTTATATGAGATACCCACCTCTGCACCATGTGCAGTACAGGGCTCTGAAACTCTTTCCTAAAGAGTCAGTCCTGCTGGGTGGAGACCTCTGGCTTCCGTCCTGGTCACTCATGTAGGCTTCACTCTGCAAGGTTGTAATGAGGGGGTCCCAATACTGAGCTGTTAGCAGATGGATTTGCCAGTAGTTTCTGCTCTTGGAATCACCATATTTATGCTGCCCTCTGGGAAGAGGCCAGTAACTCCTACTGATGTGCTGGAAATAACCTCTGAGTAGAAGAAGGGCATGCAGCCCTTGCTAACAACAATATTCATGTCGAATGCTCCCACTATGGCCATTCTAGCTGTGCTTCTGGATCTGTGAAGGCTGCTCCTGTCGCCATCCCTGCCCTTTTATCTGATACTGCAGGCTTTGTGACTGCAGAAGTGTGTGAACTCTTGAAAGCAGTATGTGTGGGGGGCATGATGAATTCATTCCTCCCTAGCATAACCATAAGAGGTGGCCCCAAACAATTCAGGGTTCATGTGAAGACTCCTGATGTCAACTTGATCTTGATCCCTTCCAAAGAAATGAATGACACTTGCCTATGGGAGAGACAAGCAAGTGAAATAAAGTGAGACTTTTTATTCCTATCGCTAAACAGTAAGAGCCTATAATAATCTTGAGTTCTCAAGTCCAATCTCCCATTTTTGCAGGAATTCTCCTCTTCAGTATCTGCAAGAACATTATTGTAATTCACCAGCGAATATCCTCATATGCTTTTTTGTATACACTTGTGTTAGTATTTCTGCTGGCTAAGTGGCATGCACTTTAATATTCTGATAGCTACTAACAGTGCTCACAAGCACATCCCTCTGCCAACGATGTATAAAAATCAGTACATGGTGATCATGGGGAGACATGGGGGGAGGGTATGGTCAGGATGCCACAGACGGCAATACAATAGTGGACATGAAAATAAGAGTTGCTGACAGCTGAGGAAGCTCTGAAATACAGCATTGGGGAATACTTTGGAACACCTAGAACCTCCCCAATGTGACATGATCTCCAAATGGAGGCTCTTTTGGCCCTGAACCCATTCAAATGTAATGAATTTTCTAGGTGAGCCTCACTACCAAAGGCTCTACAGGACTTTTAGCTGTTCTCCCACAGCACCCTGGCCCCCCCATCCTTTAGAGTCTCTGTGAAGACTTACCGCTGGGCTCTTGTCCTCCTCTTCAAACCCACTTACGTCCAGTGTGTCTCCAACTGGGATGGCCTGGGAACCACTGTAAGCCTCTACTGGTGGTCTCAAAATGTAAACAAGGTTTTCCCAATAAACAAAAAGATCTTTTGTATTAGAAGGGTGACACAGCTGAAGGTAAAAAGAGCGGCCAGTGGCAAGCTTCAGGCGGAGCTGCTGTTTTTTACCATTATGGATGGATATTGTTACAAACTTCAAGGGAAACAGTCTGGTTAGCTCTAAGATCTGTGTAGACTTGTGATCTTTTTCCTGGGTAGCAGGGCCATATCTGTCATAGTCATCACAGATAGCAGCTCGTCGGGCCAGCAGCATGACGTCAGGTAGTGTGAGGTGGGGGCTAGTGTGAACGATGCCCACAGTCACCATTCGGGCACGGTTGTGCACGTCAATCACTTCTCCTTTTTTACTGACCTGTATAAAGTCACTCTCAAACACTGGGGCATGCTTGAATATAGTATACTCCCCCTTATACAGTTGTTGCTGCAGTTTCCCCATGGAGGTATTAAACATACCCATTGCAGGGCTGCTTTGGGCTGTGTAAAGTGGTAACTTAGATTGGTTGTTCATGGCCATCTTTTATCAGGACTCCTAGGGGTCCTCCACACTTTACCACCCTTTACAAGGTGTCCTATTTCCCTGGTTTCTCTAGCAAGGGGGTTAGCAGTGGTCTTTTGCAGGCTTTTTTTTTTTTTTTTTTTTAATCTCTGAGCAACTGAGACCAGGGTGGGGGTACTGATTACCAATTGCTCAGTGCTAGAGACAGTTGCACCTGCACCAGACTGTGCTCTGCCTAGAGCATGGAGATATCGGGGTGCACAATGTTAGGGACCCAGTAGATGACAGGGTGCTCAGATGTTGAGTGCAGAAATTGGGGCCCCAGTAGATGTTACCATGTGCAGATGTTGAGGAGCAGAGGTCAGGGCCCCAGTAGATGTCAAGGTGCATAGATGTTGGGGCCCCAGTAGATGTCAGGGTGTACAGATGTGGAGGCCCACAGAGGTCGGGCCCCAGTGGATGTTATGGTATACAGATGTGGAGGAGCAAGAGATCCCGGCCTCAGTAGATGTCAGGGTGCGCAGATGTTGAGGTGCTCAGATGTTGGGGTCCCAATAGATGCAGAGTGTGCAGATGTTGAGGCGTGTAGATGTCGGTGTTCACTTGGAGTGGGGAGGGGCCTCCTCTTGAGCCTGACACACTGGTTTACAATAGCCTCTGTTCTTTTGGATTACACAACCTCACTGCCAATTGTATACGTACTGCTCCTCTCCTCCCAAACCGAAGCCTCCCCCGAGGCTTAAACCACCTCAGAGGACCCCTTTTATCTTCTCCTGCCCATTGTGACCTGTGCCCACCACACACTTTGTCTCTGTTGCCCAACAGCCCCTCCCTCAGAGCAGGGACACTGTCCTCTCCACCTCACCCCACCCGTCCTTACTACACTGCCCTGACTGCCATGGCTCAGCACAACCCCCTGCCCCAGGGACCCACTGAAGGATCTTAATACATATTGGCAAATTGCTTTCAAAAAGGTTTAGGCAAAATTTCTGTTAGGTATGAGTTTAAAATATACACACTCTCTTATCCAGTACTTTTAGTTGTAGCCAATTAGAAGTAATTGTAGACAATTTATCTTGAAGAGAGAATTGGACAAGTTGGTAAATAGGTTAGTACAGGGTGTTTATTAAGGTTTATTGTAGCAAAAAAAGATAATAAATAAGATTAATATCTTACAATCAGGGTTTGGTTAAATAAATTATGGAACATTCTATGATGCAATACTCTGCAGTCATAAAAATCATTATGTAGTTCCCTATTTGACATGAAAAGATATTTCTAATTTTTTTTTTCTTAAAGATAAAGAGCAAATCAAAAAGATTTCAAACAAGTGTTCTATGTGTGGTCCAATTTATATAAGATCATCTGTGTATATGTTTGTATATGGATGTATGTTCAGTGAAATGTTTAAAGGGCTTATCTCCAGATGGTGTAACTTTTATTTTCCTTATACTTTCTATTTTTATTAGGATAATTTCTATTAATGGGAAAAATAAAACTGTTTTTATTAGCAATTTTTTTTACAGCCATGATACATTTTATGTTTTGATACACCCTCACATTGCTGATGAGATTTTAAGCTTTTTCCTAGACATCTCTATGCTGATTATACAGTGAAAAGAGCCTTAAACATTCTTAAACATTCTATTCTTACCGCTATCATATTGTATACGTATAAAAAAAGTCTGAGAAGTTTTGCCAACTATTGTAAATGTTATCAATGCAATAAGATTAAGATATCTTTATTGGCATAATGGTATACATAACACACACATACACATATGTAAAGCCATAGTTTTTGAGTCTTTAGTTTGTTCTATAGGTCAAAACAAACATTTTTCTTCCCTTCATATTGAAATATCTGGTTATTTCTGTTAATATGAGTATTTTCCCTTTTTTATTAAGAAGCCTCTTAACATACCAATAGCAATTTTTACTGGCCTGTTTAAAGTCCTTGTATCTTAATTTCTACTTTATGTCTCTATTACTTATCTTATAATTAGAAAAAACAATAAGCCTAATATACAGTTAGTAATCAAACTAACATTTTAAAAGTATCTCAGTGGTTTTGGTGTTTTTTGAAAAGAATAACTAGCATTGGACACAATAATTTAATTTAGGTGCTTTAAAAAAATAAAGTGAAAATACACCTGTTTTCTTAAAAGTACTTTTATGCCATGCACATATATTACAAACTATTTATCTTAGGGTTCCATTAGAGCATGAGATAATTGCATTGTCTCCAGGGAAATCAGACACTGCAATACTTGTAGGTCCTATGGATTTTCAGAAATTTTTCCAGACCATTCATTAGACCAACAACAGTAGAACTCCTATTATTGGCCTGATAATCATCATGTGTAGCATTCTGGAAAATATATCTCTATTTTCGTTAATCTGGTATAGCTTGTTTTGAACTCCCCTAGCCATTTAGAAAACTACCTTATTAATATTTGCCTCAAAACTTAAGTTCAAATGGCTAAATAAAAATCTACCTGAACCTGAGATTAAGGAATTCTTTTTATGAGAATGCAGAAGCTTTCTGTATGCTTGCTCTTAGAACAGATTTCCATAGTTAGGCATTAGATATTATTAAAATAAATTTATGCTCCCTGTCCTCTATAATAGAGTTGTGTCATCGAGTAAATCATTTAACTTCCCTGGGTCTTATTTTTCTCATCCTTGAAATTGAGATGACTCATTAGGTATCTTTCAGCTTCAGAATAGTTATGATTTTTATGATAGAGATTTAACTTTTTCTCCCCATAATGAAACTACTATGTACTTTGGAAATACTCCAAACAATAATAATGAGTCAAGGAATTATTCAGATCTCAACACCCCTTGGGAATTGTGTGATTCAATATATAGTCTTATTCTGTTGCTGAACTTCTTGCTGAAACTTTTAGAAGAACCAACATTCAAAATGTTAGCTTAGTAATTTGGGCAGTGAATGAGGGGAGTGCTTAAAACAATGTAACTGAAAATATGGGTTAAACATTTTAGACAATTTAATTAATAATGAACATGGCTGTGGTAGGAAGATTAGTTCCCCCAAAAGATGTCCACATCTTGATCTTTACAAGTTGACTCCATGACATTACATGATAAAGATTCTTTGCAGATGTGGTTAAGTTAAGGATCTTGAGATGGGGAGATATCCTGGATTACCCAGGTGGGTCCAGTGTAATCACAATGGTCTTTATAAAATAAAGGCAAAAGGTTCAGAGTCAGAGGGATAAATGATGATGGAAGCAGAGGTTGAAGTGATGATGACCATGAACCAATGAATGCAGGTGGTCAAAAAGCAGGACCTCCCCTGGAGCCTCCAGAAAGAACCAGCTCTGCCAACATCTTGATTTTAGCCCAGTGAGAATCATTTTGGACTTTTGACATCCAGAACTGTAAAAGAATAAGTTTGTGTTGCTTTAAGCTACTGAGTGTGTGGTAATTTGTTATGGCAGCCCCGGGAAACTAATGTCTTGAAAAATACCTACATTGTCACAGTGTTTGTAGAAAGATGGATGTTAAAGGCACTAATGGTGAGGGTTCTGAAAAAAAATGAGGAGAATGGTAGAGAAAACCTATACCATCTTAGAGAATACTCAAATCATCATAGATAGAATGTTGGTAGACATACGAATATTGTTGAAGGTGCTTCTGATAAAGACTGAGTAGTAAATGAGGAAAAGGTTATTGAAAACTGGAAGAAAGGAGGTGTTATACAGTAGCAGGAAGCCTAGCAGAATTGTGTTATATAGAAAGCAAAGTAGTAAGTGATAAATTTGGATATTGAACTGAGGAGGCTTCCAAGCACAGTGCTGAACATACAGCCTGGTTTCTTCTTGCTACCTATAGCAAAAAAGATAAATTGAGTGAATAACAATTTCTTTTTCAACAAGAGCATTCTTTACTTGAGACATACTTCAGAATACATGGTTTTAAAAGATACATATGAAACATTCCATCCAAGAAAAATAGAATACACATTTTCTTCAAGTATACACAGAAGAATCCCCTGGTTAAATCACATTTAAAAAGATATAACAAATATTATAAATTTAAGAGGACTGAAATCATACCAAGCATATTTTCTAGCCACAATGGTACAAAACTAAAGGTCAATAATAAAACAAAGCTAGAAAATCTAACTTTTAAGCAAAAAGAAACCAGGATGTGATGATTGGAGATATTTTCAGCCTGTCCAGATTGAAAAAGAGGCTAAAATTTGTAGATTCACTCTCAAGAAAGTGTGTCCCGGGGAGAAATCTAAAAGTGTGACTAGATAAGTTTTTTTAGTGCCCACGGGATCAAAAAATCAAAGTATTTCATCACACACAGGGCTCTTTGAAGAGATTAGGTATGTATCTCATAGATCTCCTCAGCCTACTCAGCACAATCTAGAGATGGGATTATCGAGGAAAGATCTGTGGAGGAGGCTTTTGTTTAATGGAATGAACCTCTGTGACATACATAAGATACCCACAGGGTCTGTGAGAATGGTATATCAGCAGAGATACTGTCAGTTAGGACTGAAAGGGGACAAGGAGAAAACAAAATAAAAGAAGGTTGTCGGATTTGTAAAGGAATGTATTCTTACAGACAAGAAACAGGCTTATAAAACTATGCAGTTGCAAATATATGTTAACTTTTATTAAATCGGAAGTAAGACTCATAGGACAGGGCTGAGGATGGAGCTGAGAACTAGAAAGGATTATTCCTAGTCCTTGAAACCTAGTGGACTTGGCCTAGTTGGTTTTCTAACTTGCTTATAACTGTTTACTCCCCCCTTTTTCCCCTTTCATTTCTCCCTCTTTGAATGGGTATATCTATAATTGTTATTCTATGCCCATCCTACCATTGTGCTTTGGGAGCAAATAACTTGTTTTCTAGTTTCAAAGATTCACAGAGGAAGAGGAATTTTGCTTCAAGATGGATTATATTCAGAATTTCTCCCATACCTGATTTAGATGATGAGATTTGGGACTTTTGAGCTTATAAGATTTAGATGAGATTCTGAATTTAAATTGATGTTGTAATGGGTTGCGCCTTGGGAGATTGTTGAGGTTGGGGTGAATGGATTTTATAGGTGGATAGATGTGATTCTTTGGGTCCCAGAGGATGGAATATAATAAACAATATTGTCTTCCTCCCTTTATAAATGTCCAGGTTCTAAACTGTGAATATGTTGATTTATATGTCAAAAGGGACTTTGCAGATGTGATTAAGTTAAAGATCTGAAAATGGGGAGGTTATCCTGGATTGCCTATGTGGACCCATTGTAATCATAAGGGTCCTTATAATAGGGAAGATGATATGATGAAGAAAGAGAAAAAAAAATTAAATGTTATGTTGCTAGCTTCAAAGATGGAGGAAGAAGCTATGAGCCAAGGAATGTAGGTGGCCTCTTGAAAATGAAAAAAGCGGAGAACAAATTCTCTCCTAGAGACTCCAGAAGTAACAAGACCTGCTGACACCTTGATTTTACCCCTGTAAAACTCCTTTCAGACTTCGGATCTCAATAACTGTCTGAGAATAAATTAATATTGTTTTAAGCTACTAAGTTTGTGGTTAGTTGTTACAGTGACTAAAGGAAACTAATATGATGACTGTGAAAATGTGGTCAGTAGACATTTCATCTCTTATATACTCATTCAAGGAATGAGCAGAATTGTGTCTATGTCTAGGCAGAAGGTAGGAGTTGCAGGCATTTCCAGAGAAATGTATTTTAGCTTTACTATCAGCATTCATTTGATCTAGGTTTTTATGATTTTATGTAGTCATTTTAATAACTTTCAAAATAATTGCACTAAAACTTGACCATTGGAAAGTCTCCATTTTGTATATTTTTAGGAAACTATTATAATGATGATGATAATAGTGATGTTAAAAATAATATTTAGCATTTAGTGAGTGCCTACCCCATGCCGGGTATGGTGATAGACACTTTACATTCCTTATATCACTTAAATTTCACCACAATTCTATGAAATATTTTCACTTGACCTTGAGAAAATTAAGTTTCAAGAGATTAAGTAACTTGCCCCAGGTTGCTTATCTATAATGTTTGATCTATAACCCATGTGAATACTTCTTTATGAAATTTTAAAAAAAATTTCTAAAGGGCCCAGTTTCTCACAGTAAGTAAATCTGTATATTGTTTATTGTTCAGTATTTTTCACTGTAGCATTTCTCTGTTAAAGAGGATATCAGTAATTACTGATGTCATTCTTGTTTAGTGTATATTCAATTGATATGTCATTTTACATTATGTTTCCAGGGTGGTTGAGCTGCTAAATATATTTATTATTTATTCTACAGATTAAAAAAATGAATGGCTTGATAGGAATCTCAGTTCATTTAGAATCCCTCCACATTTCTCTATTCTTTTATGCATTCATCCACCTATTTGTTTTACAAATGTGTATTGACCACTTGTTACATGCAGGGTATAGAACACTAAACAAAATAAACATGCATCATGCCTCATGTTGTTTTAAATTTTGAGCCAGGTACTGTGAATGGGGATATAACATAAAGATTACATATGGTGTCTGCCCTCATGAACCTTAAAGTTTAGTTCAAGTAATTATCCTGACTGCTATTTATTGGTATAATCATGGGCAAGTAACTTACCCTTTGCTTCCTGTCCTTTAAAATGAGGAGGCTATTTTCCTGTTTATAGGATTATTATAAAGATCTTAAAATACAAACGCAAGTTTCTGTATAAATTCCTTCCTATACAAATGCAAATTGATCTTTTCTATTCAGTTCTGGGCCTCTGAAAATAACACTGGCAATTTTGGTAGGATTTGCAGGTTAAAGAACAGTATGTATAATGCAAACTAACTTCATAATAAGTGCATTAAGATAAGTGTAATATTTATTTGTGCTTAGAAAGTCTGGCAGTACGAGACTATGGACTTTGAAAAACAAACTGAGGGTTCTAGAGGGGAGGGGTTGGGAAGATGGGTTAGCCTGGCGATGGGTATTAAAGAGGGCACGTTCTGCATGGGAGCACTGGATGTTATATGCAAACAATGAATCATGGGACACTACATCAAAAACTAATGATGTAATGTATGGTGACTAACATAACATAATAATAAAAAAAGAAAGTCTGGCGGTACATATGCTATGCAAATACTAGTTAATAATAGTTATATCTAGTAGTTCTATCTAAGGCTTCTATTTCAGGGGGACTTTAACTTCCCACATTATATACTTATATGTTGTTTGGATTATTTATATTAAGCAATCTAATTTTCTAATAAATATTTTATATTTTGTGAAAAAAAATCAATGCCGTGCATTGTAAAAAGTCATGACAATTCATTATGTCACCATGAGTTTCCATAGAATAGTTTGAAAATAACTGCTTGCATCTGTCCTTCATCCATTCCTTCACTGATGCCATCCATTCACTCAATCATTCATTCATTTTTCATATTAGTCTATACCTTTCTAGGCATTTTTGATTCAGTTGTCTTTAATAATTTAAATTGCTATTTAAGAGGATTAGGTAGGGACAGCTGGGAGACACTGTGGGATGAATCGTTTGTGTGATTGTCATTGTATAACTTATTTTTATTAAGGACTTCAGTTATTATTTGTCATTATTGTTTTAAGTCACATTTCCCTGATTATTAGTGAGAAGGAATCTTTTTCCCAAATGCTTAATGGGCATTTATATTCTTCTTGTGAGAATTACATACTTATTATGTTCAACATTTTTTAAAAAGAATTGATTTATAAGTGTATTTTAATACAGTTAATCCTTGTTATTTGTGGATTCTTTACCTGTGAATTTGCCCACTTGCTGAATTTTATTTGTAACCCCCAAAACAATATTCATGGTGATCATTCATGGACATGCTGAGAGGAGTAAAAAATTGGAGTCACTTGATGCACATGTTTCCAGTTGAAGTTGAATAGGTGAAGCTCTGCCTTCTTGCTTCAGCTCTTATCCTGTATAAACAGTTGTCCTTTTCACGGTCTATTTAGTGCTACTTAGATAAAAAGTTTTGTGCTTTTGTTGGGGATTTCACTGTTTGAAAAGACTCAGTAGAGTGCTGAGGTTCTGTCTAGTGTTTCTAGGAGCTCAAGAAGGCTGTGATGTGCCTTCTAAGAAAATATGTGTCGGATAAACTTCATTCAGGCATGAGTTATAAGGTGCTGTTGGCTGTGAGTTCCATCTTAATGAATCTCTCTCTCTCTCTCTATATATATATATAGAAAAAGTTATCTTTAAATAAAATACATATAAAACAAATTATATATTGATCAGTTGATGAAAATGCTGTGACCAGGGACTTGCAGGAACCTAACCCTGTATTTTCCCTAAGAGCAATGTTTCAGTATTTAATTCAGTGGTCATGGTGACTTTATAAAATGAAACTACCACAAAAGTGAGAATTCACTGTATATTCTAGGTAGCAAACTTTGTGAAAAATATTTCAAAAAAATGTTTCTCCACTTCATTGCTTGCCCTTTAACTTTGTTTATATTTCTTTTTTTGTGGGGCAGAAGTTTTAATCTTTATGAAGCAAAAATTTTAAAATACATTTATTTAATACTTCTGGATTTTATGTTTTGCTTAGGCTGACCTTGACCAAATCCATAATTATAAAAATAGCTTACCATATCTTCTTCATATTTATGTATTTTATATATGTATATATATATGTGTGTGTGTATATATACATACATACAGTAGTCTCTCTTTTCCTGTGGTTTTGCTTTCTGTGGTTTCAGTTACCCACCATCAATCACAGTCCAAAAGCAGATGAACCTCCTTCTGATGTATTTGTCACAAGGTCAATAGGAGCCTAACACTATATCACAATGCCTGTATCATTCACCTCATTTTATTTCATCATGTAGGCATTTTATCTTTTCACATCATCACAAGAAGAAGAAGGATGAGTACAGTACAATAAGGTATTTTGAGAGAAAGACCCACATTCATGTAACTTTTATTATGGTATGTTGTTATAATTGTTCTATTTTATTACTGTTGTTAATCTTTCATTGTGCCTAATTTATAAATTAAACTTTATCATAGGTATGTGTGTGTGTAGGAAAAAACATAGTATATATAGGGTTTGGTACTAGTCACAGTTTCAGGCATCCCCTTGGGGTTTTGGAACATATCCCCCATGGATAAAAGGGGACTATTGTTTGTATATATGTATAATTAATTAGCAGGTGAGGAGGAACCCAAAATAAATTACAGAATTAAAATACATATATGTGTATAAATAAATATAGTGTATAAATAATATATAATATAAATATATAACTAATTGTATAGTAAACAAATTTATCTGTATAAATGGATTTATCCATATTTTAGCATGTGTCAAAATTTCCTTCTTTTTAAAAACTGCATAATATTCCTTTGCCTTTGTATATCATATTTTGTTTATCCATTCATTCATCAATGGATACTTGGATTGCTTCTACCTTTTGGCTCTTGCAAATAATGCTGCCGTGAATATGGATGTGCAAATACCTCTTTGCTTTCAATTATTTTGGATATATACTCTGAAGTGAAATTCCTGGATCATATGGTAATTTTATTTAAAAAATTTTTTATGAACTGACATGCTATTTCCCATAATGGCTGTAGCATTTTACATTTCTACCAACAGTACACAAGGGTTCCAATTTTTCCACCTCCATATCAACACTTGTTGTTTTTTTTTTTATAGTACCCATCCTAATATTTGCCAGGTGACATTTCACTGTGGTTTTGATTTGCATTTCTCTAATGAATAAGTGATGTTGAGCATGTTTTTATGTGCTTGTTAGCTGTTGTGTGTCTTCTTCAGAGAAATGTTTATTTAAATTATGTATTTTAAAAATTGGATTATTTGTTTCTTTGTTGCTAAGTTGTAGGAGTTCTTTATATAGTCTGGATATTAATGCCTTGTCAGGTATGTGATTTGTGAATATTTTGTCCCAGTTCGTAGGTTGCCTTTTTCACTCTGTTCATTATATCCTTTGATGCATGTAAATTTTAAATTTTGACAGTACAGTTTATCTACTTTTGCTTTTGTTGCTTATACATTTGTTTCATATCCAAGAAATTATTGTCAAATCAAATGTCATGAAGATTTACCCCATTTTTTCTCAGAGTTTTATAATTTTAGATCTTATGTACAGATCTTTGATAGGGACAATGTCAAATTTAGAGATTAATTAGAATTAGACTTTTTATAATACTGAATCTTCCCACTCAGGAGAATGATATTAATTTCTATGTTTTCAAGTCCCTTTTTATGTTGTTAAGTAGCTGTATAGTTTTTTTACATGTGGTTTTCTACATTTAGTGGATTTTTTATGTTATCTCATATTTGTTTCTATTGTGAGTAAATATTTTTCTAACTGGTTGCTACTGGTAGAAAGGAGAGCTGTTAACTTTTCTATCTTTATTCTGTACCTTGTCATCTTAGGAATCACACTGTGGTTTGTATAAATGTTTAAATTGATTTTCTAGTTAAGAAATTATATAATCTGCAAATGAGAGTAACCATGTCTCTGAATCTTCAATCTTTATAATCATTTGATTTTTTTTCTCTTATTGAATTGATTGGACTCACCATACATCATTAGATAATGGTAGTGTGGACTGAGCAATCTGGAAACTAAAGTCCTCCATACATGTTTAAATAGTGTCTCTAATATGACTCTTAAGTTCTCTTCCATCTCTATTCTTTCTCTTGGAGTTTTGGTTTTGGGCATAGGTTTTACGATCTCAATTTTATTTTATGTGTACTATATGTTAGTTTCTGTGAAAACAAAGGGCTTTAACATTATTATTAAAATACAACTTAAATTATGTTAATTTTCTGTTATATAACTATTTCCATATTAAAGTTTCATAGTTACCTACAAATATTTGATACCTATCATAATACCTGCCTCATAGCAAGCATTCAGTAAATATTGAATATGCTGTGTCACACACCAAAGTGAATCTCAAGCTTACCATATTTCTAAATACATATATCTCTATTACTGACTTATCAACTTTAAGTGGCGTATCTTATTTCTCTGAGAGTAAAAATTTTAGCTCGCTTATATTATCTCTATGTCCAATCCTTCTCCAAATGTTTACTATTTTTTATGAAAAATTTTAGAGGTTTTGGGGGGGTTAGTTGGATGACTTCAAATAATATACTTAAATAAGTTTAAATAGTGGCTACTGGGTGGTTCAGTTGGTTAAGCGTCCAACTCTTGATTTTGACTCAGGTCATGATCTCAGGGTTGTGAGATGCAGCCCTGCATCACGCTCCATGCTCTCTCTCCCTTTTTCTCTGTCCCTCTCCACCCCCACTGCTCTCTCCCTCTCTCCAAAAAAAAAAAAAAAAAAAAAAGTTTAAATAATTCTTTTATATTTCCATGTTATGTTTCATCAATTTTAGGCAGTATTTCTTGACTTTCTATTTTGGAAAGTGAAGATATTAACTCCTGTGTTCTTTTTTTCCTTATTCCTTCCCTTCTTCACCTGCTATCTTTTAGTTGTACTTCTGCTTATATACTGTCATGCTTGTACACATTTATGCTTTATCCTGTGACACTGGCCAAGTTTCCCATATTTTGTTCATAGGCTCACAATGCAAAATTTTAGCCAGTGAATCACGTTACATATTTATGTTTACAAATGGCATGCTGAAATTAAATTTATTTTTTATCAAGACCCTAGGTCCAGTGGAAGGAGAATGTACCTAGAATTAAAATTGAATGGTTTCTCTTTCTTTTGCATTCTATTGATTAACTTAATATCTTGCCATCAGGTACTTTTTTTTCCTATTTGACCATGATATTGGTTAGATTCACCTCATAAACTCTGTAGCTGTCCTGTTGGTCATTTTTTTATCTGCACTTTCCTCTAAAACCTCATGGCTTAAATTTTTCATGTCATGCAGGTTGAGTCATTTAGCTGAGGTTCTGGAGAGGCTCTAGAGTCCAAAACCTTCTTAGATCCTAGTTTCTTATTTCGGCAGCTCTTCAGGCTGAGATCTGTATGCCATCACTTGGCGCTACAAATTGGTACGAGAAAAGTGAGCTGAGACCAGTGTGGTTGATGACCTGATGGTTGCTTTCAATGGGAGTTGCATAAATTGGTACCTGAAAATCTTGGTATACAAATTTCAAGTCTTAATATCATTTTATATAATTTGTTAAAGTCCTGAAGAATGATTTGTTTGATATTCACACTCAGATCCTAAGCAACTCCTCCTCTTTTCCTCTGGATAGATATTAATTAAATTTTATTATCATACCACTATATGGATATATACCATATTTATACCAAGAAAGGTCATGTTTCTATGATGCTAGTGAGAGGTCACCATGTGGGAACATACCACCATAATGTTTACCTAGGTAAATAGTGAGGAAAGTGTGTGTTAACATGAGAAAGAATGTAAATGTAACTCTGGTTATAAATTCTATCATCTCTCTCTTCCTAATGTATATGTTTTGCCTTTAAAGAATATGAGCAGTAAAGGAGATATAAACTTAAAAGTGAATAGGTAGATTAATATCCTTTTGATTGTTTTGTTTCTTTCATTCTAGTCAACCTCCTTTTCTCCTTGTTCAACAGTTTAGTGAAGATTTTCAACCTTCAACTTTCTAGTCAGATCTTTTTCCTGGAGTTTTTAATTGCCTTTCTTTTCCTTGTACAACTTTCCTTTATAATTACCTCATTAAAATTCTAAATTTTATCTTACTATCTATTGATTCCCTCTTTTTTCTTGGATATCTCAATACAAAAATTGTCCATTCTGCTTTGATCTCTACCATTTGCTTTCTGGGTTTGCTCTACAGGAGCAAAACCTTCCATTATTATTCTCATGGATGTCATTCCTTGTTTCTGGCTTTGATGTCTTTTTCTTACTTTGCTTCTTCAATACACTTGAATATATCATTAAATAACTTCTCAAGGCAGTGTTTTGAATCTTTGAATGCTGAAAAGTTTATTTATTCTTCTTTCATATTTGATTGTCAGTTACTCCTCCTGTTACTCTCTCCTCTGTCATACTGAAACTAGCGTGATTGCCAAGAACTGGAACACACATCAACTTTCCAGATTCTGAGCATTTCCATAAGTCCTTTCAGATACCTGAAATGTTCTACCTTTTGTCAACATTTATCAACTCACCCATACATAGGAGGTATAGAAAAAATATTCTTCTCATGCCTTTCAAACTGAAGAGACATATGGAGTCTATATGTAGATTAGGAAAGGGAAAAAGTGAGAAAATGATATTTTCTTTTGAAGGCCTTCTCTGAGGAAAAATGATTATACAACTGAGAGAATTCCTTGGGTTGGATGTGTTCTAAAGAGACATCCTGGATATCCTGTACAGCATTTCTCACAAGCACCATTATAGATGAGAAAACTTAGGTGCAGAGAAATAAATTAACTTGTTTATGGTGGCAGTTAGGAAGTAGCAGGGGTGAATATTCCAAGTCAGGTCTATTTAAACCTAATGCTCAGAACCTCTCCTTTTTTAAAAATCTCTTTATCATTCAATCATGCCTTCTAGGAAAAGAGGATTGTTCCCATTTATGTCTTCAGATGTTTCTTCAACAGTAGTGTGGAAATGGTTTGACTGGGTCTCTCCTCCCTTGGAAAAAGGGATATCTGATGATGTCAGAGATATCAGCTAAATGTTAATGGATCATCATTTCTATTATAAGGATTAAAGAAAATTTCCTTTAATGAAGGTTTAGTGTCTCCATCAAATTCTATTTTGGCTTAAGTTTGATCTTAGCTGCAATTAGAAATGTATTCTATATTTACATTTAGAAATATATTTCATATCTCCCTATTTTTCTCTGCTATTTTAATTATGTAGGTTATTCTTTCTTTACCTGTTCAGCTATTGAATATCTGCTGCTTTCATTTTTAAAGGTGGTTCCTTTTCATATGCTATGGAAGTATAGCTAGGATTCCTTTTTAAGATTTATTTATTTATTTTAGAGAGAGAGAACATGTGGTGGGGAGGGGCAGAGGGAAAGGAATAGTCTTAAGCAGACTCCATACTGAGCATAGAGCCTGACACGGGGCTTGATCTCATGACTCTGAGATCATGACCTGAGTTGAAACCAAGAGTTGGACACTCAACCAACTGTGCCACCCAGACACTCCTTACAATTAGAATTTTTTAAAAAATGGAAATAGCTTGAGATAATCAAGGGAGTCATGTAGACCTCTATGTTTTAATATTAGCTTTACAACTTACTAGGTATATGCCTTTGATAACCTGTCAATACTTTTTCATTATTTTTAAAAGAGGAACTTATACCTACCTTCTGGGGTGATATGAAAATTAGAGAATGTGTTTAAAGCACACGGAACAATGCCAGACACATAGTAGACTCCCAATACATGGTGGTCATTAAATTTTTTTCTCCCTTTAAAAAATAGAAACCATTATACCTTTTAAGAAGTCATCCAGTCTCTGCTTAAATATCTCCTGGGATGAAAGCATGTTTTGTAAAGTTCCAGCTCTAGCAAATATTAGCTGTGGGATTCCGAAAATAAATCACCTTGAGTATTAATTTTATCATTTGTAAAATGAAAATAATAGTACCTACACCCTAGGCTTGTGGTGAGGAATAAATGACATATATTGCTTCTATTAAGTGTTTACAATAGTGTCGAGCACTCAATAAATGCTCAATAAATGTTAGCCAGTTGTATAAGTAGTAAGAATAGAGCACTTACTAATATACTACATACTGAGTCACCTGCTGTATTTTTTTCCACAGCAAAAAATTTTCAAGTTCTTCCTTAAATGTGATGATTAATTATAATGCAATATGAATTTTTAACTTGGTTTAATGAGGGTATAGTCTTATAAGGAGCAACCCATACTAACTACTTACTAGCTACCTATTCTTGTGGTCCCATAATAAATATTTGCTAAATGAATTGTCTGTGGCAGTGGTCTGCAAACTCTCTGAAAAGGGTCAGATAGTAAATATTTTAGGCTTTGATGCCATATGATATCTGCCACATTTACTCAGTTCTGCCATTGTAGCATGTTTTTACAATATGAAAACATATGGTCATGACTGTGTTTTAATTAAACCTTATTTAAGAAAATGGGGTAGTAAGCTGGATTTTTGCTGAAGTTTACTGATCTCAGGTCTATGGAATAAAGAAATTAGATCCTTAATGCTGATAATGAAATTCACATCAATATAGATCTGTTTGGAAATATTTTTGGGAGAGAAAACAGAAAAATGGAAGCTTAGAGACACAGCAAAAATGCAGTGAACCCCCAAAATGCACTCTCCATGCATATGTAACAAGACCCAAAGTTTAGTAAGCTAAACTTTTACGCTCTAAAGCACAATTTCACAGAGATCATTTTAGATGTTCAGCTTAAACACATTTCTCAGCAACTGAAACTAGATTAGAGTTGGTATGGAATCACTATGGATTTATAGAAACTAATTTTGAAATGAGATGTATGCCCTCTCTGGTACGTGCAATGGGTATTTCTTCCAAATGTTAGTGAGCACTAGTTGCTACAAGACTGTTAATTCCATAGGCTTTAAAGTCCAACTTAAATGTTACTTACTTCCTTAAGTCTTTTTTTTCTTACTTCCTTAAGTCTTAATCAATCCTCCTCTGCCAGAAAGAATATCATTTCTCTTAATATTCAACTAATTTATTTTTGACAACTGTAGATTTCTCCCTTTCATTATAGTTATTTACATAGTTATCTGATATCTGTTCTTTTAGGTTGTGAGCTTCCTGAAGGCAGTGTCTGTTTGACAAATGTTTGTTTTCCAGCACACTCTGCTTTATGCTTTGCATGCTGTAGGCACTCAAGCTATGCTTGTTGTCTGAATTTTTCTTTCAGGGCCTTTGTAAGGAAATATGTTGGAATGGTATAAAAAGCATTCTCTCTGACAATCTGAGTTCTAATTCTGACTTGATCACTTGCTAACAATATATCCAACTTCTCTGAATCAGCCTCTGTTTCCTAATCTGCAAAATAAGGATAATTCTAATGCTGCATTATTTTGTGAAGATTAAATGAGGTGACAAATGTCAAGTGCCTAATAGCAAACCTATCACATTAAACATTAGCCTTTGTTATATCTGAAGGATGTACTAAATTGCTCCTTTTGTTTTATCTGTTACACTATTATATAAATGTTCTAAAAATGACTAGTTAATAACATATTAATAAGTAAATGTCAACAATGTGAAAAAGGCAAAAAAACCTCTCTGTTGAGGGTGAATTAATGAAATGTTACATTGTTTTCTGCATCTGTCAACAAATATTTTATCCATTGTTCTTTTTATAGTTACCATAGTAGCAAAAATAAAGCTGTATTTAATTTGAATGAACTCTGAGAAGAAATTCTATTTCTTGTTTTGATTCTGTGGCCACATTGAGACTTCTTTCTGCTTATTAGGCTCCTGCCTTCTGAAAACAGGTAAAATTAACAGCAATTATAAATTCTACCTAATTATACATATAATTATGTAGAAAAGAAAAAGTAGTGTCAATTATCTTTTTTTTTTTAAGATTTTATTTATTTGACAGAGAGAGACACAGTGAGAGAGGGAACACAAGCAGGGGGAGTGGGAGAGGGAGAAGCAGGCTTCCCGCAGAGCAGGGTGCCTGATGTGGGGCTCAATCCCAGGACCCTGGGATCATGACCTGAGCCGAAGGCAGATGCTTAATGACTGAGTCACCCAGGCACCCCTGTCCATTATCTTTTTATAGTCTATTAAAGACTAGTACATATTTTACACTGAAAAGGAGAAACAACCTTAAAGAGATGAAAGATAATCACCAACCTTGTTCTTTTCTTTATTTCTGGCATGTTTATGTGTATAGGTATGATAATGAACCACAACATTTCTGTGAGACCCTGTAATCCAGCACTGCTCAGGCTTAAGAATTTTATTTTTATATTGATGTTTCAACATGAATTTTATAATTTCCTAAGTCTAACTTGTTTTCACGGTTCTTTTTTTATACTTACGGTCACTTTAAAATATATTCTTATATATTTTGTTTTTCTTCACTTTTAAAATGATTTTTTTTCACTAAGTTTAAACACCTCCATAATACCTTGATATTGGGGCACATGATAAGATTAATTCTGGGGACATTGATCATTGTCTAGCATCCCAAAGGACCTGATTTTGTGGACCATAAGAAACAAGTAACATCATTATGCTTCCTTTTTCATATTGCTCTGCTTAATAACATGCTGATATAGAAGAAAACAGATCATAATATAGCCAATATAACAGTTTGATAGACCATAAAGAAAGAATCCTTTGACTGAAGACGTTAAATGCCCTAATTTCAGCCATTCCTCTGGAGGCTTGAGTAAGAAGCTGCCTGGCATGTGGCAGACCAGATCATGGAACCAAGTATCCACCCTCTGCAAGGAGACTTTCTGATCTAATCTCATTATGCCTCAGCTACCACTAGAAGTCAATTCTCTCAGGTCATCTATCCTTACCCAAACTCTTATCCTTTTATTGCTGTCGTTGAACTCATTTCCCATCCCTTCCCTTACTCTCTACTGTCTGTGATAAATAAAACCCTTATATTCTCATCCTCCCCTTGTGAATGTTTCTTCATTTCTTGGCTTTACTTAGTACTTACATTTATTTGCATATATATTAATTTATATCGGCTGCATTGTTACCATGATATTAGTTAAGACTGGAATCCAACTGTGTATGTTTATATAAAGGGCCCTAAACCAAAATTTGTGCCATGGACAGCTACTATTCTCATCATTCACTTTCTTTAGTAATCATCCCTTCAACATTTATTTATTGTTTTCTTGCTATATATCAGATATTGTTTTAAGTAAGGAGGACACGATGGTGAAAATTTTGCATTCTAATAAAGGAGTCAAATAATAGCAAGTAAAGAAATAAGCAAGAAATTTTGATAGTGATAAATGCTGTGTAGAAAAAAATTTAAAGGCGATGGAAATGAGTGATAGGGACAAGAAATAGATGGCAAATTAAACTGTGTAGTCATGGAAGGCCTCCTTGGGAGGGTGACATTTGAGTTGAGACCTAATGTCAGGAAGCAACCAGCCGCATGAAGAACTCTGTGTTGGGCAGAGTGAAGCACAAGGGTAAGAGGGGCTTACCCTTAAAGGGTAAGTCAAAGGGTAGAGGGGCTGCCCTAGAGTGATTTAGGGGAAGTGTCAGAGATTGAGGTCAAAGTTGGGGCCAAATTTTACTGGGCTTTGTAGATCTGGGTAAAGAGTTTTGGCTTTATTCTTATTCAAATTGGAAGTCATTAGAAGGTTTTAAGCAAGAGTTTATGTGACTTAATTTTAAATTAAAAAAAATCACTCAGTATATGCCTGCCTGGTTATATTAAATATGTATCTGGGTTCATATGTATTTGTAAAGAAAAATACCCAAGCAGAACACTAAATTATCAGGAATTTTTGGTGGGCTATAGGGCTAGATTCAGAGAAATCTTAGTACCTTGAAATAAAGTGAGATTTTGTTCCCTGGCTTGTAAGTTAGTAGCCTACATGGTAAATGTTCTGTTTTTTATTATTAAAAGTATTATGTGCTTTTTCAGAAAAGCAGGAAAATGAGGAAAAGTATTAAAAAAATTGATAATCATACTGTTCAAACAAAACAATTTTCATGAATTTCTTGATTTTTTTTCTATTCAAGTGTGGGTATGCATGTATACATACATATATAATTGTCATCCAATTGTATATACTCTTTGGAGTTCTGCCTTTTTTACTTGGCAAACATTTTCCATATGTTCATTGTTTTTTTTTAAATTTTTTTATTGTTATGTTAATCACCATACATTACATCATTAGTTTTTG
>NW_027397076.1:10155150-10432453 GCF_003265705.2 Callorhinus ursinus
AAAAAAAAAAAAAAGCCATGAATCTATGTGCAGTATTCCCCTAGCACTGGAGTTTTCCCATTCTCCTTGATCGATCAACTTGGTCTTGGCTTGTTGGCTGTTTGTGTTGATCTTCTGGGGGAGGGGCCTGTTGCTGTGGTTTCCAGATGTCTTTGCCGGAGGCGGAATTGCCCCGCCCTTGTCGGTCCGGGCTAAGGAAGCTGCTCCGGTTTGCTCTCAGGAGCTTTTGTTCCCTACAAGCTCTCGGTACAGCTTTGGAGGATCAGGGCAGAAATGGTGGCCTCCCAGTCTCCACCCGGAGGAGCTGAGAACTCGGGGCCCCGCTCCTCAGTGTGCCCCCAGAGAAAAGCAGTCACTTCCGTGTCCCTGGTCTCCGGCCGCACTCCGTGCTCACCGGCCTGTGATCGAGCGTTGCTATCTCTGGCACCCGACCCCACACGGAGTCTCCAAACCCAGCAGATCCCTGCAGTGCGTTCCCGCACCGCTCCTCCCCGGGAAGGAAGGGGAGTCTCCCCGGATCTGCTGCTTGTTGGGTCCCTGCTGGAGGAGCCGTGCCCCGACTGGGCCGCGGATCACAGTTTATGGCCACCCTGAGCTGAGAGCCCGCGACTCTGCTCCGTCTCTGCAGCCGGCTTCCCCGCTCTGATACCTGGGAGCTCTGGCGCACTCAGGCACCCCTGGTCTCTCTGTGACCCCAAGGGTCCTGAGACCACACTATCCCGGGAGGATTCCACCCGCCGCTTAGCCACTGCAGCGACGTCCCTCCGCCGAGCCAACTTCTAAAAGGTCCGATTTTGTGCTCCGCGGCTCTAGCACTTGCCAGAAGCGGCCGGCGGAGGCCCCCTCCCCCGCCATCTATCCTCCCGAATATCGCCTCGGATTCACTTCTCCGCACGTCCTACCTTCCAGTAAGTGGTCGCTTCTCTGTTCAGAGAGTTGTTGCTACTCTCCTGTTGGATCTCCTGTTGAGTTCGTAGGTGTTCAGAATGGTTTGATCCCTATTCAGCTGAATTCCTGAGACCAGACGAAATCTAGGTCTCCTACTCTTTCGCCATCTTGCTCCGCCCCTTACACCAATCTGTTCATTGTTTTTATTTTATTTTATTTATTTTTTAAAAGATTTATTTATTTATTTATTTGACAGAGAGAGACACAGCGAGAGAGGGAACACAAGCAGGGGGAGTGGGAGAGGGAGAAGCAGGCTTCCCCCGGAGCAGGGAGCCTGATGCGGGGCTCGATCCCACCATGACCTGAGCCGAAGGCAGACGCTTAATGACTGAGCCACTCAGGCACCCCTGTTCATTGTTTTTATAAGCATTATTTTTAGGAGATGTTGTATCACTAAGAGATGGACACATTGCTGAAGAAGTAATTTTCAAGATGGAGTACAAGGATAGATAAGAATTCTTCCCTTTCATTGAAGATTCTTTAGATTCTTTGATATTCATTTTCTAGTAAACTGGGGAAGACCAAAACATAGCAGCATTTTATTTTTCCTGAGGAAGAATTAATTCAGAGAGCCAAAAGGAATATTTTCAGTCTCTTTGAATTATGGAAAGCTTGGGAGTATTACTATTGATTTGAGATGAAGAGATAAATAATGAGACATGAGTGAAACATTATAGAAAACCATAAACATGATCACTTCAGAACATGTTTCAGTGTAAACAAACACAGTAGAGAGATCTGATAGAGATCCCACAAATGTGCTACATTTATAAAAAAAATCAACTTTCAAAAAAATTGAAGGAACCCATGTTTAGGAATAGTTACCTGTGAATATAAAGAAAGTGGAAATTCTCTACCAAGAATGGCTTCTTTACTCAGAAATGGAGAATTAATTTGATTAGCTTCACTGAAAAGGAAGCGACTAATTCTACTTAGGAAAAGCAGGTGGTAATGCTACAGAGAAATTTCTTCAGTTTCAAGGATGCCATGCTTTACTGCAGACACTTGAGTTAAACGGAGGATATACACCCTTAATACACTGACTTTGGCTCTGGGCTATCACTGGACAGAGCTTGTTAATCCATCTCTTGTAGGGCCCCTCTGCTTTTCCTTCTTTTGCAGCCTCCCTCATTGAGTGAACTGCATTTCTGAGGTAACTCTTTTTATCTGCTTTACTTCCCACAGCTGCTTAAACCATGACAAGCCAGAGAAGTAGGAAGTGGGCAGCTTTTTCACATTTAAATACTATGAAATATAGAGAATAATGCCCTAACAACTTTTCAAATGGAACACAGTTGGTTTTAAATACATTAGAGATTTATTGGTAAATTCAGGAATGTAGCCACATATCTTGCAAATGTGTAAACGAAAGAGAAGTTTATAGTTGATTTTGTCCTAAAAGTTAAATCAGCATATTGAAAGGGGTAAGATAAACAAAGAATGAAGCATAGTGCTATGCATATCGTTAAGTGCTCAAACATTACAGACTCTGGAGCTAGTCTTCTACGATTCAAATCCCATCTATATTTATTTCTTATTGGCTGTGTGACTTTGGGCAAGTTACCAAAACTCTCTATGTCTTGGTTTTAATATCTGTAAAGTGAGATAATCATAGTACTATCTCATAGGGCTGTTCTGAGAATTAAATGAGTGACTATATGGAAAGTATTTAGAGCTATACTTGGTACACAATGAGTCTTCGATGTGTTAGCTACTGTTTTGTAGTGGTAGGTGTTATTGAAGAAGTCATGCATCATTTCTGTGACACAAAAGAAAATAAAATAAACACTATGTCAAAAAGAAATATAGCAGAAATCTTTTACCTTCATTAAAATGAATGTTATTCCAAGGGGGGCCTGACTGGCTCAATCGGTAGAGCATGCGACATCTTAGGTTCATGAGTTCAAGCCCCATATTGGATGTAGAGCTTAAATAAATAAATAAATAAATAAATAAATAAATAAATAAATAAATAAAATGAAAGTTATTCTTATTTAATAAGAATTTTGAATTTCTGGGTTTTTTTTGAATGCATACATTTTATGGATTTACATTATTTTAGGCTTAAGAAAAGGATCTGTTAGATTTCAGATCATGTTCCCAAAATCCAGCTAAATACCACTGGCAGTTTTTTCAAACTGACAAATTTGTTCTAATCATCTTGTTTAAATGAGTATCATGAATACTAAATATATAGAATATTTTTCACACTACTGAAATACAATTAGTTTAGACATTCAGAACATTTAAATGAGAACTTCTCATGTGTGAAAAATTAAGTTACTGATGATAGGAATATCAGTTAAGTTATGAAATGAATTTCTTATAGAATTTCACAGACTGATACTTCACTAATCTTGCTTTAAATAATAAATTCCTGGGACATACATTAAGTATGATGCATGCCTTCTCCAATCATAGAAAACTTCCTTCTGAATTATTTTTTTCTGTGTATTACCAAATCAAGTATTCTGCTTCTAATGCCTTCATTAAAGCTGATTCTATCACTGTTTTTTTAAAATCTCAAACTGGGATCAAAAATGATTTTATAGGATCTTTGTTGTAGTTCAATTCATCTGAGATTTTATCTGAGACCAGCATATCTCAGACCTAGTATCAGGGGCAGCTGGTGCTGTTTGACCGATCACAAAAGGCCCCAGGTTATTTGCTATCAGATTCAACCTTTTTAATTTTATAAACAAGGAGACAGTTAAAGAAATTTAGGCAGGGTGATAGATCAGCTCTGGATATTCTTGAAATACATGTGAGTGTGTGCTTTTTAAAAACTGGCATTTTAGCCATGATGGAGAAACTTTGAATTGCAAAGTGATGGTTATATTAAATGTGTTTTATATACATATCGAATGAGGCATGGAGGAGGGGTGGGATTAAGAGACCTGACTTTGGGTCAGCTCTGCTGCTCTCCATAGTGTCTCATCTCAACAGCTATTTAACTGCTATGACTTTCATTTAAAAAAAAATCTGCAAATTAAAGTATTATACTAGATCAGCATTTCTTAAATGGTGTGATTACCAGTTCTGATTCCCAGTCTGGGGAATGCCCAGCGGCCATTACTGGCATAAATGTTCCATGGTCACATCTATTTCTGAAATTGAAGAGGTTTCTTTCCTACTGAACTTCTTGGAGTTGATGTGTATCATATGCATTTCCAAGAGGGGGCAGAGAACAAGCAGATTTTCCTGAGCTTAGGTAACTACAGAACCTGTTTTGTAGTAACACCATTTTTGGAATACCATTTGTGAAATCCTGAGCTGGATTATTTTATAGATACCTTCCAATTCTGATTCTATTGCATTTGCTAATATAACTTTAGTTAAATTGTGGAATATAAAGGCATAATCATTAATATTCTTGACTTCTTTGAAAAGAATTCTATAATAAAAATTTCTGTTTTGTGTTTTCATTCATTGTCACAAGCCTGTGCCCAGCTGGCATCTCTGATATAAAAAGACTGAATCTTATAAATTAACTTTTCAAATTAGGATGCATTATTTTTTGTGTAAAGCAAATTGTACTTGTAAAATACCACAAAAAGCAATCTCCTAGTTACTTTTCTGCTTTTCCTAAATGCATTAATATAATGAGATACTGTGAAAATTAAGCTAAAGATACAATCTTATTCTGGAAAATGATCTTTTTTTTCCCATACAGTGTTAAAATTTGAGAGAGAGGGTAGTTATTAAAGGAAATACAGCAAGGAAGTCTCATTTATGAAAATAAAACTGTATTGGTAAGAAAGAGGTGGAGATTTTAATTGGAAAAGTTTACACAGAATAAAAAGTTTGATAAAAAGATCATAGGCTAGAATAAAGGGCTGAAATATATTTTGGAATCTGCCTATAGATGATCTTTATCATTCTCTCTATTGAGATCTATCAGACACTGGAACTACAGTAAGATATTGTATGCTGACTCCATCCAAAATGGCTTTTAATCCAGTTAGAGGCATAGAACAGATACATAAAAGAAAGGACGTCATTTGCTGAATTCTAATTTTTATAGTTATGGTGGAAATATTGAAGAGGCATTATGACTGATAGCTGACGTGTTCCTAGCAAATTTCCAAAAATTAAGTATAACTTAAGCTGAAGACTGAACTTTGAATACAGAGAGGAAGGAAGACATTTCAGGTAGAGGGTGGGATGTGAGAAGGTAAGAAGGAATTCTTATATCTTACAGGAAACAATTCATAAACCATTTCCATTGAGACAAAGGATTTTGTACTTGAAAAATAGAAGTGATAAAAATAGGGCTGGAGGTGTAGGTAGGGAATTTGGAGGGAGTTAGAATTCCTTCAATTTTCTTAAGCTTTAATTTAGATTAGATTAAGAAAACTTACTTAGAAACAGTTTTTGACCCCATTAAGTTTTGAAATCCTTCTGAGCTCACTGTGTGTCTTGACATAAGTGACTGTTGCCCCCTGGGGCAAATGGCTGAGATATTGTATCTCAGAACAGGAATCTCTGGCCCAGAACAACACATCTATGAGTAGTGATTTGTTGACCACAGAACCACCTGCTTGTCAAATCCTCAGGATCCAGTCTTCCTGTAGCTTTTTTGTTGTCTGTCTCTGCCTGGTGCTCCTTTCTCAACAACATTTATTGAGTGTATCCTGTGCTTTCATAAAGATGATCATCTCTTTATTCCCTTCCCAGCAGCACAAAAATGCTACAGTAATGTGATTTGGCTTTATAAGAGAAATGATGTAGGGCTTCAGCATTCATGGGATAGAAAAATTTTAGGAACCACTGGGCTAGGGTAATTTTTCATCATCCATTCCCTAGAGGATTCATGTAAGTAATCATTTTTCATTTTCAAAGCCTTTTAGGATTGGTAGTTCTTTCAGCATTTATAAGGTCTCTAGCACCAGGACCCTAACTACATATCATCAGTCACAAATAGAACACTAAATGTTCTGTTTTCTCTGATGTAGACTTTAATAAGATAATTTTCCAAAATGGTACAGTCAGTGTCTAAAGAAAATTAGCTAATTAGATACAGACTACGTAGCCAAAACTCAACAATGACCAAGTTGAAGCATTTGTGATAGCATAAAAATTATGAAGGAATTGCCTTGAAACACATTGGACTAGCAATCAAAGTAGTTTCTACTAAAATCGAGTTATTGACAATTTGATAATTTAGCCATACTCATGGCCAACGATCCCTAATTCTAATTTCTAAACGTAAATATACACAACTAAATTTAGAAATCCTTCTCTTGTACTCCAGGCTTATGTATCCAGTTGTCTACTGGTATCTCAATTTGGATGTCACACAGACATGTCTAAATCAGCATGTCTGAAGCCAAGCTTCCTACCTCTCTGCACCTCCTCCAGCATTCCCTATCCTCAGTTACCTTCCATACCATCTACCCTTTTGCCAAAACTGGAAGTTTAGGAGTTACCCTAAATTACCCCCTTGTGTTTTTCTCTGCATTCAGTCAATAATAGTCATATTTGTATCTTATCCATCCCTTCCTTTTCTCCCTGAGTAATTGCTAAAAGTCCTTTTTTTTCTTTTTCCAAATTTTTATTTTATTTTTAAAAAAGATTTCATTTAAATTCTGGTTGGTTAACATATAGTGTAATATTAGTTTCAGTAGTAGAATTTTGTGATTCATCACTTACACATAACACCCAGTGCTCATCACAAGTGCCCTCCTTAATACCCATCACCCACCTAGCTCATCCCCCCACCCACCTTCCCTCCAGCAACCCTCAGTGTGTTCTCTATAGTTAAGTGTCTCTTATGGTTTGCTTCCCCCTAAGAGTCTGTTTCTTAGTTTGCCTCGCTCTCTCTCTCTTTTTTTCCCTGTGCTCATTTGTTTTGTTTCTTAAATTCCACATATGAATGAAATCATATGGTATTTGTCTTTCTCTGACTGACTTATTTTGCTTAGCATTATACTCTATAGATCAATCCATGTTGTTGCAAGTGGCAAGAATTTTTTCTTTTGATCTGTGTGTTTTTGTGCCAGTACCAAACTGTTTTGATTACTACAGCTTTGTAGTATATCTTGAAATCTGGAATTGTGATATCTCCAACTCTGTTAATTTTTTTCAAGATTGCTTTGGTTATTTGGTGTCTTTTGTGGTTCCATACAAATTTTAGTATTATTTGTTCTAGTTCTGTGAAAAGTGCTGTTGGTACTTTGATAAGAATTACATTAAATCTGTAGATTGCTTTGGGTAGTATAGCTATTTTAACAATATTGTTCTTACAATCCATGAGCATGGACTGCCTTTCCATTTCTTTATGCTGTCTTCAATTTCTTTCATCAATGTTTTATAGTTTTCAAAGTACAAGTCTTTCACCTACTTGGTTAAGTTTATTCCAGGTATTTTATTATTTTTGGCGCAATTGTAAATAGGATTGTTTTCTTAATTTCTCTTTCTGCTACTTCTTTATTAATATATAGAAATGCAACAGATATTTATTGATTTTGTGTTCCACAACTTTACTGAATTCATTGATCAGTTTTAGTAGTTTTCTGATGGAGTTTTTGGGGTTTTCTATATATAGTATGTCATCTGCAAATATTGACAGTTTTACTTCTTTACCACTTTGGATGTCTTGTCTGATCGCTGTGGCTGGGAACTTTCAGTACTATGTTAAATAAAAGTGGTGAGAGTGGACATCCCCCTCTTTTTCCTGATCTTAGAGGAAAAGCTCTGTTTTGTTTTGTTTTTTTTACCATCGAGTATGATGTTAGTTGTGGGTTTTTCATATGTGGTCTTTATTATGTTGACATATATTTCCTCTAAACCTACTTGTTGAAAGTTCTTATCATGAATTGATATTGCACTATGTCAACTGCTTTTTCTGCATCTATTGAAATGATCATATGGTTTTTATCCTTGTTGATGTGATATATCACGTTGACTGATTTGCAAATATTGAAGTACCCTTGCATTCCAGGAATGAATCCCACCTGATTATGTGGGTGATTTTTTTAATGTATTGTTGGGTTCACTTTGCTAATATTTTGTTGACAATTTTTGTGTCTCTGTTCATCAGAGATAATGTCCTGTTGTTCTTGTTTTTTTCATAGTGTCCTTATCTGGTTTTGATATTAGGGCAATTCTGGCCTCATAGAATGAATTTGGAAGTTTTCCTTTCCTCTTTTATTTTTTGGAATAGTTTGAGAATAGGTATTAACTCTTTCCTTAAATGTTTGGTAGAATTCACCTATGAAGTCACCTGGCCTGGGGCTTTTTTGTTTGTTGAGGGTTTTTTGATTACTGATTCAATTTCATTGCTGGTAATCAGTCTGTTCAAAGTTTTTATTTTTTCCTGATTCAATTTTGGGCGGTTATATATTTCTCAGAATTTATTCATTTCTTGTAGGTTGTCCAGTCTGTTGGCATATAATTTTTTAATAATATTCTTTTATAATTATTTGGATTTCTGTGGTGTTGGTTGTTATTTCTCCTCTTACATTTCTGATCTTTTGAATTCCCTCAGTTTTTGGTTTTTTTTAAAATGATTCTGGCTAAAGATTTATCAATTTTTGATCTTTTCCAAGATCCAGATCCTGTTTTCTTGATCTGGTATTTTTCTAGTTTCTATTTTGTTTATTTATGCTTTAATCTTTATTATTTCCTTCCTTCTACTGGTTTTGGGTTTGTTTGTTCTTTTTCAAGCTTCTTTAGATATGAGGTTAGGTTGTTTATTTGAGATTTTTCTTGCTTCTTGAGGTAGGCCTGTATTGCTATAAACTTCCCTTAGAACTGCTTTTGCTGCATCCCAAAGATTTTGGACCATTGTATTTTCATTTTTACTTGTCTTCATGTTTTGTTTTGTTTTGTTTTGTTTTGTTTTTGGTTTCCTCTTTATTTTCTTGGTTGACCCATTCATTGTTTAGTAGCATGTTATTTAACTTCTATGTATCTATGTTCTGTCCAGATTTTTTCTTATGGTTGATTTCTAGTTTCATAGCATTGTAGTCAGAAAAGATATATGACATGACCTTGATATTTTTGAATTTCTTGAGACTTGTTTTGTGGCCTAACATATAATCTATTATGGAGAATGTTCTATGTGCAATTGAAAAGAATGTATATTCTGCTCTTTGAGGATGGAATGTTCTGAATATATCTGTTAGAACCATCTGTTCCAATGTATCATTCAAAGCAACTATTTCCTTATTGATTTTGTGTTTGGACAATCTGTCCACTGATATAAGTGGGGTGTTAAAGTCCCTTACTATTATTGTATTATTATTGATTACTTTCTTTATGTTTGTTATTAGGTGCTTTAATGTATTTGGGTACTCTCGTGTTGGGTGCATAAATATTTTGTTATATGTTGTGATTGGATTCCCTTTATGATTAGATAGTGTTCTTTGTCTCTTTTTACAGTCTTTGTTTTAAAATCTGTCTTGTCCAGTAAAGTATTGCTACTCTGGCTCTCTTTAGACATCCATTTCCATGATAAATGCTTTTTCCATCCCCTCACTTTCAATCTGCATGTGTCTTTTGATGTGAAATGAGTCTTTAGTCGACAGCACATAGATGGATCTTTTTTAAAAAATATTTTTAATTTTTAGAGAGGGAGTGGGGGGGGCCAGAGAGTGAGGGACAGAGAATCTTAAGCAGGCTCCACACCCAGCATGGAGCCCAATGTGGGGCTTGATCTAACAACACTGAGATCATGTCCTGAGCTGAAATCAAGAGTCAAAACCTTAGCTGACTGAGCCACCCAGGTGCCCTTAGATGGGTCTTTTTTATCCATTCCATCACCTGATGTCTTTTGATTGGAGCATTTAGTCCATTTATATTCAAAGTAACTTTTGATAGGTATGTGTTTATTGTCATTTTATTACTTGTTTTATGGTTGTTTTGTAGTTCTCTGTTCCTTTCTTCTCTTGCTCTCTTCTCTCATGGCTTGCTGGCTTTCTTTAGCGATATACTTGGATTTCTTTCTCTTTATTTTTTGCATATCTATTACTGGTTTTTTATTTGTGGTTACCATTAGGTTTATATATGACATCTTCTGCTTATAGCAGTCTATATTAAGTTGATGGTCACTTAAGTTTGGACCCATTCTTTACTCCTCTCCCCCCACATTTTAGGTAATGGTGTCATATTTTACATTCTTTTCTTTTGTGAATACTTTGATTGATTTTTATAGATATACTTGATTTTACTGCTCTTACGCTTCCTACTTTTCTTCCTCCTTTTTATGGTCTTTCCTTTCCACTCAAAGAGTCACATTTAACATTTCTTGTAGGGATGGTTTAGTGGTCATGAATTCCTTTAACTTTTGTTTGTCTGGGAAACTCTTTATGTCTCCTTATTTTCTGAATGATTTCCTTGCTGGTTAGAGTATTCTTGATTACAGGTTTTTTTTTTTTCTTTCAGCACTTTGAATATATCATGCTACTTTCTTCTGGCTTGGATGCTGAAAAATCAGCTAATAACTTTATGGGGTTTCCTTTGTATGCAACTATTATCTTTTTTCTTGCTACTTTTAAAATTCTCTATTTAACAGTACTTTTTGCCCTTTTAATTACTATGTGTCTTGGTGTGGACCTCCTTGGGTTGATATTGTTGGGGGCTCTCTCTACCTCCTGGATCTGGATTTCTGTTTCTTAGCCTAGATTTGAGAAGTGTTTAGCTATTATTTCTTCAAGTAAATTTGTTGGCCCCTTTTCTCTCTTTTCTCCTTCTGAGATCCTGTAATGCAATGTTATGGCACTGGATGGTGTGGCTGAGTTCCCTAAGTCTATTTTCATTTATTATTATAATTTTTCTCTCTTTTGTTCAGCTTGTTTTCCATTACTCTGTCATCCAGGTTGCTGATCCATTCTCCTGCTTCCTGTAGTCTACTACTTATTCCATCTGGTGTATTTTAAATTTCAGTTCTTGAGTTCTTCATCTCTGGTTCTTTTTTATGTTTTCTATCTCTTTGTTAAGTGTCTCACTGAGGTCCTCCACTCTTCTGACATCCAGTGAGTATGTTTATGACCATTACTTTAAATTCTCTATTGGGCATATTATTTATCTTTGTTTTGTTTAGCTCTCTTGTTTTGTTTTTGTCCTGTTCTTTGATTTGGGACATATTCCTCTGTCTCCTCATTTTGTCTAACTCTGTGTCTGTTTTTATGTGTTAGGAAAGTCAGTTATGTCCTGCCCTTGAATGTAGTGGCCTTATGAAGAAGAGGATCTGTAGTGCCCAGTGGTGCAATGTCTCATGTTTGTCAGAACCTGGTGCTTCAGGGTTGTCTCCTATGTGTGTTGCATGTACCCTCATGTTGTGGCTGACCCACTTTTGCCATCATCCCAGTTGCCTCTAATGGCTCTCTTTGCATGTTGTAAACAGGTTTTGGTCCCAGTATTGTTAGTGGGCCAGTCTGGGGCTGCCTTGGGCTTCAGTTGAGTCAGACCAGGCATTTTCCAGAGATGCAGTAACATAGAATTGCAGGGCACTTTCCCTGTGTTTTCCCCTGAGAAGCTTTCATTGGTGGGTGGGAACTGCAGTCAGACCCAATGTCTGGCCCCTGCCCACTGCTGGGGCCACAGTCCAACTGGTGTATGTGTGTGGTTATCTCCCCCTCACCCTAGGGCAGGAGTCACTTTGGAATGGAGATGGCCCTTGTTGTGGCTGCTTCCATGGATGGGCTCTGGCCAAGGGTGTATTGATGGAGACACATCTGCAGGAGAATACAGGGGTGGGGTGTGGTGTTAGCAAGGTTTCTGCAAGTTCGCTGTGAGAGAGGACCTGGAGTCACTTTAGAAAACTGCCACAGAGCTAAAGGGCATGGATCCACAGAAGTGTACTCTTAGCAAGGCAGGTGGAGAGGGTTTACACCATTCCCAGGTATCCATGTATCTGAGCTGGCTGGCAAAGGAGGGAAATGGCATTTGCCAGCTCTTTTTTCCCTGGAGAAGTCTCCCAATGAGTAGTCTTCCAGCCCCTTCATCACATGATGTGAGATTAGTAAACAAATTTCCTTCCCTATACCCCAGAGATCTTTTCAAACTGCTGCTTCTATGCCATATCTCCACAGGTGTTGTTTCTTGTGCTGTCTCTTTAAGGGTGGGAAGTCAGTTTCCTCTCACCCTTTAGCTCTCCCAGAGCTGAGCCCACTGATTTTTAAAATTCCAAGTGTTAAACTCTGCTCATTGTAAGAACTCAAGAAATTAGGCCCCTCTGGTTTTCAAAGCCAAATGTCATGGGGATTCATCTTCCCCATGCAGATTCCCTATGCCTCAGTGCCTGTTGCAAGGGTCTATTTCTTTGCCCTCTTTGAGCCTGCAGCATCCTTCCCTCCTGTGGATGGTCCCGTGTATCCCTTTAGCTCCCAATCATGTCTCCATCCTCCCTACCCTCTTATGTGTGGCCTCTTCTTTGCACTTAGCTGTGGAGAATCTGTTCTGCCAGTCTTCAGGTCGTTTTCTGGGTTATTTACACTGATTTGGTTGTTATCTAGGTGTATCTGTGGACAGGTGAGCTTAGGATCCTCCTACACTGCCATCTTCCCTGGTTTTCAGAATGGAGAGTTATTTTTATACTAAGTGCCTGGCCAATACTTTGATTAGTACTTAGTGGATAAATGAATAAAATGTGTCTTTTACCATAAATCTTGCTATTTAATAATTTTTCTCTTACTTGGAACTCTCCACATACCCAGTTTTGTTTTCCTTCATTCTCTAAAGATGTGACACTATAGTTTTTATCTATAGAATGTGGCAGCATATTAGCTTTGATTTCTATAATCGAGTTCTTATGGATATAAAACTCAGATTATAATTGTATTATAATTCTATAATTGATTATAATTCTTGGTAGGAACATTAACTATGTCTTTCAACTTTGTATATGATTCAAGAGATCCACATTTCCTTGCCCTTATTTCACTTTATATTGGGTTCAGAGGTAGGCCATATGAGGGAATTAAAAGAAAAAGTAATTTAACATTTAGTTAAAACTTAACTGATGTGTGCAGCTCATTTGTATGGCTTTGAAATCAGAGGCCAAGAAGTATAGAATTATTCAGTTTTATTTAACAGATGTGTTCTATCATCTGCCTCAATCTCCATTTTATAGGGCCCATTTGACATTTTTAAATGTCTAGCCAAAATGATTGATACCGTTCACCAGAGAAATCTATTATTGTAGAAATCGTTTCTGGAAATTGTCTTAAAATAATAATGGTCATTTTTCCCTTAGGAAATTTAAATGCAGTATTACTTTGTACACCATACTATTGCATGTGCCTTTTAAAGAAAATGAAGTATTAGAGAGAATGTCTTACATGATTGCTTTAAAGAACAGAAATATATAGAAGAAATACTTGACAGGCTGATGACTGGAATATAATCTTAAGCTTTGTTTAGTCGAGTCTCCAGAAAACTCTTTGTTTTTAAGGGAGTATGTTCAAGTTTCCTTAAACTATTTAGTAAAAAAATATGATGTGATGGTGTGTGTTCATTTAATGTACTATGTTGTAATTATCTCTTTACTTCTCTCTCTTGTTCTGTCTGACATTAAATGCTTTAAGGGCAGAGATTATGCATTGTTTACTTTTTTATACCTACTACTTAGCAGACTCTCTGGTACATCATTGGTCATTGGGGAATACAATAAAAGACAGCACTAACTGTTAACAAGATTGTGGAGAAACTGGAACACTCATGCATTGCTGGCAGGAATATACAATTGCACAGAGAGTTCTGTAAAATAGTTTGGTGGTTTTTTAAAAAGTTAAACATAAATTTACCATATGACCCAGCAATTCTATTCCTGGGAATCTACTCAAGAAGAATGATCCCACTCTTTTCTCTACAGTATCCTCTCTTGGTTTGTCCCTTGTCCTTCACTCCCAACAAGATGCATGCCTTCCTACTTCTCTTTTTTGCCCTAAAGTAATCTAGCTAAATTAAAGATCTACATGGGTAAAGTCTAAAAGCATGAGCAGGAAGTGGCATTTTTATACATAAGAATAACATTTGCTAATACACATTTTATCTATGAGAAAATTTTGAGAAAATATCTAATGTACATTTTTGTGCTAGACATAGTTAAATTTGATCTCATGATCTTACAGCTGCATCATACTTCAAAGACTAAAATTACATAAAATATAATTTAAAGACAAAATTACATAAAATATAAAGCTACTATACTGAGTTGAATAGCATTCCTCAAAATTTGTGTCTACTGTAATCTCCAGAATGTGACTTTCCTTGGAAATAGGTCTTTGTAGATGTAATCTTAGTGAATATGAAGTTGTACTGAAGTAAGATGGGTCCTAAATGCAATATGAATTGTGTTTTTGTAACAAGGGAAAGGACATAGAGAGACACAGGAAAAAGGTTCATGTGATGACAGAGTCAGAGATTGAGGCAATGCCAATGCAAGCCAGTGAACACCAAAGATTGCTGATACCATGATAAGTTAGGACTAAGCAAAGAAGAATCTTTCCCTAAAGCTTTTAGAGGAAGCATGGTTCTTTGACACCTTGACTTCATAACTGTGAGAGGATAAATTTCTGCTGTTTTAAGCCACCCAATTTGTGGTACTTTGTTATGGCATTGCTAAAAAGCAAATATACCTACATTTATTAAAAAATAACTATGCATTTTTATTCATATCAAAGAGTCCAGTAAATGACTTGTTTTGGCAAGGAAGTTTCTGGCTCTAAAATTATTTCATAACTAGACTTGGAGGTCAACAACTTCTATTACAGAGATGCCATGCATCTATTTAAATTGATGTCATAAACATCTACCAAAGACTCAAACTGGGTTGATCATTGACACTTAAAAAAATTTATGCTGTAATTTAGAAATTGGTGAGAATGTTTTCTAAGATTAACTTACTGGTAGAATTGAAAGATTACATGTTTATGACTTTCAACACAATAAAAGATGTATGCCATGTATATTATGCACAAAGCATATGTGTTTTATCTTAAAAGTGTTAAAAGGTGTCACATAAGGACATTTTCTAATCCAGGTAGATTTGCTTGAAACCTTGTCCTTTAATGTGAGTTAATGAATGGGATCATATAGTGTAGAGAAGATCATTTTTTAGCTTACGTTTTAAAGGCTCTTTCTTCCAGCTGGTCTAAGAATTAAATTGACATCAGACAGATAAACAGGAGAAAATAAACTTTAATTTAAGATGCATGAGAACCCCACAATCATGAAAGGTTCAAAAACAGAAAGGTAAAATGAGGTATATATACCATCCTAAGCTAAGGAATGAGATAGGGGCTTGGGGCTCCAAAGGGGAGGATGACAATTCACAGTACACTAAGAGTAGATGTTTGGTAATTAGCTATTTGGCCTGACATACAGATATGTCATTCAGATAAAATTTATCTCTGGTAATAACTCTAATTCTGGGAAAGACCCCCAATTTGGTTTCCGCTAAGTAGTTAAGGGAGAGGTAAAAAGTTTCTCTTGAGCCTGCAGGGTCTCAACTGCCGTCAGCTCAAAAGTTGTACATGTTGGGGAGACTTGCTCTGAACCCCTTCAATAATTAAAGGAAGAATCTTGGAATGCTTAGCTAGACTATGGCAGTGCTAATTTGTTAAATTGAACATAATCAGCTTTGTATTTTCTTTTTTTTTTTTTAAAGATTTTTATTTATTTATTTGAGAGAGAGAGCACATGAGAGGGGGGAGGGTCAGAGGGAGAAGCAGACTCCCTGCTGAGCAGGGAGCCCGATGCGGGACTCGATCCAGGTACTCCAGGATCATGACCTGAGCCGAAGGCAGTCGCTTAACCAACTGAGCCACCCAGGCGCCCTCAGCTTTGTATTTTCTAAAATAATGATACATAATAATATTGATAGGCTTTCTCATTTTTTGGAAAAATTGTTTTGCATATTTCAGCATTTAAAATGAGATATTTATCTCATTAATTTTTGTTTTTTGCTAGGAAAAGAATTTTTAAAATACACCAGCAGTTATACTGTTTCTATACAATTTTCTAATAAGACCAGAGTAGATGCTCATTAGAGTTTCTCAAAAACAGTTGTATGTATTGCAATGGGGAACAAACCTGTTAAGGTTCTTCCAATTATATGTCCTATGTTGTATTGGCAACTGTAACCTCATAGGTTTTGGGACCTCTTAATTTAAAATATTTACAACAAAACCAAATATTTCAAAGAATCAATTTTCAGTTTATAAAGTCCTTCCATCTAGATTTCACTGAGTTGACTTATTTAATCCTCATATGACTATATGAGTTAGGTATTAATGTCTCTACTTCACAGGTAAGTAAAATTGAGGCTAATTGTTATGTGACTTGCCCAAGTGGTGGAACTCTTATTTGAGCCCAAGTTTGCACCAAAATCTATGTTCTTTCCAGAATAACATATTACCTTACCTAATTTGGATTCACTTAAGGTTAGCTTAAAATCACTGGACTTTATGTAAAAGATAAGAATTTGAATCTTGACTCTTCTGTTTATTAACTGTGTAGCATTAGGCCTGTTCTCAACCTCAATTTTATCTATAGTAATCATAGTAACTCCATTACTTACTATGTGCCACCTGTTCTAAGCACTTCACAGTTATTGATTCATTTAATCTTTATAACAACCCTATGAAACAAATAAAACCCCATTTTACCCAAGAGGAAAATGAGATGAAGAGAGTTTAAATAACTTGCTCAGTCACAAACTACTCAGTGACCGAGCATCAAAGCCTATGTGCTGTGCTGCCTGTGAAGATGGAGATAAATACCCATCATGCAGCTGGTCGTTAGCATAAATGCTGCTATGTATGTAGGCACTTTGCAAACTGGAAAGGACTATAAAAAGACTAGATATTACGTATAAGAATGCTTTATTTATTTTTTTTAAAGATTTTATTTATTTATTTGACAGAGAGAGACACAGTGAGAGAGTGAACACAAACAGGGGGAGCAGGAGAGGGAGAAGCAGGCTTCCAGCAGAGCAGGGAGCCCAATGTGGGGCTCGATCCCAGGACTCTGGGATCATGACCTGAGCCGAAGGCAGACGCTTAATGACTGAGCCACCCAGGCGCCCCAAGACTGCTTTATTTTTAACTGCAGAAAAATGTCAGGGTAGGCAGTTTCCTCATAATAGTTTTTATGGAATTTAAATACTATCATCAAATCCTAATCAAAGTGATATATTTCTTGAAATATTCTTTGAAGCAATGTATGCATTTTGCTTCATTTAACAAATAAAAGTAAATGTGAACGTTGTCTGCTGCTAGTTTAGCAATTTATATTTTATAATTTCTTCTTGATTATTCGAGTTGCTTTAAGGATCGTTTGTTGAAGTCAGTGTTTTTTTTTATTAATATGCTAGTATTTGCATGAGAAGAATTCTTAAGTATTTTAAGAGTTAATTATTTGCTACAGTGTGGTATTTATTGCAGAGAACATCTGTTTCTTTTTGATGCTTAACTATTTCATTAATGAGATGATTTTAGGTATTCTTCATAAATTGTCTTGCTAGACTTCTGAAATTCAAACATTTTTCAATAAGACTAAAATTCTGAATTGCCAAATTCTGGCTCCTGTTGTCTATATTTGGTCTCTAACAACCACAGTTAATATTTTCTTTGATTATTGTAATGCCACTTCGCTTTCTGAGGACTTGCATAGTCTATTATCCTTTTTCTTCTTCATTATCATCTTCATCTTTTTTTTCCCCTTCTCTTCCTCCCAGCCCCCTCCATGTCTTCTTCTTCAGTTCAAACTATTGATAGCCTATATTACAAAAGCTCTTTCCTAATTTCTGGCCAAGGATAAAGAGAAAAATAAAAATTTTTTCACTTCTTTTTCATTTCTGATCTCTGTTCAGACACTAGATCAAATACCCCCTTTGTGTTTTGGGGTAGACAGCAGAATGAAATTCTCTCACACTCAGTAGTGAGTTAATAGTTTCCCTCCATGTGGTGCTTTGTCATGACAGTATCATTCACTTCAAACTCTAATACTTTTAGAAATCATAGTCACATGTTTCTAGTTGTTAAAGACTATTTTCTTTGCTTTAGATCATTGACTAAGGTAGTTCTAATCATAGTCTTGCTAAAATGAACAAAGCTAAGATCTCCCAGATAGGAAAAATCTTCCTCCTAGTAATAAAGCCACCATTTATATTAGTATGAACAGAGGGCCAGTCTTAAAGTATAATAACATGCTCTACTTATTCACAGAGGTTTTTTTGGAAATGTGAATCCATTTGCAATCCATTTGAGTGTTAGTTCAAATAACTATACACATTATTTGTTCTATTTATGAAACGTCATCATAAATAGGAGGATCTGTATTTCATTTGTGTGGGGGAGCAAGACTTACTGGCTTTGACTGAGACTGCACGATGCCTCCTTCTCCTTGACAACCCCTGTCAAATTTGTACTATGCTTCTGATCTGGGCATGGAATGGTAAAGAAAATTATTTCTTACCCTTGTGAATGGAGAGAACAAGGTTAAGTGACTTATGATCTTAATATACTTAATATGGACTAAAAGTATTTAGCAATCCTAAATGTTTTGGAGGCAGGACACTTTTACTCCCTTAAGAGTTTTCTAGTAATTCCTAGAAGGTACTTGTTGGATTGATGAATAATTTTAAGCATTTTGTTGCAGTATAAAAGGAAGATTCACCAAAAAAGATTTTATATGTAAGAATAGATTATTTTAACCAACTACAAAATGTATGAAAATAACACTTATGTGTCTGAAAACTATAGTCATGGTTAATTTGACCATCAGAATATTTTTTCCTCCTTTTTATGCTGGAAAGAAATCACTTGTGTTTCTGAGATTTTAAGGCAATAAATAACATTAAGTTTTTTTTATTATGTTATGTTAATCACCATACATTACATCATTAGTTTTTGATGTTGTGTTCCATGATTCATTGCTTGCGTGTAACACCCAGTGCTCCATGCCAAACGTGCCCTCTTTAATACCCATCACCAGACTAACCCATCCTCCCACCTCCCTCCCCTCTAGAACCCTCAGTTTGTTTTTCAGAGTCCATCGTCTCTCATGGTTCATCTCCCCTCCCGATTTCCTCCCCTTCATTCTTCCCCTCCTGCTATCTTCTTCTTCTTCTTTTTTTCTAAAATATAATGTATTATTTGTTTCAGAGGTACAGATCTGTGATTCAATGGTCTTGCACAATTCACAGCGCTCACCATAGCACATACCCTCCCCAATGTCTATCACCCAGCCGCCCTATCCCTCCCACCCCCACCACTCCAGCAACCCTCAATTTGTTTCCTGAGATTAAGAATTCCTCAAATCAGTGAGGTCATATGATACATGTCTTTCTCTGACTGACTTATTTTGCTCAGCATAATACCAGTTTCATCCACGTCATTGCAAATGGCAAGACTTTATTCCTTTTGATGGCTGCATAATATTCCATTGTATATATGTACCACATCTTCTTTGTCCATTCATCTGTTGATGGACGTCTTAACTCTTTCAACAGTTTGGCTATTTTGGACATTGCTGCTATAAACATTGGGGTGCACGTACCCCTTCAGATCCCTACATTTGTATCTTTGGGGCAAATACCCAGCAGTGTAATTGCTGGGTCGTATGGTAGCTCTATTTTCAACCTTCTGAGGAACCTCCATACTGTTTTCCAGAGTGGCTGCACCAGCTTGCATTCCCACCAACAGTGTAGGAGGGTTCCCCTTTCTCTGCATCCCCGCCAACATCTGTCGTTTCCTGACTTGTTAATTTGAGCCATTCTGACTGGCGTGAGGTGATATTTCATTGAGGTTTTGATTTGGATTTCCCTGATGCTGAGCGATATTGAGCATTTTTTCATGTGTCTGTTGGACATTTGGATGTCTTCTTTGGAAAAATGTCTGTTCATGTCTTCTGCCTATTTCTTGATTGGATCATTTGTTCTTTGGGTGTTGAGTTTAAGGAGTTCTTTATAGATTTTGGATACTAGCCCTTTATCTGATATGTCATTTGCAAATATCTTCTCCCATTCTGTCGGTTGTCTTTTGGTTTTATTGACTGTTTCTTTTGCTGGGCAAAAGCTTTTTATCTTGATGAGGTCCCAATATTTCATTTTCGCCCTTGCTTCCCTTGCCTTTGGCAATGTTTCTAGGAAGAAGTTGCTGCAGCTGAGGTCAAAGAAGTTGCTGCCTGTGTTCTCCTTTAGGATTTTAATGGACTCCTGTCTCACATTTAGGTCTTTCATCCATTTTGAGTCTATTTTTGTATGTGGTGTAAGGAAATGGTCCAGTTTCATTCTTCTGTATGTAGCTGTCCAATTCTCCCAACACTATTTGTTGAAGAGACTGTCTTTTTTCCATTGGACATTATTTCCTGCTTTGTCGAGGATTAGTTGACTATAGAGTTGAGGGTCCATTTCTGGGCTCTCTGTTCTGTTCCATTGATCTATGTGTCTGTTTTTGTGCCAGTACCATACTGTCTTGATGACAACTTTGTAATAGAGCTTGAAGTCCAGAATTGTGATGCCACCAACTTTGCTTTTCTTTTTCAACATTCCTCTGGCTATTCAGGGTCTTTTCTGGTTCCATACAAATTTTAGGATTATTTGTTCCATTTCTTTGAAAAAAGCGGATGGTATTTTGATGGGGATTGCATTGAATGTGTAGATTGCTCTAGGTAGCATTGACATCTTCACAATGTTGGTTCTTCCAATCCATGAGCATGGAAAGTTTTTCCATTTCTTTGTGTCTTCCTCAATTTCTTTCATGAGTATTTTATAGTTTTCTGAGTACAGATCCTTTGCCTCTTTGGTTAGATTTATTCCTAGGTATTCTATGGTTTTGGGTGCAGTTGTAAGTGGGATTGACTCCTTAATTTCTCTTTCTTCTGTCTTGTTGGTGTATAGGAATGCCAAGATAAAATGTTAAGTGAAAAATGTATAGTATGTACTTAATAAGAAGATTACAATTTTGAGTATATATGAAAGTTGTTTATGGACATGATTGATGAGAAAAAATGCACAGAAATAATAACTTAGTCGCTCATTCCTTCAGTAATCATTAATTTCAAACACAGACATACACACACACTTTCATTTACTATCTAACTTCTTTAAAGTTATTTAGTCCTTACTCTATGGAGTTGATGGTCTAGTGAGAAAAGTAAATTTATACGTCATTGGAACAAAATGTCATATATATTCATTTTTGTTTGCTTGTTTCTTATCTGTCTCCATTATAATAGCCAAATCCATTGTGGTAGCGATCCTATTTATTGTGTTTATCACTGTATTCCCAGCATCCACTACACAGTCCAGGAGCATAAATATTTAATGAATGTAGAGGAAGCCCAGATACTAAACAGAAGAATATTAGTATGAGGACCTAAAATAATATAAGAAGTTTGAAAACCTTTTGGAGGGCAAGTGTCATTTAAAATAAGGCCTGAAGGATGAGTAAAAATTAGCCAGGTGAACAGAGTTGGGAAAACTGTCCCAGGTGAAAATGGCTATAGATAAAAGGAAAATTGTTAGATGAGTTCATAGAGGTAAACTAGTTATTTTGGGTAAATGTTTATAGTCAATTTCTTTTTCAGATTTTCTTCAATAAGCATGTATTTTTGTGGTAATCAGAGAAACAATATTCTGAACAAAAGAGATTTAAAATCTCTGACTTCTTGGGGATCACCTTGACTCTCACTTTGAATTTTCTCTGCAGGTAACATACAATACTGAACAAATTATTGCAAATTCAATGTTGTGCTCTAGGAGTATCTCATATTTCCTCCTAGACTTTAACTCCTTTAGGTCAATTATAATTTTTCTTTCCTTTATTTTATATCTTCCATAGCACTGGTACTATATCATATACCTAATATGTATTTAAAAGCTGGTTAAACAATTTATAGATATGAATAGTAATAGAACCCATAAATCCCATAATCCTGATTTTATGATCCAATGGTCAGTTACTATTCCAATGACTTTCCAGAACTAGTCCCAGAGGGATCAAAGAGAACTCTTAAATTTCCTTTTAGATATCATTATTGAAGAAATCTCATTTGATATCAATACTGTGAAAATAAATAAGGAAACCCTCATTTAAATGAGCACTGGCTGTTATATGCAACTAATGAATCACTGAACACTGCATCAAAAACTTATGATGTACTATATGCTAGTTAACTGAACATAATTAAAAAAAAAGGTATAGGCACAATGAGTAATAACAGTTTAAATTGAAAAAAATAAAAAATAAAATGGAGTCAGGGAACCCTTCAGGAAACCCTCATACACTACCACTCCCTATAAAAAGCATACTTGGCATTCCCCAGTGTGAAGAAGCTAATTTTACACACCTCGGCAGAAGGAAGAAAAAATTTCTCCTTGCCCCACAATAGCCCACCCAATGAGAAACCACCACACTTAGCCAATGAGAATCCATCACCAACCTGAACTCTTCTAAAGAGCCTCTCCCAACTTCCTCCTTTCCTCCACAAAAGCAAGCCCCTCTGTGATCTCTGAACTCGCCTATGATTTGCCATAGTTCGCTTGTCCTGAACTGCAATTCCTCTGCTATGCCCTAATAAACTCCTTTTACTGGGAAAATAGCTGGCTTTTTTTTTTTTCAAGATCAACAATACTTTGTTCTTGAATTGGAACAAAACTTAATGTTACTGGACTCTTGGGGGGCGGAGCAAGATGGCAGAGGTGTAGGAGACCTGGATTTCATCTGCTCCCAGGAATTCAGCTGGATAGGGATCAAACCATTCTGAACACCTAGGAACTCAAAAGGAGATCAAAGAAAAGAACAGCAACAACTCTCTGAACAGAAAAGCGACCACTTTCTGGAAGGTAGGACATGTGGAGAAGTGAATCCCAGGCAATATTCAGGATAGATGGTGGGGAAGGGGCCTCCATCCACTGGTTCTGGCAAGTGATAGAGCAGTGGAGCACACAATTGAAACTTTTAGAAGTCTGCTCCACTGAGGGACGTTGCTCCAGTGGCTAACCAGGGGGTGGAACCCTCTCTGGGACAGTGTGGTCTCAGGACCCTCGGGGTCACAGAAAGCTGGGGGTGCCTGAGTGCGGCAGAGCTCCCAGGTGTCAGAGAAGAGAAGCCAGCTGCAGAGACAGAGCCGAGGAGTGGGCTCTCAGCTTGGGGTTGCCATAAACTGTGATCCACAGCACAGTCGGGCCACTGCTCTTCCAGCAGGGACCCAACAAGCAGCAGATCCAGGGAGACTCACCTTCCTCCCCCAGGATGAGCCTACCAGGAGCACACCACAGGGATCTGTTGGGTTTGGAGACTCCACACGGGGGTCAGGTGCCAGAGATAGAAACACTCGGTCACAGGCTGGATGAGCACGGAGTAGGGCCGGAGACTGGGGAGACGGGAGTGACTGACTGCTTGTCTCTGGGGCTCACTGAGGAGCTGGGCACCGAGTTCTCGGCTCCTCTGGGGCAGATATTGGGAGTCCGCCATTTTCACTCTCGTCCTCCAAAGCTGTACAGAAAGCTTGCAGGGAACCAAAGCTCCCGAGAGCAAACCCGAGCAGATTGCTTAGCCCGGACTGGCAAAGGCGGGGGAATACTGCCTCTGGCAAAGACATTTAGGAACCATGGAACAGGCCCCTCCCCCTGAAGATCAGCAAGAACCGCCAGCCAAGACCAAGTTTACTGATCAATGAGAATGGCAGAACTCCAGCGCTAGGGGTATACTGCGCATAGAATTCATGGCTTTTTTACCGTGATTCTTAAGTCTTTCAAAGTTAATTTTTTTAACTCTTTTTTTAATTTTTCTTTTTCCGTTTTTCAACCAACATCTTATCAATCCCTTTTTTAAAAAAATCTTTTTTATTTTTCATTTTTAGAGCCCTTCTATCCCTTCATAATAGTTACCCTTATTTTTGTGTATATATATATATATATATATATATAAAACATATATATATAAAACATATATATGTGTATAAGTTGTACTCTCTTTAAAATTTTGAGATACAGTTTCTTCTAACAGATCAAAATATACCCTAAATCTCTAGTGTATGGCTTTGTTCTAGTCTCCTGCCTTATCACATTCTCTCCCTTTTTTTTTTTAATCCTCTTCTTTGTTTTTTCAACCAACTTCTTATCAATTCCTTTTATAAAATCTTTTATAATTTTCATCTTTACAATCATATTCCATCCCTTCATCGTATTAACCCTTATTTTTGTACATATATGTTTTTTTTCTTTAAATTTTGGGAGGCACTTTCTTCTAACAGACCAAAATACACCCAAAATCTAGTGTGTGGCACTGATCTATGCACCAGCCTGATCATATTTGATCATATTCTGTTTTTTTTGTTTTGATCTTTTTCTTTTTCTTTCTTTTTTTTTTTCTCTTTCTTTTTTCTTTCTTTCCCTTTCTTTTCCCCCAGTTTCAGGTCTTTTCTGATTTGTTTAGTGTGTATTTTCTGGGGACATTGTTACCCTGTTAGCAGTTTGTTCTCCCATTCATCTATTCTCCTCTGGACAAAGTGACAAGACAGAAAAAAATCACCTCAACAAAAAGAACAAGAGGCAGTACCGACTGCCAGGGACCTAATCAATACAGACATTAGTACAATGTCAGAACTACAGTTCAGAAAGATGATTTTAAAGATACTAGCTGGGCTTGAAAAAAACATGGAAGTTATTAGAGAAACCCTTTCTGGAGAAATAAAAGAACTAAAATCTAACCAAGTCAAAATCAAAAAGGCTATTAATGAGGTGCAATAAAAAATGGAGGCTCTAACTGCTAGGATAAATGAGGTAGAAAAGAGAATTAGTGATATAGAAGACCAAATGATGGAAAATAAAGAAGCTGAGAAAAAGAGAGATAAACAACTTCTGGATCACAAAGGCAGAATTCGAGAGATAAGCGATACCATAAAATGAAACAACATTAGAATAATTGGGATCCCAGAAGAAGAAGAAAGAGAGGGGCAGAAAGTATATTGGAGCAAACTACAGCAGAGAACTTCCCTAATGTGGGGAAGGAAACAGGCATCAAAATCCAGGAGGAACAGAGAACCCCCTCAAAATCAATAAAAATAGGTCAACACCCCGACATCTAATAGTAAAACTTACGAGTCTCAGAGACAAAGAGAAAATCCTGAAAGCAGGTCGGGAGAAGAGATATGCAACCTACAATGGTAGAAACATTAGATTAGCAACAGACCTATCCACAGAGACCTGGCAGGCCAGAAAGGACTGCCATGATATATTCAGGGCACTAAATGAGAAAAATATGCAGCCAAGAATACTATATCCAGCTAGGCTGTCATTGAAAATAGAAGGAGAGATAAAAAGCTTCCAGGACAAATAAAAACTAAAGGAATTTGCAAACACGAAACCAGCCCTATAAGAAATATTGAAAGGGGTCCTCTAAGCAAAGAGAGAGCCTAAAGCAACATAGACCAGAAAGGAACACAGACAATATAAAATAACAGTCACCTTACAGGCAATGCAATGGCACTAAATTCATATCTTTCAATAGTTACCCTGAATGTAAATGGGCTAAATGCCCCAATCAAAAGACACAGGCTATCAGATTGGATAAAAAACAAGACTCATTGATATGCTGTCTGCAAGACTCATTTTAGACCCAAAGACACCCCCACATTGAAAGTGAAGGGGTGGAAAACCATTTACCATGCTAATGGACACCAAAAGAAAGCTGGGGTGGCAATCCTTATATCAGACAAATTAGATTTTAAACCAAATCTCTTATTTGGTTTAAATAAGAGATGAGGAAGGACACTATATCCTACTTGAAGGGTCTATCCAACAAGAAGATCTAACAATTGTAAATATCTATGCCCCTAACATGGGAGCAGCCAATTATATAGTGCAGTTAATAACAAAACTAAAGAAACACATCGACAACAATACAATAATACTGGGAGACTTTAACACCCCCCTGACTGAAATGGACAGATCATCTAAGCAAAAGGTCAACAAGGAAATAAAGACCTTAAGTGACACACTGGACCAAATGGACTTCACAGATATATTCAGAACATTCCATCCCAAAGCAACAGAATACACATTCTTCTCTAGTTCTCATGGAACATTCTCCAGAGTAGATCACATCCTAGATCACAAATCTGGTCTCAACTGGTAGCAAAAGATTGGGATTATTCCCTGCATATTTTCAGACCACAATGCTTTGAAACTAGAACTCAATCACAAGAGGAAAGTCGGAAAGAACTCAAATACATGGAGGCTAAAGAGCATCCTACTAAAGAACGAATGGGTCAACCAGGAAATTAAAGAAGAATTTAAAAAATTCATGGAAACAAATGAAAATGAAAACACAATGGTTCAAAATCTTTGGGATGCAGCAAAGGCAGTCCTAAGAGGAAAGTATATAGCAATAGAAGCCTTTCTCAAGAAACAAGAAGGGTCTCAAATACACAGCCTAACCCTATACCTAAAGGAGCTAGAGAAAGAACAGGAAGTAAAGCCTAAACCCAGCAGGGGAAGAGAAATAATAAAGATCAGAGCAGAAATCAATGAAATAGAAACCAAAAGAACAGATCAATGAAAGTAGGAGCTGGTTCTTTGAAAGAATTAACAAGATTTATAAGCCCCTGGCCAGGCTTATCAAAAAGAAAAGAGAAAGGACCCAAATCAACAAAATCATGAATGAAAGAGGAGAGATCACAACCAACACCAAAGAAATACAAACAATTATAAGAACCTATTATGAGCAACTCTATGCCAGCAAATTAGATAATCTGAAAGAAATGGATGCATTCCTAGAGATGTATCAGCTACCAAAACTGACCAGGAAGAAATAGAAAACCTGAACAGACCTATAACCACTAAGGAAATTGAAGCAGTCATCAAAAATATCCCAACAAACAATGCACAAACAATGAATCATGGACATTACATCAAAAGCTAATGATGTAATGTATGGTGATTAACATAACAATAAAAATTTAAAGAAAAACAAACAAACAAATAAAAAAAAATATCTGAAGAAACAAAAGCCCAGGGCCAGATGGCTTCCCAGGGGAATTCTACCAAACATTTAAAGAAGAATTAATACCTATTCTTCTGAAACTGTTCCAAAAAATAGAAATGGAAGGAAAACTTCCAAACTCGTTTTATGAGGCCACCACTACCTTGATCTGAAAACCAGACAAAGACCCCATCAAAAAGGAAAACTACAGACCAATATCCTTGATGAACATGGATGCAAAATTTCTCACCAAATTACTAGCCAATAGGATCCAACAGTAGATTAAAAGGATTATTCACCACGACCAAGTGGGATTTATCCCTCGGGTGCAAGGTTGGTTCAACGTCCGTAAATCGATCAATGAGATAAATACATTAATAAAAGAAAGAACAAGAACCATATGATCCTCTCAATAGATGCAGAAAAAGCATTTGACAAAATGCAGCATCCATTCTTTTTTTTAAAAAAATTTTTATTACGTTAATCACCTACATTAAATCATTAGTTTTTTGATGTAGTGTTCCATGATTCATTGCTTGCATATAATACCCAGTGCTCCATTCAATATGTGCCCTCTTTAATACCCATCACCAGGCTAACCCATCCCCCAGTCCCCCTCCCCTCTAAGACCCTCAGTTTGTTTTTCAGAGTCCATCGTCTGTCATGGTTCATCTCCCCCTCCGATTTCCCCCACTTCATTCTTCCTCTCCTGTTTCTTCTTCTTTTTTTTTTTTAACATATAATGTATTATTTGTTTCAGAGGTACAGATCTGTGATTCAACAGTCTTGCACAATTCACAGCACTCACCATAGCACATACCCTCCCCAGTGTCTATCACCCAGGCACCCCGTCCCTCCCAACCCCCACCATTCCAGCAACCCTCAGTTTCCTGAGATTAAGAATTCCTCATATCAGTGAGATCATATGATACATGTCTTTCTCTGATTGACTTATTTCTCTTAGCATAATACCCTCTAGTTCCATCCATATTGTTGCAAATGGCAAGCTTTCATGTTTTTTGATGGCTGCATAATATTCCATTGTATATATATACCACATCTTCTTTATCGATTCATCTGTTGACGGACCTCTTGGCTCTTTCCATAGTTTGGTTATTGTGGACATTGCTGTTATAAACATTGGGGTGCACGTACCCCTTTGGATCACTACATTTGTACCTTTGTGGTAAATACCCAGTAATGCAATTGCTGGTCATAGGGTGGCTCTATTTTCAACTTTTTGAGGGACCTCCATAGTGTTTTCCAGAGTGGCTGTACCAGCTTAATGCAGCATCCATTCTTGATGAAAACCCTAAATGAAGTAAGGATAGATGGAACATACTTCATCATAAGGGCCATATACAAAAGACCCATAGCTAATATCATCCTCAATGGGGAAAAACTGAGAGCTTTTCCTCTACAGTCAGGAACAAGACAGGGATGTCCACTGTCACAATTACTATTTAACATAGTACTGGAAGTCTTGCCTCAGCAATCAGACAACAAAAAGAAATAAAAGGCATCCAAATTAGCAATGAAGAAGTTAAACTTCCACTATTTGCAGACAACATGATACTCTATATAGAAAACCCGAAGGACTCCACCCAAAAGTTGCTAGAACTCATACATGAATTCAGCAAAATCTCAGGATATAAAATCAACCTACAGAAATCTTTTGTATTTCCCTACAAGTAGAAAAAGAAATCAAGGAACTGATTCCATTTACAGTTGCACCAAAAACCATAGGATACCTAGGAATGAACCTAAACAAAGAGGTAAAAGATCTGTACTATGAAAACTGTAGAACAGCTATGAAGGACATTGAGGAAGACACAAAGAAATGGAAGGACATTCCATGCTCATGGATTGGAAGAACAAACATTATTGAAATGCCTATACTATCCAAAGCAATATACACATTTAATGAAATCCCCATCAAAATACCACCAGCATTTTTCCCAGAGCTAGAATAAATAATCCTAAAATTTGTATGGAACCACAAAAGACCCTGAATAGTCAAAGCAATCCTGAAAAAGAAAAGCAAAGTGGGAGGCATCATAATTCTGGACTTCAGGCTATATTACAGAGCTGAAATTATCAAGACATTATGGTACTGGTACAAAAACAGATGCATAGATCAATGGAACAGAATACAGAATCTAGAAATGGTCCCTCAACTCTATGGTCAACTAATCTTTGATAAATCAAGAAAGAATATCCAATGGAGAAAGGACAGTCTCTTCAAAAAGTGGTGTTGGGAAAATTGGACTGCCACATGTAGAAGAATGAAACTGGACCATTTTCTTACACATACACAAAGATAAACTCTAAATGGATGAAATACTTAAACGTGAGACAGGGAACCAAAATCCTAGAGGAGAAAACAGGCAGCAACCTCTTTGACCATGGCCATAGCAACTTCTTACTAGACACGTCTTTGGATGAAAGGAAATCAAAAGCAAAAATGAACTATTGGGACTTCATCAAGATAACAATGTTATCTGCTCAGTGAAAGAAGCAATCAACAAATCTAAAAGGCATCCTAGGGAATAGGAAAAGATATTTGCAAAGATGATATATCTGAAAGAGGGTTAGTATCCAAAATCTATAAAGAACTTATCAAACCACCATCCAAAAAACAAATAATCCAATCAAGAAATGGGCAGAAGTCATGAACAGACATTTTTCCAAAGAAGACATCCAGGTGGCTAATAGACACAGGAAAAGATACTCAACATCACTCATAAATCAAAACCTCAGTGAGATACCACCTCACACCTTTGGAATGTCTAAAATTAACAGCACAGGGAAGAACAGATGTTGGCGAGGATGTGGAGAAAGTGGAATCCTTTTGCACTGTTTGTGGGAACACAAACTGGTGCAGCCACTCTGGAAAAATTTAAAAATAGAACTACGCTATGATCCAGCAATTGCACTACTAGGTGTTTACCCAAAGGATAAAAAACACAGAATCAAAGGGATACATGCACCCGAATGTTAATAGCACCATTATGAACAATAGCCAAACTATAGAAAGAGCCCAAATATCCATCGACTGATGAATGGATAAAGAAGATGTGGTATATATACACAATAGAATATTACTCAGCCATCAAAAAGAATGAAATTTTGCCTTTTGCAGCAATGTGTGTGGAGCTAGATGGTATTATGCTGAGTGAAATAAGTCAGTCAGAAAAAGACAAATACCATATGATTTCATTCATATGTGAAATTTAAGAAACAATACAGATGAATATATGGGAAGGGGGGGGAAAGAGAGAGAAGGAAACAAACCATAAGAGACTCCTAAAGATAGAGAATGAATTGAGGGTTGATGGAGAGAGGTGGGTGGGGGATGGGCTAGATGGGTGATGGATATTAAGTAGTTCACTTGTGTTAAGCACTGGGTGTTGTATGTAAGTGATGAATCACTGAATTCTACTCCTGAAACCAGTATTGTGCTGTATATTAACTAACTAGAATTTAAATAAAAATTTGAAGAAGAAAAAAAGTTTATCATGGCACTAAACTCAAGGTGAGCTGAGAGTGTAGAGATCCTAGAAGCAGACCACATACACTGTGCTTACCTCCAGCTAAACGTTTATTTAGAGCATTAAATACTTCATGTAGGAAGGTTCTCAAAAATTCAATATAACTTGTAATTTCTCTGGCAAAAAAAACCCTCAAAATATATATTTTACTGATAGTTGGCCTGAAGTATTTTTACATATAAAAGATTAATTTTTTTCTCTGAACACAAATTTCTAGAGCCCTCTATTAATCATCATAAACTTTCTCCTAGTGTTCAATAATCTTTTTAGAAAGAAGAGAGAAAATGGTTATTTTCCCTCTATAGAATATAGGTGAATCTTTGGTATAAATCATGTGAACTTATATTGAATAACTAGGTTGTTTATTAATTCTAAGAGTGTTCAGCTCAAACCATTTTTATGTGCATTGTAATTTGTCTTGAAGACTTAGTAGTAGCATTCTACTGTTCTTTTTCTATTTCCAGAGCGGAAACCTTCAGATATTTGTTCTTTTGTATTAACTTTGTTTCATTATATTTACCCTTAATATTTCAAGACTTTCTCCACAACAGAAAGGCTAGGCAATACACTATAATATCTGACCCAGTGTATCTTGTACACTTGGCCTGAAGACGTATTTAGTTCTAATCACTCTTTCTCTTCCTTTGGCTACTATCACACTTACCTCTTTTGGTTCCTTCCTTAACTGCTGGACTGGATGACCACTCTTTATTCTTTTAGTCCCTAAATGTGAATATTCACTTCAATTCTATCCCATGGTTTCAACTATTTTCTACCTAGATATTTTTCCTGAGCTATAAATCCTATTTAAACATACTTTATGCTATCAACATCTTGGTCTGGATGCACACAAAGTGCCGCATATTTCAACATATCCAAATGTGAAACTTCTGTTTCCCCCTAAATTGCCCTGCATGATCATCATGCAACATTTTGAAGCTAGAACACTTAGCATTTTCTGTGATCTGCCATTTTCATTGCGATTGCTACTGCCCTAATTTATGACCCATTTTATCTTTACTGATGTCACAAATAAAGTTAGAAAAGACCTTATTTAATATAGAAGTTTGATTCACTAAAATAAAACAATAAAGACTGAACACTATAATAAAGGGTTAGAGATGACATATTACACATTTTAATGAGCAATAATGAGATTTGTAAAATCATTCCATTTTTATTTTTTAAAATATTTTTTAAAGATTTTATTTATTTATTTGACAGAGAGAGCACAAGCAGGGAGAGCAGGAGAAGGAGAAACAGACTCCCTGCTGAACAGGGAGCCCCATATGGGGCTCGATCCTGGGACCCCGGGCTCATGACGTGAGCTGAAGGCAGATGCTTAACCGACTGAGCCACCCAGGTGGCCCAAATCATTCCATTTTTAATCACTTGATCATTAGAAACTTCTTAGTCTTTCTGTTTCCCTCAGTTTCAGTGTCATGACTACATTTATTTTGCTTTTTTGTAGATAATATTTATACTAAGAGGTCTTTTTCTGTATATGATCCTGTGTCAAATTCTGATGTTCTGACTTGTGATTATTGACTTCCACTCTTCCACCATGTCAGTGTCAATGTGATCCTGGTGAGATGGTCTTAAAGTATATTGGAAGAACCCTTCATGTGTCAGCAACCTCTCTTCTCATACAACTGAAGTAGTAAGATTTGAAGCAGAAGCTTCTTTACCTGCTCTACCATTTGTTTTGCTCCTTTTTTGTATTTCTGTTTCTAGCTCTCTCTTTCTAGTTATTCTCAACAGTAACAACTTAGAGTACAATCAAAATCCATTTTAGCTACAGGAAGAATAGTAATATGTTTTAATATACTAAAATTTCACGTAAAAAGAATTCGAATTTGGGAATGCATTGCCGTATCTCACAGGGCTTTGGTTGTCAACCCAATTTTCATATGATTATGCCTATGACATTATAAAATTAAAGTGCCAGTACTCTATTAGAAACAAATTGTTAAATGCCTAATTCACCCCTCTCTTGTTTCCTTTCTTCTCTGTCTGCTCTTCTACCTTATTATTTCTTTGTTGAAGGGCAGAATGATACACCTCATTTTATTTTTTTTCCAGAGAAGGGGGTCTCAAGATATCAATACCAACATTGGCAGGTAAATTTTGAATAGGCATATAAATATAAGGGAGCCAATATATGTGTCAATGTTGTCCTGAAAAATGGTATTACTAAGATATACCCAAATCTATGTCTGAGCTTTGTTTCCTCAACTAAAGTTAAACTCCTTGGGATCTCACAATATTTTTGTCTGTCCTACCACATGGAATATAGCATTGTAGAATATAGGAGTTTCGTAAATATTTGTTGATACATTATCTAACTTCCCTGGGAGTTTTATAAAATTCTGCGTATCTGTAAGAAACAACTTGGTTCTAATTGGGGAGGGGAAGCCCTGAATTTATCTGTTGCTTATCCATGATTTACATAATTTTGTAATTTACTTCACAGTCATTTACTCTAAAAAGTCACTCACTAATGGAGTAATTCTAGTGAGGGAGAAAATTAGAACTTAATCATAAAATAGTGTTATTCATTTATTGGAAATCTAAAGAAGTTGGTGTAATGGGTTTCAAATTAGTCCTATTCATTAATTTATAGCCACTGTATTATAACCTAGCCCACTGAAAATCTTAAATTTTTATAATTAGGGGTACCTGGGTGGCTCAGTCAGTTAAGCACCTGACTCTTGATTTTGGCTCAGGTCATGGTCTCAGGGTTTTGAGATCAAGTACCCCAGCCTCCCTCCCTTTCCATCCCTGGCCCCCACTCTGCCCTGCATGCTCCATGCTCAGCGGGGAGTCTGCTTGGGATTCTCTCTCTCTACCCCTCTCCCTCTGCTCCTCCCCCTGTTAGCATGCTTGCTCTCGCTAAATAAATAAATAAATGAATGAAATCTTTTAAAAAGTTTATAATTAATTATATAATTCCCTTTCCCATTCTATACTCAAGACCTAATTTGAAGAAAAGAAACATTTATATCGTGTTTGTTCGGTTTTTTTTATTACTTAGCTCAAATACCAAGAATACTCAGTTGTATTTTTTTTCTTGCAATAAGGAAAAAAACCCTCATATTTTGATTGTAGTGATTAACTTTGGTGATTCCAAAGTAATGTGGTATATATGTAACAAAAATTAATGTTGTAATCTTTAGGGGATATAACTCTATGTGCCTTAAATCTTAGAACACTTGGTTCATGACAAAGCAGTATTTTTGGTAGTGATAGAATAAGCATTTCTCATTTCTGGAATTAAATGTGTTCCTGCAAAGCTTCCTGTAAATAAAAAAATATGTTAAATATACTACAGGGGGCCAAATATTTCAGAAAAATGTAGAGTGAAATAGTTTTTGAAATATAACCATTGTCACTTTTCTGAAAAGAAATACCAGGCATTAATTTTGGTGCCTGATGCTTTGTTTTTTGTTTTTGTATTGACATGTAATTTAGTTACAATGAAATTCATTAATCATGGTATATAATTTGATTAATTTTGACAAGTGTATACTATATTACTACCACCACATTCAAGATATAGAACATTCCTGTGGCACCTGGGTGGTTCAGTCAGTTAAGTGTTAGCCTCTTGATTTCAGCTCAGGTCATGGTCTTGGACCATGGGACTGAGTCCTTTGTTAGGCTCCATGCTTACGGCAGAATCTGCTTGTCCCTCTCCCTCTGTTCCTCTCCCCACTCTCTCTCTCAAATAAATAAATAAATCTTTTAAAAAAGATCTAGAACATTTCAGATCTATCATCTGAAAGAGTTTCTTTATGTACATTTGCAGCCAATCCTCTTAGTACCAGACTCTAAGCATTCTTTGAGGTTTGCTTTCACTGTAGTTCAGCACTTTTTAGATTTTCATATGAAATAGAATCATAGTGTACATTTCTTTGGGTCTTGGCTTTATTCATTTAGTATAATGTTTTTGAAATTCACATATTTATTAGTTGTCCATTCTTTTTATTGCCAAGTAGCATTGCTTTTTATGGATATAGCATAATTTGGTTTTGTGTGGACATAAATTTTCAACATCCTTGGGTAAATACCAAGGAGCACTATTGCTGGATCATATGGTAAGAACATGTTTACTTTTATAAGAAACTGCCAAACTGTCTTCCAAAGTGTCTGTACCGTTTTGCATTCCCACCAGCAAGGAATGAAAATTCCTGTTTGTTCCGCTTCCTTCTCAGCATTTGGTGTTGTCAGTCTTTTGGATTTTGGCCATTCAGTAGGTATGTAGTGGTTTCTCATTTCTTTATTTTACTGAAATCAGCTTATTCTTTTTCATGGACTATGCCTTGGTGTGTGTGCATGTGTGTGTGTGTGTGTGTGTGTGTTTTAAGTTACCATCAAAACCTAGGTCATTTAGAATTTCTCCTGAATTATCTTCTAGGAGTTTTATAGTTTTATGTTTTACCTTTAGGTCTTTGATCCATTTTGAGTTAATTTTTGTGAAGGGTATAAAGTTTGCATTGAGATTCATTTTTTTTGCATGTTGATGTCCAGTTGTTCCAGCACCGTCTGTTGAAGAGACTGTCTTTGTCCCACTCTGTTGCATTTGCTCCTGTATCAAGGATCAGTTGACTGTATTTATGTGGGTCTATTTCTGTGCTTTCTATTCTATTCCATTCTATTTGTCTGTTCTTCCATGGATACTATACTGTCTTCTTTACTGTAGCTTTATAGTGATTCTTAAAGTAATATCAGTTCTCCAACTTTGTTCTTCTCTTTCAATATTCTGTTAATTATTCTGGGTCTTTTGCTTTTCTATCTAAACTATAGAATCAGTTTGTTGATATCCACAGGTAGTTTGATGGAATTTTGATTTGAATTATGTTAAATCTGTAGATCAAGTTAGGAAGAACTGGCATCTTGATTGTATTGAGTCTTCCTGTCCATGAACATAGACTATTTCTCTTTTATTTAGTTTTTCTTCGATTTTTTTCATCAGAATTTTGCATTTTTTCTCATATAGGTCTTGTACATATTTTATTAGATCATTATATCTGAGTATTTCATTTTGGGGGATGCTAATGTAAATGGTATATGTGATTTTACTTTCAAAATCCACTGTTTATTGCTGGTATATAGGAAAGCAGTTAACTTTTATATATTAACCTTGTATCCTGCAACCTTGCCATAATCATTATCAGTTCTAGAAGTTTTTTGTGAGTTTTTTTGGATTTTCCACATAGATAATCATGCCATTTTCAAACAAGGGCAGTTTTGATTCTTTCTTCTTAATCTATGTACCTTTTCTTTCCTATTTGCATTAGCAAGGACTTCTAGTACGATGTTGAAAAGCAGTGATATAAAGGTCATTCTTGCCTTGTTTATTATCTTAGTGGGCAAATTTTGAGTTTCTCACCATTAAGTGTGTTAGCTGTAGCTTTTTTGTAACTATTCCTTATCAAGCTGAGGAAGTTTTCTTCCATCTCTTGTTTTTTAGAGTTTTTATCATTAGTGGAAGTTGGATTTTATTAAATGTATTTTCTGCATCTATTGATGCATTCATTTTTCTTCATTAGCCTATTAATGTGATGGATCACATTAGTTGATTTTTGAATGTTGAATTGGCCTTGCCTGGGATAAATTCTGCTCGGTTATGGTGTATAATTCTTTTTATACTTTTTTGCATTTGATTTGCTAATATTTTGTTGAGGATTTTTGTGACTATGTTCATGACATTATTGGCCTTTAGTTTTTTTGTTCTCTTTTTGTCTGGTTTTGGTGTCAGAACAATGCTGGTCTCATAGAATTAGTTAGATGTATTCTCTCTTCTTCTGTCTTCTAAAAGAAATTGTAGGAAATTAGTATGATTTCTTCCTAAATATTTGGGAGAATTCACCAATGAACCTATCTGAGCCTAGTCCTTTCTGTTTTGGAAGACTATTATCAATTCAATTTCTTTAATAAATATGTCTATTCCAATAGTCTATTTCTTTTTTGGTGAGTTTTGGCTAGTTGTGTCTTTTGAAGAATTGGTCCATTTTATCTAGGTTATCAAATTTGTGGGCAGAGAGTTGTTCATAATATTCCATGTTTATCCTTTTAATGTTTGTGGGATCTGTAGTGATGTCACCTTTCATATATGATATTAGTAATTTTTGTTCTTTTAAAAAATTTTGTTAACCTTACCAGAAGCTATCAGTTTTATTGATTTTTTTCAAAGAGCCAACTTTTAATTTTGTTGATTTTTCTATAGATTTCCTCTTTTAATATCCATTGGTTTCTGTACCAATCTTTATTGTATCTTTTCTTTTGCTTATTTGGCTTTCGCTTGCTCTTCTTTTTCTAGTTTTCTAAGATGGAAGCTTAGATGATTTATTTTAGCTCTTTCTTCTTTTCTAATGTGTATATTCAATGGTATAATTTACCCACTGCTTTCACTGAATCCTTGAAATTTTGATAAGTTGTATTTTCATTTACATTTAGTTCAAAGTATTTTGAAATGTCTCAAGATTTCTTCTTTGATCTATAGATTATTTAGAAATGTGTTGTTTAATCTCCAAATATTTGGGGGATTTTCCAGCTATTTTTTCTGTTATTGATTTCTAGTTTGGTACCACTGTGATCTGAGAGCAGACATTTGTGATTTCTATTCTCTTAAATTTGTTAAAGTATGTTTTATGGCTTAGAATGTGTGGCCTGTTTTGGTGAATGCCCATGTGAGCTTGAGAAAAATGTGTTTTTGTTGTTGTTGCATGAAGTTGTTTGTAGATGTCTGGTATATCCAGTTGATTGATAGTATTGTTGAGTTCAACAGTCTCCTTACTGATTTGCTGCCTTTTGGATCTGTCCATTTCTGATAGAGAGTGTTGTGAAGTCTCCATCTGTAATAGTGGATTCATCTATTTCTCCCTGTAGTTCTATCAGTTTTTACCTCATATATTTTAACTCTGTATTTTTAGGTACATACACAATAAAGATTGTTAGGTCTCTTTGGAGAATTGACCCCTTTATCATTATGTAATGCTTTTCTTTATCCCTGATAATTTTGCTTGCTCTGAAGAGGTTTTCTTTTTATTTTATTTTCTCAGTGAAATAATAAACATGGCTATTTATTGAGACTGATATGGGAAATGGTGTGCTGGAGGAGAAAGAAGATAATCTGAAAGTCACCTCGGACTTTTTTTTCTCCCAACCATGTTAAGCTGCTTTGTTTGGTTTTAGTCAGAGAGTTAGATTTAGCCAGGATAGGGATTTTTCAGGTAAGTACAATAAGGAAAAAAGAGAATGATTGTGACAAGTGAACATCACTATAAGTTATAAATTCTAAATTATTCCTGGCTATAGGAAAATATGAAGTTTTATTTTATGAGACTAGTATAATGCTGACATCTAAACCCAATTAATATTGTGCCAAAATTTTTAAAAAAATGAACTCTCTCCCATGAATACATATGTCTAGATACAATATTACATAAGAGAATACAGTAGTTTTATCAAAGGATAATGCCTATAGCCTGAGTAGAATCTATTCTAGGAATAGAAGGGTAGTTAAATATCAGAAAATCAATCAATATAATTCATTGCATCAATAAATTAAGTCTCAAAAAAGCTATATTGGTATACCAATAGGTAATGAAAATGTATTTGGGTCTAAATATATTTTCAATATCTATTATGATTTACTAAGATTCCACTCTTTTAAAAAATTTTTATTTGAGTACAGTTCACATACAATGTTACATGAGTTTCAGGTGTACAACATACTGATTTAACATCTCTGTATATACATTATGCTATGCTCACCACAAGTGTAGCTACCATCTGTCATAATACACTATTATAATACCACTGACTATATTCCCCATGCTGAACCTTTCATTCTTCTGACTTGCTTATTCCATAACTGGAAGCCTATAACTCTACTCCTGTTCACACATTTTGCCCATCTCCTCACCCCCCTTTTGGCAACCATCAGTTTGGTCTCTGCATTTACAGGTCTGATTCTTGTTTGTTTATTCTTTGTTTTGTTTTATAGAGTGCACATATAAGTGAAATCATATGGTATTTGTCTTTCTCAGTTTGACTTATTTCACTTAGCATAATATCCTCTAGGTCCATCCATGTTGTTGCAGATGGCAAGATCTCATCCTTTTTTATGGCCGAGTAATATTCCATTCTCTGTGTGTGTGTGTGTGTGTGTGTGTGTGTGTGTGTGTGTGTGTGTGTATGCTACACACTATATCTTTATCCATTCATCTATCAGTAGACACTTGGGTTGCTTCCCTATCTTGGCTATTGTGAATAATTCTGTATTAAACATAAGGATGCATATATTTTTTTGTATTAGTATTTTCATTTTCTTTGGGTAAATACCCAGTAGTAGAATTACTGGATCATATGATATTTCTATTTTTAGTTTCTTGAGGAACATCTATATTGTTTTTCACAGTGTTTTTCACATTCCCACCAACAGTGCATAAGGATTCCTTTTTCTCCATATCCTCACCACTACTTGTTATTCTTTGTCTTTTTTATTCCAGCCGTTCTGACAGGTGTAGGGTGACATATCATTGTGGTTTTAATTTGCATTTCCCTGATGATGATTCAGCATCTTTTCATGTCTCTGTTTGTCATCTGTATGTCTTCTTTGGAAAAATGTCTATTCAGCCCTCTGCTCATTTTTTTTAAACAGGATTATTTATTTTTTTGGTGCTGAGTGGTGTAAGTTCTTTTTATCTTTTGGATGTTAACCCCTTATTGGCATTATTTATAAATATCTTCTCCCCTTCAGTAGGTTGTCTTTTCATTTTGTTGATTGCCAAGAATGGCCAATAATCCCTGTACTGACAGATGAAAGATTATTCCAAAATTGCTGTGAAAGAGAGGAGAAGGCAAGGGGGTCAACACTCAGAGATGAAGACCCTTTGCTCTTCTTTGCTCCCACTTTTATTGGTCCTTCAGGATAATCACAAATCCTTATCATTGGTTCTCAAACACATGATGTGTGACAAGGGGTCTTACTGAAACTAGGAGGATCTGTTTATGGGAAAGATACGATATGCTAATCTGTGTGTTCTACGAGTTCTGCTAAACATAGCCTAAGGGACAATGCATACATCTCTTAGATCACAGGGTGGCTGTTTGGGCTAAGAAAACTTCAGGGAAGGCAACTCCCTTCAGCATTCCAATGGCAGAGTAGTCATGCAGGCCTCAGCATTCCAAAGGCCTACCCCTTCTCCGAAACCTTCCCTTGCAGCGGCCTCTGTGTTACAGCGTTACATTTTAGCAAACCAGGTATTATGGCTGATTTCACACTCTGCATTAACCCCAACAGTTGATGGTTTCCTTTGCTGTGCAAAAGTTTTTTATTTTGATGTAGTCCCAATAGTTTATTTTTGTTTTTGTTACCTTTGCCTCAGGACACATATCTAGAGAAATGTTGCTATGGCTAATGTCAGAGAAGTTACTAGCTGTGTTCTCTTCTAGGACTTTTATGGTTTCAGGTTCAACAATTAGGTTTTTAGCCCATTTTGAGTTTGTTTTTGTGTATGGTGTAAGAATGTGGTCCAGGTTTATTCTTCTGCATGTAGCTGTCCAGTTTACCCAGCACTATTTATTGAAGATATTGTTTTTTCCGCATTATATATTCTTGTCTCCTTTTTTATAGATTAATTGACCACATAAGTGTGGGTTTATTTCTGACCTCTCTATTCTGTTTCATTGATCTCTGTGTCTGTGTTTGTGTCAGTACCATACTATTTTGATTACCACAGCTTGGTAATATATCCTGAGATCTGGAATTGTAATATCTCCAATCTTGTTAATTTTTTTCAAGATGGCTTTGGCTATTTGGTGTGTTTTCTGATTCCATACAAATTTAATATTATTTGTTCTAGTTATGTGAAGAATGCTATTGGTATTTTGATAGAGATTGCATTGAGTCTGTAGATTGCTTTGGGTACTATGGACATTTTAACAGTATTAATTCTTCTAATCCATGAGCATGGAATATCTTTCCATTTGTTTGTGTCACCTTCAATTTCTTTCATCAGTGTTATATAGTTTTCAGAGTATAGATCTTTCATCTCCTTGGTTAAATTTATTCCTTGGTACTTTATTCTTTTTGGTGCAATTGTAAATGGGATTGTTTTCTGTTGTTGTTTCTGTAAATGGGATTTCTCTTTCTGTTGCTTTGTTCTTAGTGTATAGAAACACTACTGATTTCTGGGCATTAAATTTAGTATCCTGCAACTTTACTGAATTCATTTATCATTTCTAATAGTTTTTTTTGGTGGAGTTTTTAGGTTTTCTATGTATATATATTACCATGTCATCTGCAAATAGTGACAGTTTAACTTCATCCTTCCCAGTATGGATGCCTCTTATTTCTTTTTCTTATGTGATTGCTGTGGTGAAGATTTAATACTATATTGAATAAAAGTGGAGAGAGTGGACATCCTTGTCTTGTTCTTGATTTTAGAGGAAAAACTCTTCAGTTTTTTACTATTGAATATGATGTTAGCTGTGGGTTTTCATATATGGACTTTATTATATTGAAGTTTATTACCTCTAAACCCCCTTTGTTGAAAGGTTTTATCATGAATGGATGTTGAATTTTGTAAGACTTCTCTTATGGGAATTTTAACAAGTAGCCTTGATTTGCTTAGTACCATGTTCTCTCTATATATATTTAAGGAAATCTATTTGCTGTCTAAAAAGTTTTATCTGATCAATTTCCTTATCGATAAAATGGAGATTATAATAATGAGTGGAGATAATATGCCTAACTTATGTTATGACTTCAATGATATAGCATGTTCAAAATATGCTGTAAGAATTAAAGTATGATACATAATATATATTTGATATATTAAAATGTAATTATTTGTATAAATTAAAATTTTATACAAGTCTATAATTCCTATTATTATCACAGATATGGGAATTTTTATAATGGATACAAATAATTATATATATCTATAGTTATCTGGGATTATACTCTTACCACCTGAATTTTACCAATTTAATGTTACCTCAAAATCATATTACAGTATGAAATTTTATGTTTATTTTACTAGCCTGAAGTAGTTTCCTTGTTGAATAAGCCTACAAGTACCTAGAATGCAACACTTCAAACTTTGTACACTGTGGTTAAAACTGAAATTTTTAAGCATTCGAGATTTTAACTATTGAATTTAACTGAATTATACATTAGAATTATAAAATTGATTTGAATTATAAAATTGTGTGATGTATTTGAATTATCAGGGTTTTCTTTAGGGCCTATCTGCTGAGTGCCCACTGAATTGCCTGGTATGAGGTCAATCTCATGTCATTTCAGAAAATTTTAGAAAAATGTAGTATGGAAGACAGAACATATATATTTGGAAACTTCAGCTCTTATGTAATAAGTAGCATTTATTTTCAACTTTTAGTAAAATTCCATTAACATTTTTTATTTGATTTTTATTCAAGATTATTTTAATCTAATTGCTGAAAATTTTTATGATTGCTTATTAATATTGAAAATAAGAATACTTGTGGGGCACCTGGGTGGCACAGAGGGTTGAGTGTCTGACTCTTGGTTTCAGCTCAGGTTATGATCCCATGGTCGTGGGATCAATCCCTGAGGCTTCTGTGCTCAGTGTGGAGTCTACTTAAGAATCTCTCTCTCTATCCCTCTGTCCCTTCAACTTGTGCTCTCTCTCTCTGTGAAATAAATAAATAAATCTTTAAAAAAATTGTAATACTTGATTCCTAAACCTTAGAATATAATAACTGTAAGGGGCCTTTTACAGAGAGAGAAACTGAGATCCAAAGAGGTTAAGGTGCTCAGTTCATAGAGCTAGGTAGTGGCAAATCTAATATAAGAATCTAATTTTCCTGATTGTCATTTCATTTCATTCTATTTTACTTTACACCACCACATTCTTCTCAAATTCATCATGTTCCCTAAAGACTGGGCTCCACATGAATATTATGCATATTTGGATTTAATGTGCTTGTTTCTTTTTGGGGGTGGTCTAGAGAACTAGATAAATGCTGTGAAAATTCAGCTTTCACAGGCTATTAGACTAACTCCTAATTCACACGTGAAATGATCACGTTCCTTTGAAAAAATCATTTTCTTAGTGATGGTATTCCACAATGTTGGATCAAATCATTTCAAATAAATGAGACCTCAAAAATCAAGAAGACCTTCAAATGTATACAAAGATATGAAACATGCTTGTGTAGTATATTTGGTCCCTTCTGTGTTTCCTCATCACAGCATCCTCAAATGTTGATTTGAGACTTAGTTAGAAATAATACCACTCTGTACAGACTGAATACCTGAGTCAGACAGTACCTTCTCTTATTGTGAGTCTGACTTATCTGTTAATCATTATAAATACAGAACAGGATTGTTTTTGACCAAAATTTAAATAGCATAGGTGACACCAGTTGTTGAGTCTTTAAGGTCTTTTTTAAGGGTTGGGGAGGAAGAAAGGTGTGGTTAAGCTAGATTTTAAAAACATATCATAACTCACATGCAGTATTTTCAAAAAAGACATTTAGAAAGTTGAGATTTATAATTATAATAACTTACTATTATATTATAAAGTCTTCATCACCTAAAAGTCTGTATAATGGACAGAAGAGCTGTTTTGTACCTTAGTAGTAAACCTAAATTTCTTAAAAATCTCTTAAAATATAAATTTAGTTTGCAATGCTGTATGGGGTTTGCTTTTAAGGAAAGCCTCAGCAATTTTTAAAAATAAATTTGAGTGCTACGGTGAGCGCTGTGAATTGTGCAAGACTGTTGAATCACAGATCTGTACTTCTGAAACAAATAACGCAACATATTTTAAGAAAAAAGAAAAAGAAGAAGATAACAGGAGAGGAAGAAAAGGGGAGTATGTCAGAGGGGGAGACGAACCATGAGAGATGATGGACTCTGAAAAACAAACTGAGGGTTCTAGAGGGGAGGGGGGAGGGGGATGGGTTATCCTGGTGATGGGTATTGAGGAGGGCACGTTCTGCATGGAGCACTGGGTGTTATGAACAAACAATGAATCATGGAACACTGCACCAAAAACTAATGATGTAATATATGGTGATTAACATAACAATAAAAAAATAAAAAAAAAACTGAAAAAAAAATAAATTTGAGAACTACTTGGCAAGATGCCTAACAAGCTCTATTTTATCTTCTTTGAAAAATATGATTTTTATTCATATTTTGATAGATTTATTTGCCTAACATAAGCAGAAAAGAATTTAGATATATTATTAAGCCTGTATTAAAAATTGATTAGTAAACATCAAATGTTGGAGAGGTTGTGGAGAAAGGGGAACCCTCTTACACTGTTGGTGGGAATGCAAGTTGGTACAGCCACTTTGAAAAACAGTGTGGAGGTTCCTCAAAAATTAAAAATGGAGCTACCCTATGACCCAGCAATTGCACTACTGAGTATTTACCCCAAAGACACAGATGTAGTGAAAAGAAGGGCCATATGCACCCCAATGTTCATAGCAGCAATGTCCGCAATAGCCAAACTGTGGAAAGAGCTGAAATGCCCTCCAACAGACGAATGGATAAAGAAGATGTGGTCCATATATACAATGGAATACCACTCAGCCATCAGAAAGGATGGATACTCAACTTTACATCAACATGGATGGGACTGGAGGAGATTATGCTAAGTGAAATAAGTTAAGCAGAGAAAGTCAATTATCATATGGTTTCACTTATTTGTGGAACATAAGGAATAGCAAGAAGGACATTAAGAGAAGGAAGGGAAGAATGAAGAGGGGGAAATTGAAGGGGGAGATGAACCATGAGAGACTATGGACTCTGAGAAACAAACTGAGGGTTTTAGAGGGGAGGGAGGTGGGGCGATGGGTTAGCCCGGTATTAAGGAGGGAATGTATTGCATGGAGCACAGGGTGTTATTTGGAAACAATGAATCATGGAACACTACATAAAAAACTAATGATGTACTGTATGGTGACTAACATAACAATAAAATAAAATAAAATAAAATAAAAATAATAAAATAGATCAGTAAAGTATTATGCATTATATGTACTTTTATAATGTACATGCATGTATTTTTATAAAGCATATTAATATTCAATTTTGTTATTGAAAGTTCAAACATATACAGAAGTAGAGAATAATGAACTTTCATGTACAAATCACCCAGCTTCATCAGTGATCAACATTTTGCCAATCTTGTTTGATTTATCCTTTTTCTTTTTTTGAAGCAAACCCGACAACAATATTAATAATTACTAATTAATATCATTCATTATATGAATCATATTAAAATTTCCTTAATTGTGAGATAAGCAACATTTTTAATACAACAGGCTGAATCTTTATATGATCAGCTGAGCAAAAGATATTCAGAAAAGGGAAAATAGATCTGGGGCAGAGGGCTCATACCATTTCTGGCTCCTTGATAGACAACAGCAGAAGTAATGTTCAAGGTTTAATAATCCTTACTTTGTAATCCCTGCAAAAGCAATCTAACAATGGGTGTGTGTGTCATGTGTATTTGTGTCCTAACAGGGAATGATGATGGTAATGTCCTTATGAGAGGTTGAGCAACACACCCTGCAACATTGTTGCTGGATGGGGTTCCCTGGGAAGCCAACTCCCAACAATGACTAGGGTATGGGAGGCTTAAACAGAGTACTGTTGAGATCAGCACCTGTGGAAGGAAGGGAACTGAAAGAAAGGAGGCAGGATTGGACAGAGGGAGAAGTTGAGTTGGGAAATGGTCTTAACAGAGACCTCAGCCAACCCTCTGGAAAATTCTAATCAGGGATGATGGACCTTTTGATCAGTCAGTCACTGGGTGCTAGTCACCCTGGAGTGGGATGGACAGTGGGTAAGAAGGCTCTCTTCAGCCAAGGCAGTCCCCACAGGGGCTAACAACAAATAGCTTTCCATCAGCAACACTATCAATAGCTTGGAGAATAGATCCTTACTCCCTGAAGTGGAATCTGGGCAGCATATCAGAGCATCCACTCCAAACATTTTTTAGCAGGAAAATTTGTTCCCATATTTTAGGTTTTTCCTAAGTAGGAAGTTATTAAATGCTTATATATACTAGGTACTTTACATACATTATCTTTAATCGTTACATCAACTCTGTAAGATAGCTATTATTTTCAAGATAAGTAATCCAAGAGGGAAGGTAGCTTTTTCAAGGTTACACAGCTGGTAGACATGAAAGAATTGAGATTTCAACCAAATTCTGACTCCCAGCTCTTTCCTCCAGGCAGAACAGCTGCTAGCGGTACTACTCTGTAGGTGTACCTCTAACAAAAGCCCTCAGACAGCACATCCATTATTCCTTTACTTTTTGCTTTTATCTACCAGTTAGGTTAGCAATGTATGTTTTTAAAATTTAAAGTCATGTTTATTTAAGACCTTCCAAACCTATCTGAAATTCAAGTGAAACAACTCAAGGTTGAGTAGATTTCCTCAACAGGTTGGAACATGTTCCCTCTACTTCTTTAGAGCTTTATTGAAACCAGGAGATAAAAACAAACAAATAAAACCCTCCAAAAAACTAACCAAAGACATATTAATGTCTCTGCGAGGATGATTTTTCTTTTGGATTTGTGCTGCTTTGGAGAAGAGATGCTAGATAATCAGTATGAATCATTGTAACCATTATTCCTAGCCTTTCAAGCTACTGAATGGGAGTAGGAGAAGCTGAGTTCTATTCACGAATCCTCCAGTATTCCTCCCTGAATGATCTAAGGAGAGCCACTTAGTCCACTGTGTGTTTTGGTTTTCTTACTTGAAAATGGCTGTAATGAGATCTACCTTTCCCTTACCTTATTTACTTATTTTTCTGCTAAAGACATTTGCTTGTTTAATAATAAGTAATAATTAAAAAATACAAAAGTATAAGTGTGTGTAGTCTTCCCCTCTCCCTGCTTTTTTTTTTTTTTCAATTCCAGGGTAGTTAACATACAATGTTCTATGGTTTCAGGTGTACAGTATAGTGATTCAACAGTTCTATATATTACTCAGTGCTCATTAAGATAATTCCCTTACTTTAAATGACAATTATATGAATAGATTAGATGCTTTATGAATGCTTTGAAGCAACTCCTTAAGAACATGATGTTTCTTAACACTTTCTATTAGCCAATCAAATTTAAGTACGCTACTAATTTTCTTAAAGAATATACAAATCTGTAGAAATATATTGCAAATAAAACTTTATAAGCAAACTCACTAATATTACTGAACATTTTGTCAGCAGCCAAATGAACTGAGTGAGTTTAAATATTAGAAAGGCATTAGGAAGGTATGGTAAACAGAATAACGGCCCTCAAAGATGTCCATATCTTAATTCTCAAAACCCATGAAATACTACCTTACATGACAAAAAGGGGCTTTCTAGATATGATTAAGCTAAGGATTTTGAGATGGGAAAATCCTGGGTTATCTAGGTGGGCCCAGTGTAATCACAAATATCCTTATAAGATGGAGATAGGAATATCAGAATTCGAGAGAGATTTGAGAATGCTATGCTGATGGGTTTGAAGGTAGAGGAAGGGACTATGAGCCAAGGGGTGCAGTTCATTTTTAGAAGCTAGAAAGGCAAGACAATAGATTCATCTGGAGGCTGCAGAAGGAATGCAGCACTAATGACACTTTCAATTTGGTCCAGTGAGACTTCTGACTTTTAGAACTATAGATAATAAATTTGTGTTTTTTAAAGCCAATAAATTGTGGTAAGTTGTCACAGGAGCAGTAGGAGAGTAAGGCAACAGGACTGTCATTTCATTTAACTTGTGGATCTTGGTCTATATGAAATAGATTGTTCTTGTTGTCAAGACTGAGAACCACAACTGGAAGGTGGGGGGCTAGGGTGTGTGTGCCTCAGGTTGCCTTTAAAGTCTTCTGTCCTTTTCCAGATTAAGGGAAATCTCAGGTGATAAGCTCTTTCCTAGAAGGTTTGTCTGATTACCATTTCTTGATGAGTTAAAGTGTAAGGAATGAGCAGTTATGTTCCTCTAATAATTACTTAGGAAAGCCTTCCCATTGAGGTTTCTGTTCCACTAAGACCTCAAGATGATTGGCTCTCTTTAGTGTGTCATCGTCTTGGTCCTGATGCCTTTGTCTATCCTGAGTATATGATGGAGACCTCTCTTCCTCTTCTGAATGTCTCCTATTGCTTCATATTGAGAAACTTTTAGAAACCTCTTTATCCTCTTTCTTTGGATCAGTTCTACTACCAACATTCTCTGCTCCTAAACCAAGGCTGTTTAGCATCACTTGGAAAAGACATACAACCATAAAGATGTATTTAAGGAAAACTTTATGATCTATAAGTAGATATGTGTTTGTGTATATATGTGTATGAATGTCATGATGGGGAAGTGGGGAGTGACATAAAAATTTTCTTCCTAACTCAAAGGGATATGTACATATAAAGTGATTTTCAGATATAACTAAGGCCCCTAATCAGTTGACTTTAAGTTAATCAAGGAAGATTTTTACTGGATGAGTTTGACCTAACCCCATGAGCTCTTTAAAGAGAGGTGTTCTGCTGGCCTAGAAGAAAGCAAAGACTCATGTTGCAAATTGCCTATGACTAGGAGGGAGGCATCTGTAGAAACTGAAAGCCTTAGTCCTAGAGTTGCAAGAAACCAAATTCTTCAGTTACTTGAGTGAGCTTAGAAGAGAACCCTAAGCTCTAGATGAGAATCATGGAACTATAGCCCAGCCGATACTTTGAATGCAGTATTGGAAGGGCAGAGCAGAGGACTGATCTAAGCCATGCCCAGACTCCTAAGTCACAAAAACTGGAAGAAAATAACCGAGTGTTGTTTTAAGGCACGAAGTTTGTTGTAATTTGTTATGTAGTAATAGAAAAGTAGTACAGATTTTGGTACCAAAAGAGGTGCACTGCTATAACATATACCTAAAATGTAGGAGTGGCTTTGGGACTGGGCAATAGAGAGAACCTATTGGAAAAAAAAAATTGAGGAGCATAATGGAGAAAGTATGAATCACTTTGAACACTCTTAGAAACCTGGACTTTGAGAACACTGCCTTGAAGGGCTCAGAAGTGAGGAGCGTGTTATTAGAAACTGGAAGAAGAGGGATCCTTGTTATGCACTGGCAGAAATATTAATGAAATTGTATAAGATGTGAAATATTGTGAAATATGAATTTGCATATATAGCTGAGGAGATTTCCAAGCAAGGTTTCAAAGATGCCGCCTGATTTCCTCTTGCTGCTTATAATAACATGTAAGTGGAGAAAGATAAATTAAAGGAAGAGATGTTAAACAAAAGTGAACTTGGACTGAATGATTTTGAAAATTCTCTGCCTCTCCAGATGGCAAAGATGCTAAAATTCAGAAATGGCTGCCAAAAGTATGGCATTGAGAAATAGTTGAGTGTGTGACCGTACAGTTTTTTGCTAAAACCTCAGAAAGATCAAAATGTCAGAGTGTTGAGTCACACAAAGACCTCTTTCAAGAGATTAAGGGTGTTTCTCACTGATCTTTGAGATCAAACCTTAGGACCCCTAGAGTCTTAAGGGGTTCTCTGTCTTTCAGCCATCTCTGCAGGAGGCCAAGACATAGAAAAGGAATAATCTTTTTTTTAAAGATTTTATTTATTTATTTGAGAGAGTGAGTGAGCAAGCGGGCAAGAGAGCACAAGTAGGGGGAGCAGCAGAGGGTGAGGGAGAAGCAGGGTCCTCGCTGCACAGGGAGCCCCACGCGAGGCTTGATCCCAAGATCCTGGGATCATGACTTGAGCTGAAGGCAGATGCTTAACTGACTGAGCCATTCAGGTACCCCGAAAAGGAATAATCTTGAAAATATTTGTGGATATGGCTTTTCTCTACTAGAGTAAAGCCCTGTGAAATCCATGGAAGACTCACAAAGATCTTTAGAAATTTATATCAGCAAGAACATTGCTAGCTTAGTCTGAAAGGGACAGAGAGGCTGTTGAATCCCCAAAATTCTACTGGCAGGAAGCAGGCTGATAAAACTATGGTACAACAATCATGTGCTACCTTTCATAAAAAAGGAAACATGACCCAGAGCCTGAACCAAGAAGGATAGAGACTTCAGAGAATGGAGGGGAGAGCCAAGGAGGATTATTCGCCTAATCGAGAAACCTGAAACCTAATCAAGAAACTGAAACCTAATCAAGAAACTCCCATTTGTCCACTGGATTTCAGAACTGCTTTGGAACAGTGACTCCTTTTTACCTTACATTCCACTCCCCTAACACCCCCACCCTTTTGAACTGCAATGTTGATAGCTGTTATCCTATACCTATCCTACCATTATTTGTTGGGAGGGTGGGGTGAAGATAACATGTCTCTTTAGTTCCACAGGTCCATAGAGGAAGAAGAATTGTGCTCTAGGGGCTGAAATATTGGATTATACCCAGAAGCTTCATTCCCTACCTGATTCAGATGATATGGTTCTGTACTTAGAGTTGACGAGACTTTGGACTTTTAGCTGATCTGTCTTATTCACCATAATGTGCTCAATTCCTTACACAGAGTGGCTGGTGAATAGCACCTTATGGAATATGTATAATTCTTTCTGAGCATTATTAGCTTGAATCAGTACCTATCATTCTGACCAATTTTGGAACAATAGGGTGATTAATTTTTATGATTCCTTGAGAATTAGAGTCGGAATACTAGATAATGGTTAATTCACCCAAGTAAATGCCAACCTAAGAAAACTTGATTGGGCTTTCACATATATTTCTTCAGGAGATACAACTCTTCTGTTTTGCTGCACACCTTCTTTAAACTTCGACAATTATATTTTCTTTACCTGAAATCCCACAATTGATCTAGAAGGTAATTAAAGCCCAACCTGAGAGAGATACTGTGGTAGTATCAGAAGGGTTCTTGGCAAAAGCAGGATTAGGAAATGTAATTAATTTTAAATTTGAGAAAACTCAAATCATGGCAAGAAGGAGATTGCAGTAGTCTAGATAAACATAGATTCTGGCTGGTTGTGCTAAAAATAGAAATGAGTTAGGAATTACGGCAAGAAGTGGTTCATGTAAGGAATTTTAGTGGTCAGATAATAATGTACCATTGTCAGGATAAGAATTAATTGTGCTTAATTTTTATTCTGGTTATAGGTATAGATTAAAATAATGTATATCTAGCACTACAGAAATAGAAAATAGAAAAAAATGCCAGTCCATCTTATATATCATGGATAACAACTAACATGAATTCCTTCAATTGTCCTCTGGTTTTCTTTTTTTATATACACATATATACTGTGAATTTCATTATTTATTTGCATAAAATTGAGATAATTTTAGATATAGTTTTGTAACTTGATTTTTTTTCACTAAGCAATCAATTTGGGACATCTTTTTGTATCAGTACATATATATCTATCCCATTCTCTTTAATTACATAGCATACATATATGAAAGTGTGTATGTCTGTTCTGCTATTATTGGGTGCAATTTGACTATTCTCAATTTTTGGCTTTGTAAGAGTACTGCAGTAAATATTTCTGTGTGTGCATTTTGGCATTATTTTGTGAACTGAGCAATTCCACATGTAGGTATGAATTTTAGAGAAACTTTAATTGCAGCACTGTAATAGTAAAAAAAAAAAACCCAAACTTATAACAATCCAAATTTCCATTTTTAGGGAACTGGATGAATACATGATGAAATAGCAATATCTAGAGAACTGTAAAACATAAGCATAATAAATCAAGAAACTCAGTTATTCTACCTAGAAAGTGAACATATCTTTCAAACATGATATTGAGTGACAAAAATAAATGACAGAATGGTAAGTACATTATGACACCACTTATGTAGTTTTAAAAGCACATACAACAGTACAGTACTGTATTGTTTATGTACAAATGTACAGTGAAAGTATAAAAAGATGGGTGGAAAAGATATACAATGACTTTATTTTAAAGGTCAGAAGGAGGCAGAGAAATGGGATCTAGGTAAGTTTCTAAAGGGACTGCGCCTGATTAGGGGACTTTCTTTTTTGAGAAATCACAGAAAGCTGTGCTTTACTTTGAAGGAGAATGTGTAACTATGTGAAAAGAAAAGCATGTCTATAGAAGCAGTGTTATAGCAAACATGTTCAGACATTCCACTTAAACAGTGCTACACTGTGCTTGGAGATTTTTGGAAATTAATATCTCAGAAACAAGAAAATAAGCAAGCAGAACTCATAGTACCTCCACAGTCAATTAGAGATCAACTGCTTTTCCAGAAACAATGTACTAAACATGAAGCCATCTTCCAGCCTGTAGGAGCAACCAAATTAGGCAGATATGCCTCAGCTTTGAATTCTTTTTTAGTATTTTTATAAGGTGTTTTCTTTAAATATTTTTGTAGCCTATATTGCTCCCTCCTTTTCTGAACTACTGAAAAATTTAATTGAGCTTTACATTGTATGCTCTTTCCTTTTACAGTTACCTTGAGTCTTGCATTTAATTTTCAAATTAGATTTAAAGTCCTCTAAGGGTGGAGATTTTATTTTATACTTTTTGATGTTATTATTGAGCTTAAGTACCTCTATATGATTTTTATTTCAAAACTTAAGCAACAGTGTTTATCTTCAACCACCCACTGAGATTTTCTCTTTGTTTTCAGTGATGGTAGGCATCTCAGTATTATAAAAAGATCTCAGACTTTTGTTATTAATTATGTTATTTGAACAGGTTACTTATCTTGCAGAACCTATTTCTTCTTTTGAAAGCAAGGATAATAAAATCCACCTTATTGTTTAAGTGCTAAGCAAGAAAATAGCTATAAATCACTAAGCTGATATAGTGCCTATAACACTGTAGGCTTCCAACAAATGCTAGTTCTCATTTTCTTTCCCCCTCAGTTTCCCAAAACTGAAAATAATGACACTAATTCTACATGATTGTTATAACAAATTATTTATACATAAGTACTTTAGGTGGGTACTAACGGTCATCTACTTACCTGGTTGAGAGAAGAGGGGAGGTCCAGAACCAATATTTGAGACAAGCATTGTTTTAATGTGCACAAAGAAGTTCTAGAATATGGTACAAAACCAGCCCTAAATTAAAAATCTAAGCCTTCAAACTTTACTTTGCAGGAATCTCAGTCAAGATGAAAACAAAGATGACAATTCCAATCTTGAATCAAAATGACCTGACATGCTTACCCCTTGAAGGTTCTGAGCTTTTTTTCTTCATGGATTATGGATGGGGTCATTACAGTAAAGACCAGTAAACTCTGTTCTTGAATAGGTGACCTATCCCTTAATTTAAAGCCTTTAGTAGATTACAGGCAAACACTACTTTTGGAGATTATGTATATTATTATTTGTTCATTCAAAATGATTTAGTTAATGCCTCTACTTCCCGTATTTTGCCCTTGCCCTCCTGTTGGTGGAACTATTTGCTGATTCTGTAATTACATACCCTTTGGACAATAACATGGGGAAAAACTGTTTCAACATTTGATGGTTTAAAAAAAAAATCCCACCTCCTATTCAATCTGTGATTACTTATCCTTCCTCACTCTCCCAGTCCCTCTGGACTGGTTCAGAAATATAACTACACCTTTTAAAGTATCTCAGACTTCTCATTCAGGTTAAGGCTGCTCTGTGATATTTATAGATTTGAATTTGCGTCTCTTTCTATTGTACTTCATATAAACCTAGATGTATCTTCTGGTATAGCTGGATCCAGGGACTCAGATGAGGCCACCTAGACTTGGTCTCTTTCCCTCTCTCTTTCCATATTATGGCTTTGTTTTCTTTTGTGTTGGTATTATTCACAGGCACATGGTTCTACCAGCATATCCAGGGTTACCCTAGCTTAACATTCCCACCAGAAAAAAAGAGTTTATCTTTCTCAATTGTTCAAAAAATCCCAGGATTGAGACCCAGTGAACCACTGTAATTTGCTTATTTAGCTGTAATTTACTTATTTAGCTTTGAACCAATCACTGCAGCTAAGGGAAAGAAATATTGTAATTGGTCTGTCCTGGGTTACATGACTGACCTTGGAGTTCTGGGGTTGGAGTCAATTCCACTCTAAGTATATGGGCTGGGAGTAGAGGAGAGATGTATTCCCAAATAAAAAAAAATCAGGGTGCCTTTACCAAAGCAGCAATGGATGCTGGGCAGTTAAAATAGCAATTGTCTACTTAACAGCAGTCTGCAAATTATAATCTGCAGACTAATTCTGCCACTCCTAGTTTTTTTTTTTTAAATAAAGTTCTGTTGGAACACAGCCACGTCTCTTCAGTTATAAATGATGACTACTTTTCTGCTATATCAGCAGAGTTGAGTAATTGCAGCAGAGACCATATGGCCAGCAAAGTCTAAAATATTTACCTTCTGACCCTTGACCTAATAGTCCTGATTTACCACAAAAGAATTCAAAGGGCATAGGGAAAAAGCACTCGTTAACAACAGTATTAGATAATGGTGAGTCCAATCTTCCAAATCCTCTCAACTAAGGTCTTAATGAAACCTTTAAATATCTGGATGCTGCATTGAATAATAGCAACTTTAAGGAGCTGGTTTAGTGATGAAGATCATCCTAATCTTTTTTTTTTTAAGATTTTTATTTATCTGAGAGAGAGCGAGGTGGGGGAGAGAGGTAGTGGGAGGAGAGGAAAAGAGAGAATCTCAAGCAGATTCCCCTGCTGAGCACGGAGCCCACGTGCAGGCCTTGATCCCATGACCCCTGAGATCATGATCTGAGCCTAAATCAATAGTCCAACACTTAACCAACAGAGCCACCCAGGTTCCCCTAATTTTTCTTAGAAGAGCTTATGAACCCTATGAATTCTTGCTAAATTTCTGTTGAATATTTTCATACCTAGAACATTTGTTTTAGCTAGCAAAAATTTATAATAGAGTTTGATTTTATGTGCTATATGAAGGCTTTTACATTGGGGCTACAATACACATATATGTTTATTAGACACAGAGCCTATTTTTTATATCTTTAAATGATGATGACTGTTTACAGCTCTTGAAGCTAATGATATATTATTATTCATATATGTGATTTTGTTGATATTTGACCATTATTCTGTAACTCATTTCCCAGATATAACTTTAGGAAAATATAATACCTTTTATGATAGAGCATTTAGCAATGCATTGGAAGGACCTAGTGAGATTTCATATTCATTCAATCCATCATTTATCCATTGCTTTGCAGCTCTTTAGTGAGACTTTTATTATATGCCAGACACTGTGCTAGACAATGGGAATAAAGTGATGAATAAGACAACCATGGAACCAGCCTTCATTTTGCTTAAAATCTAATTGGAATTAAAGAGCTTCATTCATTAATTTTTATTTGTTCATTACATCAACAGATATTTATTGATCACTTTTTATGTGCTAGACACTATAATGGATGTTGAGGCAGTCATGGAAAAGATTGATGCCTTGCTCGTTGGAAGACAAGAATTTCACAGATGGTTATTTCATTATAACTGTGATAAAAACAGGGTGGTGAGAGAGTATATTCTAGGTGACCTGACTTAGTTATTTCCAAGAAAATTATGTAAAAACTGAATTCTATAGAAACTATTGATATAGAAACAGTACAGAAGGAACACTAGGAATTTTTCAAGGAAAAATAAGAGGAAAGGTATTCAAGGTGTAAAGGTCCAGAGAAAAAAGAAAATCATGGCATGTGCCAGGAACTGTAAATGTATGGTTAGAATACAGTGTTCCTGTCGAGGAGAGCTGACTATTGAATTAGAAGAGGTAAGCAGTAGCCAGATTATGAATAACCTTGCAACTTAGAAGTGGCAAGAGATACTCCGATTTTCATTTTAGTAAGATTGCCTAGGCTAAATTGTGGAAAATGGCTAGGATACAGAAAATATTGAATGTAGTAAGACTTATTAGGGGATTGAGATCATCATTCAGGCCTAAGATTTTTGTGGTTTGAAAAATGTTACTGGCTATTGTGATGGGAAGGAATATCTGCCCTCACACTTAGGTTGCTCCACCCCTCCAAGATATATCTCAAATGCCATTACTTTTCTGAAATATTTCCTGCCTTTTCCAGACACTTCCAGCTGTGAGGTGAGTTCCTACAGCACCATTCATCCATCCATCCAACCATCCATCCATCCATCCATCCATCCATCCAACTCATAATAAGCATATCCTAGGAATCTGACCCTGTGCTAGGTTATGGGGATACTCATAAACATAGTTTCCTGCCATTTTAGAGTTTACCTTTTAGTGGAGATCAGAGTTCAGTGTGATAAGTGCTCTGATGGAGACAGAGGGCATCAAAGAAGCACAGATAAAAATTAAACACGGGTGTAGAGAAGGGAATAACAGTTTTCAGCAAAGATTTATTAGATGATACGATGTTGTTGAACATAATGATGCATTTGAAGAACTGCAAATTATTCTATGTGCCTGAAATGAATGGTAATAGAGGTTGGGGTAGAAATGGTGAAAATAAAGGTAGTCCAAAACAAGATGTTTTAAGTGTCTGTTTACAACACTGAAGGTGGTATCACAATTATCAACTTCCATGTCTATTGTCCAGACGCCCACAGAGGTGTCTAGTGGAACTTGAAGTAGAATGCTGTGTGTGTGTGCCTGTGTGTGTGTGTACAAAAAAAAAATAGCCCTTAGGGCAGAAGGGGACCTTCTAAACAAAAAATAATATATCAGGGCATAGCACTTAAAGTAATAATCAAATAAAGGAACACAGCAGAGGAGGTTAATCAAGGACAAGTAGTCAGATGAAAGGCGAATATAGGGCAAAGAAAAGTCCCTGAATTTTAGCCCTTCTCTAACAGATGCTTTTCTGTTGATGTTTGTTTTTTTGAGTTGGGTTCCTATACACAAAGGGTTAGTGACTGGAGGTAGGGAACATGCCTGGAAGGTGAGGATTCTCAGATCTTAGTGTACAAAAGAATTAATGACAGACACTGTTAAAAACACAGTTTCCTACCAAGTAAATCTGGGGAGCAGCTGGGAGTATGATTTTGAGCAAGTATCCCGAGTGATCTCATGCAAGTGCTTGTAATCCTTCCACTGTTTTATATAACTGGTATGTCTATGATTCCTATAATTTTATCAAGACACTAAAAGAAGTGTTACACAGGGGGGCACCTGGGTGGCTCAGTTTGTTAAGCCTCTGCCTTCAGCCCAGGTCATGATCGTAGGGTACTGGGATTGAGCCCCTTGTGCGATTGAGCCCCTCTCTGGGATCAAACCCTTCATTGAGCTCCCTGCTTGGCAGGGAGTCTGCTCAGGGAGCCTGCTTCTCCCTCTCCCTCTGCCTCCTCCCCCCTGCTCATGCTCTGTCTCTGTCTCTCACTCTCTCTGTAAAATAAATAAAATCTTAAAAAAAAGTGGTGTTACACAGGAAGCTTAATGGACAGAGCACCATGGAAACCATTAGAGATCTCCTTTATCTTTCATTAACTAGTGAATGCATGTTCTTCAGGCAAATTTGTTTTATTTAATTGCTATTACTAAACTCAATTTCTTCATCTTGTATCCAGAATTCTTTGTCAGATACTTTGGTTTAGCAAACATCTTGCTTTGTCAAACATTCTGTGTAAAGTATCCCTAGAGGTGTCAGACAAATACTTTTTGAGTTCAGAAATAAAAGAAGATAAGAAAAAATGAAGGGAGAGAGGAAAAAGGAAATAAATATCATAGCAAACTTCCTTTGGTTTAACCCAATTAAGCAAATTCCATTGGTTTTCATGGATACCTGTTTATTTACTAAGACCTCAAAATCCATCTGCTTAACTCAACAAATGTTGGCAGGAACCGATCTCAGACTTCCTACTCTTTGCCTCAAACTCTATTTTAAAAAATGGAATAAAAATTCACCCATCTCTAGTCTTTTATCTATCACATTCACTGTGATTTCGGAAGAATTACAGAAGATACTCAAAACAATCGGTATATGTAAATTCTTTTAGTGCCCTGAGATATATAATACATGTGGGCTGGAGACTTGGATTCCATTTAGGTGGGTCGATGCTCTCTATTTTATGATCTGTCTTGAGTATCAGTTTCTTCTTTATATTAAATGATATTCTATTTCCAGTTTGAAGGTCATTCTTTTTCAAATAGGCAGAAGCAAAATAGGATATGGTTAATTTTTCCTGCTGGCTGTCATTTGCTGAAATCAAATTATTTTGTCCAAGCAGTTAGCATAGTTAACTGTAAGCCTTTCCTGTTGTTATAGCTATGGCTATAACAAGAATAACAATGGCAAAGACTTTTTGTCACACATATTATTTTTACATCAGTTATATAAATGATAAAGAGGTTTCAAATTCTTGAGGAAAATAGTCAAAACAGACACAACTATGAATTATGTTTTCAGGATATTTTATAAAACAACCTTAAATTAGCTCTATTTCACTTCCTAAAAGTAGTTCTACAAAAAGCATTTGTTAACATAATGATTTTTGCACTAAATAAATTGCTGAAAATTTACATACAGTTTTTCTTGAAAAAGTCATTTTCAACTATGTGATGGTATCTTTTTTAAAAAAATTATTATTGAAGTATAGTTGACATGCGATGTTATATTAGTTTTAGGTATGCAACATAGTGATTCAACAATTCTCTACATTACACAATGTTCACCACAATAATTGTAGTTACATCTATCAGAATACAGTGTTATTACAATATTATTCACTATATACTCTATGCTGCACTTTTCATCCCTATGACTTATTTATTTTATAATTGGAAATTTGTACCTTTTAATCCCCTTTACCTTTTTGCCCATCCCCCTACACCCATCCCCTCTGGCAACCACCAATTCTCTGTATTTATGAGTCTTTTTCTGTTTTTCTGTTTGTTCATTTGTTTTGTTTCTCAGATTCCACATATAAATGAAATCATATGATATTTGTCTTTCTCTGTCTAACTTATTTCACTTAGCATAATACCCTTTAGGTCCATCCATGTTGTTACAAATGGCAAGATTTCATTCTTTTTTTATGGCCTTGTGATATTTCATTTTATATATAAAATGAAATATATATATGGGTTGCTTCCATATCTTGGCTAGCATAAATGATGCTGCAATAAACATAGTGGTACATATATCTTTTAAAACTAGTGTTTTTATTTTCTTTGGGTAAATACCCAGTAGTAGAATTACTGGATCGTATGGTATTTCTATTTTTAATTTTTTTTGAGGAAACTTCACTGTTTTCCATAGTGTCTGCACAAATATACTTTATGTTCCCTTTCCTCTACATCCTTGCCAATGCTTATTTCTTGTCTTTTTGATAATAGCCATTCTGACTGGTGTGAGGTGATAGCTCATTGTGGTTTTGATTTGCATTTCCCTGATGATTAGTGATGTTGAGCATCTTCTCAGGTGTCTGTGGCCATTTGTATATTTTCTTTGGAGAAATGTCTTTTCAGGTCCTCTGCCCATTTTTTAAACAGGTTGTTTGTTTTTTGGCGTTGGGTTCATATGTTCTTTATATATTTTGGATATTAACTCCTTACAGATATATCATTTATAACTCTCTTCTCCCATTCAGCAGGGTGCCTTTTCATTTTGTTGAAAGTCTCTTTTGCTGTGCCGTGATGTATCTTTTTATTGAACGACTTTTTTTCTAAGTAAGAATTTCCTTTTAAAATGGCTAGCAAATCTAGATTTTGTATGTTTAAAATTTATTTCTATTTTATATATTGTATCAGTTTGGACATGGGCAATCTTATAAGCTCTTGTGTAAACTGAAAATTTAGTTACTAACGGGGCAAAAGGAGAAAAATGGTTGCTTGGGGATGGAGAGCATTTTAAGCAATGATTGAAGAATTTAAGTTGATAGACATGATACACTTATGAACAATATCTGTTAAAAAAGATACAGGTAAATTGCTACCTATTAATGATTTTCTCTAAGCTCCACCCCCACCTCCACTTTCCCACTATTATCTCTATGTTCCTATGTCAGTTCTCTCTTATTACATTCATCAGTTGGAATTATTCATTGAGTGTTTACAATCTTGTTCCCTACACTGACACACCTGGCATATAGTAGGAATCCAATAGTATTTGTAAAATGAGTATTTTTCTAAATTCTAATAATCAGACATCTGTATGCCTAGTTTATATGGTAGCTAATTATTGTTGAATAGTTGACCAAAGGAATAAGTTTAGCAAGAACAGAAGGAAAAGAGCAATATCTTTCCCAGATATTCCTTTTGTCCATTACTTTTTCTCTTCGCATATCTACTAGTGTCTCTTATTTTGGCTCTCAACTTTTTTTCCTTTGGAGATAAATGATGAGTAAGTTGCTTTACTAAAGTTCATCCTCCAAGAATATGTAAAAGAATACGTCATTAATGATAGAATTCCATGCACTTATCAGAGATGGGAAGAGTATTTTGTGGAATGGAGTGGGGTTCCTATTGTCCCTAAGAAATACATTCATAGCCCTGCCTCTCCCGCTCTTTCTTCCTTTATTTCCACAGATATTTTTTGAGCATCTAATGTGCTAAACTGTTGGGGATTAGAAAGCAAAATGATTTAAAAATGATGTTAGGGAAAGAGGAGGGTCATTTGGTGGAGAACCTTCCAAGATTGGGCAGAGGAATATGGACTTGATATTCCATGCCAAGGAGATACTGACCTCTTCAGCTAGAGGGAAGGTGAAAGCAAAATTCCTAGAAGTTATTTAGCCAGTCAGTGGAACAAATTCTCATGATATGCTTTTGTATATTTCATGCTTACATTTTAGAAGAAAAAGCAAAAATTAGGGACAGATAAATGAATTGTTTTAGCTAAACAATAGAAAATTCAATATTGTTCTGTAGTGGTATAATCAGTCTGATATTTTTATTTGATTATTTAAGGCAAACTTTGTTGCTGTTACAGGTTTATAATTCATATCATGTAACTATGATTTTTGTTTTAGTTCTTTGCAGCATAGGAGAACTTCAGAAAAGGGCATGAAATCATAACTTAAAAACAAACCCAAACTCTCCTACAAACATTTTTGCAATTTTTTGCAATTCCTTAATTTATTTTGCATGAAGTTATCGACTATAATATGTATAGAGTAACCTCTTATACCATCTACTTTTAAGGCCTCCTTTTCTGGAATGTGATTCTGAGTGATACAAATGTTAAATGAAAAGGAAAAAAGTACTTGGTATTTTAGAATATTTGAACAATGTATTTCTAATAGATTTTTTTATGTACATGGGACTTGAGCATAATTCATTCATTTAGTAATACTTGGTTCAGTTCAATACAAATTTAAGAGTGAAGTGTTAGTATGTTGAATATCAAAGGCATTTTGCCACTCAATAGAGTAGCTCATATTCTCTACCCTGAGGTATAGAATACTTTCAGAGTTACCCATTGCCCCATATAGAGCTTTGAGCAGATTAGGAAAGGACATCCCAACTCCCAGTTGCCCCCTAGGTCTAGTGCCTTGTGATCATACACAGTGCCACCAGATGTTTAAGTTCTTATGTTCTCTTGGTTCTTTTTTTATGAACTGGGCATTGGGTCATCTCTCCTGGGTAGAAAGATAAACTTCTTAAGGTAAGACTTTGTATTTTATATCAAAATAAAAGAAAATAAAAGGTAGAATGGATGACTGAACAGTATCAGGCATTTCTCATGTGTTATCTCATATAACCCTCACAAGAGTCTTTTGATTGTATGTGTTATTATACAAAGCATAGTGATTAAGAAAATGATGTGTAGTGGTTAGGTGATTTGCCTAAAGCAAAAGAGCTAGAAAGCAAATGGACAACTCAGATGCAAGAATACCTGCCTTAGGTTTACTTCTGTTATCAAACAGCAAACAATCTTCAATAGTCCACTTATCCCTTTGTTCCCAAATAGTAAAATCACCTAAACCAGCGACCCAAACCCATCCAAACTCCCAAGGGGCACACCAAGTGGCAGGTGAGAGAAGGGCTTGAATAATTCAAAGGAATATTTTCTGTATTTCATTTCTCTTTTTTAGGTTGTTTATATCCTTAAGTGAAAAATTCAAGAAATAAAAAAAAGGAAAAGTTCTGGTCTTGCTTTAGTCTCTTATGAAATAAGGAACTGATAAATGCTGGTTGAATGTTGAATACATTTGTTATACTCCATCAGAACTTAGGTATGTGATATAATGCGTTAACTTGGGGGAGAGAAAAGAAAAACAAGGAGTGCAGTTGTTTTTTTAGATGTAGCAATAGAGCTAGTCCACAGGTGCTTAGAGTGGCCTATTTTTGTCTTTTCAAGAAGAAAGGATCAAATAATTAAAATATCCTTTGCAATTAACAGTATCTTGGGAGTACATCAATGGCCCTGTGAATTACAGTATCTTGGGAGTACATCAATGGCCCTCTCATTTCCATTAAGTTCACTTGATGTTAAATGGAGCCACATAACCAAAGAGACAGTCAGATAATCTAGCTAAGGCTCAAAAGAGAGCTACAAGAATAAACAAATAATTAGAAAGTATTTTGCAGAGGAAGGGTTAAAATAGCAGGCTTTTTCAGCCTGAGGAAGAAAACAGAGGACTTTTTAAAGAGTATTTTTGAAAACTATAAAAGACTTCATGCAGTAGAAAGGTTACCAGCATGCGCCTATAATGCATCAAGATGAGATGTGGAGTTTTCCAAAAATACAGATGCTCAGATTCCACTTCACCCCAGAACTACTGAATTAGAATTCCAGTGGGGATATGGAGTGGGAGGGCCTCAGAACTCTATGGTTTTTAAAAGCTTCCCTGTTGTTCCAGACTCACAGCCAGGGTTGAAAACAATTACTCTTGTTACTTAGTCTCTCATCACGACTAACTAAATATGTGGGTGCTTGTAGACTCGTTACATTCCAGGGTCTCTTGTCATGAAATGCTTGGTATAGCTCATAGGCAGTGGTAGTGGAATGTTCCTAAAAGGAAGCTCATACCGTGTTCCAGGAAGTGGTGTTAGATCTTTTACACAGGATATTTTATTTCATTTTCAAAACAACCTATGGAAAGATATTATCATTTGCTTTTTATAAATGAAGAAAAGGAGCTCATAGAGCTTTCATGACTTGCCACACATAATAAAGTACAGTAAGCAGGATTTTGATCCAGGATTATTGGACTTCAAAACCTCCTCCAGAAAATGGATGTGAAAATCTAAGGCGCGTTGGAATAAAAAACTTAACCGATTATTACTGATATCAGAATTAAGGGGAGAGAATTGAAATTATTGATAACAGATATAATTTATTGATTTCAGTATTTGTTCATGGCAACAAACTATATGCTCATTCACATATTATCTACACTTATTCAGATGCTACCAAGCAATTGGTGGCACAATTTAAACACAAAGTGTTCGGTGGAAGAATTTCCTTTTTTTTTTCTTTCTCATACCTTTTTGAATTTCATAGTCATTCCTTTTTCTTTTCTTTTCTTTTTTAAACATAGTAGCAGAATCTTCAAATTCAATTTCCAAGTCTTAGTTTCCATTGAAATTCTGATTTTATTTTTCTTCTTATGTCATTTGATCTTGGTCTTGCTAATGCCACAGGCTCCCCCTGTGCTTACTAGACTGATAATTTAATTTTAGTATATGTTGTTAGCTTTGGGTGCCCCATCATGATCCTCTTTTTTTTTCTACCAAGAGATTGGCATATGCCTTTAGATTGTCAGGAAAGAGTGAATTCATGCCCAGAGACTTTTTTTTTAATGTTCAATTAGCCAACATATAGTACATCATTAGTTTTTGTTGTAGTGTTCAATGATTCATTAGTTGCATATAACATCCAGTGCTCATCACCATACATGCCCTTCTTAATACCATCTCCCGGTTGTCTCATCCCCTCCCTTCCTTCTGTAACCCTGTTTATTTCCCAGAGTCCAGAGTCTCTCATGGTTTGTCTCCCTCTCTGATTTCTTCCCATTCACTTTTCCCTCTCTTTCTCTATGGTTCTCTGTACTATTCCTTATATTCCACATATGAGTGAAACCATATGATAATTGACTTTCTCTGCTTGACTTATTTCACTTAGCATATTACCCTCCAGTTCCCTCCATGTTGATGCAAATGGTGGGTATTCATCCTTTCTGATGGCTGAGTAATATTCCATTGTATATATGAACCATATTTTCTTTATCTATTCATCTGTTGAAGGACATCTCAGCTCCTTTCACAGTTTGGCTATTCTGGACATTGGTGCTATGAATATTGGGGTGCATGTGCCCCTTCTTTTCACTACATCTGTATCTTTGGGGTAAATACCTAGTAGTGAAATTCCTGGGTCATAGAGTAGCTCTATTTTAATGTCTTGAGGAACCTCCATACTGTTTTCCAGAGTGGCTGTACCAACTTGCATTCCCACCAACAGTGAGAAAGGGGAACCCAGAGACTTTTTTTGACCTGACTGCCATGTCCACTGCAGTTACCATTAACCAGTTTTTAATTACTCATATACACGCACATCTACATAAATATACTGAGGAATAATCACCTGTATAATACTTTTGACTAACTCCATCTTTTGCAGTTTTCTTGGGACTAAGCCTATACATTATAACTGCTCTTGGAAATACAGTTCAGTGATGAATTTATCCTATCAGTGCCATGCTTTTTCTTGTTGGAGTAACTGCTTTTCATATTTTTTTCTATTAGTGAACTATTGAAGGCCATACTATTTAGGTAGGGGAATTTGGCAATAAGTTTGCTTTTATGTTACCAGTGATAGTATTTAACTCTGTGACTATTGGTCCCATGTTCTTAGCTTTTGATAGTTTTACTCTTTTAATTTTTAAAATTCAGCCTCTGGCACATAATATAGATTTTTTAAGGAATCCATTTATAGTATCTGAGCTCTAAGAATAACTTCTTAGTTATTTCACAGAGATTCTTAACTAAATTTTTAAGTATCTTTTTTTTTTTTATCATAAAGCCAAAGCTGAGTTTGGTTATCATTTATATAGCTAAACTGTCCATGAGTAGCTTAGAAAATAAATGTCTCTGTGTCCATAAATCTTGAAATTGTAAGTTGTTGAAAAACTGTTTGTTATAGATTCATAAACAGAAGTGTTTCTGGTTTTCTCTGCCCAATTGAAAATGACCTTTGGAAAGGAAATCAGGCATTTTTGGATAATATGATTCTGTGATTTTGTTGCATACATAAGTGAGGCTCAGATCACTGTTCCAGAGACAATCAGAACAGTTCAGAGATTCTAAGTATTGTGAGAAAAAAGTAAATTCTTCACAAAACAATTTGGGAGTTCTAAAATTATTCTCCTTAATAAATTATGTGATTTTATATAGATATATTATTTTCTGGTATGAATACAGTTATAATTCTTAGTGTCTAAACTACATTCTAATAGTTCTTCCTTTCATGGTTTGGGGGAGAAAAATACATTTTGCTCATCTTAGGTTTATATAATACATTAAATTCCTCTAATGCCCAGTTATGCCAGTCTACACTGTTTCTATGACTTTGGTTTTTTTAGATTCCACATATAAGTGAGATCATACAGTATTTGTCTTTCTCTGTCCAATTTCACTTAGCATGATGCTCTCAAGATTTATCCATGTTGTTGGAAATGGGAGAATTTTCTTTTTTTATGGCTGAATAATATTCCGTGATATATACTTATTTAATTACACAAGGAGGCCATTAGCCTGAGGTAGCTCTAATACTGTGACACCCTTTGTAAGCAAACCAAAATCTAAGCCTATAAATGCCTCAAGGTTATGAAATTGATACCTAAGGACAACCAATGACTAATAGCAAACTAGACTTTAAGCTATAGTTAATCAATAATTCCCTTACTTTTCTTCTGATCTTCTCTATAAAAGTTTCCCCAAGTTTTGCTCAGTGGAGCACTTTAAACAACTTCTGGTTTGGCGCTGCCTGGTTAGAATTGATTTTTGCTCAAATAAACACCTAAAATGTTTGAAATGTGTCAGTTTATCTTTTAACTCTATCTCTTCCTATATACCTCACATTTTCTTCTTTTTTTAAAGATTTATTTATTTATTTATTTGGGGGGGCAGGAAGGGCAGAGGGAGAGGGAGAGAGAATCCCAAACGGTCTCTCCGCTGAGCACGGAGCCCCAGGCGGGGCTCAATCTCATGACCCTGAGTTCATGACATGAGTCAAAATCAAGAGTCAGACAGTTAACCGACTGAGCCACCCAAGCACCTCTCACATTTTATCTATTCATCTGTCCACAGACACTTAGATTTTTCCATATCTTGACTATTATAAATAATATTGCAACAAACATGGGGTGCAGATATCTTTTGAGATAGTGATTTTATTTTCTCTAGAAAAATACCCAGAAATGTTATATTACTGGGTCATATGGTAGTTCTATTTTTAATATTTTTGAGGAAGCTCCATATTGTTTTACATAGTGGCTGAACCACTTTACATTCCTACTAACTCTGCACAAGGGTTCCCTTTCCTCCAAATCCTCTCTAACCTTGATAATAGCCATTCTAACAGGTGTGAGGTGCTATCTCATTATGGTTTTGATTTGTATTTTCATGATGATTGGTGATGTTGAGCACCTTTTCATGTACCTGTTGGCCATTTGTGCATATTCTTGGAAAAATGTTTATTCAGGTCCTTTGCTTGTTTTTAGATTGGGTTTTTTTTTTTATTTGCTACTGAGTTGTATCAGGTTTGGGTTTTTTTTTTATATTTTGGATATTAACCTTTTATCAGATGTATGGTTTGAAAATATTTTCTTCTATTCCATGGGTTGCCTTTTCATTTTGCTGATTGCTCCTTTTAGTACTTTGAAAGAGTTTGTGAAGGAACGGTATTAACTCTTCTTTAAATGTTTGGTAGAATTCACCATGAAAGCCATCTGGAACTGGCCTTATATTTATGGGAATTTTGAAAATTACTAATTATATCTCTTTACTAGTTACCGATCTACTCACATTTTCTATTTCTTCTTTAGTCATTTATGGTAGTTAGTATCTTTCTATGAATTTGTTCATTTCATCTAGGTTACTTAATTTGTTGTCGTAGAGTTCTTATATTATTCTCATATAAGCCAATTTATTTCTGTGAGGTTGATATTGCTCTTTTCTCTTTCAGTCCTGATTTTAATAATTTGAGTCTTGTTTCTTTTATGTTGGTCAGTCTAGCTAAAGTATTGTCAATTTTGTTGATCTTCTCAAAGATCCACTTTTGGTTTTATTGACTTTCTCTATTGTTTTTCTATTCTCTATTTTCATTTCATCTAGTCTTTGTTATCTCATTACTTTTGCCTGTTTTGGGTCCCCCCCCCACTTTTTTTTCTGGTTTCTGTACTCTGAAGATTATGCTATTGATTTGAGATCTTTCTTTTTTTTATCATAAACTTACAACTATGAATGTCCCTCTAAGAACTGCTTTATCTGCATTTTGGGATGTTGTGGGATTTTTTCTTATTTATCTGGAAGTATTTTCTAATTTCCCTTGTGATTTATTCTTTGGCTCACCTGTTATTTAGAAATGTGTTTTTTAATTCCCACATATTTGTGAGTTTTCCAATTTCCTTCCTTTATTGATTTCTAATTTCATTCTTTCATGGTCCAAGAACATATTTTGTATCATTTCAGTCTTTTAAAATTTATGGAGACTTATTTTATGGTCTAACATAAAGTCTATCTTGGAGAGTGTTCCATGTGCACTTGAGAAGAATGTGTATTCTGTTGTTTGGTAGAATGTTCTATAGATGTTTGTCAGATTTATTTGGTTTATGGTGCTATTCAAGTCTTTTATTTGCTTGTTGATCTTCTGCAAAATTCTTCTATGCATTATTGAAAGGGGAGTATTGAATTCTCCAACTATTATTATTGAACTGTTTATTTCTCCCTTTAATTCCATCAGTGTTTACTTCATGTGTTTTGGGCTTTGTAGTTAGGTATATATATATGTTTATATATGTTGTGTCGTCCTGATAGATTGACCATTTTATCTTTACAAATGTATAAAATGTCCTTTTAAAAAATCTCTAGTAACAATTTCTGTCTGAAAGTTTCTTTTGTTCAATATTAGTACATTTGACCCTCGAACACCATGGGTTTGAACTGCATGGGTTCACTCATACATGGATTTTTTACAGTACAATACTGTAAATGTATTTTCTTTTTTTTAAGATTTTATTCATTTATTTGAGAGAGAATGAGATAGAGAGAGAGAGCATGAGAGGAGGCAGGGTCCGAGGGAGAAGCAGACTCACTGCTGAGCAGGGAGCCCAATGCGGGACTCGATCCCGGGACTCCAGGATCATGACCTGAGCCGAAGGCAGTCGCTTAACCATCTGAGCCACCCAGGCACCCCTCTTTGTGATTTTCTTAATAACATTTTCTTTTCACTAGCTTGCTTTGTTGTAAGAATACAGTGTATGATACGTATAACATACAAAATATGTGTTAATTGACTATGTTATTAGTAAGGCTTTTGGTCAAGAGTAGACTATTAGTAGTTAAGTTTTGAGGAAGTCAAAAGTTACATGCAGATTTTTGACTGCACAAGGGGTCAGTTTCCCTAACCCGCATATTGTTCAGGGTCAACTGTATAGCCACTTCGGTTTTTTTGCTTACTGTTTGCATGGTGTATCTTTTTCCAGCTTTTTACTTTAAGCTTATTAGTGTCCTTGAATATAAAAGTATGTCTCTTGTAGACAGTATATAATTGGATTATTTTTAAAAAATCTATTCTGCCAATATCTGCCTTTTTTTTTTTGGAGTACTAAATCCATTTACATTTAATTACCAATAAAGTAGGACTTATGTCTGCCATTTTACTATTTGTTTTCTATATGTCACATCTTTTTTGTTTTTCTTTTCCTCATTTACTGCCTTCCTTTGTGTTAAATAGATATTTTCAGTTTACCATCTTAATTCTCTTCATGTTTCTTATACTTTTGTTTTTTTTGTTATTTTGGGGGGTATTCTACAATTACAACTAACCTTACAATTCTATAATTACAATTAATTAAATGGGCCTTTTCCAAAAGGGCTGCTGAACATGTTAAGTCTTGAGAATTCTCTGTGGATGTGAGGATGTTTGTAATGCTTTGAACACATTCAGCTCCCTCCTCCTCCCTGCCAATGGCTTCTAGGTTGCTGGCTGTAAGATTTACTATTATTATGAGACTGCTAGTTTTCTCACTATAGAACTGGGGAAAGGGAAATAAGAATGGAATAAGTTAAAATGTCACAATGCTCATTGTACAAAGATGCTACAAATTTTCTGGAATAAATTCCAGATTTATTTGCAACATGGATTGTTTTAAGTTTTTAATTTCCAGAGTTCTAAAAAAGTTGATTTTGACAAGTTTTTTTGAGTATTTTTATTGCTTTTATGGAGGAGTGGATTTTTGGAGATCATTACTTCTTCCAGAAGTGCTTCTTCACTGGCCTTTAAAAGAGGAGGAGTAAGTCATGTTCAAATTCAGTGTTAAGATGAATTAATAAGCAGTTGAACTCAGAAGAGTGCTGGCATAGAGTTGATGGAAGGTGCAGTAAGTAGATGAAATTGGTGAGTTGAAGGCTAAACTGAGAGTTTTGTTTTGAATAAAAAGCGTTTGGAAGGTACTTAGTTTTAGGGTCATGAATAATGGGAGGATAATGATATTTAAAGATTATTCTAATGGTTGTGCATAGAATGAAATGAAGCTGTACAAAAGGAGAAATGAGTTCAGAGGCAGTGGCAATAATTTACACTGTGTGGTGTTGAGGCCTGGCTTAACATGACAGCTATGGACATAGAACTGCAAGGGTGACTCATGCAACTTGGTGATGATGGATGGGTCTGAGGAGCAAGGGAGTAAAGGCACTTCAAAAGATATAAATGTTGCCACTCTGCTTTTGAGGAGATGCTGGTAGAGTAATAGTAATGAGGATGGTTGAAAAGCAGACAAGTGGCAAATTTTTATTTTGACATCATAGATCCCATCATTTAACTAACAGTCTCTTAAGCTTCTTGCAGAACCATGATCATAAATATTAAATAAATAGGTGTTGGCTATTAAGGAGAGCATGAATTGCATGGAGCACTGGGTGTTATACAAAAACAATGAATCATGGAACACTACATCAAAAACTAATGATGTACTGTATGGTGACTAACATAATAAAATTAAATTAAATTTAAAAAAAAGCCAGGGTTTTAGGCTATCAAAGCTAAATATCAAGAGGCCTCTTAAATCACATTACTTAGAAAAAGAAGGAAAGGTTTTTTGGTTTTGTTTTGTTTTTTTTTAGTCTAAAGATATTCCAAAATGTTCATTATGTTAACTTACTTTTCTAACATGTAATTCTCTGGGAGAGCAGATGTAAGAATTCTAAGGTTTTGTATTAATGGAGTTTAATTATGGTGTGTAGAAATGATAGTTTCACAGCTTTGAATGTGTATTAATAGTGCATATTTATAAATAAGAGAGTCCTGGGTTCAAGCACTACTTGTACTTAGAACACAAAGCTTCTTTTGAAAGCATGTGGATCATCATTATTTTCCAAATGATCTCCCTCCTTTATTTTTCCATAGTCCTTGAGGAAAGAAAGCAGTAAATGAAAAATGAGATGATCATTAATGAAATGATCACTTTATATAATTGAGAAATATTAATTCCTATGTGAGATCAAAGTCAGCTTTCTGGAGTCTTTAATAACCTATTTCTTATTCAGTTGTTCACTTCTGTATATACTTCTAACAAGGCTGAACCTAGAGATAGCAGTACCTATTTCCATATTGCTGTTGTACCATAGTCTTCAGTATTTTAAATAATTATATTACTCATCAATATTTGTGCTCTTCTAGATCTTTTAAAGCATTAAGTTACAGATTTGTATCACTTACCTTCATTTGGAAGCTAAAATAACAAAAATAAATTATTATGTTACCTTTGTTTGGAAGTTAAAATAACATAAATTATGATGTTATTTTACTTGTTTCTGTGAGTAGAAAAATAAATGATTGCAAAAGCATTTTCTTATAATTAAAGTTTCTGTTAAAATAACACAGAGATGGGAAAGCTTTGGGAGGCCATTCAAATTGTCCACCATATGCTTAAGGCTTAATTTTTCTTAATATTGATTATTTATGTTATTTATTCATTCTTTTTTAAAATTGATTGATTCAATCATTTAATATAATTTAAAAAATTTCTGAGAATCTACTCTGTGCAAGAATTGTGCTGTATTGAGTTCTATGAAACATACAAAAAAAGCACTATATGGAATCACTTGCTCTCTGGGAAGAAAGAATTTAGAAGTAGCTAACAACATAAATACCAAGTCTGAATATAGAATCTGAAAATCTAGTGTGTCATGAGATGCTAAATTATCTATACAGAGTATTACTATTGTTTTTAGATTCACAGAAGAAAGAAAGCCAAATAGGCAGGAGTAGTCTTGAAATGCTTCATGGACTAAGTAGAATTTTATGATTGGTTGTGAAAGTAAAGAATCTCTATGGGTCTAGAAGAGCTCTCTAGTCCTTAGAAGGAATGGCAGTAACATAAGCAAAAAGGCTGAAGCAAGAATGTGACATTCAGAATGAGAGCTACTGCCTACATCAGCCTTTAGGGAGCACGGGGTTTGTGTCAGAAAGGTATTTTGGGGGAGGCATTGGAAGCTTTAAAAAAATAGAATAATTCTTGGGGCTCCTGGTTGGCACAGTCAGTTAAGTGTCTGACTCTTGGTTTTGACTCAGGGTCGTGATCTCCGGGTCATGATCTCAGGGTCCTGAGATCAAGCTCCATGTCAGACTCAGCACTCAGCAGGAGTGCTTGAGATTCTCTCTCTTACTCTGACCCTCCCTCTCATGTTCTCTCTCTCTCTCTCAAAGTAAATAAATAAATCTTTTTAAAAAAAGGAATAATTCTTATAAAATTCATATTTTTATTCAACAAATATTTATTGGATCATTATTGTCTTCTAATAATATTATTATCTGGGGCTATAATATCTACTTTTTAGGAATGATATGAAGCTATAGATCTCCAACTGGATCATTCTATGGAGGTACTATAAAAGACTTGTAATATCATATAGGCACCAAGCCTTGTTTGTAGAATACATAAATAATAGATCTTACATTTCCATATCTATATTTATTATTATTTAATGCACAGAGTTTTGCTATGATTAATGAAATGGAAATTTACTGCTGCATTTTGCTCATGTATTTTTTTCAAACAACAAATCCTAAAAGTATAACTTACCTATTGGAGTTGGGCAGAGAATGAGGTTCCTTTCTTTTTGCTTCATATTTTCAGGTGGGGAGACTGATTAATTTAACTGGGCTTTTATCTACTCCTACTTACTCCTCAGGGGAGTTAATTGATTTATAAATTTGGGAGCAGAAACTGAGCATGTGTAACTAATTCTTTTTGTGATCTTCTAGCCTGCGGATAGGATGTGTAATTAAGCTTAGTAGCTATTCAGGCTTGGGAAACCTGATGCTAGTCTATCTAATTTTGGAATATAGTAATAGGAAGCCTATATTGCCTTGCACTTAAGCCATGTTTTCTAGTATCTGCTATGTCATTAACCTTGTTGATATTTTAATCCATTTGTGTGAGTCCTTTGTTTTATCCACAGGTTGGCTAACTGTGGTCTTTGGGCCAAATCTGACCCACTGTAGGCCAAATCTGGACAGCTCTTCCAATTACATATTGTGTGTGTTTGTTTTACTGCTACAACAGTAGCACTGAGTAGTTGTAACAGAGATCTTACGGCCTGAAAAGCCTAAAATATTTACTCTTTGGCCCTTTACAGAAAAGATTTGTCATCCCTGGGACTCTTAGGTATAATTTGGTCAAGAAATGAGGAAGTCATTTGTTGTACTCCTTAAATTACTAAATTAATCCTATTATTGTAGAGGGGTTTGTAAAAATTTTTACATTTAAAAACATGTATTATTATTCAAAATGGTAAAAATCCCTTTGCTTTGTGTGAAAATGGAGTGGAGTCAGGAATGGGAGTTTGGGGACTATTCAAGTAAATGCTCCAAGCCTAGTTAACAGTAGTTACCCAGGACCCCTCACCATTACCAGACCAACCAACACTAAACACATGGCTGTGCAATTTCATCATCAAATACAACATTTTGTTCTTAGGAATCTGGTTGATGTCCTTTGTCGTCCCAATAGTTAAGTTAAGTCTCAGTTATTTTTCTAACAGCTTGACATAGTTTGTCTCTGGCTGTGAACCTGTTTATTTACTTATGCTTGAATATACAGTTTTTTAGTTCATTTATTCAGTGTTTATCTATTTTTCTAATAATTTGCTTTCTGCCTCTTTCCAAAAAAATATGAGGCTTTGGACTCCTCATATTGTAAAGAAAATCTTTTATATAAATAATTTTGGTTTCTTTATTTTATTTTTCTTTTCTTCTCTTTTTTGACTATAAGTAATGCTTCATGGACAATGTACATAGTATTTTAGCTTCAAGGTTTCTTCATATGATGCACTTTTCTCTTTGTTCATCTTGTTTTGGTGAAATACATTCTATTTCTTTTGACTTCTTATGTAGATTATCTAGGTCTTTTACTGAGGCTTCATACAGAGCTCATCCCTATTTAGTTTTGCTTGGCATTTGGTGTGTTTTCAGTTGCATTTGTTGATTTATTAAGGAGATTATTCTTGAGATTTCACCATTTTCAGTTTCACCTGGGATATGCAAATTTCTACATAATAGCACCAGAAATAAAAATTAAAGTTCATTTATATTTGAAGTGGTATCATCACCTTCCTCAGGTGGTATTTAGACTCACAGAACTTCTTTTTCCTGAAAATAGCATGTATATATAGTTTTTAAAAAGATCAAGCAACACAAAAGAGAATATGGTCTTCTTCCCCAGTGTTCATCACCAAGTTTTAAATCATTCTTTCCAGAAATATTCCACACAAATATAATATATGTGTATATACTTTCTTTTTGCACAATGTGAACATACATTATATATTGTTTTTTCCTTTGTTTTACCTGAAAATATCAGTACCCACACATTTATCTCATTTTTTGAAGGACTAAATAGTAATAAAGACTACAATTATTGAGCTTTTAGGCACTATACTAAGGCATTATATTAAGCACTTTATAAAATTCATTTCATTTTATTTCAAATTTATTTCAATAATTTTATCATCTCATTCATAGTCACCAACAACCCTTTTAAGTAGATACTGTTAGTATTCTAATCTTTGCCAAAACAACTTTGCTGAAAATGACAGAGCTGGGATTTTATTTCCACGCTCTTTAACTGTTTTTCCAGTGTTTTTCAAGTATATTTCACCAACCAATTACATCAATATGACCAGGGAAGCTTGTAAAACAGATTTCCAACTCACTGTCAGAAATCCTGATTTAGTAAAAATTTGGGGGAGAGTAACAAGTCTGAATTATTAACAAATGGTCCACGGGGATTTTAGGTAGTCTAAGATCTGTGGACCTCTGCATTATACTACATTGCCTCCTTGTATGAATGATATTTATTTATTAAACAGTCTCTTAATGATAATCTAAAAATAATTTCCAGTCCTTTAATATTCTAAACAATGCTTCAGGATACATCCTTATATGTACATTTTTATTTGTGTTCATAGGTTTAATTATTGGAAAGATTTCTAGAAGTAGAATTCCTGTGTCAACGAGCATGTGCATTTAAAATTTTTATACGCTTTTGGGAATTTTATCAAGAACAGAGATAATCCTCTTTCCCTTGCTTGTTCCTAGTTAATCAGTAGTTATTTTCCAAGGAGTAAAAATTTTAGAACATTAAAAAAGATTAGTTAGAAGTTTTTTTTTTTTCCTTTCAAACAGTTCCTTTTTTATATTCTTTTTAACCCTTGTGTTAGTTTGCTAGGGCTGCCATAACAAAGTATCACAAACTGCACGGCTTAAACAACAGAAACCCATTTTCTTGCAGTTCTAGAGGCTAGAAGTCCAAAATCAAGATTATCAGTAGGGTTGGTTCCTTCTTAGTGCTGTGAGAGAGAAACTGTTCCATGCCATTCCCCTTGCTTCTGGGGGTCTGATGGCAGTCTTCAGCATTCCTTGGATTGTGGCAACATAGCTCCAGTCTTCACATGGTGTCCTCCCTGTGTATGTGTCTGTTTCTTAATTTCCCTTCTTTATAGGGACACCAGTTACTGGATTAGGGGCTCACCCTAGTGATTTCATCTTAATTTAACTAATTACATCTGTATCCACCTTATTTCCAAATATTACATTCTGAGGTAGTGGGAGTTAGGACTTTGATCCATGAATTTTGAGGAGACATAACACAACCAATAGTATATCCAAAGTGACATTGTTAGGTAGTACCCACACTGGTTTCTCAACACTTTCCTGTTGACATTTCTGCTGTGGTTTCAAATCTTAATTGACACCTCCAACTTTGAAGTAACTGATCAAGAGAAGCTCGACTAAGAATCAAGATCCATGGACATTAATTGGTAACACTTTCTAAAGGGAAAGAATATCCTGACAACCATTTACAACTTAAATAATCAATACTCATTACAACTTTTTTCATTCATGAGAAAGGCTTCATAAGAGGCAAACTTCCCTCTACATCACCCCCCCCACACACAAACATTTCATTATTTGGTAAAAGGATTAAAAGTAGCAAGTGCACATAATTTTTTAGAAAGTATGATTGGCAATTATGCAATTCATATAAATAGTGCCCTACAGTACCATGATGCTTTAGGAATAATAATGGTGGTTTATCAATCCCATCTGTTCCCAGGCAAAGAAAGAAAAATTTTAATATGGCAAAAGTCCAAAAACTGATGCTATCTAAAGATCTGCTTTCTACAGGTCTCTTGTAATAATTGACAAATTAGCTGGAGAGAGGTTTGATACCAATACACACTTCAAAAATGGTACCCATTTTTCGAAACCCTCACTAACACTGTGTATTATCTATAGCAATTTGATCAAGAATGGTATATCATGTGTTACTTTAATTTATATGTATATTTAATTATAAGTGAGATCAAGCATCTTTTCATATAAGAAATTTCTAGCTGTTTCTTATCAACTACTCCTATCCTTAGTCCACTTTTTCCCTTAGGTTGATGATCTCTTTCATCTTAATTTGTAATTCTCTTTAAATAATAAAGATATTAGTTCTTTGTCATATGTGTCAAAGAATTTTCCCAAATCTGTCATTTGTCCCTTATTTTTTTATATTTTAGTAGTTTGATAGAAAGTTAATATTTGTATGTACTCAAATTCATCAATCTTTTTCTCTACAGCTCTGGTTATATATGTCTGGTTATAGCTCCTGTTCAAAGTTCATTACTATTTTACGATTACTATTATAAGCGTATTTAATTATTACTTAAATATTTATCTGTAATTTATTTTGGTATAGGGAATGAAATATTCATCCAGCTTTATTATTTCTTTCCAAGTGAATAGTCAGTATCTTACTGGCAATTATTATATAACCCATTGTTTTCTTGCTGATTTGAAATACCACCTTCATAATATAATAAATTTCTACAAGTATTGGAGCTTTGTTTTTTAAAATTCTCTCTTCTCTTGCCTTTCAATTATTGCACCAGGACCATTTACAATTTATTTAAATATCCGCTAAAGGCTGATCTCTACCCCCTCCATTACTTTTCTCTTTTCAAGTTGATACCTGGCTATTGTCACACATTTATTTTTCCAGATGTACTTTACAATTCTTGTCAAGATCCAAGATGCAGTAAGAGGGAAACTCTATTGCAGTATTATTGCATTAAATGTAAGACTAAGTGAAAGTGAAAGAATCACTATTTTTAAAATATTGAATCATATCATAATGTAACAAGGTATATTTTTCCATTGGAGTTTAATTTTAATGTCTGTCTCTCAGTCCTTAATAGTTTCTGTTGCCTCCCTTTGTGATGCCTTCTGCTGGGTTATTGTGTCAGTTTTCCATTACTACAGAATCCAATTACCACAAACTTAGTGGCTTAAAAAAACACAAATACATTATTTTACAGTTCTGGTAGTTCAAAATGGGTCCCACTGGGCTAAATTCAAGGTGTTGGTTAGGCTGTGCTTCTTTCTACAGACTCTAGGGGAGAATCTATTTTCTTGCCTTTTCTAGTTTCTATGAGCTGTGCCCAGTCCTTGGCTCATGGCTGCCTTTCACCTTCAAAGCCAGCAATGGCTAGTCAAATCTCTCACATTGTATCACCCTAACACTGACTCTTCTCTCTTTCACTTACAATGACCATAATAATCCAGGATGATCTCCCTATCTCAAGATTCTTAACTTAATCATATCTGCAAAGTCCCTTTTGCCAGGTAACATCTATTCACAGGTTCTGGGGATTAGAATGTGGACATCTTTGAGAGGCCATTGTAGTGCCTACTACCATCATCAACGTTCCTTTCCCTAGGGATATCTTGCTGTCACTCCTTCTTCCCTCCCACCCAAAGTCTGTCATTATTATTTTTTATTATTCTATATTTATAGTGTAGTCTTCCATATTTGAATGTCATTGTAAGTCTTTAGGGGATAATTTTCTTAATATTGTGAGACACCAGAGCAATAAGGCCACTTCCAAAAGCTTTTACCTACTTTGAGTCATTAGGAATGGTGAATCATCTCTAACTTTGAAAGAGCCATAAACCCACACTCTCTTGTGTTAGTATTACTGCTCCCATTGTTAGAAAAAGGATTCAGGAAGCAGTTAAAGTATGCAGGTTGCTTATCATAGTACTAAACCAACACTTCTATTCTCCTTGTCTTATTTACCTAACGTTTTAAAACTCATCTAAGTCAAATCACCATCTTCTATTCTTAGGAGATGCCTTGTGTTGATCAGACTAGGTTTAAAGACTTCCAGTGGCTTAGAACCTGCTACCTTCTAGGCAGCCAATTTCATCATACTGCAAAACTCTAATTGTTAGAAAGCTCATTCTGAGCTGAAATTTGTCTCCTTGTTACCATCTCTCCATCTACACTCTTTCTACCCTCCTAGCCATAGAGAATAATTCTAATCACTCTTCTACTTTTCAAATACTTGTGATAAATGTTTCCCTATACCTTTTCCTCTTTTATCTTTTCTCACATGACATGAGTTTGATACTCGAACTTTTCTTACCCATGTCTGGAGGAAACAGTCCATTTCATCTTTGCACCTTTTCTAATGGAGGCCTCAGTACCAGGTTGAGGGGACTAGGTATGGTCTCACTGCAGGATTGGTTAAGCTGCTTCCATTTCTCCCATGTGGTTAAGAATAGAGCTATGTGTTTGTTTGTTTGTTTTTAAGATTTTATTTATTTATTTGACAGAGAGAGCACAAGTAGGCAGAGAGGCAGGCAGAGGGAGAGGGGGAAGCAGGCTCTCTGCTGATCAGGGAGCCCAATGCGGGGCTCAATCCCAGGACCCCAGGATCATGACCTGAGACGAAGGCAGCCGCTTAGCCAACTGAGTCACCCAGGCGCCCCGAATAGAGCTATGTTAAGAGGGATGTTCACAAAGATACTCTAGTAATCTAGAAAAGCCTATAAGGCAGTCTTATTTCTGATAGAGTCACATCATTGCTACATTTGAGAAAAAATTGTGCCCATACCCTGGGCTCCTGGTTGTTGCCAAGGTTCTTTGTAAGTCAGAAGGCCAAGTATCCTTTGGTCCTTTCGATGAATAAAATCTTGTACCACCTTACAAGGATGGTCAACATGATACAGTTAGCCTATCTTTTATGTGATTACTAAACTGGATAATTCCCAATTCTAATTAGCACAGAAGGGAGAGCTGTCACATTTGGTAGTCTAAATATCATACTTGTATTGAATCAGCCAATGTTACACTATGTTTTTAGTATATTACACTGTCACTCATACTGTCAGCTGTACTCCTAATTCTTTTTTCATGGTATTGCTAATCTATATACCCTCATGCTGAATTTTTATAACTAATTTCTAAATATGAGGCTAAACCAAGGGGCCTCATATTTAATCACTAATAAAGTTTGAATTGTTAGATTTAGCCTACCACTGGTGATTTTAAACTTTCATAGGAGCATAGGGTAAACAACATATGAAAGCATGTTATGTAGATGTCTTATTACTCCTGTTTGTTTTTCTTTGGGGGGCCTATGTCCTATTAATTTATTCAATGCTCTTAGTATGCATCTTTTTGAAGAAGTATTGTTTTGTCCACACATTGCACAATTAACTATAGCAGGTAGGATGAAGCTGACTAAGTAAGTCTAAGCATCAAAGCCAGACATTCCCTCAGGAGCCATGAAGTTAGGCATTTAGGGCCTTAGGGTCCTGTTCAGGATTCAGGGACAGGACATCATTAGGACATTATCTCTCCTCAGAAGAGAACTAGCAAAGACCAAGACAGAGAATGCAGTCGTAGGTATATGTTGTTGTTATTTTTATTATTTTTAAAGATTTTATTTATTTATTTGACAGAGAGACAGAGAGAGCCAGAGAGCACAAGCAGGGGGAGTGGCAGAGGGAGGAGAAGCAGGCTCCCTGCTGAGCAGGGAGCCCAAGGCGGGGCTAGATCCCAGGACCCTGGGATCATGACCTGAGCTGAAGACAGTAGCTTAACTGACTGAGCCACCCAGGTGCCCAGTATGTTACTATTATTAAAATATCAAGAACAGAAACAAGTCTGGGATCAATTAGCCGGGCATTTGAATAAAGGTAGAGGCTAAATATCAAGAAAAAAAAGCAAAGACTGCTAACCAAATTGGAGCACAGTTTTGCTAGACTAGCTACAATGAAGCCTTGAAGGTGAGTCACAAATTGTTGGGCCAGTTCTTTTAATCCCTCTGGTCCATTACAAGGATTTATCATCAAAAGTATGTTGGCAATTAACCTGTATACCAAAATCCAGGTTTCCCACCATAAGCAAGAGGGCTTGCAAAGGTTAGGAAGTTGGCAGTGTTATATACTACCCGATAATGTATGGAGATTTTTCTTACCTTAATTCTGACAATGAAGATCTTGTCATAGTCCCTTTATATAGTGATACAATAGTATAAACACTGGATTAGCTGTCACAAGATCTCAGTGGGAGTCCTGAAACTTCCATTAACCAGATACTTAATATTGGACAAGTCACTGAAGAATTCTAAGCCTTAGTTTCTGGATGGAGATAATAATAACATTGATAGGCTGTTTGTGAGGGCTAAAAAAGAATCATCAGGGTAAATGAAATACTATTCACTTTGCAGACTATAAAACACCTCACAAGGATAAGTTGTTCTTCCTACAGTGATTTGAATCTGCTAGTTTTTGAATGACATTTTTCTCAGACTTCATTCATTTGACAAGTATTTATTAAGTGCATACTATATTTAAAAAGATAGTCATGGTCCTTGCCTCTGTGGCTCTTGAATTCTACTGGAGGATGCAGGCCTTAAAATACTAACTGAAATACTATTTTATGTATTTATTTTTAGCATATATTGATAGAGTCCTACTATGAACATGGCACTTTGCTAGGTGCTAGACAAGCATGTCTTTAGAAATTAAATGGATTTATCTTATAGATTAATGGGATTATGTTTAACCTCTGGTTTATTCTTTCTGATCTTGATGGACATCTGGGCTGGATCATTAATGCATCTAATGAAATCACTCAATATAGAAACTCTGAGATATCATGAGAGACCATGTTAAATGTTTAAAAAGAATCATCTACTATGACTAGAAACTTTTATGATTCTTTCTCAAAATTATGATGAAAATAAATGAGTTGATTTTTACATGACTTACTCTTAGTAACCTCATGCTAGTATTTGAAAGTGAATTAGTTGGGAGAAGAGTAGGAGTGGAGGCAAAGAGACTAGTTACAAAGTTGTTCTAATAGTTCGAGTGAGCTACAGTGGTGACCTGGACTAGGGTGGTAGCAGGAGTGGAGAGAAATGAATGTGTTTGAAGTATAATTCAATGATGAAGTAAGGGACTTGGAGATTGACTGCATATGGCGTTGAGGAAAAATGAGAATCTTTTTAAAAATAAACATGAGGTTAATCATGAATGCTTTGACAGAGATGAACATGAGGAGAGACTTATCCTACCAGATAGTAAAATTAATTTTAAGGTTTTAGTAAGCAAAACAGTGTGATTCTGGTACCAGAATAGATTGACATATGGAACCAATTAGAAAGTCCAGAAACAGATTCAATTAAATATAAGCGTATGGTATATACCTGTTGTCACCGGAATTGTTTCTTTTTTTTAAATTTAAATTCAATTAATTAACCTATAGTGTATTATTAGTTTCAGAGGTAGAGTTTAGTGATTTATCAGTTGCATATAACACCCAGGGCTCATCACATCAAGTGCCCTCCTTAATGCCCATCACCCAGTTACCCTCACCCTCACCCACCTCCCCTACAGCAACCCTCAGTTTGTTTCCTATTGTTAAGAGCCTCTTATTGTTTACCTCCTTCTCTGATTTTGTCTCATTTTATTTTTCCCTCCCTTGTCCTATGATCCTCTGTCTTGTTTCTAAATTCCACATATCAGTGAGATCATATGATAGTTGTCTTTCTCTGATTGACTTATTTTGCTTAGCATAATACCCTCTAGTTCTATCCACATGGTTGCAAATAGTAAGATTTCATCTTTTTGGTGGCTGAGTAATATTCCATTGTGTATGTATATATATATATATATATATATATATATATATATATATATATACACACACACACACCACATTTTCTTTATCCATTCATCTGTCAATGGACATCTGGGCTCTTTCCATATTTTGGCCATTATGGACATTGCTGCTATAAACATTGGGGTGTAGGTGCCCCTTCAGATCACTATGTTTGTATCCTTTGGGCAAATACCTAGTAGTGCAATTGCTGGATTGTAGGGTAGCTCTATTTTTAACTTTTTGAGGAACCTCCATACTGCTTTCCAGACTGATACAGGAAAAGCATTTGACAAAATACAGCATCCTTTCTTGATTAAAACTCTCCACAGTGTAGGGATAGAAGGAACATACTTCAATATCATAAAAGCCATATATGAAAAGCCCACAGCAAATACCATTCTCAATGGGGAAGAACTGAGAGCTTTCCCCTAAGGTCAGGAACACAACAAGGATGTCTACTCTCACCACTGTTGTTCAACATAGTACTAGAAGTCCTAGCCTCAGCAATCAGACAACAAAGAGAGATAAAAGGCATCCAAATCGGCAAAGAAGAGGTCAAACTTTCACTCTCCACAGATGGACTCCACCCCAAAATTGCTAGAACTCGTACAGGAATTCAGCAATGTGGCAGGATATAAAATCAATGCACAGAAATCAGTTGCATTTCTATACACTAACAATGAGATGAAAGAGAAATTAAGGAATTGATCTCATTTACAATTGCACCAAAAGTCGTGATACCTAGGAATAAACCTAACCAAAGAGGTAAAGGATCTGTACTCTGAAAACTATAGAACACGTATGAAAGAAATTGAGGAGGATACAAAGAAATGGAAAAACATTCCATGCTCATGGATTGGAAGAACAAATATTGTTAAAATGTCTGTGCTGGGCGCCTGGGTGGCTCAGTCGTTAAGCGTCTGCCTTCGGCTCAGGTCATGATCCCAGGGTCCTGGGATCGCGGCCCGCATCGGGCTCCCCACTCAGCGGGAAGCCTGCTTCTCCCTCTCCCACTCCCCCTGCTTGGGTTCCCTCTCTCACTGTGTCTCTCTCTGTCAAATAAATAAAATTAAAAAAAATAATAAAATAAAATAAAATGTCTGTGCTACCCAAAGCAATATACACATTCAATGCAATCCCTATCAAAATACCAGGAATTCTATTTCAAAAGAAATAGTTGAACATGTAACAATGGTACATGCACAAGAATATTCCCTTAAAAGGAAAACATTGAAATTTCAATATGATTGGATTAACTAAATAAATCAGGACCATGTGTATATTGAGACTTAACCTTAGATTTATCATGTAGACACATATTTGTAATTGAAACTTGTTTACAATGCATTATTAGAAGCAAATCTATATCAGATTATAAAGCATTACATATAATACATATACATATTTATATATAATATCTTCATATAGGATTTATAGAAAAATCTCTTCATCCCACTTTGCGTGGGAAAATGCAATGTCCTCCTCAAGATTTCTATAGAAGCTACGGGATATCCAGTCTTGGCTCTCATGATCACCTCTTGCTGCAAACTCCTGTATTTGTAGAACTTTTTATTTCATTCATTTTTCTCACTTTGTGTCTATTCTTGACTCTCTGCCCCATGTCTACTAGGATAAGTTACATACCCTGGTTACTTGTACCAGGGTACTGACATGTTCAGAAATGTTACTAGCAAATTGTTCTTAATAACACAATACCTAGGAAATGTTTAAAAGTCCATTGTCAGGAGAATCTGTAAGTGAATTATTGTACACCTATAAAGTGAACTCCTATACCACACTGAAAATAAATGAAACTCAGAAACATAATAGTGTTTGAAAAAACTGTAGAAGAGCAATAATATTTTGTACTATTCTTATGAAATTCAAAAGCATATAGTATGAAACAATTCTTTATTGATACTTACATATATAGTTAAATTTCAATAACAATCCAAGGAATTATAAACATGAAGTTCAGAACAGGAGTTAGCCCTGGTTAGGGACGGAGGAAGAGGGACTGGAAAGGGGGACACACGTGGGAAGGGGTGGGTTTCAATGGTAATGTTCTAAACTGAGTAGTGCACACGCACAGATTCATTTTATTATTTTATTCTACCACCATATCCATCCTCTTTTGAGGGATACTAGTCAGATATTTTGTTAAGTGTACCTTTTTTTTTTTTGACAATATGAAATAGTTGAATAAGAAAGCACTGTTTTGCTATCTTTGTTTCACCATCTTCCCTTGGGGCTCTCACCTTCGATAAGGAAACTGTGTACTATAGACTTCAATTAGAAGTAATGGCACTTTCTTCGGAAGCAGAAGAGGGTGCACATCACTGTTGTTTAAAATATTTTTTTTCTTTCCTTTGCACACCCCCGCATGTCCACACACACATACAGAGGGAAGCAGTCTGGGAGGATATACACCAAAATGTTACTATTAATTATCTGAGCATGCTGCATTTTCATGTGATTTTTTTCTCTTTCTTTATATTTTCTAATATTTCTGTAATAAACAATATACTTCATTTTTAAGGGGACAGCAAAGTAATTCATCCTGTGTGGTTAAATTTCAGAGTATTTTTTTCAAGGCCATTAAGTCTTTGTATTTCTTGACAAACAGACTACAATTTCAATCTAACCAAATCCAGGAAGAATGGGTTGTTCTGATTAACAGGTTGTTCTGACTTTAGGATGAACTAGGGTTTAAACTAGAGACTTTTTTCATGACTCTTTATAATCTTATTTTCATAATCTCAGGTTTTTCACTTTTCATATGCAAAACAGAAAGCAATAACATTAAACAATAATAATAACCAAACTAAAAAGCAAAGTATTTATATCTGAACAAGGAATAATAATTTCCCTAGCTCGTAGTTAGAATTTGTTAAAAAGGACATTAGAGAATATTCAGTTGATCAATAAGTATTTATTGAACACCTACTATGTGGTAGGACTTGTACTAGATTCTGGGTACAGAGTGGTGATCAAGACAAATTCCAGCCTTCATGGAATTTACAGTCATCTGATATATTCACTTTACAATATGTGGGTTTTTTTTAAAGAGTTATTTACTTACTTATTTGAGAGAGTTAGAGAGAGATCATGAGCAGGGGTGGGGGGAGGGGAGTGTGTAGAGGGAGAGTCAGGCTCCCTGCTGAGCAGGGAGCCCAATGATGGACTTGATTCCAGGACCCAAGGATCATGACCTGAGCCTAAGGCAGACGCTTAACTGACTGAGCCACCCAGGCGCCCCTACAATGTGTTTTATACATAATTTTATCAATAGATCATTCTACTGAAAGATTTCCAGTAATGTGGAGTTTCCTCTGTTGCTTTATAGTGTATTTTTCAGCTACTGTTAAATTAGTGCATTTTTATTTAAAAGGTAACCAATATTATTAATTCATAGAACATTGTTTTTTTTTTATTGATTCAAATTTGCCCCTTTTGACTTATAAACATTGGTTGTTGTTCTGCCTTTAAGAACTTCGGAATAAATCTACCACAGCAGCTTTTCCCCTTTCTCTGCTTTGTGGGGTAGCTCTTTAGAGATAGCTGTTCAAATATGTTGAGAAAACTATTATGCTGCTGTAAGGCTTCTCCAGGATCGAACACTGCAGGTCCTTTCATCATTTCATCTGTGACATGGTTTTAAATCATACACCATCTTGATTGCTTTCCTCCAGATGCTTTCTACTTTGTCACCCTTTGTTGTTAAAAATAAATTACTCCCAATTTCCTGCTTTCAATAGGATAGAGTGAACATAATTGACTCTCTGATGTGTGAGGGTCTGGTATGGTCTGAAAGCAATTACACTGACCTTGAATACTTACTCTACAGTACTGTAAATATCACTATAGAAAAAATAGGAGCTTATACTAAATCTTTACTAACACTTGGATATATCTTGGAAGATTTTTTGAAAATGAATTTATTTTTTTATTTATCTTTTTCTTTTGATAGTTAATTATGCTTTGTAAAGGTAAAAAGATCAAAAAGCATGATTAATTGTGAAATTCATTATGCAGATATCTGTTTTCTTCTCTAGTAAACTGTGGTCTTTCTGAGGGCAAGGGTTATATCTTATTAGTTTTTAAAAATCTCTATCACTTAGCGTAGTCCTAAGTATATATGACAGATGCCCAATAAATATTTGTTGACAAATTAATACCTTGTATAAGAAATTAAGTTTTGTGAAATGAAATGAATTCCTACTTTTAGAATACATCACAGAATCAGTAGTATAGAATTGGACCTTAGTTTTATCCCAACCTGAAAAGAGAAACTTTAGTATATTAGTTAGCAGTATTCACAAAGAAAAAATACTAGTGTGTTATATGGGAATATTTTTACTTCTAAATGACAAAAAAGCTTATTAGCAATGGCTCAAACAATATAAGAACGTTTGTACTTAAGAAGCCTGGAGTAACTAACTAGTCCTGGAGCTCTTTCCGTAACTCAGTGATATCATCAATGTCCCAGGCTCTTTTTATCTTTCTGTTGCATTCTTAGCCTGTTATCTTTTTGATCTTAAGCTTATTGCCTTATGGTTACAACATGCCTGTCCGACCTCCAGACATCCAAACTGCATCCAGAGAGAGGAACCTGAGGATGGCCAAGCTCTACAAGATCCCCATTGCATGTCTTTCCTCTGGGGAAAAGATATTTTCCCAGAAGTCTCCCTTTCATCCAACTGCCCAAAATTGAGTTATATGGCTCTGGCTATCTCTAGGAAACAGGCAAGGGAGTAGAGTCTTGGGAATGAATATTGATTAGTTAAGCAACCGTTTATGCCACAACTAGAAAATTGCCATATACTACAAAAAGAGATCATGACAAGAGATCATGAACTTTACTATGTCAGTGATAAATTCAGGGGAACCGAACTGTCAGGACCCTTCTAGAAAGATCACTGATGATATTGGGGTTACATGATGGCATAACTTATTCAAACAGATGAATCAGCACCTCTTAATCACTTTTGGAAGAACTGATGAATCTGATTATCTTTTCTAGTTTTTATAAATCAAACAAGCTGTGTCTTTATCACAAAGCTATTTTTATTTTTTCTCCTTCCTTTCAGGAGTCCTATCCAAAGAAGAGGAATTACACTATGGAAATTGTACCATCTGCTTCTCTGGATACATTTCCTTCAGAAAATGAGAACTTTCTATGTGATCTCACGGACATAGCTGTTACAAAAAAACCATGCTCCTTAGAAATTGCAAGGGCCCCTTCTCCAAGAACTGGTAATATTTCTTTAAAAAATTTTAAAATATTTTTTAGAACTGGTAATATCTCTTACTCACAATTGGACCAATTCAATTTTCATGCTTGTATATGTGAAGATGTATCATTAATATTTTGATTTTCCACAATATTTTAACATTAAAGTACCCCAATATAGTCAAACTAATCTTTTTATTTTATTTTATTTTATTTTATTTTGCATTTTAGAGTGAGTCCAGGTAGGTCAGAGTTTTTGGTATAATGTCTCTTAACTTCCTGACAAGAGCTCTCAAGGAATGGTACTATCTTGGTGAAGGTACTTTGAAACCTTGCAATAGTGAAAAACCTCTAGGTCAGACACAAAGCTTGGGGTCCTTTAGAACTTAATAGCAAATTTATTAGCAAGAGTCTTTTAATATACTTTTCTGCATCCTGTTTTCAGGTTACTGAAATGTACTCAGGTATTTTGTATATTTTATATGTTTTATGGTATTTTCAGATCCATTATTTTATTTATCTGCATTATAAATTAGTGCATGAGGCAAGTAAATATTATGCCCATTTTACTGATAAGGAAAGTGGAGCTAAATGTCTTATTTAAGATCAGTTCATGAGGGGGCCTTTCTTAAATATGAATGTTTGACTATCATCATATCTGCTTTCTGTTCAGCATTACATCTAAGAAAGAATGCAGGCTATTAACATGAAATCTAATGATGGAGGAACGTTTCAAGTGGGTGGTCAACATATTCAGTGCTACAAAGGAGTTGTAAGAGAAACTCGAAAGAAAGGCATTTTAGGTTTGACAATCTAATTGCTGCTTAATTTTGGAAAAGTAAGTTTTAGTAGCAATGAGATAAAACCAGATTTCTGGAAGTTAATAGTGAGACACTAGAAAATGGGAGTGGAGAGTACAGATTACCCATTCAAGAAGATTAGAAGAGTTATGATAGTAACATGAGAAGAAAGAGGTTCAAGGGAGAATTAGCTAGTTTATTTTAGGTTAAGTAAGCCTTGGCCAAGTTTAGAGGTTAGAGGAATTTGCTGGTGGAGACTAAGAGATTAAAGATAAAAAATAAGAAGAAAGAATAAAATGGGTAAAGAAGACTGAGCTAGTCTAAGAAAACAGACATTGTTTCCCCCAGAAAGAGGAGAAGATTGAGCATGGTTATGAATATAGAGAAATTCTGAAATATGTATTTCCAAATGGATTATATTTCTGGGTTAAGATAAAAAGTCAGTGGATGAAAAGAAGGGGCAGATCTTGAGAAGGGTTAAAGTAAAGTTCAGAAATGCCATTTTAGATAATAAGCTGAGAAATTCTATAGAAGTGGACAACTAGGTTTTTGAGCAGCCTTGAGGTTAGGCTGTTGTATGAATCATAAGCATGCAGAAGGAAAATTTTTAGGATGAGGTAAGACCATAATAAAGAAAACAGTTAAAATTTATTGAGCATTTACTAAGTACCAGACACTGTTAAGGTAATAATATCATTATTACCATTTGACAGATGAAAAAACTGTGACACTGAAATATTAGGTAACTTCCCACAGTTCTATGTTAATAAGGGGTAGACTTGCACTTAGGTTGTCTGCTCTGTACTCTTAAATTCTCTGTTATACGGAAATATATTGGGGAATGAAGTATAGTTGAAATCGTGAACCACATAGTGAAATTCTCAAGAAATGTGGAGGTATGACTGGAAGTCTGCATATGGTAGCAATAAAACCAGAAAAAGAATGTTATAATAGGATAGCATAATCTTTGGAAAAGCAGCAGATTTTGGATAAAGACAGAATAGTGGGTGATCAGAAGCAGTCACGGAGAGTGAAGACAGTGCTGGTCCCAAACTATGATAAGAATGGAAACTCTTCCATAGGAGACGTAACCAGGAAATACTGCAGAAGTCGGGGGAAAGCTCAGCTAGTATAGGAAAATGGAAGGCACACATGAATGAAAATGTAAAAGCACTTTAATTAGGACATAGAGAGTAGGGGTGTATTGGGGGTAGTGAAGGGGGAATGAAAGAGTCAAAGAAGACACGGATTTATTTATTAAACAATCAAAAACTAATGGAGTTCCTTCATGTGCCAAGCAGTGTTCTGTATGCTGAGGATACAGGGATAAAAAAAACATGCACCCAGGTAACAAGGCTGATTAGGCTTCTCCTGCTGAAAATAAATAAATATTCTGGCTAAAAATACAGGAAAGGAAACCTGAAAAATACTAAAAAGGTGACAAGAAAATTATATAAATTGAATAACATTTAAATTAGGAACCTTTTGGGGGTCAATAGGTTAGTAAGATATAATCAGGCTAAAACACTGGTGAGGGTGGGAAACCAGTGGATTTCTAAAGCCATTTTTGTCCTGAGGGAATTTTCTGAACCTGCTGTTGAACTCTGGTGCTTAAGGCCTCATAAACCTCAAGGTTTTTGTAGAGAAGAAAATCTCTGTGTCTGTCCAGCACGGAGACTTTCATAGGAAATTCTTCCTCCATGGAGCTGGAACTCCAGGGGCTACCCTTTACAGTAATCAGAAATAATTCTGCCCCCTAACCCTCACCCCAAGGAAAGGTGATTTGTCATGAGAAGAACAAGGAGAGAAATTCCTGAGGTGTTATTACCACAAATCGGTCCTCAAATTTCTATCACCTAAATGGTATAAAAAATGTCAACCCATGAGTTTAGTTTAAATACCCTCAGACTTCAAGCAGAAGCAAATGTAATCCCTCTAGAGAGGAATATTCCCTTTTTCCAGGTCCCAAATAATTTCTATAAATACTTTTCTGATTAAAATTAGCAGTGTACAATAATTAAGTCTATATGGAAAGAAACCCTGAAACCAGAATCACAGAAACAAGAAAGAACAGATCCACACATGAAAAGACTTCAAATATTGGAGTTGTCAAATGCAGGCTAAAAAATGACCATGCTATTACAAACACAAACTTACACCTGGAGAAAAACTACCTCAAATTTAAAACTCATTGGATAAGTATAACAGCAGATTACATTCAGCTGAAGAGAGCTTTAGTGAGCTGGAAATTAGGGCAGAAGAAGTTTTACAAAACGTGGCACAGAGAGAGATGAAAAATACGAAAGCAAAGCTAAGAGACTTGGAGGATACACTGAGAAATTCTAACTTGTCTATTTAAAGCTTCAGAAAGAGAGGAGAGAGAGAATGAGGCAAAAGTAATATATTTGAAGAGCTAATTTTCCAAAAGGAACAGGCTTGTTCTTGCACTCACATGGAGATGGACAAGTGAATAGTTAATTTCAAGAGTATAATAAGTGTTAAGGCAGTGTTATACAAAGTGCTTTGGGAATAGAAAAAAGGAACATTTAACTTCACCTGGGAGCTTGGGAAAGACTTCATGAAGGAGACGAGGTCTGTGTCCATTATCTATTGTTATTTAACAAGCCACCCCAAAACTTACTGTCTTAGAGGAACATCAGTCATTTAGTTTGTTCACAAATCTACAAGTTTGGCAGAGTTCATTTGACAGGGATAGCCTGTCTGTGCCACATGGTATGAGCTGAGGCTGCTCAACTAAGGGAGAAAGGACCCATTTTCAAGATGGCCCACTACATGGCTGGCAAGTTGGTGATAGCTTACAGATTGGCTGGGTTTATGGGCTGGGGACCATTTTTCCTCTCCGTGGACTGCTTGGGTTTCTTTATGACACACTGGCTAGATTCTGAGAGCAAGCATCTGAAAAGGACCAGGTGGAAGCCGTACCATTTTTATTATCTAGCCTTCAAAGTCACAGACCATCACTTCTACTACAGCTCCATATCTACTCAGACTTAAGGGGAGAGAACATGAACCCCACTTCCTAATGGAAGGAATGTCAAAGTTACTTTGTAATAAGAAGATATATGTTGGGAGATACCTTTGTTGTCAGTTTTAGAAAATACAGTTTTCCACCAACTTTCCTTTGGGCACAATAATTTATATTCTTTGCCTATGCAAATTATACTCATTTATGCCTTCAGGACTTCCCATCATCAGCTTATTACAGCATGAGCTCCAAGTCTAGGTTCAGGTGTGCCTGAATCTTCCTGGTTTAATTCTGTTGATGCAGGATCTTGACTGCTTTTGCTCTTGGCATTGATGACCTATGAATTAAACAAGTTATCAGTCTCCTCTCCTACACACCCAACATATAATGGTGAATCAGACATAGGAGAACCACAACTGACACGCTCATCTAAACACAGGGAAAACAAGGCACATGGTGATCACTAGTCTGTGGCAATTCTGAATCTAACCAGGCACAGTTCCTTGATTAAGACCCAGTCTTATGGCATAGGAATTGTTCTCTGTGGCACTTGGTTCCTCTGTCTGAATCATTATTTTCCATAAAAAGCAGCCTGTGTTTATAGCTGAGTATCTTTCTTACTTGCTTTTTGTCTGTTAAAGATTAGGGATCAAAAGGGCTCTTTTCATTTTATATTGCTGTTCCTTCCAGTTCAGGCTGATATAATTTCTTTTAAAACTTTGTGGACTTGGGGCACCTGGGTGGCTCAGTCATTGGGTGTCTGCCTTCAGCTCAGGTCATGATTCCAGGGTCCTGGGGTCAAGCCCCACATTGGGCTCTCTGCTCAGCGGGAAGCCTGCTTCTCCTTCTCCCACTCCCCCGGCTTGCGTTCCCTCTCTCACTGTCTCTTTCAAAATAAATAAATAAAATCTTTAAAACAAAAACAAAAACAAAAAAAAACTTTGTGGACTTGTTGTGTTCCAGTTTATATTCCACTTCATTAGACAAAAGCTTATCTCCAGATAAGCTCCTTCTCTGCTTTGGGCTCCTTATGAGACTTCTCTGAGATAATGTCCTTGAGATTCTTAGAAACTCTATAGTTGAACAGGGAACATCTGTGAGTCAGGCCCTTAAAAATGCTTAGAGGGTCTTTTGTCTGGCTTAAAGATTCTATACAGCACCACCCGAGAGATTTCTTAGGCCTTAACAAATGATGTTGTACCCCACCCAGATTTGGTCATTGGCCTTCTTAATTTGAAAATTGTTTGCCAATTGAAACACCTGGAAATAATAAACCAGTTTTGTTTTTGTACCCAGAAATTCCTGGCTCCTTTGTATTTATTTGGTAGGTCATTCTTCAGTTCTCGCTTGGCTTTTGCATGTTATCACAGGCAGCCGGACAAAGCTGGATTGCTCTTTAAATACTCTTCCTGGAAACATCCTTAGATCATAGAGTTCATTTGGTTCATTTTCTATTTTCCATGTTACTGCAGATGTCAATGTTGCCAAACTTTCCATTACTACAACACAAACGATGCTTTGCTTTTAGCTTCTGATTATATTTGCTCTCCTTTAAGCCTTTACCAACAGCTTTCTCATAGTTCTGTGGGCTTCCAAGAGTCTTCTCTTTGGCCCTTATGGCTTTTGCAGTCACTCACTTGGAGACCCTTCCAGCTTCTGTCTGTTGCCCAGTCATAAAGTTCATGCCACATGTTTTAGATTTTTGTTATGGCAATACCCCATTTCCAAATATCAGAATCTATTCTGGTCGTTGATGGATGCATAACAAACTACCTCAATACTTAGTGAGTTAAAAAAAATAGTCATTTATTTTGTTTATAAATCTGTAATTTGGGGAGAGCTCTGTAGGGACAGCTTCTTTCTGTCTCAAGTGATATCAGCTGGAACAGCTTCAAGGGGGGCTAAAAGATCCATTCTCAATATTGATTCTTACTCATATGGCTGGCATGGCCTACTTAGACTTCTTCATGGTAAGTGATGGCGTTCCAAGAGCAAACATCCTAGGAGAAGTGAGGCAGAAGCTGTATTGCTTTTTATAACTTAACTCAGAAGGCAACATCAATTCTGTGGTAGTCAAGAGCCTACCAATATTTAAGTAAAGGGGCTTTAATCACTTCTCCCCCTTATAGGAAAGGTTACTAAAGTCATGTTGTAAGAAGATATTCTTGTAGCCTCTCTTGGAAAATACAAACTCCCATAATACCTGAATTGTTTATTGCTGTTATTCTTTTTCAAGTGGGATAAGAGTTGATTTGCATGGATATATGATTTTCCCTGATTGTGTTCAATCATCTGGATTCCATATAAAAGAAGCCAGTTTTCTCCGTTGACCTAGGCTTAATTCATGATGACTGGTAGTCTGCACTTTTGACCATGATTGTGAATTCTAGGGGTGAGGGAGTCCAGAACATAATTGGAAGAATTTTTCTTTTTAATGATATGGATAGGGATGAATACAAGTCAGAGCAGTTTCTGTTCTAATTCTAGAAGGCACTTTATCAAGTGAACCTCACAGAATTCCCCTCCATAATCAACCTAGCAGGTGGAAGAGAATATCAGCATCACTGTTTGTCTTCTGTCTGGATGAGGATGAGGTCTGTGTCATTTTCCTTTGTTGATTCTATTAACCCATAGATTTTGCAAGGATCCAGTTAATTCCCAGTCTCACTCTGCTATGCCTGGTCCCTTGTGACTCCTGCCTAGCTTTGCCTTTTCTTCTCCGGGCCAACTAACTAAGCTGATGAACTCAAGGAAGTTACTGCCCTCTGTTGAGGCTACTGATGTTTTCCATTTGTTACCAAGTCCTTTACTGACTAAACATAGGAATTCCGGATGTGGAGACATCTCTTGATGTACATGAGTCTTTTAGAGGCTCTCAGATCAAACTGGGTGGGTAGTTACCCTACAGTTCCTCATCCACTCAATAAAAACTTATTGGGTACTTATGGTGTTTTAGGCATTGTGCTAAATGTGTAGCAATGTGTAGAAACAGTGTAAGTCCTAATATTTAGAAGCTTAGAATGTGTTAAAATTAAGGGTAATAAGTGCAATGAGAGAGGTAAGCATAAGGTGTTCCAGGAGGGTAGAAAGGAGGGATTGAGTAAAAGCTTACTGGAGGGGGTGCTGCCTGATCTGAGCCTCAAAGAAGGAGAATTAGATGCATGAATGGGAGGTGTATGGTGTGTGGATGAATGAGAGGTGTGTGCAGGGATCCAGAGGCATGGAAGAACATAAGTTATTCAGAGACTATGACCAACTTACCATGGTTAAAGCATGGAATGCTACTAAGGAAAAATGCATAAAAGAACAAGAGGTGACATGCAGAAGTTTGGATTTCACCTGACAACAGAAGTGAATCATTGACAGACTTCAAGCAGGGACATGATGTGATAGGTTTTTGTTTTAGAAGAGTCTCTCTGGAAGCAATATGGAGAATAGATTGGACAGAGATGAGGCTTGAGACAGGCCAATTAATCAGGAGATCAGTGTTCAGTCCCAGCAAAAAAAAAAAAAAAAAAATGATGGTGGCCAGTACAAAGGCAATGCCAGCAAAGAGAGGAAGGGGGAACAAAGAGGAGAGGTATAAAGGAGTTGAGGTATCCCTTCTCCCTTTGGAAATTCTGCCATTTAGGAAATAAGTAGACAAGGAAACTAAATGGTTATATTTTAGAGAATGCATTTTATACTTTTCGGTTAACTGTGCTAGACTAACATCACTTAGGTTTACAGACAAAATGAGGATTTCTACACACACAGGAATTGCATTCTGAAGCTTTCCTGGAGAGATTGAGAGAGAGGTGATAGAGGGATGACTTGGTCTTTACAGGGATTGTTACGTGTTGAATTGTGCTCCACCCCCTTCTTTTTTGGACTTTTAATCACTAGTATATCAGAATGTGACCTTACTTGGAGAATTTGGAGATAGAGTCTATAGAGGTAATCAAGTTAAAACGAGGTCATTAGGTGGGCCCTAATCCAGTGTGACTGGTGTCCTTATAGGAAGGGGGAAATTTAGACATAGAGATATGGAAAGAGGGAGGATGATGTGAAGAGACACAGGAAGATAATGGCCATCCACAAGCCAGAAAGACCCAGAATAGATCCTTCCCTCATGGCCCACAGAAGAAACCAACCTTAATTTCAGATTTCCAGCCTCCAGACTGTGAGACAATACATTTCTGTTGTTTAGGACACCCAGGTAGTATTGCTTTGTTACAACAGCCCTAAGGAGTGATTGCAGGGACCGTTACTGAGTCTACAGATTCAATCATAGAAGGGAGGGGGAATGAGGATCCTGGGCCACTGAGGGCAGACCTTGCCTGTCTTGCTCATTTCAGAGGCTAAGCACTTGAGGGTCTTGGTTGTGACTGGCAGTGTCATTCATGGATATAGAATATGCATTTTCACATAAAATCACAGTTAAGTATGCATATTAGTTCCCTGTCTGTGGTCTTTCCTATTTATTAACTAGTTAAGCCAGTACAAAGCAGATCTCATCCTGAAACAAATTCTATCATATTCACTGGTTTAATTTAAATATGAAAGCAACTTATTAGTAAACCTATATTCAACAAGATTTTACAGTTCAACCAGAAAATAAGTGATACTCTTTGCAAGGAGCATTTTACTAATCCCTCAATGACTACAGATTTCATATGGAATAAAGAATGCTCTAGTACTAGGCTCATTAAATAAAGATCAGCAGAAGTCCAGTACTTGCTTGGTAAATTCACTAAGACTCATGCTCATGCAGTCAGTATTGATTCATGTTTGTTTCCCTTACTGCATCAAGCAAAGGATCTTACGTAGTTGTAGTGGGGACTCAGTTGCATAAATGAATGAATAATTAAGTGAGTGAATGAATGAATGACTATTACCTGTAAGAGAAAATGGCTGTAATGGCAAAAAAAGCCCTATGAAATAGTCAGATGCAATCAAAGGTAATGTTTTCTTATCTTTCATTTAATTTTAACCTTCACAGGGGAATTTTTCCATTTTATGGTAACTAGGCAACCTGTTATTTTGAATCACTTAGTGCAGGCTTTGCACACTATGGATGCTCAATAAATCCATTTTGATTAATGAGCAATTTATAACAATACCAGTGAAGATTGTTTCCAATCCCTGATGGAAGAGAATAGATGATCTCTGATAAAAAGAACAGTCAGTATTTTCCTGCCAAGATAGTGTGGGTCTTGCTCACCTCTATTCAATTTGCTAACATGCTTACTGGACTGTGGTCAACCTGAAATGAGAATGTCCTCTGGTGAATAATCCTCCACAACCCATGACACCTCTCCCAACATCCTGAAATAGGTAGTAGTGTGAAGGTGAGTCTGTAACTTATTTATACCAAAATATTTTTTGAAATAGTGGAGCTTCCTTAATTCTAATGCCAAAATTTTGAAATTAAAATAATTCAGACTGGACTAGGGCTAATGTTTATCTTTGCTAAGCAAGTGGGTAGTGTCAACATGATTTCTGTGGGTATGTTTAACTCATTTAAGAGAGCAAACTATTTTTAAGCCCCTTGGAGGCATTCTTTTACATACAAATACTGGCCTTGCTGATAAGAACCTTTTTTTATCAAACAGCAATTATTTATTTGGCATTTGCTCTGTGTTCAGTGCTGTCTTAGCCATTTATTAAAGTAGTAAATTGTAAATTTGTGACCCAGTTTTGGTTTATAGATCTCAGTTGGCTCAAATTGGTGGACGTTAGCTATATTTGGGAAACAGCATTCTAAACAAAAAGAAAATTATACTTTTTCCATCAAATCAATTTTACCTGTACTGTGTATGAATAACATGAACTGTAGAATAATAAGATATCTAAAAATATAATAAATTCTTATGAAGTGATGATGAATATAATAAATTCTTATGAAGGGGTATAGGCTTTCTATGATGTCATTTATGGTATCCTATAGAACAATGTCAGAATATGTATAACAAGGAGGTAAACGTTCATATAATCATGCTCACCAGGGTGCCTTGGTGTCTCAGCCAAAGTATTGGACTCCTGATTTTGGCTCAGGTGATGATTTCAGGGTCATGGGATTAAGCCTCAAATCAGGCTCGCACTGGGTGTGGGGCCTGGTTAATTTTCTCTCTCTTCCTCTCCCTCCACCCCTCCCCCCACTCTCTCCCTCTCAGGAAAAAAATAAGTAAATACATACATACATAAATAAAAATGAAGAATAAATTCATGCTCACCAAATTCAAGTGGGGCCTCCACACTTTGTCACGTTCCACTCTCACTCTACTGCACTCTCCTCAAAGCTCAGATATTTTTTCCTACCTTGTGTCCCACTCTCAGCAGATGGTCTCATATCCTAATTAATAATGAAAATTGAGCCATCAGACAGAACTGTGTTGACGTCCTCCACCAAGTTTACAGATGCAACTCCCCTGCACCCTTCTCTTGCCTGTACCTCCTGTTAATGTGGAAGGGTTTTCCTTCTAACAAATCTCTTTTCCTGTGTCTTCTCAGGAGTGTGACCCTTTCAGTCATTCACTCTTTCCCCTGATTTTTAAATTGTCCTTCCACTGGATCATACACATTAACATTTAAATCTGCTTAAGCCTTTTTCATATGAAAAATAGAAACAATAACAGCTATCAATGAAAGCAACAAATAGGGACTAACTAAAAAGTCCCCTGACTCCCTTTAACTTCTCAGCTTCTATCCATCCCTTCACATTCTCAGTATGTTCATTTTTTCCCTTTCCTTCCACGTCTCTGCCTACTTTAGTCCAGTTTCCCTTCCTCACTGCTCTTTCCAAATGTACTTCCTAAAGGTCCCAATGACCTTAATATCAAAATTGAGAGGACATTTCTCAGCAGCATTCCACAAGTTAGTGATACCTCCATCTTGATACCTTTTCTTCCCTTTGCTGTCTAAGGATAATTTTCATCTTATTGCACTGTTCCTTCTCTATGCTGACCACTGACATTTTTCTGTATGGCTTTAAAAGTTGGGAGTTTCTCGGGTTCAAAGTCCTCCCTATTCTTTTTACTCTTTTTCCCTTCCTAAATCATTCCATCCATAGTATGGTTTCTGTTACTATCAACATGACTCCCAAATTTTTCCCTCCAATCCATATCACTTCTCTCAACTCCAGCCTCATCCATTTTTCCATCCATCCATCCATCCATCCATCCATCCATCCATCCATCCATCCCCTGAATATCTCCACCTGTATGTCTCAAAAGTGCCTTAACCCTAACATAGTCAAGATTAAACTCCTATCTTTATCTCCAAACTTGTTCTGTCTGCAGGGTTCCTTATCTCAGTGAGTGAGTTAATCACTCATCTGACTGCAGAAACCTGGGTGTCATTCTTGCCATCTCTGTTTCCATTGACTCTTATACTCAATCAGTCACCAGGTCTTATAATTTTAAACAGCCATAGGTGTTAAGGTGAAGTTAATTCTATAACTTAATGCTCTATCCCTAATTAAGCCTCCAATCTCCATTTCTCTACTATTACCAACAACTCTTGGAGATTATTTTAATAATAAAATATTAATTGTCTTATTTTCCTTCCTTGAATTTATTTTTTATGTTGCAGCCAAAATAATCTTAGAAATCACAAATCTGATTGCATCACTTCTCTGGTTAAAACCTTTTAGTGACTTGTCATTGTTCTTAGAAAAATGACCCAAATCCCTAATAAGGTTCAAAATGCCCTGAATGATGTCCTCTCTCCCTTTCTTCCTTCCTTTCTCTTTTCTTTCTCTTCTTTTCTTTCTCTCTCTCCCTCTCCTTCTTCCTTCCTTCCTTCCTTCCTTCCTTCCTTCCTTCCTTCCTTCCAACTTTCCATTTTTAGCCTCATCTTTCAGCAGTTTCTACCTTCCCACACTGGCCATCTTTAGTTCCTTTTAGTTCTTTAACAGGGGCAAGCTTCTTCCTACCTGTGGGCTTCACGTGCCTAAACCAATGTCAGCTCCTACTGTCCCTTTTCCTTCTCTTTCCCCCAAGTAGACAACATGTATTCTTCCTCAGGGAAAATCCATTTGTGAGCTCCCACACACACCCATGCCCCAGACTAAGTATATGGAGACCTCTGTTTTCTTCTCTTTAGCACCTTCTAATTTTACTTTCTTCTATAGTGCTTACTTTGATTACAATCACATAGTTATTTTGAGGTTATTTATTTTAATATCTGTTTAGGTTGTTTATCTGATAAAGTTCAAAATCTTGCCTATCTGTTTATCATTGTAATCAGAGTTTCTAGCAAAATCACTGCCACATAAAAGATACTCAATAAATATTAATGAAAAAATAATAGCTAATATTATTGAATACTTTGTGCATCTTAATTTTTTTAATCTTAAGCAAATATATATGAAGTAGCTGGTATTATCATTCCCATTTACAGATAAGGGAAACGAGTCACAGAAAAGTTTAGAATTCACTAGAAAATGGCAGCTCTGGAATTTGAATACAGGGGATTCAGCTCTAGAGACCATATTCTTAACCACACCCACAGTTCATGAATTAATTACTTAATTACTTAATCATGCAATTTTGATATTCTTTTGAATTTGCCAGAATAAATCTTGAATTTTTCCTTTCAAACAAAATAGGCAGAGTTGGAAACTTGTTTAGTGTTTTGTGATAAATCTATATGATGCCCATTTGTGAAGTAGTACTAGAGGATGTTCTAATCAATTTAAAAATTAGTGGATGTATTAGAGACAACCAAAAGTGAAAACAAGTGAAAAATTAATAATGATAAATTCAAAGAATAGACTCATCTATAATCATTAATGTTTTCAAATAATATCTAATTATTCAAATGTTCATAATGGCATGTAGTTGCCACTCAATAAATATCTATTGAATGAATGAATGTATATTTACCATTTGATACAAATTTAGTTGAAAATATTATTATGTATTTGTGCATGGGAAATAAAAGACCTGAAAGGTATTATATCAATTGTATATACTATCTCTGAATGCTAAGATTACATGTTATTTCTGTTTTCTTCTTCATACTTTTTTGTATTGTCAAAATTTTCTGCAATAAACACATATTGCTTTTATAATTAGAAAATAATTTTAAAAAAATAGCATTTAGAAAGTTAAAATAATCATGTGAAAACAATTCACACTTATCTAATTAATGTTAAATATGTAGGTGATCTCCCTCTTTGAAGAAAGAAAGTTGAATAGGCTAAGGATAGATACTATCTCTAAAATACTGAAACTTCTCCTGCAATAACCCTTCATCTATTAAGGATACAGGTTTTAACCTCCATTTTTGCTTATACTTCAGAATATTTTAATTTAGATTATCTTGTTTGTGTACTGGTTGGACACTTGACAAGAGTTATTCTCAGTGCTCCTAAGAGAAGCAAATCAGAGCTCATGGGAATTTACAGTTGTGTAATTTCAGTCCATTCTAATGATTAAGTTGTTATTTTATGGAATCACTCTTATTAATTTTGTTGTTTAGCAGTAGCTACATACAGCACTAAGTTGGAAATAACATTATACTGAAAACATAATCTTAAAGAAATCTTGCATAATGCTTGTAGTCTCATATTTAAACTTTTTTTCTCCCTACACTGTCTAGACATGTCAGATACATCAACTAACAAGCTCACTAATTCATTTTATATTCTTTCCCATAGATGCTGTAAATGTAGTATTATACTAAAACTACTAGTTCTCTCTTTAGGTACTCCTACACTCTTAATTAAGGTACATTAGCAAAATTAACACCCAACTACAGCCACATTATACATTTAGAAAGTAACCATTTTACATTACTATATTTTATTCTAGATTTTAACCAATGTATTACATCTTACATTTATATTAGAATACACACATTCAAGAAACTCACAATAGAATGTTTTTTCAATGGTCTCTCAGAGGTGATTTATAAAAATGAAAGGACAAAAATAGCTTATTCTTAGGTATTACTTTGGGGAATTAATAGCCTAGGTTTGACTAGTTCAAAAAATAAAGAATTAAAAGTCTTTTCATTATTTAAACTCCACCAAGAATTAATGCACAAAATATTTCTAGATCTCTCATTTCATCACATTTATCATCATCTTCTATTGCAATTGAGGAAACTAAGTCTAAATAGATGAATAGTTTGTTGAAAGAGATGATAATTCAAAAACAAATCCATCACTGAGAAGTCGCTGTGACTCTCAGTGTATTATTCATAGCTCTTCCTTCAGTGTTCCATCCTACTGTTTAGAACTTTTTTAGTTAGATCATTGATTCATTCATTTTTCCTCAGCTATTTATTGAGGACTTACTATTTTCCAGGCCCTTAGGTGTATGAGACACAAAGAAAAAGAAGACATTAGACATAAAGTAATAGGGGAGGTTTTATCTACAATACATTGCAAAATAAAAGCTTAAAGCATTCTAGGTACCTATTGAGTCAATAGGGCTCAAGTAGACCATTACTGTATCCAGAATTATATGTTTTACTGCCAAACTTGGCCACATTTGTTCTCTGTGGGATATTCTATTCTGCTATTTATGCACAGAACCCAGAGAAAGAACTGTAGGTGCCATTTAATCACATAGGTTTTTCTATGCCTTTCATTTCTTAATAGAATCATTGAAATCACTACTGAATAGTCATCTAGTGTATTCTGTGTCTCTTTCCTGTGAATAGAGGAAATGAAAAGAGAATAACAGAATGCTAAAAACTGCTATAAACAAGTCAAGAGCAGTGAACCAGCTAGCATTTCTTTCCTTAGAAAATTTAAAAGTAAGCAGACATTAAATCACAGGCAAGTATGAGGATCCTGGATCATCATTTCTACAGAAGCATACTTTGATTACTCTAACCAAAGGTGGAAAGGAGTGATTTGTCTAAATTCTGAACCATAGCAACACAAAAGTCTTTCTGAACCTATGAACTCATTTTAAATCTTTTGTTTCCCTTAGGAAAACCTGTTATATTGGTGTTCTTATTTTTTAGGATAGAATAATAATTTTTAATATTGCTACTAATATAATGCTTGTTTTTTCTTCTAGTATCCTTTTAAAAATAAGTTTATCACTATATACTTACATTGAACTTATTATAACAAGTTCTCATTATAAGATTGAATAAATTATTTTGTTAATTTTGTTCAAATATGTAAAAAGTAAAATAAGTAAAAGTAAAAAGTAAAAAAAAAAATTTTACTGAATCTTACCTATCGGGGTAAATAAGGCTAACATTCTGGTTTATTTCTTTCCTGTTTTTTTTTTCTGTGCATAGATTTTATACAAATGTGAATGAACATTTGGTATATATAGACTTGTTTTGATTTTTTAAATCAGTTACATTTTTCTGATTATGAAAGTATAACATGACCTGTCAACTCAGCAAGGTCTGTCAGGTTTATTTTAAAGTGACCCTTCGCCTGTTTTCCAGTGCATCAAAAACAATGATGAGGGATAAAATATAAAATGAGAAAATTATAAATTCTAGCTGTGCTGAAAAAAAAAAAAAAAGGAAATATCCTACCCTCAGTTGGTTGAGACACAAAATAGAAATTGGAACCTAAATGGTAGCCCATCTGGTGACTGGGCCCAGAAATGGGCAGGATCCATAGGAAGACTGCATCCTTCAGGGTAATGGAATCTAAAAGGGCCCCACTTCAAATGGAAGCCAGAGATCAGGCCTATTGCTGAAAATGTACAGCCGGGGGTGTTAAATTTCTGGACAATAAAAGCAAGGAAGATAAAAGTTTATGATCAGAGAGTAAGTGAAGTGGGCTAAAAAATTAGAGAGACAAAGATACCTAATGACTTTTGATTTTTTTTGTTACAAATGTTTCTAATAAAAATTTTAAGAGAAACCAGTAAAAATTAGAAGCACAATTTATTCTTCCAAACTAGTAATGGAAAATAAAAGAATAAAGAAATCTTTTTTAATTAAAATGTCCTTAAATCTGGAAAAAAAAGTGAAACCAACAGTAAGTATGGCAAACCAAAACTACAAAATAGAAAATAATTAATAAAAGACAAAGATGATCATATTAGATGCAATTTTTATATAAATTATGCTATACACTTTTTCCAGGAGTCAAATGTAAATAAAAATGACACTATGGGGTTAAAAAACAAAAGATCAAGTGAAACCAACCTAAAGAAAGGCATTAAAGCAATAGCATCAGTCAAAATATAATTGAAAATTAAAAACATTAAAAGAGCTAGAGAGGGATACTATAAAACAAAGACTAAGACACAATATAGCAAAAAGTATAAAGTCACAAAATTTGTCACACATTTTTCACATACAACATTGCCTTGAAATATTAAAAGCCAAAACTGATAGTTCAAAAACAAACTAAAATCCACAATTTGTGCAAGATTTTAATATACCATATTTCACTGAAAATGAAATTAAAGAAACATAAGAATATACTTTGAAAATGAAGAAAAATTAAGAAACATAGTATAAGAACATACTATGTTGAATAATATAACAATCATGATTTAATAGACATATCTAGAACTATGTACCCATCAATAGAGAATACATATATTCTTTTCACACATACACGTAATGTACTTAGAAAAACTACTTGCTGGATCACAGAGGCAGTCTTAACGTATCCCATAATCAGGTCCCAATCTCAGGTTATAATGTGATAAATTATGAATTAACAATAAATAATAATACATCATACTATATTTGAAAAAAATTTTCTATATTGAGAGGCTTACAAATGACAAATATATATGTGTAGTTCTGAATTAAAACCTATAATACAATGCATAATTTTATAAGGGGAATACTAATCATTTCCCCATTTTGCCCAACCCAATTGTGCCTACTTCCTCACCCACCTTCATTTAAACAATTCTAACAGCTCAGTATATATCCTTTAGCATATAAGCAAAGAAAAGCATGTATATGTATATACATATGGGTTTTATTTCTTTTTACCAAAATAGAATCATGCCAGACCTATTAGTTTGCAACTTTATTTTTTTCTTTCATTGTATCCATTCATAGGAATTATAGTTGTCTGTGAGCAAGACTGTCCTTTTTGCTGTTGTTAATTAACTGGAGAAACTTGCAGGTCTTCCCCACACAGTTACACAGTTTTAGAGGGCCAGCATGTGTAAGTTTCGGTGGACCAAGGAAGGGCTGGATTTTCCTAAAATTACCAGGGTTTCCCGATTCCTCTTACCTCATCTCCTTTACCACCTTGCACACAATGACTGAAACAGTAAAGAAAAAAAGGAGAGATTGTAATATATGGTATATGACAAATTTCATGATGATACTAATTGCAATTCACAATGGGTGCAGGGCAAACTGAAAAAGATGTTTACTGTCTAAAAAAACTTTTTAAGAAACAATAAAGTGGAAAATAATAAGAGGTACGTTCATCAAGGGCATAGTAAATTTGATAAGAAGTTTGTTCTCAACAGTGAAAAGAGAATCAATGAAAATTATTTGCTTAAAATTAGAATTAAAATTAAATATACCACAAAACATTTTAAAACGTTTTTTACCAGGATCCAAACTTTTAATTTAAATTTATGCAATATCCTTTGACTTTTCTATTAATAATACTGAGTCAGGGAACTTACTTAACTTGGGTAGACATAATTTTGAAGCTGAAATTATTGTATGTCAAAATTAAATCAGTTCTTCTAAAAGCAATGAAACAATTTCATCAATGTAGATGCAAACACTAAAGGAAAATAATTTTTTCCTACCCAATTCAGTTATTTGAAAACTTTTATGTTTAGAACAACTTTGTTTACGGTTGAATCTACTTTTCCAACTGTAATTTTACAAAATTTTAATTTTGGAAATACATGATCTATACTTCCAACGAAAGCTTACTGCCTGAATTCACATGCTGAAAGTGTAAATTACACTTCAGATTATGAAGACTTAGTACACAAAAAGGAATGTAAAATATTTTATTAGTAATTGAAATGATAATATTTTAGACAAATTGAGTTAAATGGTATTAAAATTAATTTTATCTATTTTAATTTTTTAAAAAATGTGGCTACTAGCAAATTTAAAATTACATATGTGGCTCACATTATATTTCTCTTAGATAATGCTAGTGTAGAGAAATAAATTAATTCAGTCTTTCCTCTAGCATGGCTGATATTAGTGTTTTTTTTAATTAGTTTGTAGAAAATTTCCTTTCAGCTTCATAATCTCTTATTGGTACTGCCATACTAATTTTTAGGATTATTGTCAAATTTGATAAAAACCCCTCTTTCATATCTAAGCTATAAGATTTGGAAGAACTTTCCATGTACTAACTTCTGTACTTATCAAATAATCTGGCACACAAATATTTCTAGGTCACACTCATATCACAATATCACTCATATTGTAGTAGTGCTCTAAGGCTTATAGTCACACACCAGGTGAGTTGACACAAGAGGTGGTAGGAGAATTTCTAGAAACCATTTTAACACTATACAAGGAAGTAACTTCAACCTTGCAAATATGTCCTACTAAACCCAAACTAAATGTATCCAAAACTCATCCTCTCCTTAGCCAGATTCCAAAAATGTCTGCAGCCCATTTTAATACTACCAAAACCAAAGAGAACTATGATAGCAAGGAAATTGGAGTTGGAAGAAATTTGAAGAGATCTTAACTTACTGCAATTAAAATATTTTACTTTTTATAAAATTTACAAAGACGTTTCAGGGACCCTCCCAGCACCTTGGAACAGGCCCATGAAAGTTCAGGATCATGAAGTTAAAACTTCCGTATTTGCCTTTTCCTACATATTCTTTTTCTCATTCAACAGTATTTCAAAGGACTTCCTTCAAGTCAGTTGGTATCACTATAGTTCATTCTTTTAAAGGCTGCATAATATTTGATGGTATTATGAATTCTTTTAAAGGTTGCATAATATTTGATGGTATCATGATTTATTCCACCTCTATTGATGAGTGTTCACTTCATTTTGCATTATTTTTCCATTATTAACAAAAGAGCAACAAACATCTTTGTGCACTTGTCTTATATGGAGGTGCTTTTATTTCTGATATAAATTATAATGTGAATCACATGTAAGGATCATACATCCTACCTTCCCTGAATATTTCCTTGTATGCTTGTTGACCTGGCAATAATTGTTACTAGCACTCCCTTTCACTGTCAAAAATGTCCTGGTTTGGACAATAATTGTGTGCATACCCTAGTGAAAGGCTATGTATATTTTAATATATTTAATATCACTGGGCACCATTTATGTGCCATACATTGCTTTAAGCACTTTACTTATATTATCTCATTTAGTTTCCACAGATATGCTATTATTATTTTTATTTTACAGATAAGGAAACTGAGGCACAGAGAAATTAAGTAACTTACCCAAGTTCACATTGCTAGTAAGTGTGGAGTCATGATTTAAAGCCCACAGCTTGGCTCCAGAGTAGGGTGACTAACCAAGCCCCAGGACTAAAGGGGTTCCCAGGATGTAGGACTTCCAGGTTTAAAACTGAGACTAGCAAACCAAGGTAAGTTGTCTGTGCTATCAAGAGGCACTGATCTTAATGATGTTGCTTTCCAAAATGGCTGTATCCATTTCTTTTGCCATCGGTAGACTGAGAGTAGCTTTTTCCAGCACAACTGTGATATTAAGTCTCTAAGATAACTCCCAATTATCCCACCTCCTAGTATCTATGCCCTGGTGTAATCCCTTCCCCTTGTACGTGGACTGGACCTAGTGACTTGCTTCTAGTGAATGGAATATGGCAAAAATAATAGGTGTCATTTCCAAGATCAGGTTACAAAAATGCTCTGGCTTCCATCTTGCTAGCTTTCTTTTGCTCTCTGGCTTACTCACTCCTATAGAAGTCACTGTCCCAATGTGAGCCTCTGTGGAGAGACCCACATGGCAAAGAACTGAGGGAAGCTTCTAGTCAATCGCCAGTGAGATACTAAGGCCCTCAGTCCAACAGTTCATGAAAATCCAATGCTGCCAACAACCATGAGAGTGAAGCCAACTCCTCCCAGTCAAAACTTAGATGAAACCACAGACCCAGCTGACACTTTAATTACAGTCATCTCTGTTTTTGTTGGGGGATACTTCTTTCTATATATATTTAGTGTAACAACTGATATACCTGATTTTATTATTTTCATTTTATGTATACACACACGCATGCACATACATTATGGTAGCTACAAACCAAAATCTACAATAGACACACAAAAAAAATAAAGAGAAAGAAACCCAAACATAACACTAAAGAAAAATGCCACACCACAAGGAAAGAGACCAAGAAAAGAAGGGAACAGAAAAGAACTATAAAAACAATCAGAAAACAATTAACAAAATGGCAATAAGTACATACCTATCAATAAATACTTTAAATGTAAATGGGACTATATACTCCAATCAAAAGGCATAGTGTGGCTGAATGGTTAAAAAAAAAAAACAAGACCCATCTATATGCTGCCTATAAGAAATCACTTTGGATCTAAAGGCACACACAGACTGAAGTGAAGGCATGGAAAAAGATATTTCCATGCAAATGGAAAGAAAAAGAAAGCTGGGGTAGCAATACTCATATCACACCAATCAGATTGGCTATTATTAAAAAGAAAAAAATAACAAGTGTTGTAAAGATGCGGAGTAAAGGGAAACCTCGTGCACTGCTGGTGGGAATGTCATTTGGCGCAGCCACTATGGAAAACAGCAGGGAGGTTCCTCAAAAAATTAAAAATAGAACTATCATGCAATCCAGCAATTCCACTTCAGGATATTTGTACAAAGAAAATGAAAATATATGCACCCCTATGTTCGTTATAGCATTATTTACGATAGCCAAGGTATGGAAACAATCCAAGTGTCTGTCTATAGATGAATTCATAACAATTTATGGTGATAGTTCAGAACTAAACTTACTGCGAAGATCATCTTATAATATGTAGAAATATTGAATCACTTCAATGTACACCTGAAACTGTTAAGTTGTATGTCAGTTCTACTTTAATTAAAAAAATTATGTCAGGATTTCAGGTTAGGTTTGTCTGATTTCAAAGCTCAGGTTTGTTGTTTGTGATCCCTCCATTTCTTGGTATTTCCTCCATGAATATCCTATTCAAACTGAACTCTTATTTATTCCACAAATGTGCCTAATTCTTTTCCATCTCTCTACCTTTTGCTGATCATACCTCCAACTCTTGGAATGCCCTTCCCACTTATTTCTTCACGTATGAATTTTACTAATCTGTCAGAGACTTGCTTAGTTCACCTCTGCCATGACACTTTTATTGAGTCCCCAGCCCCAGAAGTAATCTCAGCTCTATTTGTCAGCTACATAGCAATTAGCATGGTCTCTGGTGCACTTCAGCTGCTCCGTACATACTAGTGAGTGAGTTAAAATTCTACTCTGTAACATTGCATATGAATTATTTTGCATTCATAGAATACTTTTCTTTTAAAAGTTCAAGTAAGCTAGAAGATTTTTTTCTTAGCTTGTTATTTTAGAGGAAATGGACAATCATAATGCATAATCTAATGTGTAGTAAGAGAAGCTGAATAGAAGATAAGTCTCATTTCAATCTGAAATTGCAAGTATATTTAGTAATTTTCTCTAAACAGTTTTTACACACCTCCTTTCCTTTTTCATCAGCAACTGTTTTGTAGCTGCAGGTGTAAAATGTAGGTTGACCATGTAAAACTGTCTTGAACACAGGCTGTCATTTTGCAAATTCCACTGGATAATTGGTATTTTTATAAATAATACAATAAAGGATATTTAAAATATGCTTCTCATTTGGATTTTCTCCAAAAGAGACCATGGGATTACAAAAACCAAATCACCTTTCTCCATGTCATTAAGGGCATTTTTGATGGTTGCCACTGACATACAGGTTTTGCTTTATTCACTTTATTTCATTTAATATTTTTAAAGGCATTGAGCTAAGACCTATGGAGGGGATAAGGGAATATGTGTCTGCAAAAATATAACCTAGTCTGGAAGAGATAATGAACAATGCAAGGTAGTACCAAATCAAATTATCAGTGTAATGGTACAGATCATGGATTCAGAAGATGGAGACAGTTATAATATTTTCTAAATATTTTGGCACTTGATTACCCACTGCCTTGTACTATGTATTAAATTACATATACAAAGCATTCAAAAAGCTTTTGCCTTACAGTCTGCATAAAGTACCCCTTCTGACTTTGATGCAAATGTAGTCAACAGGCTACCTTGCAGTGAATCATTCCTCAAGGGATCATCTCTTATTCCTGGAATTAAATTCTGTCTCTATCAATTTGTGTTAATAGCTAAAAGATACTGGTCTCAAATTCTACCCAAGTACGCACAGTCTTTACTCTAGATGTATCATCTGAAAAGCATTGTTGTTTATTTTTTTTTGCTTTTCCCTCTGGATTTTCTTTCCTCTTCTGTGTTTTATTTTAATTCTTAGGATATTTGGTTTGATAGGGAAAAAAAACCCATATTATGTGCCTGATAACATGCTAGTTATTTTTCATATATATTTTCTCATTTTATCTGCACACATAAACAATAACTTTCTTCTAGATAGTTATTAATCATTCTCATTTTTAAAGTTAAGAAAACTGATGTCCAGAGAGGTTAAATAAATTGTCTAACATTGAGCAGGCAAGTTTTCCATAGACTTCAGCGTCTGGTATTAGAATGTAAGTTTGGATACTTTTTTGGATTAACATTTACTAAAAGACAAAGAATTAAATTTAATGTTGTATATCTTGTGTTAATAAAAGCTGAGTGACAAGTAGCACAGAACTGAAGAGAAAGGAAATGGAACAAAATACCATGAGGGAGAGTCAGAGACACAGAAGTAGATCCATGAAGACTTCAGATATTGGAATTATTGGGCACAGATATAAAAAAAAACTCTGCTTGCTATTTTCTACTAAATAAACACAAGCTTGAAATTGTTAACTGAGAAATGCCAAATGGTGACACTGTATATTTAAAAAAGAACCAAATAGAAATTTTATAAATGTGAAGTATAAGTCAAATTATGAAAATGGTTTGATAGTAGACTAGACACTGCTGAAGAAAGAGCCAATAAACTGGAAAATGAGTATAAAAAACTATTCAGAATGCAACACAGAGAGACAACAATGAAAACTACGAAAGGGAGAATAAATAATGAGAGCAAAGTCTCTAACATTATTTCACTGGAGTTCAATAAACATGTCACTTCTTGCTTAAATATCTTCAATATTTCTCATTGCCTATAGAATTAAATATCAACTTATATACTAATAAAACTTCCTTGTAATTAAACTTACCTCCAGCTTTTTCCCAACATAACAGCTTTGTCTATGCTCTTTTCACCTCCATGCCTTTCCTTAAGTTTTATGTTCCATCCCAGCTTTCTTGCCTGAAAACAGAAGCCTTTCACAGCCCTCTTCTTCCCTAGCCACAGTCTGATGATTGCTCCTCCTCTTGCTGTTTCATCATGCTTCCTTTATCTGTTTTCAAATCTCAAATTATATTACATTATACTTTGTCTACATGTCTGATGTCACACTTGAGTGTATACTTCTTAAGGGCTTGGATTTTTAAAAATTTTATTAAACTTTATTTTTTAAAGCAGCTTTAGGTTCCCAGAAAAATCAAGCAGAAGGTATAGAGATTTCTCTTGTACCCTGACCCCACACGTGCACAGCTTCCCCCACTATCAACATTACCCACCATAGTGGTACATTTGTTACAATCAGTGAACCTACATTGACCTACCATTATCATCCAATCTCCACATACACAACGCTAGGGTTCACTCTTGATGCTGTACATTCTATGGGTTTGGACAAACGTATAATGACATGTGTCCACCACTGTTGTATCACACAGAATAGTTTTACTGCCCTATAAATCCTCTGTGCTCCACCTATTCATCCTTCCCTACCCTCTAACCTCTGCCTAGACATTCTTTTTAATTTATCCTTGGAACATAACATAATACCTGACATATAGTTGTCCCCAAATAAATGTTTTTAGATGTATGGCTGAATGAATGAAAGGGAGAGACAAATTGGAAAGAATCAGTGCTTCTTTTCATTGTCTTGCTGACTGATATTTTATCTCTGTTTCAATATTTACTCATACCAATTCTATTCTAGTCAGAAGACCACCCCTACATTACTATCTTTCAGAACTCTGGGTATTCTTGAGATGCTAATTCAAATCTCATCTAATCCATTAAACCTGAGTCAAGAGTAAGCTGTGGATACTTTTAAGACTTATTTAATAAATGATCTATTTAATCCAATATGTCACATTTGTGTTTTTTTTTTTTTTTTTTACAAACCTATGTCTGGACTCCCCAGTGTAACTGAATTATTTTTTTATATGATGGGTAGAGTTTTCATCCCCTCATTTTTTATAAGCAAGAGGTGTCTTCATAAATTATTACTTTTCACTTGGGATTGTAGACAATGGCCGTGGAACAGAGAAACTTGCTGATCTATAAAGAATTCACAGTCTCAGTCTCTTTTGTACCAATTCAACTGTCTAGGATAGAAAATTATTGGGAACTAATTAAAAACAAGGAATTTTTTTTTTTTTTTTTTTTTAGATTTGAGTTTGCAATGGTTTCCATACAAAGCTGTAGAGGATTGCCAAATTGTCATTAAAATAATATAACTTTTATGTGCTAGCAAGAGTAATTTTTACAATTCTTCCATCCTTTTCCAAGTATATTAAACATTTTTAAACTGCATCTTTTTTTTGTTATTTTGTCTTGATAAAAATTTAAGAAAAAGTTTTATGTATGCTGTTGATTTTAAAGTCATCACTTTATTCCTCCTCTGACCCTCAATACTAAACATAAGGGAGAGATTTTTGAAATTTCATTCAGTTAGTTTGACTATATAAGGAGATGTGTTTATCTGGGTGCGATAATTTTGGGTCAGTCTACATTGTAAAACTATTGTGCACAAATGTCAGTTTTTCCTTAGGTTAATTCACTTGGATGCCTCTCAATAGTTTGAGGGATCTCTGGGAAAAGTGCCTTGAGGAGGCTTGAATTTGGGTTTTATGACTCAGGGAGTTACAAAACTTCCACTTTAATAAAGATCAATAACCATTTGAAAGATTATGGGGAAAACTTAGCCCATTCATATAAAAAATCATATTCTTTTTAGTTAAGCTGAAATTATGGCCGTTTGTATAATAATGGCAGTCTTAATAGCTGTGTTGGGTGATCTATCATTATGAAGTGTATAACACTCTTCCTTCTTGGAATAATACTACAGGGTATGATATTTACCATTCCAAAGGAAAGCAAAACATTCAATAAACATTATCTTTACAATATACTGCTGTGCGTATTCCTTATTATGATCTTGTAATTGATACCAGTTTTAAGTTGAAAACTCAATTCATGTTCACTAATTTCAAGTCTTAAAAGGTAAACTGAGTGATTAGGTTTATGGCAGTTCTATTTTTATTCACAGATAATGCATCTGAGGTAGCAATTACTGCTCCAGGAAGTAGTAACCATAGAAACAGCTCGACAGGGCCAACACCTGACTGCTCACCTCCATCCCCTGACACTGCCCTCAAAAATATCGTAAAAGTTATTCGACCCCAGGTAAGTGCCCAGAATGACATCATCTGCAGTAGCATATTTTTTTTAATCATTGCATGTATACTACTTATAATGCAATGCCTGCACTATTTTATGATATGCAAATACATTTTTAGATTAAAAGAAGGGACTTGGAGGAGGATGTTTCCTTCCTTGGAGTTAATGATACATATTGAAATCTGTATTATTTTCAGAATAATGAATTTGTATATTACATGAAAAAAACAAGGGACACTTAGAAAAATGGCTATTTCACATCATTTTCCTCTCACAGTTTAGTAATTATGCTCCAATTACTGAGCTTTTACATGTTTTCCGGGTTTTCCTGATTCTTTTGTCTTCACTTCTCTGGACGTGCTGCATTATTTGTGATCACTTCTCTATCTTCCAGCCTAAGTTGTTTTGATAATTTTCTTTAAATTCTCTATTCCTTATGGTTTCCAACTAATTTTGTCTGTGTTTAATATTTCACCTCTCATTGCTCCTTATTTTTCTCCAGTGCTCACTTTCCTCTAGCTTGTCTCCCTCTATCTTTTGTTCTTTTTTTCAATTTCTGTCATTTGTATGTATGGGTTTCTTTCTCTTCCCTCTTCTCTTTCAGTTGGATTTCCCAGTAGGCGGTTTGCAGGCAAGCTTTAGAAATATCATTGGGACAAGCTGTTCTGTGATATTTCATTGAAAATAGCACTTATAAAGCTGTTTGCATTACATTTTTGCCAACAGATGGACTCAGAACATGGAATTGGTGGTGTTCTCAACCTGGCTCATTCTGAATGGGCCTCATAAAATCCAAGAGAGGGGGACTTTGGATCCAATCGATGCCATTCACCATCTACTTAGATATATAGTATGAACAAATCCTTGGAGCCAATTTGTAAGACAAATGTCTCTTTTTAAGACTGTTTTGGTCTAAATGAGCAATGATTTGCTTAATATCTACCTTCTTCAATATGATTTATTTTAGTTTATTTTCATTATAATCATCCTCATGAATAAAATGGCATTTTAACTTCACATATTCACTGTAGTTAGAGAACACTTTCACATAAACTGTTTCATTTAACCTTCATTAATTTCAAGGGAATGTAATATTGTAGTGCTATGGATAAGGATAATGACGCCCCAAAGAGGGTAAATTGTGCAACTGATTCAAAGTTCCTTTTCTTCTTTTCTTAATGTAATAGTTGTCTCCTCCAGTCCTGCTCAGAGGTTTAGAAAAATCTTCTTGAGGTTGTACAATATCTTTATGAGAATGGAACTTACAGGTTCATTTAGGCAAGATAACATTTCACACAGTGTCCAACTATGTGGAGGAGGAAATGTCTTCAAAGATCCCTTCTTTCTTTTCAGAAAAATTTGATCTAATTCATTTGCTTCAAGAAATAAACCTCACTAAAGCCAGATTTAGATGCTAAATGTCACATTTATCTTCACTGGTTCTCTCATTATATGAAGATGTTTCTGGTGTTATTTTGTAGCCATTACATTTTCAGCATTTTTAATTACTTAGGTAGGAGATTATCTTATATATAAGTTAATGGCATCCATTACTAAAGACATTTATTTTTATATCAACATAAATTATCTAATATAAATGAATTTGGTCATTAAATGGATTAAAAAAAGCAGATTTTCTTTCTACATATTTGTCATCTAATCAGCTCTAAGGGATCTTACTCCATAAATCTTTCTTTGCATTCTCTATTCTATTTTATTTTAGTTTATTTTGGTAAATTGAAAAAAAGTAGCAGTAGCCAGAAATTCCATTTTGACTCAATTCCTTGGTTCTGTCTGTTATTAAATGTTTATGAAGGCAAGTGATTCCACCTTCCTTTCTTAGATGTTATAATGATGGTTTAGGAAGGAAAAAAAATGAAGTGAGAAAGTCAGTAAACTAAGGTGATGGCATTTAAATTTGAGTCAATGCAGCCTGAAGTATGTATGTAATAGAACAATAGCAGCTAGGGTGTATAGTTGGGAAAGAATATAACCTCAGGTGGATTACTGTTCCTCTTGCCTCAGAAACTTTGGTGCTTTACCTATTTCTTCTTATGAGTTCTGATCTTCTGGGCTCCATATTCATTGGAAAGGGCAGGGAATAGAAAGTATTCTAGTGGAAGTGGAAGTAATTACAAGGGAATATAAGTAGGATATGTGATTTCAGGAAGGGGATTGGAGACTAGAGGGTGTGGATGGGGGACAGCTAGGTGGATAAAATAGTGGACTCCCCTGTGTGTTCTGACAAGTCACAGGTGTGTCAGGGATGAAACATTGTCAAGAGCTAACTATTCCAAAGAAAAGATAATTATTGGTTAGCTTCTATAAGAGCCCATATTTTGATCACAGGTTTAATCCTCTAAGGTGTCTGCTAATTCTGGCTTTATGTGTGGAAATGCAAGAAATGTGAAGTTAGATTGACTTGTGGTATTCAAACACTTTTTTTTTCATTTACTAATCAGACATTAATAACATGGTTGAAATGATCGTTTTACTCTTATAACTGGGGATAAGCCTTGGAAATAACAACTCTTATCCATGAATTTACATTTATGTGCCCAGGTATTAGCAGATGTGTTCAGTCTTATTGTGAGAAGAATGATCTAGAACAGATGAGAGATGAAAACAGAACTTTCATCTCATTCACTGCAAATAGAGGCTGCTTAGATAGAGCAAGTTAGGTTACTTCCCCTTTGCCTCATGCATGCCTTTGCCTAATTTACTTTCCATAACTCTACCTGTAAATGGAGAATAACCATTGTAACCAAGGAGTCTTTGCTGTCACAATGAGGTAGGCCTGATTACATATTGCATGTGTTTCTGATTAGTGTATTAATTACTTGAAAGCTACCAACTTGTGGTGCTTTGTTAAGTTTGATTTTATTCAGCATATTTATTAACTCACTAAGTCACAGCTGTTAGTTCTGCATCTTGTGTTTGATCTTTTTACCTTTTCTTCTTTGGGCTCTTTCATGTCTTAAAATTTTCCAGATTATGAAGCATTCTATTTTCTATTCACAGAGACTGAAATATTTATACACTACTGGTTAGTCTTTGTTTCTCTCCAGTATATTGACCCACAAGGATGAGTTTCTCTATTTAGATGAATTCACAAGGCTGGGTTTATTTACTTATACTTGAAAATAAAATTATTTTGAAACTTGAAAAAGTACTTCAAAATACTTGAAAAAATATTTCTGTTGAAAAAAATTTTAGGTGGGGCGCCTGGGTGGCTCAGTCGTTAAGTGTCTGCCTTCAGCTCAGGTCATGATCCCAGGGTCCTGGGATCGAGCTCCACATCAGACTTCCTGCTGGGGGTTGGGGGGAAGCCTGCTTCTCCCTCTCCCACTCCCCCTGCTTGTGTTCCCTCTCTCACTGTGTCTCTGTCAAATAAATAAAATCTTAAAAAAAAATTTAGGTAAGTCTATTGATACACTTCTTTCTACTAATTATATGCTACTTGCAATAAGCTTTTTTTTTTTAAATGTTTTCCGGTGAAACATCTTTTTTTCTCCCTAACTGAAGAATAAAACACAATTTGATGAATTTTGACCATTTGTATATGTAAGTGTAACCACCACTCAAAGCAAGATATTAAAACATTGTCATCATCCCAGAAAGTTGCTTCATGCCTCTTTCCAATCAACTATACCCAGTCCCACCTTAAAAGCAACTTCTGATTATTATCACCATAGATTATGATTGTCTATTCTTGGGACTCTATATACATGGAATCCTAAAGTGTGTGTGTGTTTTATGTATGTCAGTGTCTGACTTCTTTCACTTAACATAATGTTTTTGGGATTTGCTCATATTGTTCCTTTATTGCTGAGTAGTATTCTCTTGGGTTAGTATAGTACAATTTGTTTATCCATTTTCCTATTGATTGATACTTGTGTTGTTTTCCTGCTGTTTGTTACTTTGAATGAATATGCTGTAAATACTCACATTCGCATCTTTTTATGAACATATATTTTCATATAGATACCAAAGAGTGGAATTGTTGGGTCATAGGTAGATGAGTAAATACTTTATAAGAAACTTCCCAAGAATTTTCCTGAGTAGTTGTTCCATTTTATAATCCCTAACAGAAATGTGTGAGAATTTTAGTTTCTCTACATTCCCTCAAACATTTGGTGTATTAGACTTTTAAATTTTTATATTTTAGCCATTCTTATGGGTGTGAAAAGATTTCTCATTATGGTTTTAATTTGCATTTTTCTGGTAACTAATAATGTTATGCACCTTTTCCTGTGGTTATTGCCCATTCTTAGATCTTTTGAGGAGTGCCTATGCAAGTCCTTTAATGGGCTTAATTTCCTACTTACTGATTTGTAGTAATTCTTTATAAATTGTCCTGTAGTTCCTAGAGATATGGGTCCTTTGTTAGGTTTACGTACTGCAAATATTTTTCTTCAGTCTGTGCTTTGACTAAATATTTTTAATGGTGACTTTGGTGACCAGAATGTTTTAATTTTGGTGATATCCAATTTAATTTTTTTTCTTTCATGGTTAGTGCTTTCTGTGTCTTATCCAGGTTTTGAATATACGTACCCATTTTTTTTTTAATAGAAGCTTTCTGGTTCTTGCTTTTATATTTAGTTCTATGATCCATCTCAAATTGTTGTTGTATGGTACGAGGTAGGAGTTGAGATTCATTTTTTTTCCTACATGGAAAAAACTTTCCTGTCCTCATTGAGTTGAGTTAATCCTTTAGTATTGTTTATTATTTTCACTCTCCAATTGTTTATAGTTGGTATATAGAAATGCAATTGAATTTTATGTTATCCTTGTATCCTGCCACCTGGATAATTTCATTTAAAAGTTATACTAGTTTTTGTTTTTAAATAAGTTTCTTAGAGTTCTTTCTGTCATTGAGAATAATGATGGTTTTATTTCTTTCCTAGTCTTTATACCTTTTATTTCTTTTTCTTACTGCTGTGACTGCAGTGCAATGGTGTATAGAAGTGGTAAAACCAAAACTCCTTGCCTTATTCTCTTTGAGGGAAAACATTTAGTATTAAGAATAATACCAATTATAAGGTTTTTGTATGTGCCCTTCTACTCCTAGTTTGCTGAGTTTTTAGCATAAAAGGGTGTTGATGTTTTTCGATTTTTTCTATATATATTTAGATAATCATATCATTTTTTCCCTCTTTTGTTCTGTTGATGTGATAAGTTACATTGTTTTATTTATAAATGTTAATTCAACTTTGCATTTCTGGGGTAAATACCACTAGGTTATGATGTTTTTCCTTTTCCTGTAGTATTTGATGCAAAAGACAATTTGGATAAAACATTATTGTGTGGAGAAATGGATTAGATCTAAGGGAGTCAAAGATGACTGATGATTTGAGCCCAGTTGGCTGGGATTTTGAAATATTTATAGATATAGGAAAGCCTTGAGTGGAAGTTCATTTTGGTGAGGGAGAAACATGATAATTTTGGTTTCATAAACATATTGAGTGTGGGGTATGATATGCAAATTGGAAATACTGGAATGGAGCTCTGGCAAGAGAGGAGGAGCTTAAGGTGAAGATTTTATAGTCACTTATAGAATTTGATGGTGAAGGGAGATAGTACCAAAGATAGAATGCTGGGAAATATTTACACTTAAGGAATAAAATATTTGTTGAACACCTAATATAATTTAGTTTTCATAATATTTTGGAATTAATATTATTTTAATTTTATAGACGAAAAAATTGAGAACAAGGAAATTTAAGTAACTCCTTCACATATACTTCAGGAAGAAGACCTTAGCAAAAGAGAGAAGGAGCATTGAGAGATATAAAAGAGAAAAGGAAAAACATTACCATGAATATAAAGGGAGAAAAGAAAGTTGAAGAAGAGATTAGTCAACATTGTCAAAATTTATGGGGTGAAGAGGTAAAAGGGAAATCAAAATGTGATGGTGATTTTGAGGGCAAAGGCCTTCAAGAATGCAATTTCCCTCAAGCAGAGAAGGTAGAAGCTTAAGATAGGGAGAGTTGAAGAGTTGGAGAAAAGCAATGCATTGATGCAGATTGATCTTTTGAATAGTTTGGTGGTAAAAGGAAAGAAAGCAGTATGGCAGTGTGTTGAAGGAAAGGCAAAGTTGAGGAAATAGCTTTTCTTTTATTTTGGATGCAGGAAATTAAACTTGGTTGTAGAGAATGGGAAAGATGAAACTAAAAGTTGTTTGGAGAGATATGAGTGATGGGGATTGTAATGTTAAATTTTACAATAGGAAGAGTGACTAAATGTAATTAGCTTCAAAGTTCAAACACTCTTGGCATTACTGGATGCAGGAGATACTTTGGATAAAGCATTATCTAGTTGTTAAAGCACTGGACTCTTGAGCTGTACCCTTGGTGGTGGTTTTAGCCATATGAGTCTTTCCAGTTCTTTCTCCTATTTTATGATACACATCAAGTGTAAAATAACAGAAGAAGGTGTTTGAGAAGTGGCCCTAGGTGAAGACAGAGAAAGAGACTATTGTTAGCACAATATTACAGAAATCATCCAAACATGTACTTAATATTGAACATTATAACATTTTAATGAACACAGGTAGATGCTTAAAGGAAGTCAACCTGAAAAATATGAAAGTTCTGATATTCTTGAGGTGTTCCTGGTATTGTCCACATCCTACCACATACTTTAAATCCCACCTCAAGTAGAATTCAACAGAATGAAATGACTTCAAGCTGCATTCTTTTGCAGCTAAGGAGGGACCCTATCAAAAAGAAGCAAACAGGCCATAGGGGTAAAGAAAAGAAAGAGAAAAGTCAAGGGGCCAGTTCTCTGAAGAATCTAAGGAATATAGATGATTTGAAAAAAGATGAACTGCTCCTGAATTCCTGCCCATGGTGGACTCTGTTTAGATCAGGTGGTAACTCAACCTGAAGAAAATAATTATTTTGGATATTCTTCTGGATTTTTGTGTGTGCTTAATGAGCTAATAATAATTAAGTTGATAATATACCATACTATCTCTCCCTTCCATTATGGGGTTACATAAAATTCTTGCCAAATCTAGAATAAGATTTTACTGGGCACTGTAGGGTTATAGAATACATATGCTAAATTTTAAAATTAGAATGAGAGTGGGTATGTAAAAAGCAGAGGCATGTAAGAAAGAGTTCAAAACATTGTATTGGGTTGCTGCAAAAATAGATAAGGAATAAAAAGACCTTCAAAGAGATAATCTTTAAAAAAAAATTTTTTTATTATTGAGTATTGAGACATTTATTTTTATTATTGAGTGTGTATTCATTTATTTCTTACAAAAACCCTGCAAGGTAGGTACTATTTTCTTTATTTTACTGACTGGAGTTGAGACATAGAAGGACGAATAATTCCCAGTATTACACAGCCACTGACTGGATGAGCTCTGGTCTCCTCACTCTAGTAGTCTATTAATGTTAATTAGCATATTGGGGAGAAAATAGTCAAGGTGCAATATTGATATTCCAAAGGGTTGATGAAGTTTAGGAGGAGAATAATAGATTGGAAAACGGAAGAAGAGCAGAAACATAGATGGCAACAATTTGTACTGCAAAATTGGGAAAAGAAGACTGTATTCAGTAATTTGGAGTCTTGCCACCAAAGCTAAGTGAAAAAACACAAAGATAAGAAAATATAGAGAATAATCTTAGATGAAACAAAGAACAATTTGGAAAGGGGAAAAAAAATGAGAGAGGAATCAGTGGTCCCAACAATTGACCAGTAGTCCTTGACAAATTAGAATTTCCTGGGAAGCTTTTTAAAAAAAATGTCTGGGCCTAACCCCAGAACAATTAAATCAATATCTCTAAAGGCAAGTATTTTTAAAATCCAGTATTCTTGGGTAGGTTATAGATGGTCTATGAAACTCAGAATCATATGCAAAATTTTATTTGTAGGTGACTTTTTCTGGGAGTTAAATTCTAATCATGCCTCTCTCACATACCTACATTCTGTGTAACCTTTATGACCTTCAGTTTGTCAGTAAAGTGAGGGTGGTATTTGCCTCACATGATTGCCTAGTAAAACTCAAAACAGATAAAATGTGCCATAGGGTAGTGTAAAGTGTAAAGCCATATATAGTGACCCATCTTGTTATCATAGTGGTGATTAAATCATGTTTGCCCACATTTGAAATACAATCTTTGAGAGACAATATTCTTACTCTTATGGTCTCATGCATAAGTGGGTCTGATGATAGCAACTTTGGATTTTAGCACATATATGTGGGAGCCTTTTAAAGTTTCCCAAATCATTTGAGTCTACTTAGGATGATGCTGGCTAAATAAGAGGTGATCACTACCTCCAGCATTTCATTCCTTAGAGTGCTGAGGAACTCTATGGTTCTCTCATAAGAGAGCCATAGGAAGTATAAACCCCTGAAATCTGGGGTGTGAGAGAAGCCAATGAAGATAAATTGGCACATTGGGGTGCCTGGTTGACTCAATTAAGTATCTGCCTTCAGCTCAGGTCATGATCCCAAAGTCCCAGGATCGAGTCCCCCATTGTGCTCCCTGCTCAGCAGGGAGTCTGCTTCTCCCTCTGACCCTTACCCCTCTTGTGCTTTCTCACTCTCTCTCAAATAAATAAATAAAATCTTTAAAAAAAAAGATAAATTGGCACAGTGTTAGGTCAGCCTGACTTAATGCAGGGGAGGAAAAAGCCAGAATCCAGAAAGTGTGTCCACTATAAGTTGCATTTCCTATTAATGACTGAAATCACCATAATTCTGTATGGATGTCACACCAGTCATATGCCAGTGAAATATTATTCATCTTCATTTCTCTTCTTTTGGTGAAATCTTTCATTTTATCTACCAGGAAAACAAAGAATTATTTGTCACTGAAACTTCCTACATGTAAATTTATTTTCATCTCTTTGCTAAGCATGAAATATACTTTTTTAATAGATTTTATTTATTTATTTATTGTTTAAGAGAGAGCGAGTGGGGGAAGGAGCAGAGGGGAGGGAGAAAGAATCTCAAGCAGACTTCCTGCTGAGCGCAGAACCTGACACAGTGCTCCATACCATGACCCCAAGATCAAGAGTCAGACGCTCAACCAGCTGAGCCACCCAGGCACTCCAAGCGTGAAATATAATTTTGAATTTTGTGCCCACAATGCTATTGACGGCAGCAGACTTTATTAAAATGGGTTTTTTTTCATGATGTTCAGATTTTTTTCTTCCACATACATAAAAATCTCAGTGGATGCCATTCTTTGACATGTCTTTCTCTAAGCATCTCTAGGCAGTCTGAATAAGAATGCATAGGTGAAATATTCTTGGGGAAAATTTCCTTAAAAAATAAAATATCCAGAAAGTAGAGTCTTAGATGTCTTAAGTGGCAGACTAGAATTTGAAATCTACTCTTATCCCTCCTATTAGATCACTTGTTATTGACTTGCACTTGGTAAAGTTAAAAGCCCCCAGTTCCTTCTGCCTCTAAATTCATGGAAACCTATTGAACCACATGGTGAATAGTATACTTAATGTATACACCTGAAGCTAATCATTTCAATTTCCTAACCTGGTCTTTTCTAATATAGTGGAATTTAGCTATGAAATTACCACAGAGTACTTGTTACTTTATTTATTTATTAATTTAATAAATATAGTTGAGTGCTTACTGTATGCTGGGTGTCATAAGAGGAGATTTGAATATGAAAATGACCTAAAGGAACGGTTAATCAATTGAGGGAGACTGTGTTCTAAACAGATAATGTTTGGAATTGCACTGATGGAATTCATTGATTGAATGCCCCAGGGCTCATTCTCAGACAGCTTCTCTTTTCAGTCTACACCCACTGCCTATGTACTCACATCCAGTTCCAGAAATTTAAATGCTATCTATATGCTGATTACACCTAAATTTGTATCTCTAGACTCAACCACTTTCCTCAACTCCGGGCCCATATCCAGCCAGCTACTCTCTAAATCTTAATTGATTGTCTAAGGAGCATTTTAAGCTTAACATGTGTAGCACTAAACTTTGCATTTCAGTTAATGGCAGCCCAGGCTAGAAGACTTGACCCCACCCTTGATTCTTTTATCTCACAACCCCACATCTAAGTCATCAGAAAACCCTTTAGGCCAGCAATTCCCAAGGTGTGGTTCAGGACCCCCTGGCAGTTTCCAGGACCCTTTCAGAAGTTCTAGGAGGTCAAAATGATCTTCATAATAATACAAAGGCATTTTGCCTTTTTCACTCTTATTTGTATATGAGTGCTCCGCGGAGTTTCCCATTGTTGCACTATGAAATGCAATGGCATCATGGCTCTGATGGCTAATGAAATGTGCACTTGTATATTCATATGTTTTAAAAGTATCTCAGTTTTGGTTTTTAATATATTAAATATTTACAGATATAACCCTCATGAACAAAAACTTTTTAGTAGTCTCAATAATTTTTAAGTGTGCGAAAAGGTCCTGAGATCAAAAAGTTTAAAAATTGTCCTCTAGTTTTCCTTTCAAAATATTTCTTGACTCAGGGCCCTCTTACCATCTCTGCTCTGTCACTTTTCTTTAAGTCATTAACATCTCTTGCCTGAACTTTTGGAAAAGTCTCTTACCCTGTTCCTGGCATTCACTCTTACACCCTTATTTTCCTTTTGCAAATTGGCAGGTAGACTTTTATAAATTAGATCGTGTTAATTAACCTGGCCAACCTTCCAGTGTTTTCCTTTCTCACTCAGTGTAAAGGCATACAATGCCCTAAATAATTTGACTCTATCTAATCTCCTGATCTATCTCCTACCATTCTCTACCTACTTCGTTTTATGCTATGAATGCCATCTTGCCTGCATTACCTCGGATAAGCCAAACAGTTCCTGCCTTAGGACTTTTGTATTCATCATTCACTTGTCTAGAATGTGTTTCTCCCAGAGACTTCATGGCTCATTATCCTTCTTTCTTCAGGTCATTCAGATGACATCTTATAAGAGAGACCTTCTTTGACCACCAAATATAAAATAGCCATCGCTTTACTTTCTATCTCCCTTATAGCAGTTTTCACTCCTGAATTAGTATTTGTGTGTTGGTTTGTTCAGTGTCTTTCTTCCCCATTTGAATGGATGTTCCATGTTGTTGTATTATGATGATGATGATAATTAATTAAATGCTTAATCCCAGCCCCTAGAACAGCACCTAGCACATAATTGGTGGTCAATATATATATATCCAAATAAATTGAGTATGGTTGGGTAAAGGGCAGTGAAAACTATTTTAGGAAGGGTGCACTCAAATTGAACTTACATTTGAATAGGAATTTGTTAGATGTAGTGGTAGATGTACAGTCCCCGGATAAGGATAGGAGGAGCAAGGAGGCATTTAGAATTTTTTGACTTAATACTATGCCAAATTCACCAGAATATTCGAATAAATCAAGAAGTCCTCACCAGATATTCTGCCCTCTTAGCCTCAATCATCATTTCCCAGGGCGCCTGGGTGGCTCAGTTGGTTAAGCATCTGCCTTCAGCTCAGGTCATGATCCCGGAGTACCAGTATCGAGTCCAGCATTGGGTTCCCTGCTCAGCAGGGAGTCTGCTTCTCTCTCTGCCCTTCACCCCACTTTGCGCTCTCTCTCTCAAATAAATAAAGTCTAAAAATAAAATCATGTCCTAATCTCTATGGAGTACTCATTCTGAATAATAATCTTGGGGAAAAAAGAGCTTTCTATGGTCAAATATGTTGGGGAAGTACAGGGTTAAATACTTTTCTTCGCTGAAGGGTTCTTTATAGCTTTCCCTCACTACCACCCCGGAAATCCATTAATATTTTCCACAACTAGTGATCCACAAAACACAATTTGGGAAACATTATCTAGGTCATTGGATATACTTCTTTATAACTGACCCTAGCAATTCTATTCTGGTTTGATTTTTCCACTCATTCTGCACAAATTCATATTGTTGAGAGAGGGAGCCTGCTGACTCAGCAATAAATGTGTGTTCATTTAGCATGTTCAGAGTGGTGTCTATACACTCTCTACTTAATCCTCTGAGCAACCATGTGAGACAGTAGGACCAGTGTGATTCCTATTTCATATATGAGGAGAAGTAAAGTAAGTATACTGTATGTTGAAGTAAAATAAGTATACTATATATTTTTCACTGTATTTTAATCTCTTTTTTCAATATAAAAGGATCTATATTTTCATTCATAATATAATACAGTATTATTTTAACATTATTCTAATTTACATTGATTGAATTCAATAAGTTTGTTTCAATCATTATACTGAGCACTATGAGGTATAAAAAAGTTTACATAGTAGGTTTCAGGAGACAAATTAACTATACTTCTTTCTTTCTCTCCCACATTCAGAACCAAGCAAGAGATGATTGTAGAAGTTGGACAAATTAAAATCAAATGTCACAACTTTCTATTATTACTGATAGAACCGCTTGGACAGTGTGATTTTAGAGAAGTGGCCAATTGTGCTTGCCATAACTTTGCTCCTAAATTAAACACACATCTACCCCATCACTGGCAATCTACAAGATGATTTTGCCATGAAAGAGCAGAAAATGTATACATTATGCTGACATATTAGGGGAAAGTGCTCTGAGATGAGGCTGGGGAAGATGGGGAACCAAGTAGATCTTTGTAACAATTATAGATTTTACTCCAAATGCAACTAGAGGCCTATGAAGAACTTTAAGCAAGAATGTGACATGATTTGATTTATATTTTAAAAAGATCACTCTGGCTAGAGAATACTTTATGGAGAGCAGTCGAAAGCAGGGGAAATAATTAGGGTTTTGTGGTTGCTCAGGAGAGAGAGTGCAGTTGTTTGGATCAGGGTGGTGAAGTGGAGGTATAGAGAAGTGAATGGTTTTGAGACACATTTTCAAAGTAGAACTCATATGATTTACTGTTGAGTTGAATTCAGGGGATATGGGATATGAATCAAACATGTCTAGGTTATGGCTTTGAGCCACTATAAAAATTATATTTACTGAAATAGTGAGATCTAGTTGGAATCAAGGGGTTTTTGTAGATTTTGTTATGGTGTTGCTCGGGATGGGGAGCAAGGGTCAAAGTTGTGTTTTGGCTACATAAAGTTTGAGATACCTCCTAGAGGTGAAGTAGATGGTTAGATGTAAGCATTTCTAGCCCTTCCGCGATGTTCCTTAAGCATTGTGTGTATACTTCTATATTTTTTCTATATGGATATTGTAAAAATCTATGCATCAAAAAGATGAGAAAATTTTATGGAAAGCATAATAATTGTATTATTCTTTATAAAAGTAAAAATTGAAAATGATCCCCAACTAGTCTATAAAATTCCTCTTCTTTGCATCTTGATGTTTAGTAAAGAACTTGACAATAACTATTTGTTGTGTGGACATAGGAATAACTAATGTTATTTGACATGACTTCTTAGGAAAGTTGTATGAAAGAGCAGGACATAAATACTAACTTGAATTGAGTCAGGTACCCAACCATACTGCTATTTTATTTGTGATTATTTTTCTCTCAAATGTCTCTTGAATATCAGAAAGACACTCTAAAACTGTCTTGCATCTTTCATTGTATTCCATAACAAATGAAACAAAATACCAACAAAAAAAGAATAATTACAATTTTAAATGAAATAATAGATTAAGAGCATCATTAAGTTAGTGAAAACATATGAGAGAAAAGACTATTTTAAATAAGTTAAATTATATAAACAAACATTAGTCAATGTACTCTAACAAAATGTTGACAGTGATTAATTACTCTAAGGAGATATTTTCTATCTTCTCATCCTTACTCTTCCTTTTTCTCTTTCCTGTCAGAACAGTTACAAATGATTAGCTCAGCTGTCATTTCTTTATTAACTAACAAAACGTTTGAAATGATAGAGGTACCAGCTGTCAATATTTCAAACTTAATTTTAGAGACACTAGCATTTACTTAACATAAAAGCTGTGAAAGTAGTCCCAAAGGAAAAGATAGTCTTGACTACATAAAAATTGAAAGCCATGCTGCATCAAAAAATCCCAATTAAAATAGAAAGCAAGTAACAAATAAGATAGAGGTATTTATAATAAATACAAATAGTCAAACATTATAATATGCAAAGAGGTCTCGCAGGGCCATGAAGAAGGCTAATATGTCCACAGGGGGGGAAAAACAGGCAAAAAATAGGGATAGATGATTCAAGAAAGAAAAAAATGAACAATAAACAAGAGGAGAAATATTTAGCAGCCCTGTATATCAAAGAAATTCAAAATAATATAACATTTTGGCTTAAGAAATGATTAAAACTTTTAAAAAACCTTTTGGTAAGTGTATGATAAAGGCATGGTGATATAGGCATTCAATAGACTGAAGGTGGAAATATTTTTATAAATCTTTTTGGTGATGTGAATCAACAGCCATAAGAAATTTATCCTATTGTAAGTCTAGTAATTTCTTATCCATACCGATGAAATGCTCAGAGAGAGGAAAAAATCTGTAAAATACGTTTATTGCAGTGCTATTTTTTAAACTTTTTTTATTGAAGTATAAATGACATACAATGTTATATTAGTTTCAAGTGTACAACATGGTGATTTGATAATTCTATACTTTATACCATGTTCACAATAACCATAGTTACTGTCAGTCATCATACAGCATTATTACAATGGTATTGACTATATTTCTTATGGTATACTTTTTATTCCCATCCTTATTTATTTTATAACTGGAAGTGTGCACCTCTTAATCCCCTTCATTTATTTTGCTTATCCCCTCACACCCCTCCCTTCTGGAAACCCCCTGCTTATTCTCTGTATTTATGAGTCTGTTTCTGTTCCTTATTTATTTATTCATTTCTTTTTTTTATTCCACATATAAGTAAAATGAAATGATATTTGTCTTTCTCTTTCTGACTTATTTCACTTAGCATAATACCCTCTAAGTCCATCCATGTGTTGTAAATGGCAAGATTTCATTCTTTTTCATGGCTGAATAATATTACATTATGTATACAGACGTATTTTTTATCAGTTTATCAACAGATGGGCACTTAGGTTGTCTTCATATCCTGGCTATGGTAAATAATGCTATAATGAACACAGGGGTGCATATATCCAGTTGAATTGGTGTTTTCATTTTCTTTGGTTAAATACCCTGAAATAGAATTGCTGGATTGTATGATAGTTTTATTTTTAATATTTTGAGGGATTTCTGTACTGTTTTCCATAGTAGTTGCACCAACTGACATTTCCACCAATAGTGCACAAGAGTTCTCTTTTCCCCATATCTTCACAATGCTTGTTATTTTTTGTCTTTTTGGTAATAGCCATTCTGACTGGTGTGAGCTGATATCTCATGGTGGTTTTGATTTGTATTTCCCTGAGGATTAGTGATTTTGGGCATCTTCTCAGGTGTCTGTTGGCCATCTGTATGTCTTCTTTAGAAAAATGTCTGTTGAAGACCTCTACCCATTTTTTAAAGCAGGTTGTTTGGTTTTTTTGGTAATGTTTTATAAGTTCTTTGTATATTTTGGATACTAACCCTTTTTAACAATATTAATTCTTCTGATCCCTGTGCATGGTATATCTTTCCATTTATTTGTGTTATCTTTGATTTCTTTTATCAATATATTTTAGTTTTAGTTTTCACAGTACAGGTCTTTCACCTCCTTGGTCAAATTTACTCTTAGTTATTTTTCTTTGATGCAATTATAAATGAGATTATTTTAATTTCTCTTTTTGATAGGTCAGTATTAATGTATAGACAGGCAACCAGAGAGGTGGAGAGTTAAGATGGCAGAGGAGTAGGGGACCCTAATTTTATCTGTTCCCTAGAATTCAGGTAGATATTAAATCATTCCGAAAATCTGCAAAATCAAACAGATCAGAGAAAAGAATAGCTAAAATTCTACAAGTAGAAAAGCAATCAATTTTGCAAGGTAAGACGTGCACAGACATGAATCCTAGGCCATATATCAGAAGGTAAACTGCAGGGGGATGGAGTCTCCAGAAGCTGAGTACCAGAAAGTGTTATAAACAACAGAGCTCAAAATTGGAACTTTTAGAAGTCTGCTCTGGTGGGGGACATCCCTGCTTGAAAGGCACTCAGGAGGCAAAGCAGGACAGAATCCCAGGTGGGACAATGTGGTCTCAGGATCCCTGGGGTCACAGAAAGGATGGGGGTGGCTGAGTGCGGCAGAGTTCCCAAGCATTGGAGTGGGGAAGCCAGTTGCAAAAAGTAAGCCCAGGCACCAGCTTTCTGCTAGGTGTTGCCATAAACTATGAACTGCTGCATGGTCTGGTGACCACTCTTTAAGCAGGGGCCCAGCAAGAGGCAGAACTGTGACAAGACCTTCCCTCCCTCCCCTGGGAGGAGTGGTGTGAGTGTGCACCACTTGAGTCCATAAAGTTTGGAGACTCAAAACAGGGTTACGTGCCTGAGATAAAAATGCTTGGTCACAGGCTGGGGGAACACAGAGTTCGGACAGAAAACAGGAAGACAAGAGTGATTAACTGCTTTTCTTTTTCTTTTTTTTTTAATTTAATTTTATTATGTTATGTTAATCACCATACATTACATCATTAGTTTTTGATGTAGTGTTCCATGATTCATTGTTTGCGTATAACACCCAGTGTTCCATTCCATACGTGCCCTCTTTTCTGTGAGGGCTCACTGAAGAGTTGGGGGTGCAAACATTCAGTTCCAGGGATAGAGAGGGTGCCTCCACCATTTTCATCCCCCACATCTGCTCCAGAGCAACTTACACTGAGCCCCGCCCCCTAGTAAAGGCGGTGCAATTCCACCTGAACAAACACACCTGAGAATCAGCGCAACAGGCCCCTCCCCAAGAAGACCAGCAGGAACTTCCTTCTATACCAAGTTTACTAATCATACAGAACTGCAAAACTCCAACTCTTGGAGAAAGAGGTATATAGCATTGGTGGTTTTTTTCTTATGATTCTTTAGTCTTTCAGTTTTATATTTTATTTTCCTTTTCAGCTATTTTATTTTATCAATTTTTAAACTTCTTTTTTAATTTCAATTTTTATATTTACATTTTGTATATATTTTCATTTTTAGCTACATTTCACTGTATTCAACTGTATTTTTGTATATATGTAACTTGTTCTTTCTTTCCTATTTTGGGATCTAGCAAAATTTTCTTCTAACAAAAAGACCAAAATACACCCAGGAGCTAGTTTATTGTTCCGTTCTGTTCAACTTGTTTGATTTTACTCTCATTTTTTTTTCGTTTTGGTTTCTGTTTTCTTTGGATTTGTGTGGCATATATTTTTCTGGTGTAATTGTTGCTATTTTTGTATTTTCTATCTCCATCTTTTCTTTTCTGGACATAATGACAAGATGGAAGGGTTCACCCCCAAAAAGAGAACAAGAGGCAGTACTCACTGCCAGAGATTTGATCAATATGGATATAAGTAAGATGTCAGAACTAGAATTCAAAACAATGACTATAATGTTACTAGCTGGGCTTGAAAAAAGCATAGAAGACAATAGAGAATCCCTTACTGGAGAAATAAAAGAACTAAAATCTAATCAGGTCAGCATCAAAAAGGCTGTTAATGAGATGTGATTAAAAAATGGAGGCTCAAACTGCCAAGATAAACGATGCAGAAGAGAAAGTCAGTGAATTAGAAGACAGAATGATGGAAAATAAGGAAGCTGAGAAAAAGAGAAATATACCATTACTGGATCACAAGGGGAGGATTTAAGATATCAGTAATACCATAAAGTGAAACAAAATTAGAATAATTGGGGTCCCAGAGGAAGAGGAAAAAGAGAGAGGCAGGAGGTTTATTTGAACAAATTATAGCTGAGAACTTCCCTAATCTAGGGAAGGAAACAGGCATTCAAGTTCAAGGACCACAGAGAACCTCCCTCAAAATCAAAAAAATAGGTCAACACCTTGACATATAATAATGAAGCTTGCAAATTTCAGAGATAAAGAGAAAATCCTGAAAGCAGCTCGGGACCAGAGGTCCATAACCTACAAGGGTAGAAACATAAGGCTGGCAGCAGACCTATCCACAGAGACCTGGCAGACCAGAAAGCACTGGCATGATAAATTAAAGGTGCTAAATGAGAAAAATATGCAGCCAGGAATACTTCAGCAAGACTGTCATTCAGAATCGAAGGAGAGATACAGAGCTTCCAGGACAAACAGAAATTGAAAGAATTTGTGATCACTAAATTAGCCCTGGAAGAAATATTAAAGAGGATCCTTTAAGTGAAAAGAGAGCCCAAAAGTAACAAAGACCAGAAAGGAACAGAGACAACATAGAGAAACAGTGACTTTATAGGTAATACAATGGCACTAAATTCATATATTTCAATAATTACTCTGAATGTAAATGGGCTAAATGCTCCAATCAAAACAGACAGGGTATCAAGTTGGCTAAAAACAAAACAAAACAAAACAAAATCCAAGACCCATTCATATGCTGTTACAAGAGACTCATTTTAGACCCAAAGTTATCTCCATATTGAAAGTGAGGGGATGGAGAAAAATTTACCATGCTAATCAACATCAAAAGAAAGCTGGGGTAGCAATCCTTGCATCAGACAAATTAAACATTAAACCAAAGACTGTAATAAGAGATGAAGAAGGACACTATATCATAATAAAAAGGTCTATCCAATAAGAAGATCTAACAATTATAATTATTTATGCCCCTAACTTGGGAGCAGCCAATTGGCTTATATGCCAATTAATAACAAAATTAAAGAAACTCATTGATAATAATATAATAATAGTGGGGGACTTTGACACCCCATTCACAGCAATGGACAGATAATTTAAGCAGAAGATCAACAAGGACACAGGGCTTTGAGTGACACAATGGACCAATGGACTTCGCAGATATATTCAGAGCATTTCATCTTAAAGCAAGAGAATACACATTCTTCTCAAATGCACGTGGAACACTCTCCAGAGTAGATCACATACTGGGTTGCAAATCAGGTCTCAAACAGTACCAAAAGATTGGGCTTATTCCCTGCATATTTTCAGACCACAATGCTTTAAAACAAATTCAGCCACAAGAGGAAATTTGGAAGGAACACAAATACATGAAGGTTAAAGATCATCCTACTAAAGAAAGAATGAGTCAACCAAGAAATTAAAAAGAATTTTAAAAGTTCATGGAAACAAATGAAAATGGAAACACAACAGTTTAAAACCTTTGGGATGCAGCAAAGGTGGTCCTAAGAGGGAAGTATATAGCAATACAAGCCTTTCTCAAGAAACAAGAAAAGTCTCAAATACACAACCTAACATTACACCTAAAGGAGCTGGAGAATGAAAAGCAAATAAAGCCTAAATCCAGCAGAAGAAGAGAAATAATAAAGATTAGAGCAGAAATCAATGAACTAGAAAACAAAAGAACAGTAGAACAGATAAACGAAATCAGAAGCTGGTTCCTTGAAAGAATTAATAAGATTGATAAACCTCTAGCCAGACTTATCAAAAAGAAAAGAGAAAGGACCCAAATAAATAAAATTATGAATGAAAGAGGAGCGATCACAACAAACACCAAAGAAATACAATTGTAAGAGTATTATGAACAATTATATGCCAAAAAATTAGGCAATTAGGAAGAAATGGATGCATTCCTAGAAACATGTGAACTACCAAAACTGATCAGGAAGAAATAGAAAACCTGAACAAACCCATAACCAGCAAAGAAATTAAAGCAGTAATCAAAAATCTCCCAACAAACATGAGTCCAGGACTGGATGGCTTCCTAGGGGAATTCTACCAAACGTTTAAAGAAGAATTAATACATATTCTCTTGACGCTATTTCAAAAAATAGAAATGGAAGGAAAACTTCCAAACTCTTTCTATGAGGCCAGCATTACCTTGATCCCAAAACCAAAGACCCCACCAAAAAGGAGAATTACATACCAATATCCCTGATGAACATGGATGCAAAAATTCTTGCCAAGATATTAGCCAATAGGATCCAACAGTATATTAAAAGGATTCTTCACCATAACCAAGTGGGATTTATTCCTGGGCTGCAAGGGTGGTTCAACATCCACAAATCAATCAATCAATGTGTTACACTACATTAATAAAAGAAAAGACAAGCATCATATGATCCTCTCAATAGATGCAGGAAAAGCATTTGACAGAGTACAGCATCCTTTCTTGATAAAAAGTCTCCATAGCGTAGGGATAGAGGGAACAGACCTCAATATCATAAAAGCCATGTACAAAAAGCCCACAGTGAACATCATTTTCAATGGGGAGAAACCGAGAGCTTTTCTCCTGAGGTCAGGAACACGACAACAATGTCCACTCTCACCACTGTTGTTCAACATAGTACTAGAAGTCCTAGCCACAGCAATCAGACAACAAAAAGGAATAAAAGACATCTGAATCAGCAAAGAAGTCAAATTTTCACTCTTCACAGATGCCATGATACTCTGTGTGGAAAACCCAAAAGACTCCACCCCAAAATTGCTAGAACTCATGCAGAAATTCAGCAAAGTGGCAGGATATAAAATCAATGCACAGAAATCAGTTGCATTTCTATACACTAACAAAGAGACAAAAGAAAGAGAAATCAAGGAATGGATCACATTTACAATTGCACCCCAAACCATAAGATACCTAGGAATAAGACTAACCAAAGAGGCAAAGCTATACTCTTAAAACTATAGAACACTTACGAAAATAATTGAGGAAGACACAGAAATGGAAAAACATCCATGTTCATGGATTGGAAGAACAAATATTGTTAAAATGTCTATGCTACCCAAAGCAATCTACACATTCAATGCAATCCCTATCAAAATACCATCAACATTTTTCACAGAGCTAGAACAAACAATCCTAAAATTTGTATGGAAAAGACCCTGAATAGACAAAGGAATGTTGAAAAAAGAAAACCAAAGCTGGAGCCATCACTTCAAGCTGTATTACAAAGCTATAATCATCAACACAGTATGGTACTGGCACAAAAACAGACACATAGATCAATAGAACAGAATAGAGAACCCAGAAATCGACCCTCAGCTCTATGGTCAATTAATCTTCGACAAAGCAGGAAAGACTATCCAATGGAGAAAAGACAGTCTCTTAAACAAATGGTGTTGGGAAAATTGGACAGCCACATTCAGAATGAACCTGGACCACTTTCTTACACCATACACAAAAATAAACTCAGAATGAATGAAAGACCTAAATGTGAGACAGGAATCCCTCAAAATCCGAGAGGACAACACAGGCAGCAACCTCTTTGACCTAGGCCACCATGACTTCTTGCTAGACACATCTCCAAAGGCAAGGGAAACAAAAGCAAAAATGAACTATTGGGACGTCATCAAGATAAAAAGCTTTTGCACAGCTTTTTGCATAGCAAAGGAAATAAGCAGCCTATGAATGGGAGAAGATATTTGCAAATATCTTTTCAGATAAAGGGCTTTATCTTTTCAGATAAAAGAACTTACCAAACCAACACCCAAAAAACTAATAATCTAGTCAAGAAAAGGGCAGAAGACATACACAGACATTTCTCCAAAGAAGACAGACAAATGGCCAACAGACACATGAAAAAATGCTCCACATCACTTGGCATCAGGGAAATACAAATCAAAACCGCAAGGAGATACCACTGACACGAGTAAGAATGGCTAAAATTAACAAATCAGGAAATGACAGGTGTTCAGAAATGAGGGTGTGGAGAAAGGGGAAACCTCATGCTGTTGGTAGGAATGCAAGCTGGTACAGCCACTCTGGAAATCAATATGGAGGTTCCTCAAAAAGTTAAAAATATAACCACTCTATTATCCAGCAATTGCACTACTAGGTAATTACCCAAAGGATACAAACATAGTTATCCAAAGGGGCACATGCACCCCAATGCTTATAGTAGCAATGTCCACAACAGCCAAACTATGGAAAGAGCCCAGATGTCCATCAACAGATGAATGGATAAAGAAATGTGTATATATTTATATACATACACACAATGGAATATTACTCAGCCATCAAAAAATGAAATCTTACTATTTGCAATGATGTGGCTGGAAATAGAGGTTATTATGCTTAGCGAAATAAGTCAATCAGAGAAAGACAATTATTATGTGATTTCTCTCATATGTCGAATTCAAGAACCAAAACAGAGGATCATAGGGAAGGGGAGGGAAAAATAAAATAACGTGAAATCAGAGAGGGAGACAAACCATAAGAGACTCTTAACTATAGGAAATAAACAGGGTTGCGGGAGGGGAGATGGATGGGGGGATGGGCATTAAGGAGGGCACTTGATGCACTGGGTGTTATATGCAGCTGATGAATCACTAAACTCTACCTCTGAAACTAATAATACACTATATATTAATTTATGAACTTAAATAAAATAAAAACAAATAAAATGAAAACAAATAAACTACTGAACCACAAAAAAATGCAACCAATTTCTGCATATTAATTTTTTATCCTGCAACTTTACTGAATTGATTTATTAGTTCACATAGTGTTTTGGTGTCATCTTTAGGGTCATATGCAAATAGTGATGATTTCACTTCCTTATCAATTTGGATGCCTTTTATTTCTTTTTCTTGCCTAATTGCTATGGCTAGAATTTCTAATACTATGTTGAATAATAATGGTGTTTGTCTTATTCCTGATCTCAGAGGAAAAGCTCTTACCTTTTCACCATTGAGTGGGTTTATTTCTGGGCTCTCTATTCTATTCCATTGATCTCTGTGTCTATTTTTTGTGCCAGTACCATACTGTTTTGATTTATATATCTTGCAATACCTGACAGCACTATTTTAAAGAGATTTTTTTTAATTTGTTTATTTGAGAGAGAGAGAGAGAGAATGAGTTCACAAATGGGGGGGGCAAAAAGAGAGGGTGGAGCAGACTCCCTGCTAAGCAGGGAGCCCGACCAAGGGCTTGATTCCAGGACCCTGAGATCATGACCTTAGTTGAAGGCAGATGATTAACCAACTAAGCCACCTAGTGCCCTAGCACTATTTTAATATTGAAAATTGGAATGGAAATTTTTTATTTGAATGGAAGGTAGAAAATTGAAAATATTAAATTATTTTTGAAAACTAAATCAGATAAGAAACTCTAAACTATATGATAGCTTTAAAAATATTAATTTTTAAAATAAACAAGAGTCTGGATATATTAATTATTGCAAATGTGTGATACATAGGTGTGTATGGATGTGTATATATGTGTGTATGTGTATCAAATGGGTGACTTAATTTTTTTCTGTTTGTTCATGTGCATGTGTGTGTGTTTTCTAAATCTGCTTCTGCTACCTATACAGGAAACAAAATTTACTCAAATCAAATAGAAAATGTAAAACCCAAACTGTTTCTGTAAATGCTGTATCACTTTTTCTAAGCCGGTTCTTTTACATTTTAGCTTTAAAATCCTTAAAACAGGTTTGATCTCTATTGCCTCATCAAACTTAATGCCATCAAACATACTAGGCCTTACGACTAGGTTTCAGTCTATTTTTATAGTGACATCTTGAGTCTTTCTCTTCTCCTCTTCTGTATACACCCACACCCCTATCCCAGTTCTAGATTCATTTTATTTTCTCCAAAGCACCATGCTCTTTCCAAATATATGTCAATGTTTCTCCTCCAAAATTTGTTCATACTCCATTTCTCACTGCTTGGCCTGGGTACCTTGGTCTGGGTACCATCCTTCAGGATTCCACTTTGTTTTTTTAAAGATTTTATTTATTTATTTGAGAGAGAGAGAGAGAGAGCACAGAAAGAGAGTGAGAGGGAGAAGCAGACTACCCCCCCCCCCAGCAGAGAGCCCAATGTGGGGCTCGATCCCTCAATCCTGAGATCATGACCTGAGCCAAAGGCAGACACTTAACCAACTGAGCCACCCCAGGCGCCCCCGGACTCTACTTTAAATATCACTTCCTCAAGGAGGCCTTCTCTGATGTCTCCAAACTGTGAATACAATGTCCACAGTTATCTCCCATTCCTACCCAAGAAAAGTACTTCACAATTTTCTTAGAAAGAATGAATAAAGAAATTGTCATAAAAAAGTTTTGTGATCTTAAGGATTTTTTAAAATATTCAATAAAAAGCTTAAAGAAGTGGATAAATGCAAAGACTATAAATGTGACAATACCCCTTAAAGTTTCCTTTAAACAGTTTTAAATATAATTTAATGCCTGTGCCTGTACTCTCTTCTATTACTATAATACTTTTTCCTGAATTAATCTTTCCCAGATACTAGACTGTTTCTCATGATACTTTATGAGGTTTTAAGTATGAGCAACTTCTCCAAATGCCACCCTAAAAACTATAAGCAGTTTATTTTTATTCCTCTTTTCACCTGACACTGAAATTGAAGGTTTGATTTCTTTAAAAATTGTAATTTTTTATCCATTTAATCTATTTTGTTTTGCCCTCTGCCTTAATTTATTTTGGAATATATATGTGTTGAGTGTGTGTACATCTATTACCAGAATAACTAATAACTCCAATTTCCCCACTTATTTGTTGCCCATATTTTAAAACTCTTCTGACAAGAGAGCTCCACCAAAATCAAGCAATAGTTATCAAGTTACAGAAGAAAATTTTTTGTGAAAATCTCATTTTCACTAGAGAAATAGTCTAAGAAAATTAATTTGATGAATAGCTTGCAACTAAAAATATTCAGTGTGATATGATGGAAAGGATAATGATACTCGGAAATACATAAAGAAAAAATCACCCCTCAGTTATAATCATCATTAACAATTAGACTTGTTTCATACACATATATAAATTTAAAAAACATATTGTGTGTATATTGCTTTGTAACTTATTTTTCCACCTAAAGAACATATTCTCAGATTTTCTCATGATATGAAATATTCTCATATGATATTTTAAATTCCTGCTTATGTGTCCATGATTGATTGATTCACTAAAATATTTTAATCTTATGTCGGAAAGAAATACTCTTTTCTTTGTTTTCTTTGCCAGATATAGTAGTCTATAGTGGACAATACCAATGATAGATAACTCTCTAAATCCCTTTCCTTTTTAAGGAAGCCTTGGTTAGAAATTGTGAAAGATGGGAAATTTTCACTAAATCGAGAAATAAAAATGGGGAGAGACTCCATTGAAATCCTTCTAAGGATCTCTCTTTCTCTGGTGTTTTTGCTGAGGTTAGGTGGTTCAGAACCACATGGTTTCTGAAGCCAAATTCATTACCAAATCAGGAAATAGTTTAAAAAGTGGTCTTTGAGCACAGTGTTAGCCCCAGAATCTGAGGCAAAAGAGAGGATATTATTAAAGTCATGTCACAGGAGATAAATTGGTCTTTAGTGTAGCCCAGGATGTCCCATAAGGGGTCCCACTGACAGTGCTTTACCAATTTCTTGATGTTATAATATTTGGCAGCTTTCCCCAGGTCAGATCCATAACAAACATGTTGACCTTGGGGATTTGGAAGGCCATGCCAGTGGACTTTTAGCTCAGGAATCAGCTTACACATAGCCTTGGCAGTGTCAGGGATCAGTGGAGGCAGTGATGATATTTTGAGCAGCACTCTGACCATCATAACACAGTTGGCCATCCATGGTCTTCTATGGGTGGTGATGGCATGCTCTGTGGTCATTGGTACCTCTACAGTGCTAAAGTTGTCATGGATGAGCTTGGTGGAGGAGGCAGGCAAAGCAGTTAGTGATGCAGAAAGCATTACTATCAGTCCTGAAGTAGTTTTCATAGTCCTCTTGGTTCATTATAATCACAAACATGGGGACATCTGTAGAGGGACAGAGATGATGACCCTTTTGACTATTCTTTAGGTGAACCTTAGTCTTCTCTTGGGTGTTGAAGGTAGCAGTGAACAACCACTATTTGCACAACCAGTATTTGCTGTTGTTGGGAGCTTGCTGGTAGAAGGAGATGGGTTTCCCATTTGTCACACACATTTTGTTCTTAGCTTACTCCTGCCCTTCTATTTGCATGAAGGAATCATACTGGGAAATAAAGATTATGTAGATGAAGTCAATAAAAAGTCACAGGTGGTGGCAATATCCATGGAACATTATAGATATACAGTTTGTAATGTATTTTCCAAATATCCTTAAGTTTATGCTTAATGCCAGTGTTTAATGATATCAGGAAGCTTAAGGCCACTATTAATAGCAAAATAATAAGGATAGCCAAATCATTTAGAAAAGAAGAAAAGGAGGAAGGGAAGGGGAGGGGAAAGAGAAGGAGGAGGAAGAAAATAAAAGTAAAAAGCAAAACAAAGCAAAAAATAATCATTATAAAATAAGAAGGCAGAAGTAAGATTAAACAGGGCAGTTATCACTATAAATGTAAATGAGTTAATCTCATTTTGAAAAAAGATTTTTGTATCAAAATGCAAACTCTAACTGAATGATGTTTGCAAGTGACACATATTTTAAAAAGTGAAAGAAAAATGCTGAAAACAATGTAGAAAAGTGTTTATGGGTAAAAAAATGCAGTTGTCAAAAAAATTTAAACAAAGTAGAATCCTAGATAAAATGCATTAGTACAGGGCATTTGGGTGGTTTAGTCAGTTGAGTGTCCAACTCTTAATTAGCTCACGTCATGATCTCAGGGTCCTGGGATCAAGCCCTGTGTCAGCCTCTGCACTCAGTGTAGAGTCTACATGGGATTCTCTCTCTCCCTCTCCCTCTGCCCCTCTCCCCGCTCACTCTTTCTGTCTCTGAAACATATGAATAAAATCTTAAAAAAAAAGTATTAGTACAAAAATACTGATTTGAGGGTGCCTGGGTGGCTCAGTTGGTTAAGCGACTGCCTTCGGCTCAGGTCATGATCCTGGAGTCCCCGGATCGAGTCCCGCATTGGGCTCCCTGCTCAGCAGGGAGTCTGCTTCTCCCTCTGACCTTCTTCCCTCTCATGTTCTCTCTCTCTACCATTCTCTCTCTCAAATAAATAAATAAAATCTTTAAAAAAAAAATACTGATTTGAAGGGATACATGCACCCCAATGTTTATTGCAGTACTATCAACAATAGCCAAATTATGGAAAGAGCCCAGATGTCCATCAACTGATAAATGGATAAAGAAGAGGTGGTTATATATATATATATAATGGAATATTACTCAGCCATCAAAAAAATGAAATCTTGCCATTTGCAACAACATGGATGGAGCTAGAGAGTATTATGCTAAGTGAAGTAAGTCAGAGAAAGACAAATACCATATGATTTCACTCATGTGAAATTTAAGGAACAAAATAAATAAACACAGAGGGGGGGAAAAAGAGGCAAACCAGAAAACAGACACATAACTATAGAAAATAAACCAAGGGTTACTGGAGGGGAGGTGGGCTGGGGGGAATGGATTAATTGGGTGATGGGTATTAAGGAGGGTACTTGTTGTTATGAGCACTGGGTGTTATATGTAAGTGATGAATCATAAATTCTACTCCTAAAAGTAATATTATACCATACGTTAACTAATGACACTTTAAATAAAAACTTGAAAAAAGGAGGAAAAATGCATTAGGAATGAACATGATTTTTTATATTGATAAAGTACATAGTTCATAATAAACATATAGTAGTTACAAACCTATTTCCCTGCTTATTATATTATACTGAAGAAAATATAACAGCAATAGTTCATTTATATATACTGTTAACCTTAAAAAGTAAAACTGTCTATTTTACCAGGAAAAATGGGTTTATTCGGGAATATCAGAGACTTGCAATTTGGGGCATGCAAGCTACATCAAAACTATTGGCAAGTCTGGAGAACAAAGGAGAGGAATGCTTTTCTTATAGAGGAAAGGGGGAGTTGAGAGCAGCTCTTATAAGTAAAAAGTCTATTGGAGTAAACTAAGGGTTCTAAGTATAGTGGCTTTTCATTGGCAGAGTTGTGACAGTCTCTCATTGGCTGGGCTATTACCAAGGAAGGAGAAAAACTTTCTTCCTCCTGCTGGGGTAGTAAAGTAGTATCAACTTGCAAGGTCCCTCTCTTCCTGTTATTTCAGTAATTGAGGAAGAGGGGTAAGGTATGAGAATTCCCTCTGCTGACCTCCCAACTCCATTTTAAATGAGGTTTCCCTTTGTTAATTTTCACTCTATATATAACAAAGTAAGTGAATAAAATATAAGAGTAAATAGAGAGTAACAAACCATTTTCATTTATTTTCAGATAAAATAGAAAAAGAGAAAAAAGAGAGAAATTAAATAAATCAATACATAATCTTAATTTACCATTATAAATTCATGGCTTTCAGTTTCACTTGGGCCCTTCACACTACCAGGCAGACCTAAATATCTCCAGGCAATTTTCAGGCAAACCTTCCCAGAGACTTTTGAGTTCTACTCTCTCAGATGCCCGATTTTCCTCCTAGATGGCATCACCTATGAAGTGAGCTTTATAGAGAAATTAGAAGTCATCAATGAGGTATTACTTCAACATTTTGCCAAAAACTTTATAAAACCTTTCTGAACCCACCATTTCCTCCCCTATCTTATTAAAATGGAGGTATCCCTATATCTCTCTGAAACCAAAGTTCCCACATGTTTTCAAAATTATACCCCTTGTCTCCCCAGGAAACTTGCACTCTCAATTCCTTTTGGTTTCTGACTCTCTAACATCTCTCTTTTTATTACCTCTTCTGCATCAGCTGGAATCAATGCCATCATAAAAATGTCTCCTTTAGCCCTGGAGTTACACCAATTTTCTTCCATTTTACAAACTCCTGAGAAGAGGTGCCCTCACTTACTCAGCCTCCCCACCTTTTTTGTCTTCCAAACAGACCAGCCACCTTCTCATTTTTTATATGTGCCGTCTCTAATTTTTTCCTGTTTCAGGATCAGGGCATATTTACAATGTTCCTCTGACTTGGACACTTCATTTCAACCCCATTCATCCCACTTTTACTTAGCTAATTTCTACATCTCCTTCAGGTAGCAGCACTTCTTAGGTTAGATCCCTCATTTTATGTCTTCCTAGCTCCCTCTGCTTCATCATAGTGTTTTTCACTTCTCCACTCCATGTCTCTCTTTTTCACAAGAATATGAGGTCTATGGGGGAAGGAACTGTCTGTCTTTTAGTGATTATTAATTAGTACTCTTTAACTTGGTAAGTGGAGATGACAGAACCATGCATGAGCAACCCTACCAGAGAAATGATTTTCTGCTAATTCTTCTGTTTGGTAAGCCAGTACACCAGGGAACAATGTTTTGTTTGGGTTCAAACAAGTGACTGGTTTTTTTCTCCAAAACTGCTATCTGGTGCCAGCTCTTCAAACTTTTAACAACTTCCTAATTTTCTGCTTTGATAATGTCATCACAGAGGCTCCTGGACTTCTGAATGTTGCGCTTTCTAAAATTGTTTATTCACAATGGAGAAATAGAGATTATTTGGAGTGCATGTTCTCTTCTTTCTCCCCAGCACTGTGGTTCATCATTTCCTTGAGCCCTCATACCTCCAAATCAGAGATGGACTGATATTTAGAGAGGTTCTACCAGGGTCTTTGCCCCTTATTTCCCATCAGAGACTCCCCTGGTAGTGCTCTGCTGGAGGCAGTCATTAAAATTTTCAGGACTGCTGTTTTAAATACTGGTGAAATAAGTCCTTTTGCTGTATTTTCTTCCAAACCTACTGATTCCCCCCTTTCCCTTCAACTCTCACCTCTGCAAATTATAATGTATTAGTGGGATCCTGTCACTGTCTTCTGCATTTAATTTGGTGATTCTGCCAATTATTTGGAGAGCTGTGTTGTGACTTAACTCATCAATGCATTCTTTTGGTCAGGTTCTACTATCTTGCAGTAAAGAACAAATATTTGTCAATTATTTAGTCTGAAGTAGGCATTATCCTAGTGCTTCACTTACATTGTCTCAATCCAGATAACAATTCTACAGAGCAGGTTGTATTATCCCCATTTATAGAGGCAAATACTGAGCTGTAAATACTGGCACTAGGATTTGAATCCAGTTATATCTTGTTCCAGATCCCATTCTGATTCATAAACACATGTCAATAATTTTATCCATAGGAACTAGCAGAAAGCTTATAGATGCATTAGAATTTGGGATACCAATGAATTGAGTGCTCAATTGCTCATTGATATGAAGATGAAGAAAGACATTTTAGAATTTCAGAATGTTACAGAATTTACTGATTTTGTTTCTTCAAGGGAACTCTAAGCAAAGTTAGTATGTAAGTCAAGCCATTTTTGATTGTTTAGAAATTACTGTTTATGTTTTTTAAAAAATATTTGCTTTATATCCATATATCCCTTTCTGTCGCCTTTTGAGCATTCTCTTTGCCAGAGATGTGACAAGGAAAAAAGAAAAACTTATATCAATGTGCATTTTGATAAATGTTTTAGGAAAACACTTAATGGAAAAAGGAGTTGAAATTGTTAGCCAAAATTAATTTGAATACTTACCTTCATTAAAAAAAAATCTCCATCATCCTATGAAATAAATTCATGTGACACTGATTGCATTTTTTTCCATGGGAAGTTCCGTGTACTTTTTCTTAAAACTTTATGTCATCTTAAATTCATCCATGTAAGTACTTGTATTGTCACATCTTGCTGGTTTAAACCATAACTTCTTTCGTCTGTATACTATTTATTTACTTTGTGGTGATAAACTCTTTAGAAATTGTTTTATAGATTCCCTGGGGAAAATGTACTTTTAAATTTTCATTTTCTTACCAACCAAACAGAAAAAAAGCACCATTATTTTTGCATATAGAAAGACAGTTTGGGTAATTGTAGAGAAAAGGCAGCATGGTGCAATGGCAAGTGTGTGCATTGTTTTGAAATGTTGAGAGAGTTAGATTCTAAAACTGTCTTTGAAAGTTACTCAAGTATCCCTTGAGAAGTTTTATTTTCCCTATCTGTAAAATATGGTATTCACTTTTGCAGAGTTGTTGTGGTATTTATATGAAAAAAGTATATATGTGGGATACCTAACACATCATGTATTTAATGAGAGCTATTGTTGGTAAAGCAATGATATAAATTAAGAATTAAGAAAGTTCAATGACTTCTGATCAGTTAAAAAACAATACACACTGCACCTTTATTTGTAAAAAATTTATCATACACACAGTGATATATGCTTCCTATTTTTGCTGATCAGAACATAGCTCTGTAAATTATTATATAATTACTTCCTGCTGTTCTTAAACTGAAACTGAAAAAGAGAAAGAAAGATACAAATTACCTACATCAGGATCAAGCTGAGACTATCACTACAGACTCTGTAGACATCAGAAAGAATATTACAAACCACTCTCCCCACATACATTTGACAATTAAACTTAAATGAACACCCAATTCTTCTTAAAACACCAACTACCACAATTCACCCAATATGAAAAAGATAATGTGAATAGCCCTATAACTATTTTTTATTATGTTATCTTAGTCACCATACAGTAGTACATCATTAGTTTTTGATGTAGTGTTGAACGACTCATTATTTGCTTATAACACCCAGTGCTCATTACAAAATGTGCCCTCCTTAATGCCCATCACTGGGCTGTCCTATAACTATTAAGGCAATTTAATTAATAATTTAAAAATTTTCCAAAAAAAAATCTCCAAGCCTACATGGTTTTGCTGGACAAGTATAACAAGCATTTAAAGAAGGGTAAGTCCCACCACACACAAAAATAGACTCAAAATGGATGAAAGACCTAAATGTGAGACAGGAATCCATCAAAATCCTAGAGGAGAACACAGGCAGCAACCTCTTCATCCTCAGCTGCAGCAACTTCTTCCTTGAAACATCGCCAAAGGCAAGGGAAGCAAGGGCAAAAATGAACTATTGGGACTTCATCAAGATAAAAACCTTTTGCCTAGCAAAAGAAACAGTCAACAAAAACAAAAGATAACCGACAAAATGGGAGAAGATATTTGCAAATGACATATCAGATAAAAGGGTAGTATCCAAAATCCATAAAGAACTTACCAACTCAACACCCAAAGAACAAATAATCCAATCAAGAAATGGGCAGAAGACATGAACAGATATTTCTACAAAGAAGACATCCAGATGGCCAAACAGACACATGAAAAAGTGCTCAACATCACTCGGCATCAGGGAAATCCAAATCAAAACCTCAGTGAGATACCACCTCACACCAGTCAGAATAGCTAAAATTAACAAGTCAGGAAATGACAGATGTTGGTGGGGATGCGGAGAAAGGGGAACCCTCCTACTCTGTTGGTGGGAATGCAGGCTGGTGCAGCCACTCTGGAAAACAATATGGAGTTTCCTCAAAAAGTTGAAAATAAGACTTACCCTATGACCCAGCAATTGCACTACTGGGTATTTACCCCAAAGATACAAATGTAGGGATCCGAAGGGGTATGTGCACCCCAATGTTTATAGCAGCAATGTCCACAATAGCCAAACTATGGAAAGAGCCAAGATGTCCATCAACAGATGAATGGATAAAGAAGATAGGGTACAGTGGAATATTATGCAGCCATCAAAAAGAAACAAAATCTTGCTATTTGCAACGATGTGGATGGAACTAGAGGGTATTATGCTAAGTGAAATAAGTCAATTAGAGAAAGACAAGTATCATATGATCTCACTGATATGAGGAATTCTTAATCTCAGGAAACAAACAGGTTTGCTGGAGTGGTGGGGGGTGGGAGGGATGGGGTGGCTGGGTGATGGACATTGGGGAGGGTATGTGCTATGGTGAGCACTGTGAATTGTGTAAGACTGATGAATCACAGACATGTACCTCTGAAACAAATAATACATTATATATTTAAAAAAGAGAGAGAGAGAAGATAGTAGGAAGGGAAAAATGAAGGGGGGGAAATCGGAGGGGGACATGAACCATGAGAGACTATGGACTCTGAGAAACAAACTGAGGGTTTTAGAGGGGAGGGAGGTGGGGGATGGATTAGCCTGGTGATGGGTATTAAGGAGGGCACATACTGATTGGAGCACTGGGTGTTATACGCAAACAATGAATCATGGAACACAACATCAAAAACTAATGATGTAATGTATGGTGACTAACATAACATAATAAAATAAAATTTAAAACAAATAAAATGTAAAATTAAAAAAAATAAATAAGGGTAAGTCCAATTGTAAATAAAGTTTTTTTGAAACAGAAGAGTAGGGAATATTTTCCAATTCATCTTATGAAGTTAGCTAATATTCTCCTGATACCAGAACCAGACAATACAAAACCAATCAAACAACCAAACAAAAAAAAACCTCACAACTAAAAGCAAAAACTACAGAGCAATATCAACTCATGAATTAGACACAAAATTCCTTGACAAAATATTAGTAAATAGAATTCAGCAATATATACAAGGAATTATATGCCATGACCAAGTGGAATTTATTCCAGAGATACAAGACTGGTTTAATGTTTGAAATATAATAAAGAGGACAAAGCCAAATGATCATATCAATTGAAGCAGAAATAGAATTCAACAAGATTTAAGATCCATTCATTATTAAAAAGAAAAAAACTACTAGAAGAATAGAAATAGAGGAGAGCTTCCTCAACTTGATAAAGAGCATCTACAAAAATCTGCAACTGACATTATAGTTATTGGTGAAAATTTAAATGCTTTCTTCCTAAGATTGGAAACAGGGTCAAGATGTCTGATCTCTTCACCATTGTTATTCAGCATAGTGCCAGAAGTTCTAGCATATGCATTAAGGAAAAATAAAAAAAGAAATAAAAGTATACAGATTGGAAAGGAAGAAATAAAACTGTTTCTGTTTGTAGATGATATGATTGTCTATGTAGAAAATCCCAAGGGATATACAACAAAACAAAACAAAACTTCCTATAAATAATAAGTAAATTCAGCAAGGTCACAGGATGCAAAATAAACGATAAAAAAAGCATTGTATTTCTTTTTTTTTCTTTTTCAAGTTTCTATTTAAATTCCAGTTAGTTAACATATAGTGTAATACTAGTTTCAATAGTAGAACTTTGTGATTCATCACTTACATACTAACACCCAGTGCTTATCACAGCAAGTGCCTTCCTTAATACCTACACCCATTTAACTGCAACAGTATTTCTATGAACTAGCAATAAACATGTAGACACTGAAATTAAAAATACAATACCACTTATAATCACACACTATAAACAAAAAGAAATACTTAGATGTAAATCTAACAGAACATGTAAAGGACTTGTATACTGAAAAGTGCAAAATAGTGGTGAGAGAAATTTTTTTTAAAAGGTAAGTAAGTGGAAAGACAGTATTCATGAGTTAGAAGACTCAATATAGTAAAGATGTAAATTCTCCCCAAATTGATATACAAGTTTAATATAATTCCTATCAAAATCTAAACAAGAGTTTTCCCCCATAGTTTTAGTTAGTTTCAGTGGTAGGATTTAGTGATTCATCAGTTGCATATAACACCCAGTGCTCATTACATCAAATGCCCTCCTTAATAACTATCACCCAATTACCCCTTCCCCCCACTTACCTCCCCTACAGCAACCCTCAGTTTGTTTCCTGGAGTTCAGCATCTCTTATGGTTTGCCTCCCTCTCAATTTTCATCTTATTTTTTCTTTCCCTTCCCCTATGTTCATTTATTTTGTTTCTTAAATTCCACATATGAGTGAATTTGTTATGGTATTTGTCTTTCTCTGACTTATTTCATTTAGCATAATACCCTCCAATTCCATCCATGTTGTTGCAAATAGCAAGATTTCATTTTTTTTTGATGGCGGAATAATATCTCATTGTATATATATATACCACATCTTCTTTATCCATTCATCTGTCGATGGACATCTGGGCTCTTTCCATAATTTGGCTATTGTTGATAATGCTGCTATAAACACTGGGGTGCATGTGCCCGTTTGAATCATTATGTTTGTATCCTTTGGATAAATACCTAGTAGGGCAATTGCTGGGTCATAGGGTAACTCTATTTTTAACTTTTTGAGGAAACTTTATACTGTTTTCCAGAAGGGCTGTGCCAGTAAAATCCAAGCAAGATTTTTTGAAGACATGTAAGGTTATTCTAGAATATACATGGAAATGTAATGGAAGTAGGCTAACTAAAACAATTTTGGAAGAGAAGAATAAACTGGGAAGAATTAGTATACCAAATTTAAAATTTTTAGTTATAGTACTCAAGACTGTGTGGTATTATTAGCAGAGGGATAGACACATAGATCAATGGAACAGAAGAGAGAACCCAGAAATAGACTCATATAAATATACTCAGCTGATGTTTGACAAAGGTGCAAAAGCAATTCAATGGAGGGAAAAGATAGCCTTTTCAGCAAATGGTGCTGGAGCAGTTAGACATACATAGGCAAAAAATGGAAATCTGGCCTAATTCTCATACCTTTTATAAAAATTATCTCAAATGGATAGCTGAACTTGAATGTAAAATTTAAACTATAAAACTTTTAGAAAAAAACATAGAAGAAAATCTTTAGGGTCTAGAGCTAGGCCAAGAGTTCTTATACTTGATAACAGAACCATGATCTATAAAAAGAAAAATTGATAAATTGTACTTCATCAAAATTAAAAATGTTTGCTCTGTGAAAAATTCTGTTAAGAGATGAAAAGACAAATATAGACTGAAGAAAATATTTGTAAGCCACATACCTGATAAAGAACGAATATCTAGAACATTCTGAACAGAATAAAAACAAAAAATCCAGTTAGAAAATGGGCAAAAGACATGAAGTGACATTTCACTGCCAAGGATATACAAATGGCAAATAAGCACATGAAAAAATTTTTGATATTATTAACAATTAGGGAAATGCAAATGAAAGCTGTAATGAGATATTACTACACATCTATCAGAATGGCTAAAATAAAAAGTAGTGATGACATGAAATGCTAGTGGGGATACAGAGAAGCTCATACATTGCTGGTAGAAATGTAAAATGGTACAGCAAATCTGGAAACAGTTGGCAGTTTCTTAAAATATTAAACACTTTACTACCATATCACTCAGCATTTGTACTCCTGAGAATTTATCCCAGCTAAATGAAAACTTAAGTTCACCCAAAAACCTGTACACAAATATTTATAGCAGCATTATTCATAATAGCTGAGAAATGGAGACAACTGGATGTCCTTTAATGGGTGAATGGTTAAACAAACTGTGCTACATTCATACAATTGAATACTACCCAGCAGGAAAAGGAACAAAATATTGATACATAATAGCTTGGACGCATCTCCAGAGAACTATGCTGAGAAAAGCCAATTCCAAAAGTTTATATCCTGTATGATTCTATTTATCATACGTCTATTTATCTATATATAATTTTTGACATGACAAATTATAGAAATAAGAGAACAGATTAGTGGTTGACAAGAGCTAAGGAAGAACTGGGGGCGGGAGAGAAGTAGGTGTAGCTATAAAAGGGCATTGAGGCAAGGACAGGGACCCCTGTGGGATACAACTGTTGTTCCTTGGCTGTATCAATGTCAGTGTCCTGGTTGTGATGTTCAAGATGTACCATTGGAGAAAACTATGAAAAGAGCACATGAGATGTTTATTATTTTTATAGCTGCATGGGAATCAACAATTATTTCCAAACAAAAAATATAATTAAAAATATTAAGTTAAAAAAAAAAGGTGATGTGCAACCTTTATTTGTAAAAATTTCTTTCTTTCACCCACAGAGTGATATGAGCTTCCTATTTTGGCTACTCAGAACATATCTTCTGTAATCCTTTGTATAATTACTTCCTGCTTCTCTTAAACTGAAACAAATCATTTAATTTTTTTAAAAGAACCTAAATGTGGGAAATAAAGCTGGTCTTATTTTTAATTTTATACACATTTGCATTTGACGAGCATCTTTGAAATATTAATGCATAAATATTTGAAATGCCTAATTTAAAAAATATTGTTTTGTAAGATAGTCATGAGTATTTTAATGCCGGGAGAAAGATCTATAAGAACAAACTTCATAGTTTGGAAGTCAAGGGCTCTCCAGTTTTTCAATATCTATGTTGAGTCCAAAACTACTTAACACTTTTATCAAATAAAACTATACATAGTCGTTCCAGTTCACATTTGAATAACTTATATGAAGAAACTATTTCATAAGGAGAAATATGGATTTTCCATTTTAAAAACTTTATACTCATTCCTATATATACTAGCTACTAGGAATATACTAAGAGTTTTATAATTTTCTGTCTTTTAATAGAAGATAACTATATATGGTAATCCTTTGGCAAATATCTCCATAAAAAAATGATATAAATTGAAGTGATAAAAGCAGAAAATACAAAGATTTTTAAAAATTTCTTCCTTTTAATTTAACAGCTAGTAACTGTAAGAGTTTAACATGTAACAAAATTAGATTCTATTTGTTCCTATTTTCCACCCATTGAATTTTCTTCAATACTCCATAAAATGGTGATTGTTTAAAAAAAGTCAATACTGCCAATGGACTGAGAATAGGAAAATGTGCATTGATTTAAAGATGAGAAACTCAAGAGCTATTAGGCTCTTGGCTTCACCTGTAACTTTATGCTTCTTTTTGCTTTATTTCTAGTGTAATGTCTTAGGGGAAAATGTAATCAATTTGAAATTTAAAGATTGTGTTTTAATTTCAGTTCTCCCATGTAAGTGTGAGACTATCTCTAAATCTCAAGTACATTGTAAAATGGAAAGAGTAATAGCTACTTCTAATACCAACGTTATAGGCTTAAATGAGATAAATCTCAAGTTCCTAGAAGAGGGTGTACTCCTCTTAAGCATCTGATATTTACTCACACCCACTTTAATTTACTTGTAGTGGTCATATTTTTTTTTCTATCTATGTTTGGCTATAACTCTACAGCAAAGGAATGGTATTTTGCTTACCCAAAGCCCAAAGCCAAAGATAGGAAATTCTACATCTTTAGAATAAGTCTTAAACACATTAACTATTATATTCATGAAAAAAAGTACCTCATTTAAATTTTTTTCCTTTCATTGAAAAAAAAGGAATTGTCTTCAATTTTTATGATATCTGTAATAAAGCATTTAATAATTTCTACCCCTACCGAGTTGTCATCTGGACTCCTTCAAATCCTTTCTTTATACTGTTTTAAAAGTGATCAATGCACAGAAGTATGAGAATTCTAACTCAAGAAGGTGAATGGATCCCAACTTTTTACATCTTCTTCCTCTGTACGTATCATTAAAATTGTAAAATAAATATAAAAATAAAGATAAATCCATAGCAGTGATGAGCAGTGAGTGCTACTATGAGAAGCATTTGGGAACGTCTGAAAGATAAAGACAAATGACATTGGTTTTAGACAGAGATTAGTCAGGACAACTAAAGAACCTCAGCATCTTATACATGGAACAATTGGCTTTGTTTTCCTACCAGATGGTAATAACTATCCCAGTAAGGGGAAGAGTGTGCTGAAGCCTCTACTGTGGGAACTGGAGCAAGAGAAAGAGATGGGGCAGTGTCCTAGGTAATTAAAAATGGTTGACCAAAAACACCAGATGTTTGAGGAAAATTAACAATTAAAAAGAGAGGAACAAAGATCAATGAACAAAGTAAATGACCTTTGAGAAAACAGAATTAATGACAGAAAAAGATTGTAATCAATATCCTTAGATTTGAGAGGGCTATTGAACTCATAATGTTAAGAACAGATTATTTTTTTAAAATGGGATATTTGGAAAACAAGTAAAGTTATTGAAAATTAAAAATACGGGGCACCTGGGTGGCTCAGTCAGTTAAGCGTCTGCTCTCCGCTCAGGTCATGATCCCAGGGTCCTGGGATCGAGCCCCACGTCGGGCTCCCTGCTCAGCAGGGAGCCTGCTTCTCCCTCTCTTTCCCACTCCTGCTCTGTCTTGATATCTCTGTCTCTCGCTCTCAAATAAGTAAATAAAATCTTTAAAAAAAAAGAAAATTAAAAATATGATCATTACACCTAAACTCATGATAAAGTGGCTAAAAGTTTTGTGCCTTATCTTATTTGTTCACTGATACATCTCCAGAGCCTAGAACAGTATCTAACGCATGGCTAATGCTCAGCAGTATTCTTTTTTAACAAATTGATGAAAGTGCTTTAGAATACCAAATTGTAGAATAATACCAGAATATAAAACAAGGAGATCAAAGAGATCCAATGTCGGTTGACTAGGAGCTCTAGAAGCAGGAGGAGGAACCATAACAGTGATTAAGAGAGTATGGTATTAGCACAGGAATAGACAAGTAGATCAACAAAATGTAAATGCAATTTATATTTGGAAATTTAGTGTATGATAAAGGTGAGATTTCAAATCAGTGAGGGAATGATGGTATTGGGCAGTAAGCTATTATTTTGGGAAAAAATGCTTAGAACTAAATTTTTTCACTATCTACACAAGATATTCCAGGTGGATTAAAGTTCTGAAAGAAAATACCACTGATCTAGATTCCCATTTTTATCACCCACCTCATCCTCATTTTAAAAAATATTTAAGAAGGCATCTGATTTTATTACCATTGGCTTGATGGGACTTTGCTTCATATTGATATAATTTATCAGTGGGCTAGTGTTTGGAAAGTCTGTCATTTCCACATATTTCTACTGATGTCACTAGCTAATTTTCTGACGTTCAACTGTCTTTGGGAACTCATTTTGAAGGCTGCTTTTTCTTGGAGATTTAATATCACCCTGACTTTCACTAGTACTACTTTTTCTTTGTACTGACCCCAGAGCATCCCTCTAGTCCTATTTGACATTTTATTAGGAGGTTGATGAGGTCCCTTTATAATTAAGTTAATTCAAATGATTTAAAATCCACTTAAATGTAAGTAAGTGGATTTTTTAAATGTCCAGTAGTTTAAATAACTTGAAAGTAATAGAAAACGAAACATAAAAGTGGATATTTGAAACAGATTCTAATTCAGAGAATATTTGGAAGTAAATGTATATGTTACCTAAATCTCATCCCGGTCAGGAATTATGTGTTCTCATTTTATTCATATGTGAATCATATTTAACTGGTTTGCAGAAATGCCATGAAATTTTTTAAAGTTGCTTCAGAATATTTTATATTTCATTTATATCTTTATAGAATTTAAAGATAATTCTTAAAATAATAGGTTCTGATTGATTAAGAGAAACTACAATAAGTATAGGAAATGCATGCCATCCTGTACATTATACCAGTAAATTTACACATTAGTCCCTTTTAGGGACTAAGATGTCACTGGCTTCGTGGATGTGGGAACCAGTGCAGTCTCTTGGGCCCCACACAAAGAAGGGCCCCATGCTTGGGGTTAATGCTCTTAGGTTGCTGTCTAAAATTCTTACTGTTTTTTATCTCTGAGTTTGTGTTTTGTAAGTGAAGTCTGTGGGAAAATGGAGCTTGGGCCTATCTGTGGTCTCACCTCCTACATCTCCCCACCTTCCTGGGAGGGTTTCTTGGCCACTTGCTCCCATAATTGCAGTGCTTCTGGCCAAGCCAGCAACTGCTGATGCAGGAGTGAGAGCCTGAGTGTGGGGAGAATGAAGGTTGGGTGCATGCACGGATTTCCAGGGCAGAGCACCTGTGTACCTATGAGGATGTTCTCTCACCCTGTGAGTGTCCCCATGCCCAAGGGAATAAGATATTAAGTAGCAAATAAGACCATGGAAGACAGGAAAATGTGGTTTTTTTTCCTGCTTTTAGGACAAGGGGCCCCACATTTTCATGTTGCCACTGGTTCCAGCAACTCTATGGAACTGCCTCTGACTATTTCAGTCATTCACATAGATGTTCCATTTTAGCTCCTCAGAGACATTTCCTAATCAATCTATAGGGTCACCAACTTTTTCTGTAAAAGACCAGAGAATAAAATAATTCAGGCTTTGTGTTTCATACGGTCTCTGTTATAACTACTCAGCTCTGCTATGATAGTGTGAAAACAGCCATAGACCACATGCAAATGAATGGGTGTGTGTATGTTCTGATAAAACTTTATTTATGGACACTGAAATTTGAGCTTCATATAATTTTCACCTGTCACTAATGTTATTTTTGTTGTTTTTTTCTTTAACCATTAAAAATGTAAAAGCCATCCTCAGCTCACAGGCTTTACAAGAATTAAAGCCTGGATTTGGCCCACGATCTATAGTTTGCTGACTCTGTTAAGTAAATATGTGTGGGAGCAAGTCCTTTGGAAAGTAGAGAGATATGAGTGTTGGGCCACAGGGGAGGGAGATGTTTTAAAGTAGCCACAGTGGACACAGGTGCAACTCATTTTACACACTGAAACTAGGAAATTTTATTTGTAATTTCAGTGAATTTGTGAAAACTCTTTCTTGTACTGTATGGCTTAGCAAGATTCCATCACAATAGTTAGAAAAATGGAATGTATTAAAGTTTGAGTGAATATTCCAGACTCATCTTCTTTAATCTCCATTTTTAATATTGTTACCATCTCTTTATTAATTTTTCCCATTGTTATTTCATTTCTCCACATAGATACCTTTTTTTAATCCCACCTCTGTCCTTTGTGCTTTGAGGCACCATCCACTTGTCTCTAGATTTGAACACATGAACCTTCCTTCTAATCTAAGCCCTTCTGCTATTTGTGTAATCGTGAGTAAATTCTTTAACCTCGCTAATCCACTGCATTGTGCTAGTTAGGGTAAGTAATGCTAGCTGCCACAACAGAAAAACCCAGAATCTCAGCAGTTTAACATAAAGGAGATTTACTTCAACTTCTCCCAAAGCCCATTTTGGGTTGAATGACCCTCCTTCATCCTACAACTACATCTTCTGGAGAGTAAGGGGGCATAGGAACTGACTAACAGTCATTTGGTCAGGATTAGTTACACATCTCCAACCTAAATGCACATAGGCTGGGAAATAAATGGGAACCTCTATTTATGATTTTGTTAAGCACTAAAATGATGTGCAAGTGATCCCTTAGAACAGGGGTTTGTCAATGAATGTTTTCTCTAAAGGACAGACAGTAAATATTTTAAGGGTTGTGAATACTATGGCCTTTGTCACAACTTCTCAACACTGCCACTGTAGCATGAGAACAACCATAGATAATAAATAAATGAATGGACATAGCTGTGTCTCAGTAAAACTTTATTTTCAGAATAAGAGGCAGATCAGATTTGGGCCACAGATAAGGCAACAGGCCATAGTTTGCTGATCCCTTTCTTAAAGCATGACTAACATATAATGATCCTTCATCTTCTCAGATACTCAGAGAGCTTTGGGCAATAACTCCCCCATCATAGTTCCTGGCTAATAATAAACAGACAGTTCTGAAGGAGCAAATAAGAATGCGGTTGGATGATCACTGATCCATGGTTTCTTCTGTTAGAATTTCCATTAGCCCGTCTCCCTTCCTCCAGTTATTTTATTTGAAGCCATATTACAGTGAGATCATAGCACTCTGCTCAAAGAAAGAAAGGGAAATATCACATAGATTTGCATAACCATGAATTAAGCAGTCTATACTGAATCCCAGGAGCATATGAGCATACATCTTATATACTTCTGGTATAGGAATGCATACATTTCTGTTTTTCAACCAAATCAAACCAAATCAAACCAAACCAAAACAAACCAAAACAAAACAACAAAACAAAACAAAACAAAACTTATCTTGTGGCATTTACCCAAGCAAAAATCTGTGAGTCACCCTAGACTCCTTCCTTAAAATCAACCTTCACATCCAATCAGATGCCAAGACCTAAAGAGCTAACCTTATTAGCATCTCCTAAAAACTTCTGCTATCTCCAACCCTGTTGCCACTGCTTTACCTCAGAACCTCACTGTGTCTTGGTTGGAACTCTTTAACATCTTCCTAATTGGTCTCCCTTCCTTTAATCCAGCTTTGACCAATCCATTCTCTAAACTGTTAAAATGAGCTTATTAAAATGCACATCCAACCATGAAATCCTCTTGCTTAGAAATCATTCTGGGATTCCTTAAAATATTTAGGTTAGAGACAAACCGCTTAACCTGGCATTAGAACCTTTTATGATTTGGACCCTGCAACTTGTAACATCTCATGGCTTGAAACCACCACTCCCTCACATTCTCTGCACTACAGCTATTATGAACTATTTGTAGTTTGTACTTTCTTCTCCCCATCCTCTTTTTTCTGTCTACCATCTCTGCTTCATTGAGATTCAACTCAGCCATCAATCACCTGCTTGTGGAAGTCTTTCCTGATCCCTTCCCTAAAGTAGAGACTCACCTTTTATATTTTGTGCCTCCACTTATCATAGCCCTTATCACTGTATAATACTGCAGTAATGCATAATCCTTGGATTGCTTGTTTCTTCCTTCATGCCCCATCCCTTCTCCCACTTCAAGTCTATAATAACCTGGAGAACAGGGACAATGTCTTATTAGTCTTATTCCTATCACACTGCTTATCAAGGTATCTGCAATTTAGTATACACTAAGCAAATATTTTTAGAATGAATCAATACAACAACAACAACAAAATAGCCTGTTTGCTTTCATGATTGCATAACGAATTGTGATTTCAACATAATTAGAGCTTTGGATAGTCAAGTTCAGAAATATGTGTTTAAGTAACAGAAGTAGCCTGGGTGGCTCAGTCGTTTAAGTGTTTGCCTTCTGCTTGGGTCATGATCCCAGGATCCTGGGATCAAGCCCGGTGTAGGGCTCCCTGCTCAGTGGGGAGTCTGCTTCTCCCTCTCCCTCTGCCCCTCCCCCTACTCGTGCTCCCTCTCTCTCTCTTCCTGCTCTCGCTCTCAAATAAATAAATAAATAAATAAAATCTTTAAATAAAGAAACAGAAGTAAATGAGGGTTACAGAAGGGGGTGTTGAGGGGATGGGGTAACTGGGTAATGGGTATTAAGGAGGGCACGTGTTGTGATGAGCACTGGTGTTATACACAACTAATGAATCATTGAACACTACATCAAAAACTAATGGTGTACTGTATGTTGGTTAACTGAACATAATAAAAAAATTAAATTAAAAATTAAAAAGGTAAAATTAAACACTAAAAAATGTATCTTCAAGACTAAACTCCAAGCACAAAGAAATTACTTTAGGTCTAGTGAATTTTTTCTAATTTACATTTATTTATAACTTTTTCTTTACCTTCACATCCAACTTATTAGAATTGTTCATTAAAAAACAGAAACAGAAGTAGAGGAGTCATATATATCAGTTGGCTTGATCTTTATAAAGTTTATGAGAAGGAACATTATACAAATTTGGTCCCTTGCTTATATATGAAGTAAAACAAAATCATAACATAATATGATAAAACAAAACAAAGATGATGGACATACCTGTGTTTCCATTGGAGCTAGTGTCATATTTCATGCCTTTTAATTACTGTTATATCATCTATTAGAAAGAATGTGAATGTGAAATTGAGATTCATTAGCCCCAAGGACAGACATTTGATGAGAAACTAAGCCTGACATTACACCCCAATCTTTCATAATTCAAAATCAACTAAGTCCTATGCGGGTACTAATTTGAATTCTACTACTGAGTTGATATGTCATAATAATAAATGACTTGCTTATATAGTAATGCCCCTAAACCTCTTTCATAAAAATATTGTAATAGTGAAATAGTAAAGCATAGTGTCATAATTTGCACCCTTTATATAAAAAAAACAATAAAATAGAAACCTTTTCATTATCATTGTACATTTTAGATTATAGACTAAATGATATCTACTTTAAAAAAAAATGATGAACTGGAAGAGAGAAGGTAACCTGAATATTTTGCAGAAAAATAATCTATGGAGTATAGTAGTTAAATTATCAAGTATTTTAGAGCAGTGGAAATGTTAGTAAACCAAAAGTTTATTATACTTTGGGGATAGTAAAATACAGTAAATTTTATTTATTTTTATTTTTTAAATTTTATTTTATTATGTTATGTTAGTCACCATTCATTACATCATTAGTTTTTGATGTTGTATTCCATGATTCATTGTTTGCGTATAACACCCAGTGCTCCATTCAATATCTACTATCCTTAATACCCATCACCAGGCTAACCCATCCCCCCACCCCCTCCCCTCTAAAACCCTCAGTTTGTTTCTCAGAGTTCATAGTCTCTCATGGTTCGTCTCCCCCCCCAATTTCCCCCCCTTCATTTGACCCTTCCTACTATCTTCTTCTTCTTCTTCTTTTTTAACATATAATGTATTATTTGTTTCAGAGGTACATGTCTGTGATTCATCAGTCTTACATAATTCAGAACGCTCACCATAGCACATAACCTCCCGGATGTCTATCACCCAGCCACCCCATCCCTCCCATCCCCCACCACTCCAGCAATCCTGTTTGTTTCCTGAGAATTCCTCATATCAGTGACATCATATGATACTTATCTTTCTCTGATTGACTTATTTTGCTTAGCATAATACACTCTAGTTCCATCCACGTCATTGCAAATGGCAAGATTTCGTTGGGGTTTTTTTGATGGCTGCATAATATTCCATTGTATATATTACACACCACATCTTCTTTATCCATTCATCTGTTGATGGATATCTTGGCTCTTTCCATAGTTTGGCTATTGTGGACATTGCTGCTATAAACATTGGGGTGCATGTACCCCTTCGGATCCCTACATTTGTATCTTTGGGGTAAATACCCAGTAGTGCAATTGCTGGGTCATAGGGTAGCTCTATTTTCAACTTTTTGAGGAACCTCCATACTGTTTTCCAGAGTGGCTGCACCAGCTTGCATTCCCACCAACAGAGTAGGAGGGTTCCCCTTTCTCTGCATCCCCACCAACATCTGTCTTCTCCTGACTTGTTAATTTCAGCCATTCTGACTGGTGTGAGGTGGTATCTCACTGAGGTTTTGATTTGGATTTCCCTGATGCCGAGCGATGTTGAGCACTTTTTCATGTGTCTGTTTGGCCATCTGGATGTCTTCTTTGTAGAAATATCTGTTCATGTCTTCTGCCCATTTCTTGATTGGATTATTTGTTCTTTGGGTGTTGAGTTGGTAAGTTCTTTATGGATTTTGGATACTACCCTTTTATCTGATATGTCATTTGCAAATATCTTCTCCCATTCTGTTGGTTGTCTTTTGGTTTTGTTGACTGTTTCTTTTGCTGGGCAAAAGCTTTTTATCTTGATGAAGTCCCAATAGTTCATTTTTGCCCTTGCTTCCCTTGCCTTTGGCAATGTTTCTAGGAAGAAGTTGCTGCAGCTGAGGACGAAGAGGTGCTGCCTGTGTTCTCCTCTAGGATTTTGATGGACTCCTGTCTCACATCTAGGTCTTTCATCCATTTTGAATCTATTTTTGTGTGTGGTGTAAGGAAATGGTCCAGTTTCATTCTTCTGCATGTGGCTGTCCAATTCACCCAACACCATTTGTTGAAGAGACTGTCTTTTTTCCATTGGACATTCTTTCCTGCTTTGTCGAAGATTAGTTGACCATAGAGTTGAGGGTCCATTTCTGAGCTCTCTGTTCTGTTCCATTGATCTATGTGTCTGTTTTTGTACCAGTACCATACTGTCTTGATGATGACAGCTTTGTAATAGAGCTTGAAGTCCAGAATTGTGATGCCACCAGCTTTGCTTTTCTTTTTCAACATTCCTCTGGCTATTTGGGGTCTTTTCCAGTTCCATATAAATTTTAGGATTATTTGTTCCATTTCTTTGAAAAAAGATGATGGTATTTTGCTAGGGATTGCATTAAATATGTAGATTACTCTAGGTAGCATTGACATTTTCATAATATTTGTTCTTCCAATCCATGAGCATGGAACATTTTTCTATTTCTTTGTGCCTTCCTCAATTTCTTTCATGAGTATTTTATAGTTGTCTGAGTACAGATTCTTTGTCTCTTTTGTTATATTTATTCCTAGATATCTTATGGTTTTGGGTGCACTTGTAAATGGGATTGACTCCTTAATTTCTCTCTCTTCTGTCTTGTTGGTGTATAGAAATGCAACTGATTTTTATGCATTGATTTTATAACCTGCCACTTTATTGAATTCCTGTATGAGTTCTAGCAGTTTTCGGGTGGAGTCTTTTGGGTTTTCCACATAAAGTATCATATCATCTGCAGAGTGAAAATTTGACTTCTTCTTTGCTGATTCGGATGCCTTTTATATCTTTTTGTTGCCTGATTGCTGTGGCCAGGACTTCTAATACTATGTTGAATAGCAGTGGTGATAGTGGACATCTCTGCCGTGTTCCTGACCTTAGGGGAAAGCTCTCAGTTTTTCCCCATTGAGAATGATATTTACTGTGGGCTTTTTGTACATGGCTTTTATGGTATTGAGGGCTTTTCCCTCTATCCCTACACTAAGGAGAGTTTTTATCAAGAAAGGATGCTGTACTTTGTCAAATGCTTTTTCTGCAACTATTGAGAGGATCATATGGTTCTTGTTCTTTCTTTTATTAATGTATTGTACCACATTGATTGATTTGTGAATGTTGAACCAACCTTGCAGTCCTGGAATAAATCCCACTTGGTCATGGTGAATAATCCTTTAATGTACCTATTGGCTAGTATTTTGGTGAGAATTTTTGCATCCATGTTCATCAGGGATATTGGTCTGTAGTTCTCCTTTTTGATGGGGTCTTTGTCTGATTTTGGGATCATGGTAATGCTGGCCTCATAAAACAAGTTTAGAAGTTTTCCTTCCATTTCTATTTTTTGGAACAGTTTCAGAAGAATAGGTATTAATTCTTTAAATGTTTGGTAGAATTCCCCTAGGAAGCCATCTGACCCTGGGCTCTTGTTTGTTGGGAGATTTATTTTTTATTCTTAAAGATTTTATTTATTCATTTGAGAGAGAGAATGAGAGAGAGAGAGAGAGCATGAGAGGGGGTTGGGTCAGAGGGAGAAGCAGACTCCCTGCTGAGCAGGGAGCCCGATGCGGGACTCGATCCCAGGACTCCAGCATCATGACCTGAGCCGAAGGCAGTCGCTTAACCAACTGAGCCACCCAGGCGCCCTGTTGGGAGATTTTTGATTACTGCTTCAATTTCCTTAGTGGTTATGGGTCTTTTCAGGTTTTCTACTTCTTCCTAGTTCAGTTTTGGTAGTTGATACATCTCTAGGAATGCATCCATTTCTTCCAGATTATCTGATTTGCTGGCATATAGTTGCTCATAATATGTTCTTATAATTGTTTGTATTTCTTTGGTGTTGGTTGTGATCTCTCCTCTTTCATTCATGATTTTATTTATTTGGGTCCTTTCTCTTTTCTTTTTGATAAGTCTGGCCAGGGGTTTATCAATCTTGTTAATTCTTTCAAAGAACCAGCTCCTAGTTTTGTTGATCTGTTCTACTGTTCTTTTGGTTTCTATTTCATTGATTTCTGCTCTGATCTTTATTATTTCTCTTCTCCTGCTGGGTTTAGGCTTTCTTTGCTGTTCTTTCTCCAGCTCCTTTAGGTGTAGGGTTAGGTTGTGTATTTGAGACCTTTCTTGTTTCTTGAGAAAGGCTTGTATTGCTATATGCTTTCCTCTTAGGACTGCCTTTGCTGCATCCCAAAGAATTTGAACCATTGTGTTTTCATTTTCATTGGTTTCCATGAATTTTTTTAATTCTTCTTTAATTTCCTGGTTGACCCATTCATTCTTTAGTAGGATGATCTTTAGCCTCCATGTATTTTTCTTTCTGAGTTTCCTCTTGTGACTGAGTTCTAGTTTCAAAGCATTTTGGTCTGAAAATATGCAGGGAATAATCCCAGTCTTTTGGTACCAGTTGAGACCTGATTTGTGACCTAGGATGTGATCTATTCTGGAGAATGTTCCATGGGCACTAGAGAAGAATGTGTATTCTGTTGCTTTGGGATGGAATGTTCTGAATATATCTGTTAAGTCCATTTGGTCCAGTGTGTCATTTAAGGTCTTTATTTCCTTGTTGATCTTTTGCTTAGATGATCTGTCCATTTTAGTGAGGGCAGTGTTGAAATCTCCTACTATTATTGTATTGTTGTCAATGTGTTTCTTTGCTTTTGTTATTAATTGGCTCATATAATTGACTGCTCCCATGTAGCAGCATAGCTATTTACAATTGTTAGATCTTCTTGTTGGATAGACACTTTAAGTAGGATATAGTGTCCTTCCTCATCTCTTATTACAGTCTTTGGTTTAAAATCTAATTTGTCTGATATAAGGATTGCCACCCCAGCTTTCTTTTGGTGTCCATTAGCATGGTAAATGGTTTTCCACCCCCTCACTTTCAATCTGGAGGTGTCTTTGGGTCTAAAATGAGTCTCTTGCAGGCAGCATATCGATGGGTCTTGTGTTTTAATCCAATCTGATAGCCTGTGTCTTTTGATTGGGGCATTTAGCCCATTTACATTCAGGGTAACTATTGAAAGATATGAATTTAGTGCCATTGTATTGTCTGTAAGGTGACTGTTACTGTATATTGTCTGTGTTCCTTTCTGGTCTATGTTACTTTTAGATTCTCTCTTTGCTTAGAGGACCCCTTTCAGTATTTCTTGTAGGGCTGGTTTCGTGTTTGCAAATTCTTTTAGGTTTTGTTTGTCCTGGAAGATTTTTATCTCTCCTTCTATTTTCAGTGACAGCCTAGCTGGATATAGTATTCTTGGCTGCATATTTTTCTCCTTTAGTGCTCTGAAGATATCATGCCATTCCTTTCTGGCTTCCTAGGTCTCTGTGGATAGGTCTGCTGCCAAACTAATATTTCTACCATTGTAGGTTACAGACCTCTTGTCCCGAGCTGCTTTCAGGATTTTCTCTTTGTCTCTGAGACTCATAAGTTTTACTATTAGATGTCGGGGTGTTGACCTATTTTTATGGATTTTTTTGGAGGGGTTCTCTATGCCTCCTGGATTTTGATGCCTGTTTCCTTCCCCAAATTAGGGAAGTTGTCTGCTATAATTTGCTCCAATATACCTCTGCCCCTCTCTTTCTTCTTCTTCTGGGATCCCAATTACTCTAATATTGTTTTGTTATGGTATCAATTATCTCTTGAATTCTGCTCTTGTGATCCAGTAGTTGTTTATCTCTCTTTTTCTCAGCTTCTTTATTCTCCATCATTTGGTCTTCTATATCGCTAATTCTCTGTTCTGCCTCATTTATCCTAGCAGTTAGAGCCTCCAGTTTTGATGATACCTCATTAATAGCCTTTTTTATTTCAACTTGGTTAGGTTTTAGTTCTTTTATTTCTACAGAAAGGGTTTCTCTAGTATCTTCCATGCTTTTTTCAAGCCCAGCTAGTATCTTTATAATCGTCATTCTGACCTCTAGTTCTGACATCTTACTAATCTCTGTATTGATTAGGTCCCTGGCAGTCAGTACTGCCTCTTGTTCTTTTTTTTGAGGTGAGTTTTTCCATCTTGTCATTTTGTCCAGGGGAGAATAGATTAATGAGAGAACAAATTGCTAACAGGGTAACAACGACCCCAGAAAGATATACACTAAACAAATCAGAAGAGACCTAAAATTGGGGGAAAACGAAAGGGAAAGAAAGGGAAAAAAAAAAAGAATATGATCAAATCTGATCAGGTGGGTGAAGAGATCAGTGCCACACACTAGATTTTGGGCATATTTTGGTCTGTTAGAAGACACTGTCTCCCAAAGTTTTAAGGAAAGAAAAACTTGTATATGTACAAAAATAAGGGTAAATACAATGAAGGGATGGAATATGACTGTAAAGCTGAAAACCATAAAAGATTTTATAAAAGGAATTGATAAGAAGTTGGTTGAAAAAAGAAAGAAGAGAAATTAAAAAAAGGGGGGAAAGAATGTGATCAGGCAGGAGACTAGAACAAAGCCATACATTAGAGATTTAGGATATATTTTGGTCTGTTAGAAGAAACTGTATCCCAAAATTTTAAAGTGAGAACAACTTATATATATACAAAAAATAAGGTAACTACAATGAAGGGATAGAATATGACTCTAAAAGTGAAAAATAAAAAAGATTTTTAAAAAAGGGATTGATAAAATGTTGGGTGAAAAGGGGAAAAAGAAAAATAAAAAAAATAGAAAAAGAAAAAAAGAAAATTTTAAAAATTAACTTTGAAAGACTAAAGAATCAGGGGGAAAAAAAGCCATGAATTCTATGTGCAGTATTCCCCTAGCGCTGGAGTTCTGCCATTCTCATTGATCGGTAAACTTGGTCTTAGCTGGCTGTTCTTGCTGATCTTCTGGGGGAGAGGCCTGTTGCCGTGGTTCCCAAATGTCTTTGCTGGAGGCGGAATTGCCCCGTCCTTGCCGGTCTCGACTAAGTAATCAGCTCGGGTTTGCTCTCGGGAGCTTTTGTTCCCTGCAAGCTTTCCGTACAGCTTTGGAGGACAAGAGTGAAAATGGTGGCCTCCCAATCTCCGCCCCAGAGGAGCCAAGAACTCAGGGCCCCATTCCTCAGTGAGCCCCCAGAGAAAAGCAGTCAGTCACTCCCATCTCCTCGGTCTCCTGCCACACTCCGTGCTCACCCAGCCTGTGACGGAGCGTTTCTATCTCCAGCACATGACCCCGTCTGGAGTCTCCAAACCCAGGCAGATTCCTGCGGTGCACTCTCGCACTGCTCCTCCCCGGGGGAGGAAGGGGAGTCTCCCCGGATCTGCCGCTTGTTGGGTCCCTGCTGGAGGAGCAGTGGCCTGACTGTGCTGTGGATCATGGTTTATGGCAAATACAAGCTGAAAGCCCACTCCTTGGCTCCATCTTTACAGCCGGCTTCCCTGCTCCAATACCTGGGAGCTCTGCCACACTCACACACCCCTGGTCTTCCTGTGACCCTGAGGGTCCCGAGACCACACTGTCCCAGCGAGTGTTCCACCCCCCACTTAGCTACTGGAGCGACGTCCCTCAGTGGAGCAGACTTCTAAAAGTTCCGATTTTGTGCTCTGCTGCTCTATCACTCGCCGGTAGCGCCTGATGGAGGCCCCCTCCCCCGCCATCTATCTTCCCGAATATCACCTTGGATTCATTTCTCCACACGTCTTACCTTCCAGAAAGTGGTCACTTTTCTGTTCAAAGTGTTGCTGTTATTCTTTTCTTCGATCTCCTGTTGAGTTTGTAGGTGTTCAGAATGGTTTGATCCCTATCTAGCTGAATTCCTGGGACCAGATGAAATTTAGGTCTTCTACTCCTCTGCCATCTTGTTCCTCTCCAGTACAATAAACTTTATTGTAAAGAAATTGCAGTTAACCTCTTGTTAATTATTATAGGAGATTGTTAATATTTCAGTAATGTGAGTAAAAATAAGAAGTAAGAAAACTTGGATTGATTCTTGGGAAATGCACACAATTCTGAAAGCCAAAAAGACTGCAGTTTTAAAGGATATTGTTAGAAGCTCTGCTAGGCAGGAAGAAAAGTGTATATAATTAAAACTATGGGGAAAAAAACCGCCAGAAAACTGCTATAGGGAATAATCCATTACTGGTAAAGTATATAGATTATATCTGCTATTGCTCCATGATTTTAACTTTTATGTTTAAATTGACTTTTTCTTGCTCTTTGAGGATTGATTAAAATCCTTAAAAAAGGAAATCAAAGCTCACAACAAATACCATGAAGATTCTTAAGTCCTGGGAAATGTTCCATGTAACTTTACTTAATTCTGATTATCAAATTCCAGCATATGGTACTTGGGGACAATATCTAATGCTATCAGTTTCTTGGACTATATAGAGATCAAAAAACAGAACTGCCTTAATTATGCTTTCAATGTTGCAAGAGCTCTTTTATTATTAGAGTCTATATCCTCAGGGTCTGGCAAATGCCATATGCTTAATAAATGTTAGTTAAATGAAAGGTGACTTAGAATTGCAACTTTCCAAATTGATTATTAAGAGAAATTCTATGTACTGTATTTGTACAGTCTTCTGGGGAAATCTAACAAAAAGTCTAAGTTATTTTATCCACTATGCCAAAATATTTTTTCATTAAATAATTTTTTCATTATTTAATTCATCAGGGATTATTTAGTGTCTCTCTGTAAAGCACAATATATATGTTAAGTATAAAACCCAGATAGATTAACTGAAAAAATCATCAGTTAGATTAAATCAATTGGGAGACTGGGCTGAAGATGAACATGATCATATTAATACTCTCATCATGCTCATTTATTTTAGCCTAAGCAACGAACATCTATTGTGTCTTCTCTGGATTTTCATCGAATGAATCACAACCAAGAATATTTTGAAATCAACACATCTGCAGGGTGTGCAAGCTTTACTTCCAGCCCTCCTGTTAGTCCACCCACCTCTTCTGTTGGAACCACAGAAGTCAAGAACAAGGGAACTGGCCATTCAGGTAAAACAGTTCACTTTATGCAGCTATATTTTTGAACCTTTAAACCTAAAGCCTTAATGAGATAGAGGGATTAAGAGGAATCTTCATCTAAATTGCAGGGTTTTTTTTTTTTTTCACCTACATGTATAGCAATGTAGGGCGTTATAATTTTTGTCAGAGTGTGGATATAATATTCTTTTTGAATACATTAATGGCCTTTCAGGTATTACATATTAAAGATGATGACTTAACGCTATTATGGTAGTGAAATAACCAGAGACCGGGAAATGCTCTTCTTCCACCGCTATTTACCCTCTCCACACGGTGGTATCAACTCATCAATATACAACTTTATTAATAGCTGCTTTGAGGCTACCGAACTTGTATCAACCTGGTAAGATTGAGTTGGATGGTATGGCCTAAGTGGGCTTTCAATGTACTCAAACCAAGGTGAACTTGGAGAAGAGAAGTGTGAGGAAATAGTGCGGGGGGTAAGGGGAAGATTAAGGAAAGTAACCACAGTCACTAGTAATACATGCCACCCAATCAGATTTGCAATGTTACCTTTCTTGAAGGGCAAGAATCTAATAACTGGTAAGGCCAAATGATAGAAATATGAGAAGTGAGGCCTAAAGAATCTCCTCCCCTTATATTAATTTAAAGTAAATGAACTATTCTACTACTTTCCTTTAAAGAGATATGATTTTAAAATCCACTAGATATGATTAATATGATTTTTAGAATCAGAAGGTATCATATATATGGGTATTCCATATAATCTTTGTTCAAAATGAGTGTATGACTGTATAAACATATACACCGTTCTTACGTCTTTTACTCTGAGTGTACTTTTAAGAGCACTGATACAAACATTCCAAAAATACAGGAAGAAAATTATTTCCCCCTAGGAAAACTAAGATTTTAAAAATAATGGAAGTGGTGACATTGATATTCTATGGAAGCTATTATCTAACCTTTTCATGGCAACCAGAATGATATTTATAAAATGCAAATCAAAGTATGTCATTATCATGCTTAAAATAATCAGTGGCTTCCCACTGAACTTTGCATAAAATCCAACTCCTCACTATGGCCAATGAAGCCCAGTGTAACCTAGCTCTGACCAGCTCTAAAAAAAAAAAAAAAGATTTTATTTATATATTTATTTGAGAGAGAGAGCACGCACAGACGGGGGAGCGGCAGGCAGAGGGAGAGGGAGGAGCAGAACCCTGAGATCATGACCTGAACCAAAGGGAGACAGTTAACTGACTGAGCCACCCAGGCGTCCCTCTGACCAACTCTTTAATCTAAACTTGAGCAAACTCACCCTGGCCCACGCTGGCCTTCTCTTCTAGGCATTCTAGTCTTGGGCCTTTTGGTTCCTGCTGCCTGGAATCTGTCTTCAAATTTTTATGTGGCTAAGTGTCATTTGGGTTTTGGTGCAAATACACTTTCTCATAGAGGCCTGCCCAGATCACCTTATCTTGAGTAAGGCCCTCAGTATGATGACAATTATAATAACAAAGATGCAAAAAGAATAATCATAAATATAACCAATACGTTTTAAGCAAAAACTTTAATACTATACATCATATACTATTTTAGGCATTTTATGTACATTAACCTATTTAAATCTCATAACTGATATATGAATTAGGTGTTATTATTTGTAGACAAGGAAACAGAAAGAGGATAAACCATGTTTCAACATTGCTCTTGTCACTTCTGTCAAATTATCCTGTTTTCCTTTTTCCATATCCTTATTTACTATGTAAAATTACACTGTTCATTTGTTTCCTTATTTATTATCTTCTCTCCTTTTTCTAGAACTGTAAGGTAGAATGGATGGATCTCTGACAATTTATAGGCACTGAAGTCAGGCTACCTAAGTTTGTTTACTAATTATTGGACTGCACCTCTTACCAGCTAGCTAAGACTTAACCTCTTTATGCTATTATTTTCTTAGCTATAGAATTAAACTAACAATTAATTATATTAACTTATATTAGCTTCTCCTATAGAGTGGGAATGCATGCAAAGTAATTAGCACTGTGTCTGTCACATAGTTAGTGCTCAACAAATGTTAGTAACTGTTAGTGGGAGTCATTATGTTGAAAAGTAGCATTCATTATTTTATATATAGATGGTTTATTATACTTTGTATTTAAAAACCTGCACATATGGGACTCCTGGGTGGCTCAGTCAGTTAAGCAACTGACTCTTGATTTCAGCTCAGGTCATGATCTCAGCATCGTGAGACTGAGCCCTGTGTAGGGTTCTGTACTGGGCATGGAGCCTGCTTAAGTTTCTCTCTCCCTCTCCCTCTGCCCTCCCCCCACCTCTCTAAAATAAAATTAAATAAATAAATAAAAACCTGCACATGCAGGCACTACCACATGGTATACATTGAAAGAGTGTGAATTCCAGAGTTAGTTCTGTCACTGATTGGCTGGATATTTTTCATCAAATCACTTATCTTCTCTGAACTCCCATTTGTTCCTCTGAAAAAGGGAAATAATATCTACTCTTTGAGTACTTTTAGTAATAAATGAGCTTATTTATGTGAATATATTTTGTAGACTATGGAAACTAATATTCTTCTTTAATATTTTCATCATTGTTGTTTAATATTTTTTCTTATTTAATATTATTTAAAATCTACAGTAAAAGATGGAAATAGCCTAGATATGTACATAGGTCTGTACTTATAGTAGCTGACCTTTTCTTAAATTAAAAATATAATCTAAATTATTAGATAAATCTACAGTTCATTTTATAAATGATTACATGCACAAAAGATTTAATCTTGACAAAATGTTATTTATAGAAAAAAGAATAATATATCCTCAAAAATGAATCATAGGGGCACCTGGGTGGCTCAGTCATTAAGAGTCTGCCTTTGGCTCAGGTCATGATTCCGGGGTCCTGGGATCGAGCCCCTCATCGGGCAAACTGCTCGGCAGGAGGCCTGCTTCTCCCTCTCCCACTCCCCCTGCTTGTGTTCCTGCTCTCGTTATCTCTCTCTGTCAAATAAATAAATAAAATCTTTTTAAAAAATGAATTATATATTGTAAAACAGTTTGAGTAAGTGACCCAATGATTTTATCATAACAGACATTTCAAAAGTAGCCTGAATTATAATAAAGCTTCCTACTTGTAAGGCACTGTCTTATATATTCCAAGTATCAATTTATGAATCATCAAAAAAGTTGGTTAAAGTGACAGATATGTGGAGTTGGACACACTATGGAGTGATATGAATAGATTTGCATTTAACTAGAAAGATCACTCTGGTATTAAAATGTAGTAGATAGATTTGAGATGAGGTTAAATTGGAGGTGGGGCGAAACAATGTCATCAGCAATGGAAAGATGTAAATGGATTTGAGAGATACAAGGAAACCATCAACAGGTTATGATAACTGATTGGATGTATGATGGTAAAGGGGAAAAGTTCAAGGAAGCCTCTAAAGTTTCTGGTTTAAGCAGATTTGTCAAATCAGACTGCCATTCCCTGAAATATGGAATATTTGTAAGTAAGAAGAGGGGTGCAGATAGATCATATAGGAAATAATAGGCCATTATAAGGAGTTTGGCTTTTACTCAGAGTGAAATGAGGAGTAAATTCAGGTCTTTGAGAAGAAGAGTGACATGATCTAACTTCTGTTTATGAGGATTACTCTATTGTGTTGTGAGTGGACTGAAGAAGGGGAACAGAGTGGAAGCAGGAAAGCAAGTTAAGAAGTTATTATTGTATTGCAGTAAGATGAGAGATGAAGACAGCTCAGATCAAAGGTGAAACAGTAGAGGTATAGAGAAATGGATGGATATTAGACACATTTTTAAGGTAGAGCCAGTAGGATTTCATGGTGGAGTAGATGTAGTATATGAGAGAAAAAGAAATAAGGAAAACTGCAAGATTTTTGTCCTGAACAACTGTCAGAATGGATTTATTATGATCTGACACCTGAGAGGTTGTCAGAAGAGCAGGTGGGGTGAACAGGGAGAAATACCAGGATGAGAAGCCTACTTGGTATCTGAATAGATGTGTCAAGCAGCAGCTGAAGGTCCAGTCTGAAGATACAAATGTGAACACCATCACTATATAGATGATATGGCATTAGTGTAGATAGAAGACCAAAAATGAGCTCAATTTAAGAGGGGATAAAAGGCAATACCAGCAAAAGAGATTGAGAAGGAAAAACCTGTTAGGTAGGAGGAAATCTTCTGGTGAGCATTGTGTTCTGAATTCAGATGAAGAAAGAGGGAAAGAGTCATCAACTCTTTCAAATGTAGCTACCAAGTTGAGTAGGATGAGGACTGAGTCAGAATTGACTAATGGATTTAACAATGTGGAGGTTACTGTTGACCTTGTCAAGAGCAATTTGGTTGAAAATGATGGGGCAAAAGCCCAACATAATGGGTTTAAGAGAGAATGGGAGGAGAGGACTTAAAGCAAATATAAACTACCTTTTCAAGAAATATCTTCCGAGGAGAATTATAAAATTGCGATGAAGGAGGAGAGAGAGTGGGTCCTATTAACCAAGAAGAGAGATTGGCTTTAGACAGGATCATGAGAAACAGGCAAGAAAGATGCTTCCACTGTGGGTACAAATGCTGGAAAGGGATCCATGTGGTGAGAATCTGAGGAATATCTGTTCTGATAATTCTCTATTGAGGAGAAAGCAGCAGTATCAGTTGAGATGAAAGAGGGAAAAGGAGACGTGGAGGTTGAGGAAAGAGAAGAAGGAATGAGAGAGTTGTTTAGTAGAAAGAGACAGTGAATGGAAAAGGGAGATATGATAATTGCCTGGCAGCATTAGGAACCCATTTGAGGTTCATGTTCATGAACTTAAAGTTGGATTAGCCACTGTGGTTCTGTTTTTCTCCAGCTCAGTTCAGATGAAGGAACACAAGTGCAGTTTTCAGAGAGTTGAATTTTACATTGGGTTTTTGTCAGATGGGTATATTGAAGAACAAGGAAATATGAACACAAGAGAATGAGAGTAATGTTTGACCATAAAATTCAAGATGGAGAAGTAGGAAAGAGAGGGTAACAAGGGAACAAGTAACAGTGAAAAATCAAAAGGATCATTGGATTGGAGATTACAGTTGGGTCAAAGAATTGCTGAAGTCAAGGTACTAAAGAAGTGGGGTGGAATGATAGGTGGTTCAGAGAGGAGGATGCACAAGAAACTGAAAACAATTATAATTAGAACACTGAAGGTGAGCAGCTGAGTTAGCTTCTCCCTCCACAAAATAGCCTTACATACTGTAGTTAAATCAGTGCAATTTTTTAGAAGAAATATTCGGTATAAAGAACCATGTTTATTTCTACATTGATCTCCATTCAAAATATTTAAATTAGTCTTTCCATTTATTTAATGAATTATGAAATAAGTGAATTTTATCTAAGTTCATTTCTTCTGTACTTTGTCCCACTCTTACCTGAGATGCTAAGACCTCTTTTGTTGTCCCATGGCTGCTTAGGGCCCCCTGAGAGTGGTGATCTATGGAGGATCGCTCCTTTAGGGAGCTTGTTTTCCTCTTGACCACCATGCATCTCCTTCTCATAGGAAACTTTTGAATGACCAGAGAGCCCTTCTGATAAGATATTTCAGTCATTGGGGTACCCCTAATGGTTGTCAATGTGTTCTTTTTGCTCAGGTAGCAGGTTTTTTAAGATAGAGGTAGTGAGAGGTAGTAGAATTCTGCATCTTTTTTCATCTGTTTTTTTAGAGAGAGATAGAGAACATGAATGAGGGGGAGGTGCAAAGGAAGAGGGAGAGAGGGAGAATCTTAAGCAGGCTCCATGCCCAATATGGAGCTCCATGCAGAGCTGGATCTCACAACCTTGAGATCATGACCAGAGCCAAAATAAAGTCAGACGCTTAACTGACTGAGCCACCCAGCACCCCTAGAATTCTGCATCTATTTTTTTTTAAGATTTACTTATTTATTATAGAGAGAGAGCATGAGCAGGAGCGGCAGAGGGAGAGAGAGAGAGAACCTCAAGCAGACTCCACACTGAGCACAGAGTCTGATGCCAGGCTTGGTCTCACAACCCTGAGATCACGACCTGAGCTGAAACAAAGAGTTGGCCACTTAACTGACTATACCACCCAGGCACCCCTTCTGCATCTATTTAAAAAAAATAATAAAGTAGAAGCAACATATTTTTTTGGATGGATCGGATATAGAGTGGGAGAAAATGAAAGAGACCAAACGTGTGACTCAAGGATTTTTGGGCCCTTCTGACCATTGGAAGAATGGAGTTTATATTAATTGAGATGAGGAAGCTCAGTTTAGGACATTTAAATTTGAAACATTATTGGATATCCAAGTAGATAGGCAGGTAGATAGTTGAGACAGTGGGGTAGGGCAGGGTGGGAGGAAGCTACATGATAATTTTAATTTTAGCAAAAGTAAAGGATATCAGTTTTGAAAGATTGAGAAACAATGCCTTACCCAAAATGAGTGACCTGTGAGATCTGAATTCCTCAGTGAAGATCCTGGACAGGTGTGTTGTGAATTACTGGGGAAAAGGAAGCTGAGAATCACCAACTGTAAAGATGTTTCCACTTTATGAAAAATTGTATCCAGAAAGCTCTACATATGAAGAATTTTGTGGGCTAACCCCTTTGGGGACTTTCTAAGGAAGTTAACTACCCTAGGTAACTATCTCCAGTTTTGTTAGTAGTTTCAACCCATCACCTCCTGCTGAAGAAAACTGATGGGAGGGGGGATATCTAAAAAGTGTAAGGTAGAAAAGTGCTTCTTCCCAAATGGAAGAAATAACAAAAACAAAAGCTTCTAAGTGCTTAGCAGCATAGGATGCTTTTCTGCAAGGGAGAAGAAACATTAAAGGAGAACTAAAATTAGAATAGAGAGGGTGGCATGGACCTTTCACGCTGCTTGGGGATTGCCAGAAAGACAAACGAAGGCCTTCCTTTTAATTAGTTCACACAGACTGAAAATAGTCCTCCTGAAGCTGAGACAGTGTTATTCCAGCAGCCACTGGACATGGGCATCTGAGTGGGTCTTTGGACTCCAGTTGGCATGAAGACCAAAGCCAGGCTGCTGAGGGGCTCATTAAGCTCCATGCAAGATTTAGGGTGAGCCGATACAGAGGAAGTTAATGGCTAGTGAGAATGATGTGTAATTATATCTTCAATGTTTATTTCCTTAAAAATACGCATTTACAAATTATCTGAAGTATTGATTTGTTAAATACAGTGCTTTCAGTAGACCACAATTTTAGGTAGCCAAAAGGAAAGCTTTTTATCTCAAATATTATATATGTAGTAGCACAAATATATTCTTTTTTTAAGTTATTTTATTTATTTGAGAGAGAGCGAGCGAGGGGGAAGGGCAAAGGAAGAGGAAGAGAGAGAAACACAAGCAGACTCCATGCTGAATGTGGAGCCCGATGTGGGGCTTGATCTCATGATCCTGAGATCAGACCTGAGCTGAAAGCAAGAGTCAGATGCTCAACCGACTGTGCCACCCAGGTGCCCCTATAATTGCAAAAAAAAAATATTCTTATCAGTTCTTGATAAATCATAAAATGCCTCTTCTACACTTTCTCTTTTCCTGTTTCCCTTTGGGATCTCATGACTTTTCTCCACTGCCTTTCTGCACATACTGCATGTCACATAGAAGGCAAGATATAGGTTAGTAGATGCTTGACACACCAAAAAAAAAAAAAAAAGAAAGAAAGAAAAAGAAAATATTGACTATATTTAAGTACTTAAAAATATGAAAATATTTTACATAGTTAGATTTTAGGGTAATATGGCTTAGTGCAAACAATCAGGTAAGAACTTATTATTCTCAGTGAAATTAGTTGAAATAAGACTATTGATTTATTTGGGCGGCATAAAATAGATATAACTCAGAGTGTGGCTGTGAGACTATCTGAATGACTGATATCATGCAGGGGTTTGCAGAGCTTTGCCAGAAAGAGTTGGGCTCTGAGAGACAAAGAGGAATTAACTAGGCCAAGGTGGGGTGGGAAGATTATACTCCAAAGGAGGACTAGCATATTGAAGAAAAAAAAATCCCTGTGGTAGAAATTAACATGAAACTACAGGTTCGGGGCGCCTGGGTGGCTCAGTCGTTGAGCGTCTGCCTTCGGCTCAGGTCATGGTCCCGGGGTCCTGGGATTGAGTCCCGCATCGGGCTCCCTGCTCGGCGGGAGGTCTGCTTCTCCCTCTCCCACTCCCCCTGCTGTGTTCCCTCGCTCTCTCTCTGTCAAATAAATGAATAAAATCTTTAAAAAAAAAAAAAAAAAACTACAGTTTCCAAAGAAAGGGAAGAAATGGCAGGAGCTGAGTCCATAGAGGAAATAAAGGGCCAATCATGCAGGGCCTTGCAACCATGTGTAGGATTTGCGTCTTTATCCTAAGACCAAAAGAGACCTAGGAACAATGACGAGTCGTTGATAGGCTGATAAGCAAGGAGAAATGATCTAATTTACATTTTATTGTCTGATGGCTCCTATTTTCTCTATGAACTAGACGCAAAGTCATCCTTGGTGAGGGATCAATGAGGGAAAGACTGAGGAGAGTGGAGAAAGTTTAAATTATCTTTTTGTCCAAATTCCTAACAAATGGTTAGTATGTGGGCCCTGAGGGCAACATAGGAGGGATAGTAGGGGGTGGGTAGCCTTCCCAGTGTACCTACAGCTTGTGGGTGATATATTGAAGTCAAGATCATTACCACCAGGTCCTGCTCTTTTTGACTGCTTACCTCAGCTCATCTCTCACTAGTAAGGCGGACCAGCTACTACAGCCACGTCTGCCATCTGTCCACTCTGGCCTCTGTTGCAGTCACTTCTTTCCTTGCCAAGCTGGCCCCATGGCAGCCTATTTGACTTTCAGCCCAGATGCCTCTGAGACCCCCTTTTGGAGGCTACTGGAACCTCTGGGCCTCATTCATAAAGACAATAAGTAGGGCTCAGAAAAATTTAAAAAGACTGCCAGTTCATACCATGCAGAACTACCAAGTTTAGTCAGAAGTGGCCATGCCCAGAATATAGATGGGATTTGGAGCCTAGGTCTCTCTTTCCTTATGTCCTCCCAATACCTATTATATTACAGGCTTTCCAGATAAAGTTTGGAAAGAGAAGTTTAGGACACACATGTAGAACTATTTTTCTATACCCCCTATCTCATTCAGCCTTTTCCTTCTTAAAATTTCTGAGGCTTGTATGTCCTTCCTTTTCTAGGCATTAAGTCTCCAGTCTAGGCCTGGGGGAAGAGAGGTTCCCAATGAACAAAATTTAAGAATGGAAATATATCAATATCTTCTTTGAAAAATACTATCCCTATTACATTGAGCCAGTGCCACTAAATGAAAAATACGTGAATGTAACACATGCTTAATTAATGTAGCTTCATAAATGCTTAGTAACCGTGACCATTATTATTATTTGTACTGCTGTTATTACTGTAGGTTTAGGCAACAAACAGAGCCCAGACTCTAAGAATTCAGTACAAATGCAGAGCACCCAGGTGCTAGGAATCCAGCCAAGCAATCAGAATCTTAAATCCACAAAGTTGCTTGGAACTGGCAGGTCAATCTGCTGATGAGCAGAATTAGAATTTCTGTTTGTTTTGTTTTATGTGTCCTGCGGTGTGAGGGCAGCAAAAGCTGGAGTTGTGTTACTGCTGGGGAAAACCAGACTTCTATAAGTGCTAATCTATATAAAATTATAGCAAAAACAAGAGAGCAACTGTTCCGGAGAGTTTTTGTGTTAAAAATTTTTTTTAAAAAAATTAATCTTTTATTAACTCAATTTTCTCTTGCCTTTACCTTCTGTTAATTTGTGTGAAAATACAACTGCTTTGTTAGCAGAATTTTCTTCGCGATTCAGGTTCAGTGCTGCATATATCTTCTCTCTAATTATCTTGTCTACTTTAGTTTGCTTGATAGATTTTCTCTACCAGACTGTTTATATCTCTTGAAAAATCTCCCTGATATCAGTTATATTTGTGTGATATACAGATGCATGATCATTATAATTAAATATAATATGGTAGAAGAAAAGGTAACTAATTTTTTTTAATGGAGGGAAAAAGTTCTTTCCAGGTCTATGCTATGGACAAATCCCCTCTCTATCTTCAATTGAAAACAATTTCCACACTGCTAGAACTTTTTCTGAATTCACATCTTCTATCTCTACAATCTTCTCTGGGAGAACATTTTCTCCTTTTTTTCTCTACACCTTGTCTATTTTGGGGTGGTACCCTGTGTGGGGTCTACCTGGACCCTAGCCATTTAAATGCAGGCTTCTCTTTTATACATCATGACCTAAGTGAGCAAGCCCATGATGGAACTTGTTCCATATATTCTCCCAGGTAACTTCCTACCTACTTGCTGGACCAGTTGTTCCCTGCCTACTTGGCTCTAGGCTCTAGAAATTTCAGCTTTTCTACTTGACTCATCATGTCTGTTATTAGGCAGAATTCTAAGATGACCCCATGATTCCTGCCCCCCTTTGAGTATGTATGCATCCCTGGCCAACAACTGGATTGCAGCCTGCTGAGACCCTTCTTGGAGGACTGATTACGACATGCTCAGACTCCTGACTCATGTAAACTGTGAGATAATAGATACATGTTGTTGAAAGACACTGTTTTTTTGTGATTTGTTATACAGAGGCAGAAAATGAATACAATGTCCAATGTTCCCGTGGTTTGGGAGAAAAGGAGACTGTCTCCATCTTCTCTGGCCCCAAAGGAACTTCCCTGATCAGCACTCATCCCTTGCTCTCATTAAGATTATGGACATGGTTGAGAGTGAAAATTTTCTCTTCTGAAAATTATCTCTTTTACCCCATATCCCCAAGCCCAGCTCAGTTAATGCACTTATGCATTAGCTGTAATACCATTTTCCCCCAAAATAATAGTTTTTATTTTAATAGGTAATAACTAAGTTGTAAAGCTAAAGCTCTGAAAGTGAAATCTTATGACATAAGCCAGAGTGGGAGACTATATTAGGGATCATATGAACCTGAAGTTCTTAAATTTTTTGATGTTTCCTCCCAGATCTAGCTTTTTCTTAAAGTTAACAGAGTTCATTTTTTAAGCATATATCTGATCATGCCACTTCATTGCTTAAGAACATCTTCTATCTTGTCACTGTAAAAGAATGTCCAAACGCCTTTGCATGTCCAACAAAATCCTTGATAACCTGGCTCTAATTTTCTATTTATTTACCTCTACCCAAATATACCATGCACTCCTAAGTACGTTGTTCTTAAAGCTCATGGTCCTTGATTCATAGAATACTCTTCTGTTACCTTGGCATCCTTCCCATCTAATTTGCCTGGTATACTTTAACTCTTGTGAGGAATTTGGCTAAGGATGACCTCCTTTATCAAGCTTTCTCTGACGATTCTTTCCAACAGGTCTTTCATCCATGTGCCCCCCTAACGCTCTTCACACACCTCTGTTATTAGATATTTTATACAGAAGTATTTGTTTAGATGTCTGTGGGCTCCCTAAATGTAGGGATCATGCCTCAAATAAGAAGTATGTATCTCCAGTGCCTAGCATAGTACTGACTTACAATAGATGCTCAATAAATTGTAAATGATTTAACAACTGAATATTTGCTTTGTTGGAGTTCTACTATCTACTATGTACCTTTTTTCTATCTACATAATAAGACTAGACCAGCTTTTCTTTAAACTACATTGCTTTCTCCTGAGCCATGGAGCCCACCTTTCATTGGTTATTTTATAATATGCCTCAGAGAGAAATGTCATTTTTAATGTAAATTTTTGTTACATAATGGGTCTGATTTCACAGATGAAAAGATAGCAGTTATTTACATTGAGAGGCTATTCAGGTTTCTTATATAATTATAAAGTAGTTGACCCAGCATTGCCAGAATCATTAATATCACTCTAGAAAGCAATCTATCTGACAATGTGCACTAATTTATAATTTCCTTCCCCTTTTTATTTTAGTAGACCAATGTCTGAGGCTTCATTTAAAAAATAACAGTAATAACCTTAGTGATCCTTCTTCTTTCATAAGGTCAAAGCCAGGCATAGCATGACTCTCTTTTTTCCCATTCCCAGAACTGATATTTTTCCTCACCTCTGCTTGTCCTAGTTTCTTCATTAGCCATGTGTGAGGTTGAGAATATTGTATTAGGACCTGGAGGCTTGAGAATTAGAACTTTCAACATATTAGTGATGATCAGAATCCAATGTGCAGAATGAATACCTCTGACAGAATTCTAACCTCTGGCAAGCAGTTCACAGGATCTAGAGGGAACTCTTATTTGTGTATGTATACAGGATTTCCATAACATAGTTCTTCTTACTTAGAAAAACTAATATAGTGGAAGGCAAATATGCTGCAAAGAATCAACATTTCTTCCAGAGCCAAAGATGTAATTTTTGTATTATCTACCCTTTCAGATCTAAAACAGGCCTATTGTATGTCTATGTTCTTTGTATTGGCATAGTCTGTGTTCTTTTTATTAACTCTGATAAGCAAGAGTTGACTATGTAAAGCTAATAATAGATTTCAGATTTCCTTCTGGAAAGCACATAGCACACATGAAAGGAAGCATTATTAACCAAACAAATCTTTCAGTTCCTAATGATTAGCATTTTGACAAGCTGTTGTCTTAGATGAAGGATTTAGATTTTATATTACATAATTTCAAAGTATTTTGTATTTCTTCTTGATTTGAGTATCCAGTAAATAGTATTCATCTTTCTATCAATGTAAAGGAGACCTTCAGCTCTGTTTTAGTCTCCTAGCCCACTGATGTGCTGTATAGGCCATTAATTTGCAACTGGGTTTTGTTTCTACTATTAACTATAATCCTCTGGGACAGGGTAACTACAATAAATCATATGTCAAATTCTCTAAGCTAAGTAGTTTGCTATTTACTAGCAATATATTTGTTCTCTGAAGTTGCCATATAGAAAATTAAAAATAGAATATCACATTCAAAATAAACCTGGACCATTTCCCCATACCTCATATTTGATATATTCCCTTTTAGGCAATTATTAGCTGTTTTTTAAAATAATCTTAAATATATTTATCTAAAACCAGATCTTTATGATTTGATAAGAACCCATGTCATGTGCTCATTATACTATCTTAGCAACCTCAAGCATATGAGCAATTATGGTTGAGGCCTTAATTATTGGTTGTTTATATATAAAATGTAAAACTACATATAAACGCTCAACAAAAATTAGTTTTATTATCAAATTTATGAATAATACTAGATAAAGTTCATTTACTCATTTAACAAATACTCATTTAGCACTTACAATGTACTAATGCCCAGTCAAGATACTGGGTATGTAACAGTGGGAAGACATGGTCTCTTCTCTGAAAACCTTTATGGTATGCAAGTAACTAAAGTATAATATTATTATATTAATATAATATAATATAAACTTAGGAGCACATAAATCTGCCTAAGACTGTTAGAGATGGTTTCACAGAACACATAATACTCGTCTTATGACTTGAAGAATTTATCAAATGGATTTTGAAGGAACATGGTGAAGAAGGAAAGGAATAAAGAAAGAGGTAGAGAAAGCAGAATATTTCGAACCAGAGAAATTTGGACCTAGATCCTTGTTTTGCCACTTTCTATGATCTTTAGGTAAATGATAACCTTTCAGAGGTTCATATTATTTCTTTTGAGATAATATAGATGACCATACTTAGCATAGGACTTTGCACATGGTAGGGACTCAATAAATATTGTCTCTTTGCACCAACTATGAACTTCTTGTAGATAGATATAGTATCAACATTTTAAAGATGAGGAAAGTAGGTTCACAATGGTTAAGGAAATTTGCTTAAGATCACACAACTAAGTAAGTTAGTGGCAGAGCCAGGATTAGAACCTGTATCTTCTGACAAAACTTTTCCCACTATGCTGCAAGAAGGATTCCAGGCTTTTCCCATGCATTTAACATTTATTTGGCCAATAAACATTTCTTAAGTGTCTATTAAGTGTCAGACATGTTCCTATACCCAGATGAATCAGTGGGGAACAGATAGACAAAGTCTGCCTTCATTGAGCTGAGAGCCCATGAGAGAAGGCAGACTTTATACCAGCAATTTCAATAAATCCTAATGAATGTTGTTTTGATCACATTTAGGTGCTCAAGGAAAGTGTGTGGCAAGAAGACTTATTCTAATTGAGGTGGTTTGGGAAGTCCTATAAAGGGGGAGTAGTATTTTTGTCAGGACCTAAAAATGAGCAGGAGTTATCTGGACAGGCAGGAGAGATTTTTTTCCAAGCAGTGGAAGGTTTGGCAAAGATTAAATGAGAATATGGTATATTCAAGGAATTGAAACTGATCCAGGATAGCAGGATCAGAGAGCATGAATAAAAGAGTGGCAAGAGGTGACTCTATAGAGATTGACAGAAACAAAGTTGTAGAGGGCTGTACAAGCCATCTTAAAGAGCCTAGATTTTATTCTAAGGGTAAAAGGTGTTATAATTTCTACACTGCATAAAAAGCCTGACCAGAGGAGAAAATTGGGTCTAAAATCTGACACTGCTTATCCCAGAGAGGGAATGGTTATCTTTTTCTTTTTTTTCCTTTTTAAAATTTATCACAAAGGCCCATACAGGTTTGCTCTGGCCATAGTGGGAAACCACCCAAGGTTTTAAGCAGCAGAATGATATCTGATTTGCATTTTTCCTTGCTCATTCTAGCTGTGCTGAGGCTTCTCTTAGAGGGAGCAAGACAGGGTAAGTGGGACTTGGCATAGGTGAGTCAGTGGCAGCTTAGATCAGAGTTGTAGCTCTGGGGAAGAAGAGAAGTGAGAGATGTTTAAGACATAGAATTTACAGGACTTATGATTGACTATGGATCTAGAGGGCAAGGAGACAGGAGGAGACAGGGATGTTCCTCACTCTCCTGGCTTGAGTGGAAAACCATAGGAACCTCAGGTACAATATCTAAGACTTCAGTGTTGAGAAAAATTTATTGGAGTTAATCAGTGGTGGGAAGGTGCCCAAATCAGCTGAAATAGAGGACACAATAAAAGCATTTAAAAGTCCTTTGGGGCCAGCAGGCATGACATTACACTTAATTTTCTTTTTCTTTCTTTGTTGGAAAAGCTGCATCCCTTTGATACTTGCATTTACTTCCTAAACCGTTGTATATTTCCATTTGGCTAAATTCGTTCTACAGGGACATTAGCTGTTACCTGACTTTAGTTTTTTTTTTTTTTTTTAAAGATTTTTTATTTATTTTTTAACAGAGAGAGACAGCGAGAGAGGGAACACAAGCAGGGGGAGTGGGAGAGGGAGAAGCAGGCTTCCTGCCGAGCAGGGAGCCCGATGTGTAGGGCTCGATCCCGGGACCCTGGGATCATGACCTGAGCCGAAGGCAGACGCTTAACGACTGAGCCACCCAGGCGCCCTACCTGACTTTAGTTTTAATTTAAAAGGGGGAAAAACTGTAATTATGAAGAAGATTGGACATGTGGGCACCTGATTCATTTCCCTGGGTGGCATCATGACTCACCCTCATTAAAGTAGTTTTGCAGTGCAATGCCTGATGCCTTACCGGTTTTGAATTTTCTCTGCCCTGTATGAACAATAAGATAAGTTTCTCTCATGGGTCATTCGGTGCTCTTCATCTCTACTATGAGTCAGATGTTTTGCATTTCAAAACATTATCCTGCCTACAATTTCCCTCTTTATAAATTATGCAGAAAACTTCTACCAACAACAGATTCTCATTTACTGACTTCTTAGATTTGTATCTATAAAACATGTTCTAGTTGTTGTGCTATAACTTAGTGAGCAGTTTTATGGTCAACAGTAAGGTACCATGCTATTTGTTTTATCATCACTGTCTAAATATTAAGGTGCCTCATTAGATAAAAACACAAGCATCTGTAAGTAAACTCAAATACTGATGATTAAGTCACGTGAAAAGCCTTGCCTTCATCCTGTGTCTTCATCTAGTTACAGAAGATTTCCTCCCTTTCACATTCGACCTCTCAGAAAAAGTTGTCTACACTTCCTGGACTCACTTTCTCATCTCTCAGTGAGTCTTCAAACACTGCTCCACTTTTGCACTGAAATCTGTTAAGTTCCCCAGGATTGTCTCTTCCTAAATATAATGGACAAAGCCTTTATCTTCTTTGACCAATCTGCTTCACTTAGCTTGTGAAACACTCTCTGCATGTTATTCTGTGATACCACACTCTCCTGGTCTTCCTTCTACTGCTCTAGTCTCCATCTTGCTCTCCCTTTGTGAGCACCCCTATCTCCACCCACTCATACAATACTATTCTTCAGGGTTCTAGATTAGTTTCTCTTCCCTTATTCTACAGACTGCCTCTGGATGATCTCAGCCACTTAACATGGCTTTATTGCTCAATCATCATCAAAACTATGATGTTCCTCATAGTTTTATCTCCAGCCCAAACTTGAGTTCCAAACCTCTAAATTCATCTTTCTCCTTGACCCCTGCACTTAGATGTTTCACAGATACTTCAAAGTCAACTGTCTGTGTTAGTTTCCCAGGGCTGCTGCAAAACAGCATCACAAACTGGGTGGCTTAAAACAATAGAACTTTATTTTCTCATGGTTCTGAATGCTAGAGGTTTGAAATCAAGTTGTCGGCAGGGTCATGCTACCTCTGAAGGCTCTAAGGAAGATCCTTCGTTTCCTCTGCAGCTTCCAGGTGTTGCTTGGCTTGTGGCAGCATGACGCCAGTCTCTGTCCTCATCTCCTCATGGCCTTGCCTGTGTTTCTATGCCTTTTCCTCTTCTTGTGAACACACCAGTCATTGAATTGGGGGCCCAACCTAAGTGTCTTTATTTATTTGTTTTGTTTGTATTGTATCATAAGCTTCATGATTACAGAAATTATGTCTTTCCACTGTAATCTCTGGCACCTAGTACAGTGTCAGTAAATGAATTTTTGCCTAATAAATATTTATTAAAGAGTAGTGTGAAGGAAAGAGGTAAAGCAATTAATCAACAATTAATCAGCAAGAACTAATCCAAAAAAATTATAAGCAAGCCAAAATAAGTTTAGGTATGAATTTTTAAAATGTTCTAAATGTAATTTTTTCTAGTCAGTGTACTAACAAATACATTAAGAATTAATCAAACCTTATTTTAAGCTCATTCAAAACTTTCTTCTATAGTCTAGCAAAAATCCTGTGGTTCCCACAGATGCTGGAAAATACAATTATATTTCCCATTGCCTATTTTTATAACTGAATCCTTTCACCCTTCTTTATTAATGAAAAACTATCATAGGATGTGATATTGTTTCCTAAATATTTCTTGAACACATCTACAAAAAGGACAAGGTTAAACAATCACTAGCAGTCTAATTACAAAAAAAGGAAAATTAAAAGAAAGAAAAAACTATTTATATCTTAACAAAATGTCTCCAGACATCAGCCTGAAAGAATGAAAGAAAGCACTATTTGTAATTTATATCTGCTTACTTTTAAAACATTTAGGCCTCCATACATATATAACTAGTATAAGCCCTGACTGAATATTTAGGCAACCTAGAAGTTGAAAGGGGTCAGACATGCAGGGTTGTATCTACTTTGCCTACATTAATAAATTTTCTCCCATGGGAGAATCTGTGGTAGACCCCTGTGCTTGTAATTATTGAAAATGCCCTAGGTTCAACTAAATCAGACTAAGTCATATAGATATTGATGAGAAGAAAAGTGGGAAGTGCCTCACTCTCCCACAACATTCATTATGTAGGCAAATAAGGATTACTCTAGGGAGTTAATTGTATTCTTTGCAAGAAGGCAAGTCCTCAAAAGAAATTCTGTCTTGGCATTTTGCTCTACTTTGCTTTAGTGCTACTTGATGTTATTAAATTCACACAACTTTCAGAGCACATAATTATAATATTCACTAATTAAACAGAACAAGTCAACCAAATGAGATTTAGTCAGGAGAATGTCTTGGCATAACCCAGTGGGTCTGCTTAGATTTATTGTCACCAAATTATCCTAAGTAGACACTAGCATTCACAGCTTAGTATTTATTCTTCTTCTATTTTTACTTCATTTTGACAAATTCAAGGCAGAGGATTCTAGATTTACCGTATTATGTGGGGGCCTCTAGCTATACTTATATAACCACTTCTAAGGCCTTATGTAGGAACTTTCTTCACTCAACAGGATTCATTTTTGAATTCTGAGTAATTTTAGAGTAGTTAAAATGGTTTCCTTCATTTTAACAATAAAAGTTGTCATTTTCAATTAGATTTTTATAGGTAAAATAATCACTATTATTACTAAGAAATGTTCTACATATTTTGCATATATTAACTATTTAATTCTTAAAACAGTAGTATCTAGGTAGATACTATTGTCACCTGTGATTTACAGATGGGGAACTAAAGCACAGAGCCTTTAACTGACTTGCCTACATTTATATAGCTAGAAAAGAGTGGAGTAAGGATTTGCTTCCATACATTCTGACTCAGGGTTTTTACTCTCAACCACCATGTTATCCTGCCTATCAATAACCTTATAATATCATATTTGTAATATACTTTAAAAATACATACTACTTTTGCTAATTATAATTGTTATTAATTCATATAAACTAGATCCCTTATTTCAGCATTCTGGGGAGTTTAAGGAGATCTAGAGATACAGACCTTTTTTTTCAGATTACCCCAGTGCTGGCAGTATTTGACTATATTTAGGAAGAAGCGGCTAGTTACAGAACTACTTTTTTCCTTTATTCAGTCAGTATTTATGGAGCACTTCTTTTGCTTTAGTCACTGTTAGGCACTAGGATACAGACAAAAAAGTCTTAGTCCTTACCTAAAGGGAATTCAAAGTCCAAGAGTTTTGCTTAATGGAGGGATAAAATAGAAATAGTATCTTTCAGCTTGTTGCTGACAGAGTGAAGGGAAGAAATGTCTGGTGCTTAAAAGAAAGGGATAAGATAATATGGCAGCTCTCTGATGAAATGCCATTGATCTATGCATCTCCCTACATTGCATATACCATCTTGATGACATGTGTCTTTTGCTTAGAGCTGTCCTAATGGATTGTCACCAAGTAGACCCTAGAACTGAGTCAGGTAGTTATGTGTCAGACACCATATAGGGGTCTTTCCCATGTATTAACTCATTTAATTTAATCTATATGCTAATTCTTTCTTATAGGTGTTATCAACAATTAGTAGATGGAAAAACAAAAAGATTAAGTGACTTTCTGTGGTCCATGGTAATGAATGATAATAATAAAAAAGAACTCAAACCTATTTTGACCCGAAATTTAGAGTTCCTGAGGGCAGACAGCTAATTTTTTTTTAACTTATGTACAGACTCAAACAAACCTGCATAATGAAGGTCCAGAATCTACAAGTGTGTTCTTTTATTTAAAAAAAAGTGAGGGGTGCTTGGGTCGCTCAGTTGGTTGGTATCCAACTCTTGATTTTGGCTGAGGTCATGATCTCAGGTCACAAAATTGAGTGGAGCATCAGCCTCCCACTGGGCATGGAGCCTGTTTGAGATTCTCTCTCTCCCTCTCCCTCTGCCCCTCCCCCGCTCACACTCTCTCTCTCTCTAAAATAAATAAGTAAATCTTTTTAGAAAATGAAATTAAACTTAACATCTTTTTAATTTAGAAGAGGTATTTCAATTACCATTGCTGTTTAACAAATCACCCCAAAACTAAATAGATTAAAACTACAGGAACTATTATATTATAGTTTCAGGACAGGCTTCTCTGGTTGGTATTATTTCAGAGTTCTTACGCAGTTGTAGTCAGATGGTAACTGGAGCTAACAGTGTGGGGCTGGAGAAGCTGGAAACTGGCCATGAATCTCTCTCTTTTAGGTAGTCCCTGGGCTTCTCCATGAGGTCTCCCTACATAGGCTAGCTTGAGTTTCCTCAAGGCATGTTGGTCTCAGGGCAGTTGAATTACTTACATGGTGATGCAGGGTTCCATTGCTTGTGTTCCAGATGCAAGGTGGAGGTATTATTGCCTTTCTGATTTAACCTCAGAAGTCATACAGCATCACTTCCATCACATTCTGTTGGTTACAAGTGAAGCTCAAATCTACCCAGATTCTTTGGGAGGGGAATTAGACTCTACTTCATGGTGGGGGAGTGGCAAGATTCTAGATGAACATGTGAAGTAGGGGATATAGCTATGGCTATCCCTATAAAATACAGTCTTCCACAGTCTACCCTCTAACCCAACAATTCACACCCCTCCCACAGGCAAAAAATGCTCAACTCTTCCCAAGATCCCTCAAAAGTTGCATCCCATTTAGCATTAGTCTCAGGCTGAGGTTTGTCATCTAAATTAGGTCTGGATACAGTTGAGTCTCCTTAGGTAAGATATCTTAAACAAATCATTTAAGTACCATTCCTCTTGGTCAGAAGTCCTGTGACCTAAAGAGACAGGTTATCTGCCACCCATATAGCTATCATATAATGACCATACAAACATAGATTAACCACAGTAGACACTTCCATTTAAAAAAGAAGGAAAAGTCATCAGTCCATAGAAATACTGAATTCCAGCCAGGGACATGTTGCCTGTTCTGTGAATAGGGTTCAGTTCTGCTCCCTGAGAGTTATGGCTCCTGGCTCTGCCCTCTGGGTTCTTATCCCCTCTGAGTCATTCTTTCTTTTTATAATAAGTGACCTCTGTATAAAACTAAATAATCTTCTGAATTTGATTCTTGCCTATACTAGTTCTAGGGGCCAAAGGCTTCCTTACATTTTGTACAGTCCCTGTTCTTTTTATTTTTAAAATGACAATGGGTATCTGAAAAGAAATACATTTTTACTTTCATGAGACTGTTGTCAATCTTTAGGTACCTGTAGAAACACAAAGGGAAAATATCAATGGCAATCTACTTTATTGACCACTTTAGTTTATTAGTTTACTAGTTAGAATAACTATGCAATACCAACAGAGAAATATGTCCTTTTTTAAAGTTGTATCATATTTTCAAGGGTAGTCTTTCAGGAATTTCAGGACAATTATTATCATGTTACATTAAGAGGTGACTTTTCTGTCAAATAAGTACTTGTAACTGACATACATGAGAGCAGACTTTTCTGATTGCTTTAAAAACTCTGTAAAAAGAAATGAAGCAGGTGTTTTAAAACTTACTCTTTTATGAAAAGGTCATAATGCTGATACTCAAACCTTCTGTGGTTTTTAAAAATCAGTATTTAATCAACATGCTAATATTATTCCAAATAAAAAATTACTTATTGCAAATACTTTTTAAAATTGTGATCAGGCCTAATAAGCTTTATTATAGAGAAAGTAACTTGGTTTGTCCAGGATTTTTTTGGTTTCAAACTGAAAATTCTGTGTTCTGGGAATGTCACCCCAGTCACAGGTCACTTAAATACATGTTGCCATACATACACAAAATACAAAACAAAACCAAAAATAAGACTATGAATATGACTCATAAAATTTCAAATTTAAGTTAAAGGGGCAAGAATTGAATTAATTATACTGGTTATAAGAGTATAGTGTTTGTACAAAGTCTCTTTAAAAGAAAAAATTCAGTGCTGCTTAATAATATTTTGATATAACAATAATCAAAATTTACCTTAATAATAAAGATACTTCTGTAAAAATTCTTCATAGCCATATATACTTAGAAGATGATCTCTAAGGAATAACTAGTCATTTGTACAAAAATGTAGAATTTATGCAATTAGATTATTTTATTGAACTCACCCGTTCTTACCAGCATGAGTAAAGTAATATAAGTCCTGAAAGGGGGGAAATGTAAATAAATATGATAATACATAAATAGGTAAGCACAAATTGCACATATATTTACATTTATATTGATATTAAAACACTGTTCTCAAACTTTAATATATATACAAGTCACTTGAGTATCTTATTAAAAAATATTCTGACTTATTCGGTCTGGGCTGGGCCTGAGACTGCATTTATAACAATCTTCTGGGTGATGCTGATACTGATGGTCCATAGTTCACATTTCAAGTGGCAAGATATTAGAGGCCAGGGATATTAATGACCTAATAATTTAACCTAGGAGGAATGGATCAATTCCTAAAAACATACAATCTTCCAAAATGAAATCAGGAAGAAATAGGAAATTAGGAAAGACTGATTACTAGTAATGAAATTGAATTGGTAAACAAAAAAACTCCCAACAAACAAAAGTCTTGGACCAGATGGCTTCACAAGTGAAGGTAAACCAAACATTTAAAAAAGAATTAATACTGAAGCACCTGGGTGGCTCAGTTGGTTAAGCATCTGACTTTTAATTTCAGCTCAGGTCATGATCTCAGGGTCATGAGTTCAAGCTCCAGCAACAGGCTCTGCTCTGGTTGAGGAGCCTGCTTGGGATTCTCTCTCTCCCTCTGCCCCTCTTCCCTGCCACTCATACTCTTTCTTTCTGGAAAGAAAGAAAAAGAGAGAGAAAGAGAAAAGAAGGAAGAAAGGAAGGAAGGAAGGAAGGAAGGGCGGGAGGGAGGGAGGGGGAGGGGAGGGGAGGGGAGGGGAGGGGAGGGGAGGGGGGAGGGAAGGGAAGGGAAGGGAGAAAGGAAGAAAGGAAGAAAAGAGTTAATACCAAGCCAGCTCTCTGAGGGTCACTAGCACCAAGATCTCCCCCATGACAATGTCTTCATTAAGATTGAGTGTGTTTTCCCAGAGAACTGCCAGTGCTCCAAGTCTCTAGTATAGGAAGAGGCATCCAACTCTCTGCTTTTTGAGATAGTCCTGCAAAAAAAGGTTTGCCAGTGGGAATTGCTCAGCAAGCAGTAAGTAAGAATTGCTCGGGGGTGGAGTAAGTGACCATGGATGCCCCCATCATCTCTGTGACTCTTCGCCTGGCCGGAGGCTATGTCACCACCATTGGAACAAAGTTCTGTGCTTTTAACTGGGAAGATCAGTCAACAGTTGTCCTGGCTATAATAGATAAAGACAAGAAAAACAATCAGCTCAATAATGGGAAGGTGGATCCCATTGGGAGATACTTTGCTGGCACCATGGCTGAGGAAATGGTCCCAGTAGTTCTGGAGTGGCACCAGGGGTCCCTGTGCTCTCTTTTCCTGACCACCACGTGGAAAAGTACTTTGACCAGATAGACATCTACAATGGTTTGGATTGATCCCTAGACCACAAAGTCTTCTTTTATATTGACAGCCTGTCCTATTCCGTGGATGCCTTTGATTATGACCTGCAAACAGGAAAGATCTCCAACTGCAGAAGTGTTTACAAGCTGGAGAAAGAAGAATAAATTCCAGATGGAATGTGTATTGATGCTGAAGGGGAGCTCTGGGTGGCCTATTATAATGGAGGAAGAGTGATTCTTTTAGTTCCTCAGACAAGGAAAAGACTCCAGACTGTGAAGTTGCTTGTTGATAAAACAACTTCATGCTGCTTCACAGGGAAGAACTACTCTGAAATGTATGTGACTGTGGGTTGAATGGACCCAAAGGGTACTCTGCAGCAGCCTGAAGCTGGTAGAATTTTCAAGATAACTGGCCTGGGGGTCAAAAGAATTCCTCCCTATTCCTATGCAGGATGAGTGGCCTTCTTTCCTCCTGGAGGAACTTTTGAAGATGTAGAAAATTCTAGAGTTGAAATTTCAGTCTAGTTACAAAAAATTGAAGAAATTATATTATTAACAGGGTTAAATTTTTATTTACAATTTTTGAAAGGTAGAGCATTTTAGTAAGGGGGTGCAGGTAGTTTTGATAACACACTACAAGGCCTTCTGCAAAGGTAGTATAGAAATGTAAAGAATTGTTCAATCAGCCTATTTTTTAAATTATTTTTATTAATTCTATTTTATTATATTTTGTCAGTCACCATACAGTACATCATTAGTTTTTGATGTAGTGTTCCATGATTCATTGTTTGCGTATAACACCCAGTGCTCCATGCAATATCTGCCCTCCTTAATACCCATCACCAGGCTAACCCATCCCCCCACTCCCACCCCTCTAGAACCCTCTGTTTGTTTCTCAGAATCTATAGTCTCTCATGGTTCGTCTCCCCCCCCCGATTTCCACCCCTTCATTTTTCCCTTCCTTCTCCTAATGTCCTCCATGCTGTTCCTTATGTTCCACATATAAGTGAAACCATATGATAATTGACTTTCTCTGCTTATTTCACTTAGCATAATCTCCTCCAGTTCCCTCCATGTTGATGTAAAAGTTCGGTATTCATCCTTTCTGATGGCTGAGTAATATTCCATTGTATATATGGACCCCATCTTCTTTATCCATTCGTCTGTTGAAGGGCATCTCGGCTCTTTCCACAGTTTGGCTCTTGTGGACATTGCTGCTATGAACATTGGGGTGCATATGGCCCTTCTTTTTACTACATCTGTGTCTTTGGGGTAAATACCCAGTAATGCAATTGCTGTGTCATAGGGTAGCTCTATTTTTAATTTTTGAGGAACCTCCACAGTTTTCCAAAGTGGCTGTACCAACTTGCATTCCCACCAACAGTGTAAGAGCGTTCCCCTTTCTCCACATTCTTGCCAACACTTCTTGTTTCCTGTCTTGTTAATTTTTGCCATTCTAACTGGTTTAAGGTGGTATCTCAATGTGGTTTTGATTTGAGTTTTCCTGATGGTTAATAATGATGAACATTTTTTCAGGTGTCTGTTAGCCATTTGTATGTCTTCTTCAAAGAAGTGGCTGTTCATGTCTTCTGCCCATTTTTTGACTTGATTATTTGTTTTTTGGGTGTTGAGTTTGAGAAGTTCTTTATAGGTCTTGAATATCAGCCCTTTGTCTGTAGTGTCATTTTCAAAAATCTTATCCCATTCTGTGGGTTGCCTCTTTGTTTTTTTGAGTGTTTCATTTGCTGTGCAGAAACTTTTTATCTTGACTAAGTACCAAAAGTTCATTTTTGCTTTTGTTTTGCTTGCCTTTGGGGACGTGTCTTGAAAGAAGTTGCTGTGGCCGATGTCAAAGATGTTACTGCCTATGTTCTCCTCTAGGATTTTGATGGATTCCTGTCTCACATTGAGGTCTTTCAACCATTTTGAGTTTATCTTTGTGTATGGTGTTAGAGAATGGTCAAGTTTCGTTCTTCTGTATATAGCTCTCCAATTTTCCCAATACCATTTATTGAAGAGACTGTCTTTTTTCTATTGCATATTTTTTCCTGCTTTGTTGAAGATCAGTTGACCATAGAGTTGAGGGTCCATTTCTGGGCTCTCTATTCTGTTCCATTGGTCTATGTATCTATTTCTGTGCCAGTACCATGCTGTCTTGGTGATCACGGCTTTAAATAGAACTTGAAATAGAACATGATGCCCCCAGCTTTGTTTTTCTTTTTCAACATTTCCTTGGCGATTCAGGGTCTTTTCTGATTCCATACAAATTTTAGGATTGTTTCTTCCAGCACTTTGAAAAATGCCATTGGTGTTTTGATCAGGTTGGTGTTGAAGGTATAGATTGCTCTGAGCAGCATAGACATTTTAACAATGTTTCTTCTTCTAATCCATGAGCATGGAATGTTTTTCCATCTTTTTGTGTCTTCTTCAATTTCTTTCATGAATAAATAAATATTTATGCCCCTAACTTAGGAGCAGTGAATTATATAAACCCATTAATAACAAAATTAAAGAAACTCATTGATAATAATACAAACTAGTAGGGGACTTTAACACGCCATTCACAGCAGTAGAGAGATCATCCAAGCAGAAGATCAACAAGAACAAGGGCTTTGAATGACACACTGGACCAAATGGACTTCACAGATATATTCAGAACATCTCATCCTAAAGCAGCAAAATGCACATGGAGCATTTTCCAGAATAGATCACATCACAAATCAGGTCTCAACTGGTACAAAAAGATTCAGATTTTACCATGCATATTTTCAGACCACAATGCTTTAAAACTTGGTCAACTACAAGAAAAAATTTGGAAGGATGACAAATACATGAAGGTTAAAGAGTATCCTACTAAAGAATGAATGGGTCAACCAGGAAATTACAGATGAATTTTAAGAAAGACATGGAAGCAAATGAAAATGAAAACATGACAGTTCAGAACCTTTGGGATGCAGCAAAGATGGCCCTAAGAGGGAAGTGTATAGCAATGCAGGCCTTTCTCAAGAAACAAAAAAATCTCAGGGTGCCTGAGTGGCTCAACCAGTTAGGCGTCTGCCTTTGGCTTAGGTCATGATCCCAGGCTCCCGGGATAGAACCCCGTATCGGGCTCCATGCTCAGCGGGAAGCCTGCTTCTTCCTCTCTCTCTGCCCCTCGTGCTTTCTCTCACTTTCTCTCAAATAAATAAATAAATAAATAAATAAATAAATAAATAAAATCTTTAAAAAAAAGAGTGTCTGTACCAGTTTGCAATCCCACCAACAGTGTAAGAGGGTTCCCCTGTCTCTACATCCTCACCAATATTTGTTGTTTCCTATCTTGTTAATTTTTGCCATTCTAACTGGTGTAAGGTGGTATCTCATTGTGGTTTTGATTTGTATTTACCTGATGGCTAGTGATGTTGAACATCTTTTCATGTGTCTGTTAGCCATTTGTATGGAAAAAAAAAAGAAACAGGAAAGTCCCAAATATACAACCTAACATTACACCTAAAGGAGCTGGAAAAAGAACAGCAAATAAAGCCTAAATTCCAACAGAGGAAGAGAAATAATAAAGATAAGAGCAGAAATCAATGAAATAGAAATAAAAAAAATAGATCAACGAAACTAGGAGCTGGTTCCTCAAAAGAATTAATAAGATTGATAAACCCCAAGCCAGACTTATCTAAAAGAAAAGAGAAAGGACTCAAATAAATAAAATCATGAATGAAAGAGGAGAGACCACAACAAACACCAAAGAAACACAAACAATTATAAGATATACTAACAATTATATGCCAACAAATTAGGTAATCTGGAAGAAATGGATGAGTTCCTAGAAACATATAAACTACCAAAATTGAAAAAGGAAGAAATAGAAAACTTGAACAGACCCAGAATCAGCAAGGAAATTGAATCAGTAATAAAAAATCTCCCAACAAACGAGAGTCCAGGGCTAGATGGCTTCCCAGGGGAATTCTACCGAACATTTAAAGAAGAATTAATATCAATTCTTCTGAAACTGTTTCAAAAACTGGAAATGAAAGGAAAACTTCCAAACTCCTATGAGGCCAGCATTACCTTGATCCCAAAACCAGACAAAGACCCCACCAAAAAGGAGAATTACAGACCAATATCTCTGATGAACATGTATATAAAACTTCTCAGCAGGGTACTAACTAATAGAATCCAACAGTATATTAAAAGGATTCTTCACCATGACCAAGTGGGATTTATTCCTGGGCTGCAAGGGTGGTTCAATATCTGTGAATCAATCAGTGTGATACATCACATTAATAAAAGAAAGGACAGAAACCATATGATACTCTCAATAAATGCAGAAAAAGCATTTGACAAAATACAGCATCCTTTCTTGATAAAAACTCTTCTTAGTGTAGGGATAGAGGGAAAAGACCTCAATATAATAAAAGCCATGTAGGAAAAGCCCACAGTGAATATCATTTTCAGGGGGAAAAACTGAGAGCTTTTCTCCCTAGGTCAGGAACATGACAGAATGTCCACTCTCACCACTGTTGTTCAACATTGTACTAGAAGTCCTAGCCTCAGCAATCAGACAACAAAAAGATATAAAAGGCACCCGAATCAGCAAAGAAGAAGTCAAATTTTCACTCTTCACAGACACCATGATACTCTATGTGGAAAACCCAAAAGACTCCACCCGAAAATTGCTAGAACTCATGCAGGAATTCAGCGAAGTGGCAGGATATAAAATCAATGCACAGAAATCAGTTGCATTTCTATACACTAACAAAGAGACAAAAGAAAGAGAAATCAAAGAATGGATCACATTTACAATTGCACCCAAAACCATAAGATACCTAGGAATAAGACTAACAAAAGAGGCAAAGAATCTATACTCTGAAAACTATAGAACACTTACGAAAATAATTGAGGAAGATAAAAAGAAATGGAAAAACATCCATGTTCATGGATTGGAAGAACAAATATTGTTAAAATGTCTATGCTACCCAAAGCAATCTACACATTCAGTGCAATCCCTATCAAAATACCATCAACATTTTGGTATTAAAGAGGGCACGTTCTGCATGGAGCACTGGGTGTTATACACAAACAATGAATCATGGAACACTACATCAAAAACTAATGATGTAATGTATGGTGATTAACATAACATAATAAAAAAAATTTTTTAAAAATACCATCAACATTTTTCACAGAGCTAGAACAAACAATCCTAAAATTTGTATGGAAAAACCCTGAATAGCCAAAGGAATGTTGAAAAAAGAAAACCAAAGCTGGAGCTATCACTTCAAGCTGTATTACAGAGCTATAATCATCAAGACAGTATGGTACTGGCACAAAAACAGACACAAAGATCAATGAAACAGAATAGAGAACCCAGAAATGGACCCTCAGCTCTATGGTCAACTAATCTTTGACAAAGCAGGAAAGACTATCCAATGGAGAAAAGACAGTCTCTTCAACAAATGGTGTTGGGAAAACTGGACAGCCACATGCAGAATGAACCTGGACCACTTTCTTACACCATACACAAAAATAAACTCAGAATGGATGAAATACCTAAATGTGAGACAGGAATCCCTCAAAATCCTAGAGGACAACACAGGCAGCAACCTCTTTGACCTAGGCCACTGTGACTTCTTGCTAGACACGTCTCCAAAGGCAAGAGAAACAAAAGCAAAAATGAACTATTGGGACTTCATCAAGATAAAAAACTTTTGCACAGCAAAGGAAATAGGCAGCTTATGAATGGGAGAAGATATTTGCAAATGTCTTGTCAGATAAAAGGCTAGTAATCAAAACCTATAAAGAACTTACCAAACCAACACCCAAAAAACAAATAATCCAGTCAAGAAATGGGCAGAAGACATACACAGACATTTCTCCAAAGAAGACAGACAAATGGCCAACAGATACATGAAAAATGCTCCACGTCACATCAGGGAAATACAAATCAAAACCACAAGGAGACACCACCTGACATGAGTAAGAATGGCTAAAATTAACAACTCAGGAAACAACAGATGTTGGGGAGGATGCAGCAAAATGGGAACCCTCTTATGCTGTTGGTAGGAATGCAAACTGGTAGATCCACTCTGGAAAATAGTATGGAGGTTCCTCAAAAAGTTAAAAATAGAGCTACCCTATGACCCAGCAATTGCACTAGTAGGTATTTATCCAAAGGAAACACACATCGTGATTCAAAGGGTCACATGCACCCCAATGTTTAGAGCAGCAATGTCCACAATAACCAAAATATGGAAACAGGCCAGATGTCCATCAACAGATGAATGGATAAAGAAGATATGGTAATATATATATATTCCATACATATCACACGTATATAATGGAATATTACTCATCCATCAAAAAGAATGAAATGTTGCCATTTGCAATGACATTGATGGAACTAGAGGGTATTATTATGCTAAGTGAAATAAATCAAAGAAAAATACCATATGATTTCATTCATGTGTGGAATTTAAGAAACAAAGCAGATAAACATAGGGGAAGGGAAGGAAAAATAAAATAGGAGGAAAACAGAGAGAAAGGCAAACCATAAGAGACTCTTAACTATGGGAAACAACCTGAGGGTTGCTGGAGTGGAGATGGGTAAGGGGATGGGGTAATTGGGTGATGGGCATTAACAAGGGCGCTTGAAGTAATGAACCCTGGGTGTTGTATGCAACTGATGAATCACTAAATTCTACCTCTGAAACTTGTACTACAGTTTATGTTAATTAAATTTTAATTTAAAAAAAGTCAAAAAATTAAAAATTTTAAAAAGTAGTAAAACTGTCACTATTTGCAGCTGACATGATACTATATATGGAAAAGCCTGAATATTCCAACAAGAAACTCTTAGAACTGATAATTGAATTAAGTAAATTTGCAGGATATTAAATTAATATACAGAAATCTGTTATGTTTCTATGCACTAATAGCAAAGTTGCAGGAATAGAAATTAAGAAAGCAATCCCATTTACAATTATACCAAAAAGAATAAAATACCTAGGAATAAACTCAGTGAAATGAAAAACCTGTACTCTGAAAAGTATAAGACACTGAAGAAAGAAATTGAAGATGACACAAAGGTAAAGGTATTCCATGCTCATGGATGGAAGAATTAATATCATTAAAATGTCCATACTACCCAGAGCAATCCATGGATTCAGTGCAATTCCTATCAAAATACCAACAACATTTTTCACAGAACTAGAACAAAATAATCCTAAATACGTATGGAATCACACAAGACCTTGATTAGCCAAAGTAATCTTTAGAAAGAACAAACCTGGAGGTATCATAATCTCAGATTTCAAGATATACCAGAAAAAAAATTTATATAACTCAACATCAAAATAAATAATCTGGTTAAAATGGGCAGAAAACTTGAATACATGTTTTCTAAGACATATAGATGGCAGACACTTGACAAGGTGTTCCACATCACTAATCATCAGTGAAATGCAAATCAAACTCACAATGAAATATCACTATACACCAGGTAGTATCAAAAAGATAAGAAAAAAGAAGTGTTGGTGAGGATGTAGAGAAAAGAGAATTCTCATACACTGTTGGTGGGAATGTAAATTGGTGCAGCCACTGTGGAAAACATTATGGAATCTCCTCAAAAAGTTAAAAATAGAAATATACGATCCAGTAATTCCGCTACTGGGTATTTACCTAAAGAAAACAAGACATTAATTCAAAAAGATATCTTCACCCTTATGTTTATTGCAGCATTATTTTCAAGATATGGTAGCAACCCCAGTGTCCATCAATAGATGAATGAAGAAGACATGATGCACCTACATCCGCATGCATGTGCATCTGCATGTGTGCACACACACACACAGAGGAATATTACTCAGCCATAAAAAAATAATGAGATCTTACCATTTGCTACAACATGGATGTATCTAGAGGGTATAATGCTAAGTGAAAAAAGTCAGACAGAGAAAGACAAATACCATATGATTTCATTTATATGTGAAATCTAAAAAACAAAACAAATGAACAAAAAAAAACGTACTCTTAAATACAGAGAACAAACTAGTGGTTGGCAGAGGAAAGGTGAGTGGAAAGGAGGGTAAAATAGATAAACGGGATTAAAGGGTATAAACTTCCAGTTATAAAATAAATTAGTCATGGAGATGAAAAGTACAGTATAGGGCATATTGTCAATAATATTGTAATAATGCTGTATGGTAACAAACGGTGAATACCCTTTGTGTGGTGAGCATTGTCAACTCAGTGTTGTATACCTGAAACTAATAGAATACTGTACACCAATTATACTTCAATTTTAAAAAAGAATGATATCATAAAGAACAATGACCAAGTGCTTAAACCATTTGACACTTCAGCTAATTGAAAAGTTAAATATCACTAAATTGCACACCTGAAACTAATGTAACATTGTGTGTCAACTATAATCAAATTTTTAAAAAGTTAAATATGTATGTGTAGATTGTATATGTGAGGTGAGAGATGTCCTAGATTAGATGAACAGGTAAACTTTTTCCATCAAAACAATCAATGTGTCCATGATTTAATCATCCAACCCAGAGCTGGAGTGGGGTACAGGAGTATGTTTTCTAGACAAACTCTGCAATTAACTAGCTGTGTGACTTCTTTAAAGATTTTGCAACTCATTTTAATTTGCTGAGTTGAGGAGAGATGGGACTGTCATCAAGAATTGTTTGTTAAATATCTTCTATTTATAAGGATCCTTGTGTAATTTAGTGTTTTAGTGTAAAGCAATTTTAATCATGGCATAACTCATTGTAGGAGAGTAACACATTACTTGGACCAAGTAATTTACTTTCATAGAGAATATTTCTAAGATTACTCACTATGATCTGAAATCTCAGGTGACTTCTTTATGAGAGGCTCTATTATTGGTATACTTGCAAGTACAAGGCAACAATTCGGATTCCTCTTCTCAGCAGAACCTTCTAACATAATATTTTAAGCTTTTCATATCTTACCCTTTCCACAGACTCCCAAATGAAAGCACTATCTGAACATCCCCAGACAGTGAACTTGGAATTAAAAAGGCTACACAACCAACCCTTCAGAATAATCATTTGTTTATGGTTAACAGGGGTATTTACCTGAGTGTGCACCAGAATCCAGGAGGAAATTATATAAAATTCAAGATTGTTGAATTTTATGGTAAGGGATTTAAATCGCATTTTATTTTTTTTATTTTCTATTTTTTTAAGATTTTATTTATTTGAGAGAGAGAGAGAGTGAGAGATAGAGAACACATGAGAGGGAAGAAGGTCACAGGGAGAAGCAGACTCCCTGCTGAGCAAGGAGCCCGATGTGGGACTTGATCCCGGGACTCCAGGATCATGACCTGAGCCGAAGGCAGTCGCTTAACCAACTGAGCCACCCAGGCGCCCTTAAATCGCATTTTAAATGTCATTCTACTCGGTATTTTTTTTTCCACAGCCTCAAAGCTTGGCATGGAATTGTGTTTTCATGTGCGTTAAGTTCTGGTGAATATCTGAGGTCATAATTGAGTCAAGAAAGAAAGGATTTTCTATTAAGCAAAACACTAAAGTTCAGAAGTTTATTTTTGTACAGCAAGTGGTTTGACAGTCCATGGATTCATCTGTCATTTCTCTAATTCTGTGGTTGAGATCATTTGAGATGTACATGTATAAAATTTCTTCATTTAAATTTTGTCTTTGGTTCTACTTATGTTAGTTCCATGTGACAATATTCTATGTTCTGATTCTTCATTTTCTTGGTATCTTTCACCACTAACACTTAAGGGTTTAGAGGAAGAGGGAGGAAGTCAAGATTTTCTTCTTAGGTCCTAGAACTTTGGTTATATAACACTTTATTCAGTTTTCTCTCTCCTAGCTATGCTTTCCCTCAGCAGTCATGTATGGAAAGCAACATTGCTCCAGCCATTTCTCTGGAAATGGTTTCTTTTTCTTTCCTTTTTTTAACTCACGACCCCGAGATCAAGACCTGAGCTGAGATCAAGAGTCAGACACTTAACCGACTGAGCCACCCAGGCACCACAATGGAAATGGTTTCAAGTTCAAAGAGTTAACTACAAAGGGAGTCGCCTGTGTCCTGTTTAGGAATTAATTATATTTAGTGCTGAGTTTACTTATATTAGAGTTTTATTTGATTATGCCTTTATAAAAACAACACAACTGGAAATGTGATTAGTCATTATTTTGCAGATTTGAGTCAGGGAATTTGAGTTTAGGATTAGGAATTATGATACAGTTACTATTAACAAAAATGATTATTTTTATTGACTTTTTATTATGGGTGAATCACCAAGCTAAGTGCATTGCCTTATCTCATCTCTCTAAGAATCCTAGGAGGTGGCCATATCACAATCAACATTTCACAAATATGGAAAATTAGTAATTTCCCAGGTAAACAGTGAATGAGTAGCTAACCTGAGAGTGGAGCTCAGATCTGTCAGGTTTTAAAACCAAAGTCCTTAACCACCAGTGGTTCTCAACTGGGGGTGATTTTGTCCTTTCCCCCCAGGGAACATTTGGCAACTGAGGGGATTGCTACTGGCATCTAGTGGGTACAGGACCAGGGATGCTGAAAAACATTCTATAATGCACAAGACAGCCACTCATAGCTAAGAATTATCCAGCTCCCAAAGTCAATAGTGCCAAGGTTGGGAAACCCTCATATACCCAAACACTTTTCTAAGTCAACTAATGGATTATCCTCAAACTTTGACTTCATTTACCGTGTAGCATTCAAGGTAAAACCTATCTAAATTTATAGGATCCCGGTGAATTTGAATTCTTTGATTCTGGAAAACAGAGTATGTTCCATTGTGAAGTAGCCATCTTTATTGTTTGACAACAGAAAATATACTTTTAAATATTTATAAATATATGAGCTGCAATTTAATCAAGGACAAGAACCCAAGTCAAATTTTTATTAAATTTGTATTCAAAACCCATAAAAAACAAAACTGAAAATAGCAAAAAAGACAAAGAAGGTATGTGAACTTAGATCTTTTAAGATGAAGTTAGGAAAGTTTCTATTGCTATAATTTTTTCAACTAGGAAATTGCTTCCCATCCCCCCAATGATTTATATATTTTCCAAGATTACTATGTAAATCATATGATTAGTTCTAGGTATTCCAACAAATTTCTCAAAGGCACATTCTTTGGATTAAAAGAACAGAGTCTAGATCAGAGTTACTTGAGCGGAGAAGATAGAAGGAAAGGGCAGCATAATGTAAACCCAAATGCCTCACTAAGCATAGTCTGTGCAGCTGGCCTATGACATTCTCAAAGAAGGAAGCAGAGCATTGATTTACATTCTGACTTAGTTTTCTTATCTCGGGTGGACTAGGTCTAGTTCATTTTTGGACAAAGTCCTTCTCTACCAAGTTAGCGGAAGTCCCCATTCTTTAATTTAGTCCACCCTTTATCAAAGTTAAAGTTTTCTTTCTGACTTCTCCAAATCACCTTGGTCTGGATGTATCAGTTGGAGTTGTAACATTGCAAGCAACAGGCATCAGTATGATCAAAAAACAAGGCTTCAGAAAGAACTGTAACTAGAACAACAAGGGATATCTAGGAAGCAGACACTAATGAGAAAGTCTCTTCAAAATACTATTGCTGAGAGGCACCTGGGTGGCTCAGTCGGTTGGGTGTCTGCCTTCCGCTCAGATCGTGATCCCGGGGTCCTGGGATTGAGCCCCCTGTCGGGCTCCCTGCTCGGCGGGAGGCCTGCTTCTCCCTCTCCCACTCCCCTTGCTTGTGTTCCCTCTCAAAAAAAAAAAAAATTTGTTGAGATAAATTAGCTTGAAAAATCTTCCTTCTTTGTGTCCCTCAGTTAAAGATTCACATCCCATGGAGAATCTGATTTGCCTGGGTTGCGCCAAATCTGTACTCTTTGCTGGGGCGGACAGGGCACTGTAATTGAGACCCTCACACATCTCATAGGGGAGGGTTAGTTTCTCAGTGAAAAATCATAATGTTGTTACTACATGAAGAAGGACTCTAGTCAAGCAAAAATAGTAGCTATCCATTATACTGGCATTCCTTTTTCCTCTCCTGACTATTTTAAAACTCTGAGAAATATATTTCTGCATCTTCCAATTTTCATACTACACTTCTCGATGCTTCTACCAATCCTTTCCTATCACGTGCACATAGTGATCTACTCCTGCCCTCTCCTTATATTACCCCATGGTTCCTCCTTTTTTCTCACTAGTGGAAAAGCCCAGAACCGCCACCTCTGTGGAAATCCAAGGATAGAAACTGGGTATATGTTGGGGCGCCTGGGTGACTCAGTTGGTTAAGCATTTGCCTTTGGCTCAGGTCATAATCTCAGGGTCTTGGGATTGAGCCCCACGTAGGGCTCTCCACTCATCAGGGAGTCGGCTTCTCCCTCTCCTTTTGCCCCACTCCACTCTCTCCCCGCTTGTGCTTTCTGCTCTCTCTCAAATAAATAAAATCTTAAAAAAAAAGAGATTGGGTATATGTAAAACTTATAAGGGTGAAACTAGAGATGAAATTTAATAATTGTCTTTCCAGATATTTGAGAAGGCGTTTTTCACACCATGTTTCATGGTACTTCAAAATTCCATGCTAGATATACTAGGATTATATTTGATTTTAATAAGACCCTCACTGTGATATCCATGTCTGATTCCAGTATCACCCAGAAATTAGAGAATTAAAGCAGGAAAAAGAGTGCATCCCCGAGTAATATAAAAGGCACACATCATGAGGGAATACAGGTATTTGAATATTCTGCTGAGACGTGATCCATAACTTCAAAATAACCACTAAAATGAAAAAAACTAAAGGAAGCAATAGTGCACCTGAAACCCTGGCCATGGTACCAAAGTAGATGTAAAAAGCTGAGAAAACCTGAGACAGTGTACTTTTGCAGTAACATCTTATAAAGAGACAGAAATTGTATATAAAACTAATGTGATAAATGCTGTGTATGCATGTATGGAACTAGGGGAGGAAGTAGGGAAGAAAACTAATAGGCAGCAATTTTTCTATGTATGATAAAACCCTATTTAACAACCTTGTTTAAGATTTGAAATTATGGAAAAACATATTGTAAAATACCATTTACAAAGGAAGAAATTTCAAAAAGCAAAGATAATGAAACATTTTCTCTATATAAACATGTTATTCTTCCCTGAAATCACAAACAGCTGCAGTATATTCTGACTAATTACAGCTGAATCATAAGGAACACAGCATGAGAAGAATCCTAAGTGGTATCAGTATGGTGCAAGTTGATTTTAAACCCTGAAGTTCTATGTAATTCAGGTTCTAGTCATACTTGGGTCATCAGTTTTAAAGGAATAATACTGATGTTAATTTGGGTCATTTGCTAATGTGGCTAAATGTCTTTAGCACTGTGGAATATTTTAACAAAGGGTAAAGCATTATTTGTCAAGATGCTACTTCATAAGAATTTATGGTTAATATATACTGGCAGGGTTTACCTTTGCATTACCAGTGGAAATGGAAAATATTTTTCAGAGAAATGCTTTTTTCATTAATAATGAGGGCTATTTTCAAGTGCCAGTTTAGCAGCAAAGATCTGTTCTTTACGTATGAAAGTATAAAACTGAAGAATTTGCAGGGTCCTTACAGATGAGAAAGCATACCAAGAGGGTAAATGTACTTATCTAATGAATAGACTAGTTACTAACTTATTTGATCCATAATCTTTGCCTTTGCAAATACACCTCTTTTCATGAATCTTATCTCTTAAATTATGAATTTACAGGAATCTGTAAGGTTCAGGGACTAGGAAACATTTATTCCTTCTGTCCCCTATTCATCAGGCTATCACCAAAACTCCAGAACTTCCTATGAGCCCAATCTTGTGATGAAATGTATAGACAACACACAGTACAATATGTTACCCTGAACACATATGGTACCAGACAAAGACAACCAGCTAAATCCTGGAAAACAATCCAAAGCCCTATATAACTAAGAGATAAAGTAGGACAGACAGACTCCAAATGCCATAAAGAGCCAGCTACTCTGAAAAAGAAGCTGGGGTAATTTCACAAAGAACAATTTCATACACCTTCAGATTTTCCCTAGGATCCAACACCAGAAACTAGACTGCAAAACGTGAAGACAGGAGAGAATTTTGAAGCTCAGTTCATTCTTATCACTTAAACAGAAACTTCTTTTTCACCTAAACTTCAATAGTGCTCATCTAAGTGCTTTTAAGTCTCTTTTTCAACCTTAGAATTAGTTACATTCTAATACTTAGGTTATTTCAATACAGTTTTCCATCAATATTCTGATAGATTATGGTCATTTTAAAAAGGCACTAAATGTTATGAGATTGTGATATCTTACCTACAGTTCTAACAGGTAATTAAATTCCAGACATGAAATTTTCAACTAGTCAATTAAAGTAATATTTCCTTTCACCCTGAAACTAGTATGTGATGAGGCCAGGTACTTATTAACAAACCATTGCTTTTTACCCAGAGGGGGAAAACCATCTGGGACTAGGAAAGTGAATATAATTTTAAATGAATTCATTGCCTGTCTTTGAAAGAGATTCTCAGAACTTATCTGGCTCTATCAGCCTTCCTAGGTTTCTATCTAGTTCATTTATACCCTTTGTTTAAATCTCAGCTTAAAACCCTCCTATGGGCCTCCCCAGTGACATTTGCTCCCCTTTGTATTTCTCAGTGTTGTCCCTATCACTATGTTTCATAAACCGTAACAATCGTAGCTGAGGTAGACTCTCCCTTGCCAACATCACCACTTACTACTACCTGTTTTTGTAAGTCATTATCAGATGCTCTAGATCCATAGATACCTGTCTAATCGGCTTCATTGTCAGCACAAACAGCTGAGACAGCTCCCCAGTGCCTTTGTGGCTCTAGGAGCTGAATCTAGTGCCATCCTAGCATCTCCGTACCATCAGCCATCTCAGACTAAGTAATATTTTGTGCCTCTTTAAATAGTCTAAGGATAGAATAATCGTGTCCCCCTAATCCCCAACACATTTGAGCCTTCTTTATGTTTAGCCATATCTCATCCTATATTTAAGCAATGTTTTTAGCCATATTTTTATTATAAAAATTTTTAAACAGCAAAGCTAAACAAATAGTGCAATGAACATATGCCCCCCATCCAACAACCTATATCCAGCAATTAACATTTGCCATATTTGCTTTATCTATCATCTATCTATCATCCATCAGTCTATATCTTACTGAATCATTTGAAAATAAATTTCAGAGATAATGTTACTCCTAAATATTTCAGCATATGTATAGAAGAGGGGAATTTTCCTATATAACCATAATACTATTTAACACATAAGATAATTAGTAATAATTTATTAATCCACTGATATCTAATCAGTTTATCTAATCTACCAATCTATCTAATTTAACCAATTTCCCCAAAATACCCTTGCAGCTGCTTTTTTAAACCAGGATTCAGTCAAAATTCACATATTTCATTTGGCATCACTAGTTTCTTTCAGTCTAAAACAATTCCCCAACATTATTTTTTTCATGATTTTGACTTTTTCATGAGATGAGGCAAATTGCCTTGTAAAATATCTCACACTCTACACCTGTCTGATTGTTTTCCTTTTGGATTTTTAACTTTTCCTTTACACTCTTTATTTCTTATAACTCTTAAGTTAGATCTAAAGTCTCGGTTATATTCAGGTTAAGCATTTTTTTTCAAGAATACTTTCTAGGTGATCCTGAGCACTTATATTGCATCACATCAGGAAGCATATGATGTCAGGTTTCCCATCTATTTGTTATGAAAAATTGATTACTTCTGAGTGGCTACCACCAGATCTCTCCATTGTTAAGATCTACTTTTCCCTTTGTAATTAGCAAGTAAATTGTGGGGCTGAATGCACTGTTGAAAACAACACCATGCATTTCCCAATGACATCTCTCATTTATCATTCTTTGACGATCCTATATGGGAACAGGCATTTCATTGGGATTGCAATAATTGTGGTTCTCTTACAATATTATTTTTTCTATATTTATTGGCTGTTCGTCTTCCATAATAAAGTGAGCATGGTAGTTGTGTACCAGGAACTATTGTAACATTGTATATCAACTATGCTCAGAAAAATTCTGTCTCTTTCCCTCTCTTGGGCCTCCCTGAGATACAATATTATTGAAATTAAGCCAATTAATAACCCTGATGGCCTTTAAGCGAAAGGAAGAAACCTACATCTGACTTTAAATCAAAAGCTAGACATGATTAAACTTAGTGAGGAAAAATATGCCAAAAGCCAACATAGGTCAAAAACCAGGCTTCTTGCTTCAAACAGTTAGCCAAGTTGTGAATGCAAAGTTCTTAAAGAACATTTAAAGTACTACACCAGTGAATACATGAATGATAAGAAAGCAAAACAGCCTTATTGCTGATATGGAGAAAATCTTAGTGTTCTGGATAGAAGATCAAACCAGCCACAACATTCCCTCAAGCCAAAGCCTAACCCAGAGCAAGGCCTTAACTCCCCAATTTTCTGAAAGCTGAGAGAGGTGAGGAAGCAAAGTTTGAAGCTAACAGAGAGGTTGGTTTATGGAGTTTAAGGAAAGAAGTTGTCTCTACAACATAAAAGTACAAGGTGAATAAGCAAGTGCTGATGTAAAAGCTGCAAGTTCTCCAGAAATCTAGCTAAGATAATTAATGAAGGTAGCTACACTAAACAATAGATTTTCAACATAGATGAAACAGCCTTTTATTGGGAACAGGTGCCATCTAGGACTTTCATAGCTAGAGAGAAGTCAATGCCTGGCTTCAAAGCTTCAAAAGACAGGCTGACTCTCTTGTTAGGGGCTAATGCAGCTGTTGACTTTAAGTAGAAACCAATACTCGTCTACTATTACAAAACTCCTAGAATCTTAAGAATTATGCTAACTCTATTCTCCCTCTCCTCTATCAGTGAAATAACAAGGCCAGGATGACAGCATATCTGTTTACAACACGGCTTGCTGAATATTTTAAGCCCACTGTTGAGACCTACTGCTCAGAAAAAGGGATGGCTTTCAAATTATTACTGCTCATTGATAATGCACTTGGTTACCCAAGAGTTCTGACAGAGTTGGGCGAGATTAATGTTGTTTTCATGCCTGTTAACACAACATCCATTCTGCAGCCCATGGATCAAGAAACAGTTTTGACTTTTAGGTCTTATTATTTAAGAAATACATTTTGTAAAGCTGTAGCTGCCATAAATAGAATTCCTCTGACGGATCTGTGCAGAGTAAATTAAAAAACCTGCAAAGGATTCACCATCTAGATGCCTTTAAGAATATGCATGATTCATGGGAAGAGGTGAAAAAATCAGCATTAACAGAAGTTTGAAAGAAGTTAATTCCAACCCTTATGGATAACTTTGAGGGGTTCAAGACTTTAGTGGAGGAAGTAACTACAGATGTGGCGGAAATAGCAAGAGAACTAGAATCAGAAGTGGTGCCTGAAGATGTAACTGAATTGCTGCAATTTCATGGTAAAACTTTAATGGATGAGGAGTTGCTTCTTATGGATGAGCAAAGAAAGTGGTTTCTTGAGATAAAATCTATTCCTTGTGATGATGTAGAGTTTGTTGAAATGACAACAAAAGATTTTAGCATATTACATAAACTTAGTTGATAAAGCAGTGGCAGGGTTTGAGAGGATTGACTCCAATTTTGAAAGTTTTGCTGTGGGTAAAAAAGGTTTTAAACAGCATTGCATGCTACACAGAAATTGTTCCTGGGTGAAAGGAAGAGTCAGTCAATGTGGCAAACTTCAGTGTTGTCTTATTTTAAGAAATTGCCACAGCCTGGTCAGTCAGCAGCCATCACCTACAGCAACCACCACTCTGGTCAGTCAGCAGCCATCAACATCAAAGCAAAACCCCCACCAGCAAGAAGATTATGACTCACTGAAAGCCCAGATAATGGTTTGCATTTTTCATCAATAGAGCTTGTTTGTTTTTGTTTGTTTGTTTTGAGAGAGAGAGTGTGAGAGGGGGGCAGAGGGAGAGAGAGAATGTTAAGCAGGCTCCATGCCCAGCATGGAGCTGGTCGCAGGGCTCCATCTCACGACACTGAGACCATGACCCTTATTCATGACCTGAGCTGAAATCAAGAGTCAGGGGCTTAACAGACTGAGCTACCCAGGTGCCCCATCAATTGAGTATTTTTTTAAACAAGTTATGTACATAGTTTTTTAGACATAATGCTATTGCACACTTAATAGACCATAGTATAGGGCAAACATAAGTTTTATGCACACTGAGAAACCAAAAATTCATTTGAATTGCTTTCTTGCAATATTTGTTTTATTGCAGTGGTCTGGGATGAAATCCACAGTATCTCCAAGGTATGCCTGTACTGTGTCAAAGGTCACTTGAAATGATTTTTTCTCTGAATTATATCACTAATTTAAAACAGAGCTACATGTATTTATTTTGGTTTCTCTCCAATTTCAGGGTTTAACTTTTCCAGTTTTTTTAAATCTTTTAATATATTTGATATTTATGTAGTTCAAAATTTGAAAAATTATATAAAAAGAAAGATGTTCTTAATAAATTCTTGCTTCCTTCCATATACTCCTACTTCATTCTTCCCATTCATCTTCTAGAGGTCACCATTTTTAAAAGTTTTAGTTTTGCAACACAACACACACACACTATTCTGCACCTTGTTTTTTCCACTTAACCATACATCCTGAACATTATTCCATATCAATACATAGAGATAGTCTTCATTTCCTTTAAGGTCTGCAGAGTACTTCATTGGGTGTATGTGTCATAGTTTATACCACCACCCCTGTGGATGAACATCTGAATTATTTTTAACCTTCTGATGTTACAAGAAAGCTTCAGTAAATAACCTTGTGCATGTCTTGTTTTGTATTTGTAGAGCTATATCTCTTTGGAGATTTCTGGAAGTGATGTTCTTAGGTCAAAGGAAAATGTGGAGATAATTTTGTTAGATATTGTTAACTTCTTTTTCAGAGGGGTTATGCTGTTTTGCACTCCCATTAGTAATGTATGCCTCATCGAGTTGTTTCCAGGGTTTGGATAAATGCCAATCTGATAGGTAAGAAATATCTCAGTGTAGTTTTAATTTGCATTTTTCTTATTATGAATGAGATTAAGTATCCTTTCAGGTGCTCAAGAGCCTTTTGTCTCTTTTTATCAATTGTCTATGTCTTTTGTCCAATTTTCTATTAGGGTTTTGGACATTTCCTTCACTATTTTAAGATCTTTTTATATATTAGAACAGAGTAGTGATTCTCAACTGGAAATGATTTCCTTCCTTCTCTACTCCCCTCCCCCAAGATATTTGGCAATGTCTGGAAGCATGTTTGGTTGTTACACCTGAGGAAGGGGTACTATTGGCATCTACAAGGTAGAGTCCAAAGATGCGGCTAAACATTCTACAATGCACAGGACACCCCCACAATAAAGAATTATCTAGCCCCCAAGTGTCAAAAGTGCTGAGATTGAGAAACACTGGGTTAGATCCTTGTGATATAAATTGCAAATATTTCCTCTTGATTTGTCCTCTGATTTTGCTTCTAATAGCATGTTTTGTCTTTCTTTAAGGAGTTTATTTTCTCATTCTTTTCTCTTTCTGCTTCTGTATTTTAAGTCAATAGTTAGAAAGACTTCCCCAACTCTTGGGTAATAATAGAATTCACTGTTTTCTTCTTGAACTTGTGTAATTTTATACTTTATATTTATGTAAAATTAATCTCGAGATAATATGTGAAGTAGGATTCAATTGTTCTTGCTTTTTTTAAAATGGCTATCAACTTGTACCAATACCATTTGTTCTAAAGATCATCCTTTTCTGCAGTGATTTGAGATGACAACTTTATCATATAGCCAATTTCCACGTATACCTGAGTCTATTTCTGGACTTTTCATTCGTTTCATTGTCCTGTCTACTCATGGAGCAATACTACACTGTTTTAATTAGAGGCTTTACAACAGAGGGAATATGAAGCAGAGGATTTTACAGATGACGGAAGAGTGGAAGAGCCAAACGGGGGGCAGTGAGGTGACCTAGAGACTAGCACAAGCAGGAAGACATTAGCGTCCCTAGGCTGAGACAGAAAAGGAGATGGTGGTGTTATCAGAGCCCTGGGGCCAACAAAACCAAGCATGTAGTAATGGAACCTTGGAAAAGAAATAGTCCTAATGGAGATGCTTCCCAAGGCAGAAAGAGAGGGAGAGAAATACTCCTGGCTTTTCCCTTCCTAACCTTTCCAGTCTCTTATAAGAGCTTCCCATTGGCTGTTCAAGGCCACCCAGAAACCAGCTGAATTGGAATTCTGGGAATGACAGCCCACAGGGATCTGCCTCATGTAATACAGAACAGAAGAGCAAATGCAGGTAAATCCAGGCCCAGCAATACTGGCTTTCTTAGTTCAGAAGCTACTTCTGTGGATATGTGAAAGATTTTTTTTCTCATCTGCTTTGTTTTTCCTTTATTGATTTTTCTGGTCATCTTTTGTTAATTTTTTGCTAATTTTTGTTTCAGTATGCCCCTTATTTTAAGCTTTTCTTTGTCCCCCTTTATAACCAAACCTTCAAGGAAGACCTGAACTATCCAGAGTGCCACCTTCTCCATCAGAAGTACCTGTTAGAGACCACTTCCAATCTTGTCCACTAAGTTCCTTTCTTCTAATGCCCCAGTATTCAGTACTCTGATCTACCAGATCTCAGGATTGTTCTGAATATTTCACTTAGAATTGAACACCTACCAAACTTAAATTCAGGGAGGTGTGGCTCTTGTCTCAGGCCCTTTGCCTTCAGGGTTCCCAAGCTTTGGAGTACCTTCTTCAAAAATTTTCTAAGGCCCTCGTCAGTGCCTTGGAGTGACCAGGGCTGACATTGCCTCACATTGCCATCCGGCCATGGCTCCCTGACCCCACACCAGGATCCATGTCAGCCCTGGTCCCCATTGCTTGCCTTTGAGGCACTCTATAACTCTCTACTCTGCACATGGAATCATCAGATGTCCCCAAGGAGCTCTGGAACTGACACATTCCAATCCCAGTACTAGAAGGGTGGCCTGGTGAGTAGACCATTGCTGCTGGTCACCACAGTATTTCTTTTGTGAGGTCACATGAAACTGATTCACCAAAATAGTGCTGACATGCTGATTTGGATGACTGTCACTCACATCAGACACAGGACAAGTTTCAGGCTTTAGCTACCAGCCATCTGTCACTCACCCTTGGGCATGAGCTGTGGGTCTGTGCATCAGCTATCACTGGTCTGTATCTGACCATTGTACTGCCTCCAGTCTGTAGCACTTGGGGGTAGGAGGGACTGCAGGAGGCATCCTTGATCCTAGGTGGTTCCAACCCCTCATACCCAGGATGCTTACCCCAACTCTGCAGGCTCCATGCCACATGTCAGGTAGTCCTCTAGGGTTGGCCATGCTGCTCTCCCCCAAGACCTTTCCAGATTTCCATGGGCCCTTCTGACCAATGTTCTCCAGTTGATGCAGTGATGTTCTCTTCAGGGGCAAGTCTGCGCCATGCTGAGTGAAGGATGGACATTCCTTTTGCACAAATAGAACTTTTCGTCTCACACTGTCCATAGGCCTCTTGCCGGTCTTCCCCACTGGTGGCAGTTTGTGGAAGGTGAGAATATAGACAATATTGAAAGTAATACAAATTTAAGGAATGCAGTGATGTTAGCCTAAACAGTTCAAGAGAAGCATTGTTGGAAGATACATTGAGTTTATGCTATAAAATTGCAGTCAGTAAGTTTAATATGACTGGAGAACAAACTATCATTCTTATTTTCTGGAATACTCTGGGAATAGCTTGTATTCATAGTCATCATCAATGAAGGACAATAACAACTTTGAGAGAGTCACTGGAGTCAGAATTCACAGGTAGCATGATAAATGATGCAGTGTAATGAGTAATGGTGTAACCCACATCAAGTAAATGGTATTAGAACTGCATGTGCAAAAGGATATGTGTTGTTTACATATACACAGGCTCTAAAGAGCCATTAACAGTAACAAGCATATTGTTACCTTTTCTCATGGTGGGAGATATGAAATTGGCTAGGAATGGCACATATAGCAATAAAGAATATGAAGAAATGGTTCCTGGATCTGAACAGGAAACGTTCACAGGTAGTGTCCAGACCCTTCATGTGCACTGATTGTACAATAAACAAGGATTAAGTACCTCTTCTCTATCCATCATTCTAAATCTTCATTGATAAATCACTGTACTTTACATGGATCCATGCATTTTGTAATACATTTAAATTAAATGCTTTATATAGACAGGAGTTTTCAAGTCCAAAACATTTGCCTGGGATCTTACATACCTTGTGAATGATTCTGGTTGGACCTTCTTTTGGGGGAAATGCTTGTTGGTCCCTTGTATTTTACTATTATGGGAAAGCTTTCTTACTTCCCTTTTGTATGTGAAAATTCCCACTTGGTTTCAGATGGTTATTTCTCTCACTTATATATAAGTTGACTCTGTGTCCAAATCATGCTCTTGCATGAGTTATGGTGATTTTATTTACTCTCCTTGGTTTGATCTAAAAGATTTGTTGAGTAACAGTGGAGTGATTCATTTAGGCAGCTTATATTATCCTTTGAGAATTGAAACTCAAGAGTTAATTCAGATTGTGTGAGGACTGGAACTTTTATAATTTTGGAGATCCTCTTTAAGAAGAAAAATATATAAGGAACTTGGCATAGGGCTCTGGCAGGTTTGGGTATAAGTCAGAGGCTCTGAAGCTTAAGCATCATGAGCTTCACAGTAAATCTGCCTTTGCTGGAATGACAATTTTTTTAAATTCTCAATCAGTTCAAAATGTTGTTTATCTCTTTGAAATTTCATCTTGTTAAATTTCTACCTCTTGAAATCCTGTATCTGTTATACACTATAATATTTATTCCTCTTGGTTTCATATCATTTGTAAACTAGCATTCCATCTGCGATTTCATCTAAGTCACTGTAAAATAATAAGTCAGTTGAAGGTTTTACTAAATAAATTTTACTGAAATATTTGTTACCAAGGGAAAGAATTTCTTCCTTTTTTTCTACACAGTTTTTATTTTCTCCTTTAACGTTGACCTTCCTATCCTACTATACTCATCTTTTTTATTAAAAGTAGAAATGGGAAGTCTGCTAAAGATGTATTTATAAGCAAATTAAAGGAATGTGTCTTTTATCTGCAATGGCCATAGGGAGGGGAGGGGAAAATTCGCTTAATCTTACAATCTTATAAAATATTTGGTGATTTGGTGATTTCAGAGGAGATTTGTAACAGTTTTCCAGGTCCTAATAATTCTGACATTATTGAAATGTACAATTTGACTCTAGTGGGATCATAATTATTTAATCTGAGATCAACTTAACTTTGGGCATGTATCTCACAATTCCCTTAATTTAAAAATCAAATAAGCGTAAAATAACAAAGACATCTTAAGAGTTCATTATTTTCATACTCTTAGGCCCCTACTGAGATAAAATGTATCTTTTAGAGGTTATTGAACTCTTTAGAGGATAAATTATATAAATTAACAGATAAATTGATTGACTCTATTAAGGTATGTGACTATAAAAATTATCTGAAGCCTGGTAGATAAAATACATATTTGGCAATAAACTTGCAAGAACTCTATAGAAGATATTTTCATAAATATGTGATATAATGTGTTAGCAGACCTTAGATGGGGGAAACCCTTATGTTCTTGTTTATTTCTGCTTCTAATTGCCTGTGTAATTTTGGATATGATATTTAGTAGTTCTGAATTTTAGGCTTATGACCTTAAAGGACATTTTTATTTCTTCCATTCATTAGGATGTACTTTAACGTGAAGAGTTTGAATTCTGAAATTATATTTCCTGCTCTGCAGCTACTTACCTTGGGCAAAGTATTTTATGTCTCTAAGCTTCAGTTGCCTTATCTGTGAAGTAAGGATCTACTTCATAGATATTTTTTGTGCAGATTAGACGAGATAATATATGTATTTAGCAGAGAAACTGGCAAATAATTGAAGATCATCCAATGTTGCCAATTTTAAGGTTTTGTTATGTCACGTTATTTCCTAGGCATAGATAAAATTGCTAAGGCTATAACTGCCATAAAATGTTCTCTACTTTTGAATATGCTAATAGATTTTAGCAATATGCCATTTCATTTCACTGAACTATATAGTCAATATCTGTGATGCTTTAGGATATTGTCTACAGTGATGTTGAATATTAGGATTTTCCTTATAATTATTTCAGATTTATAACATTCTTAGAAAATGTCTAATTATTATCTTCCCTACATAGTATGTGTTTTGTTTCACCTTTTTTCCCCCTGGTATTTGCAATTTATATAGAAGCTTTCATGTATTGACATAGGTACTTAGTCATCTCCTTGGTTACATATGCAAATATAAAGGAAATGTGAAGATAAAATATAGAACACACAATTTAAAATTAATTTTATTGAAATTAAGTAAAGTCAAATGCTTAACATTCCTCTTGCTTGCAATGCTGTTATAAAGAATAAATAGATCACCAATTATCACAAAGATTATATAATTTTAGAGGTTTTAATAATGAACTTCATCCAATTGATTAGAAAACACCATATATTCAAGTTTGACCATTCAGACAGACAAATTTCACTAAACTATATTAAAGCTAATTTGCCAACCAAATCATATTGACCGTATATTGGTAACAGTGCTAGATTATTGATCCCAAACTTTCCATTTGTACCATTAACGCTTAAATTTTTAAACACTTAATTCTAAGAAATAGTTTCAGATACATCTGTTAACTTTCTTACAAGTATACCTTCCTTCCCTTCTTTCATATGTCTTATTTTAGCTGATACAGTACAATGCCAGGCATCAAGGAAGGAACAAAAGCCCTGATAATAAGGAGTTGCTTAATAAAATGTTAGGAATGAGACTTTCAAAAATAGTTTCTTTTTATTAGGTTAATAAAAAGTACACTTAGTACTTGATTAGTCAGCTTTTGCTGTGACAACAAACCATAAAATCTTGACTTAAAACAATGAAGATTTATTTCTTGCTCACAGGTTTACAAGTTGGCTGGATTCATTGGGCAAGGCTAGGTTCAGATGGGTTTGGGTCAGTTGTTCGATTCCATGTGTCTTTTGACTCAGGGACCTAGGCTCAAGAAGCAACCACTGTTTGGGACATGGTTGGCTTATAGCAGAGGGCATATTCTTAAGAGAATGAAGAGAGGCATGTAGTGCTTCTTAAAGCCTCTCCTTGGATCACTAGAGTGGCCCTTCCAACACACCCCATGGGTCAAAGCAAGTCACATGGATGAGCCCAAAGTCAGTGGTGCAGAGAATTATGCTTTGTCCACAGGGTAGCTATGCTGAAGGGGGAGATAATTGTGAACAAATAATGCAATCTTCTATAGTACCTATATTATTTCATGTAAGACATTTTGTCTAGATTCAAACTTGAATCATTAGGTCTTTTTATGTGTAAGGTAGGGCATAGAATTTTAACATTTTGGAAGTGAAGGGACTTGAAGAGTATAATCCTATTGCTTCATTTCATAGATAAAATAGTTGACCTGGAGATGTTAAAAGACTTTTGTCCATGATTAGATTCTGTTCATGATAAAGATGGATGTGAAACCCAGCTTACCATTATTCACAGTAAATGCATTATGCTGCCAGTTGGTTAATTATTTAGTCTAGACCTAAGTACTCTTGGAGAAGTGAAAAAGAGTGAAAATTCAAATTCAGAATAGAAAAGCTAAGAGTTTACCAGAGTTCTCTTCTCAGGCTAGCAAGATTTAATAATTCAATTTCAGTTCTGCTAAAATTAATTGACCACTTAGAGTGAGCTGGATTATGCACAAAGCTATACAAGTCAAAAAATATAATAAAACACTAATACTTCAAAACTACTGGAAGAAGAGAAAGATAAGACAGGATAAAGTACAATTGATATTTATATGACTATCGGGGTTATAAAATAAAAAATAATTAAAAGTTGTTTACATTAAGATTAACTATTCTGCTTGAAATAAATACATAAAAAGCAGAGTCTATTAAATCTTGAGTGATACATGAAGAATTAATTTTCTTTGGGAACATTTGGTCAGAGTGGTAAAAACACCATGTTGTACATTCCCGTTACATAAAATGAGTGTTACCTCTGTAGAAGCAAACAATTTTCAAAGGTACTAGAAAATTGATTATATATAAGGAAAAGATTCATTTACAAACCTTTTTAATCTCTATTTTAATAGTAAGAAGCCGTTTTCATAGCCTCAGAATTTCTATAGCAATAATAATCATATCATTCTGATTGGCTTAATTTTCATGCTCCTGGCACACTTGATTACAAATATTTTTTCCATCTTGTAAAAAATTATTATCTGTGATTTCACACAAGTCACATGGGAAGCAAGCAATAGACTCTGGAGAATAGCGAGGAGTGCTAGATTGCCTACCTGAATAGTGCTCTAGGTCAAGTACAGCAAGAGAAAGGTACAGAAAGGGGAGCAAGCATGTAGATGCCATACATAGAAGTAGTAGAGGAGTTCACTCCAAGTGCCTGAATTGTAGAGGTAATAGATAAAGTTGGATAACAGAGGGATATTTCATTCTTACCCTCCAAAATAAAATAAGAAACTGGATCATCAAAGCATCTTGAATGAATGAATGGATGAATATATTTAAGAAAAGTTTTTAAAAGAACAGAGGAGTGGAAAGATCAGCTTCATTTTACTAATGTTGACATTTTGGCAGGCTAATTCCTCTTCACACTTTACACCCTTTTGATTTTAGTTCTAATTTCATTTCTTTGGTAAGCTTTTCTTTCTCCCCCAAGTCTGGACCAGTGGCTGCTCATAGCACCCTATACTTGCCCTTTATGATGACCTATCTATGGTATAATTGCCCACTTGTTTGTCTAGTCTCATACCTACATTCTTTTCGCTCCATAGAGAAGAGACCATGTCAATTTTATCAGCTATTTTATTTATGGCATTTTGCACAATTCCTAGCTACATATAAGGTATCCCAATGCATTTGCTGAATGAATGAAGTGTGATAGAGTGGAACTCTGCATGTGTGTGTGTGCACACATGTGCACACACTGGGTGGGGCACAAATGCATACAAACATGAATGATGGGAGTTAGGGAATTTCCTACAAGATATTAGAATGAATCAAACTTATCACATTAAAAACTATGGTAGTAGTAGAGTCTAGAAATCTGTGGAATTTAATAGAATTCAAAAATCCTACTAAATATAAAAATATAATGAATTAAACTTACCACTTTGAAAATTATGGTACCAGTAGATTGTAGAAATCCATGACACTTAACAGATAGACTCCAAAGACCTTATTAAATATAAAACATGTTTTTTTATAAGGAAAATGTCAACATGCCATGAGAAGGATGAATTACTATACAAATAATATTCAGAATAGTCACAAGTTAAAGGATCAAAATTGTATTGGCTCAAAGATTTATGTTCAAAACAACATTGAATAAAGTGTAGATGATGTTTTTGACTTTTACATGGGGAAGAATTTCTCATAACAAAAGCAGTGGAGTTGATCACAAATAAAATGATCAATATGTTAATGACTACAAAAACAAGATCATCTGAATGCCACAAAGCATCATATGAAAGTAAAGAGGCAATTGTTTACACTACAAAAAATTTTAACAAATGGTTACTATCTTAATAAAAGGAGTTCTTAAAAATCGTAAGAATAAATACCCATATATCAGTAGGAAATTAGATTTAAAAAATAGACAATTCAAAGATATAGTCAATTGGACAAATATATTCCACTTCACTGGTAATTAAATAATTAATAAATACAAATTAACATAGGAATATAATATAACATTTAAAATTAGAGGGGTGCCTGGATGGCTCAGTTGGTTAACAATCTGCCCTTGGCTCAGGTCAGGATCCTGGAGTCCCAGCATGGAGCCCCACATCAGGCTCCCTGCTCAGCAGGAAGTCTGCTTCTCCCTCTCCCCTGCTCATGTTCTCTCTGTCTCACTTTCTCTCTCACTCTCTCTAATAAATAAATAAAATCTTTAAATAAATAAATACAATCAGAACAATTTTTAAATTATAATAATGCTACAAGATGAAACCAAAGAGGGAAACAAATCATAAGAGACTCTTAATCTCAGGAAACAAATTGAGGGTTGCTGGAGTAGAGGGGTTGGGAGGGATGGAGGGGCTGGGCAGTGGACATAGGGAAGGGTTTGTGCTATGGTGAGTGCTGTGAATTGTGTAAGACTCATGAATCACAGACCTGTACTCCTGAAACAAATTATACATTATATGTTAATAAAAAGAAAAATAAATACATAAATTATAATAATGCTGATAAGAGCAGGCTAAGGATTGTATTCTTGTCATGTACTGCAGTTGGAATAGGAATTGATACTTTTCTGTAATATAATTTAGCAAGTGTCAAGATCCTTAAAAATGTTCATACCCTTTGAACTAGCAATTCCACTTTTAGGAATTCATTCTATCATAACCTAAGATAAGGTTCATAAATGGAAAGTTTTTTTAAATGTAATTTCTTAGATAAGTTTGTTTTTTTTTTAATTCCAATATGGATGGGACACTATGTTAGATGTTGGGGATATAATGGTAAACAAAACAAAGCACTTGCATCTCAGGGGACATCCAGATACATGATAAGTATAACAGCTAATATTTAAATAGGTTAAGTTAATAAATAGTTAAATAGGGACTGTTGTAGATGCCTTTAATATAGTAATTATTTTATCTTCCCAACAACCTGATAAACAGGTACTATTATAATCCTCCTGAAGACAGAGGGGTTAAGTGATTTTTTTCAAGGTCACTCTGCTCATGTTGGAGATGGGATTTAAGCCCAGGAATGTCATTAAACCCACACTGTTAACCACTATGCAGGGACGGATATAATGCAGAGTCCATTATTTAAAATGCTGCAAAGTTATCCAACAATAGAAAAAAAGTTAAAGAAATTAATCTATATTTAAATAACATAACTTTATTCAGTCATGGTAAAAAATGACTTTCCAAAATCTTTTAGTGACAGGAGAAATATTTAAAATATAATATTAAATAAAGTTGGATACAAATCAACATAGATACAATGAATCCAATTTTATTATTAAGAAGTATTATACATAGATGTAGGTATTATACATATTTATATGTTCATAAGTAACATTTCTGTATACATATTCATTTAACATTTGTTTTCCACACTAGATTCTGAGTTGATAAGATTAGGTGCTTTTTGGTTGGTTAACCACTGTATACCTAACAATTACCACTGTGCCTGGAACTAATAAATAATAAATAAATTTTAACTGAATGAATGAATGGCAACAAAAAAAAAGCCTAAAAGAATATCCATCTTAAATTGCTAGCAGTAATTCTTTCTAAATTCTGAAATTGTGGGTTATTATATTTTTCTTTTTTATACTTCTTAGTATAAGTTTACAAATTAGTATAAATTTAGTATAAAATAAAAACTGGTGAACATGTATAGATTTAACTGATTTAGGTTTTTAGAGCAAAACATGTTCTAAAGGGAACTTGTATTTAAACAGAATTAACAACCATCAGTCTTAGATGGCTTAGGCCTCAATCTTCTAGAAGATAGGAGATTGAACTAGATGATCCTCTGAGATTTTTGTTAGGTACATGTTGCCTGGTATGCCAGGCATTAATTTATCATCTCTTAGCTGCAAATTTATATCCCATTGCCTGCTCTGCAAAAATGGAGATAAGCCCTTTAAATATTTTTTTCTTTGCCAGCATGCACAATGTTAAGCTTTGTCTGTTGAGGATACTGGAGACAGATAATAGGAGAAAGGGGAGTTCTGGTTTTATAGTGCTTGCTGAGCAGGCTCCTGCAGTGTGATGATGCTCCAGCATTAGGCTCCTGCAGTGCATGGTAGTCAGCAGCACCCAAAAGCCTAGAGTTTATTCCAGCACCTACCTTGGGCAGTTTCACCAAGATACCTTCCTATGAACAGTTTTGCCTGGCATCCTAGAGAGCAGATTTCCAACAAGTGCTGGAGCATAGATCTTCAGCAACTTACTCTGGCATGGCACCCTATTCAATGCCTGTTACTCAGTGAGCCATGGCTGTGCCCTTCCTGACTGGTCTGGATCAGCCTTGGGTATGGGGGGCATCTTCCTTGGGTATTCCATCTCAGCCCTAGATTAATGGCTGCTCCTTATATCTGCTATTCCTATATTCTTTAGAGTTCCCTTACTCTTTACTAGCCAGTCCTTCAATGTGCCAATCTCCTGTTATAGTTCTTTATGTATTAAACTTTTCCTGTGTAATTTTTGCCTCCTGATTGGACCATGACTGATACACCTGCATTTTGTGAATTTTGATAATCTTATTATAATTTTCATTCTCCTCTCTTCACTAAAAAATAGGTAAAGGATATCAATAAAATATTGCAAGGGGTATATTTATTACAGATGTAAAGAACCATAATTATTCAAATATAGAAAAGGAGATATAAAGAAGTCTCCTCAAAGTATATAAAATTCCAAATGAGCAGGTACATGTTGAAGCTGGGTAAATATCTCTTAAGCAGGGAAGGAGGAAATATAAGGTATTAAAGAAAATATTCCCTTCTGCAATGATAAACAGCATGAAAGCAGAGCTATTAGCAAACAAGGTATTAAAGGGAAGAAACTATCAGAAGACAAAATGATATATGCAAATAAGAAAATCTGAATCTCCATATAAAGGCCACCAAATCAGAATGCCAAGCAAACAAAAGTGAGCTCCTTTTTTTGCAGGGCAGTGGTGCTTATCTAATTCTGAATATGATTCTCTCAAATTAGTATTGCTCACTTTTTACTTAGAAGACAACTAAAAAAGAACAGAATGAACCTGAACTTCCATTCAGGAATAAATTTGCCACAGGAGAAATAAATAAAATTGCAAATGCAGATCTGATGTAATTATTGAAATAAATTACACAGAGAAATTTGCATAAAAACTAAGGAAATAATTCTAGCACTATCCTAATCTGTGGTTACCAATTATGAAACCTGAAAGACATTTACCTTATTTCAGGGGAGTTATGTGATAATGTAGAAATTCCACTGGATTAGGCCTCATATGGCCTGGGTTTAAAATTGGGATTCAAAGAAATGATTATTTACAAAGATTTTGAGATAAAATATTTATCAGTTAAAGGAAATATATGTGAAACAGTTAACATGTTACGCTGCATGAAATGTGCACACAATAATATTAAATATCATACTATTGGCTACTAATGGTAATAGAGCCAAAGATCATATTGACCTTTTATTGGCATCACACATTATTATTTATTTGTTCAAAAGCCTTTGAGGTTTTTTCTATACAGAAACTACTATACTAGGAGTGGTGAATGATTTGCAAATATTGGACCATGCTTGCATCCTGTAACAGATCCCTCTTGATCATGGTGAATGATTTTTCTAATGTACTGTTGACTTCAATTTGCTAGTATTTTGTTGGGGACTTTTGCATCTATGCTCATAAGGGATATTGGTCTGTAGTTCTCCTTTTTAGTGGAGTCTTTATCTGGTTTCCCCCCAACTTCTTAATTCTCTATCCCAGGTTGTTTGAATCATACACTTATTTTTCATTCAATCTGAAGCCAACAAAAACACAAGTTCTTGGGTATTTTTCTGTCAACTGTTGTTATCTCACAGGTCCCCTGTCTCCTACTTGTGTAATTAACTTTGTAACCAAAATACACTGAATAATCTTATCCATGTTAATATTATGGGCATTTGGCCCAGTGATCCAGGACTTCAGGCCATTTTGGCATTTGTTGCATTAGCTCTCCTTCCCAATGTCATGCCAACCATGAATTTGATAAGCATTTCTTTTGAGAATTCATCCAGATTAGAGATGAGTAGTTCCTATTTGATAAGGACCTATTATATGCCAGACACTATACATATATTACCTTACTTAATGTTCACCACGAAGAAATAATGAGGCTCAGAGAGGTTTGACATCACATAGAAAGAAACAGAGACAAACTTTGAATGTAGATCTTTGATTTTGAAGCACATGCTTTCACTGTTATATTTATGTTTCATAGTACATAAGAAATCACATGAGAAACATATGTTTCCTAGGCTTTACCCAAGAGTGTCTGATTCATTAGGTCTTGAGTAGAACCCAGGAATCTACATTAGAGAATTACTGTATTACTTCATGATATTGCTAATGAACAGGAAAGGGTCTGTGGCTCACATCAGACCCCTGTGGTATAGTCCTAAAGATTTCCTTCCTGGCTGTTTAGATCCATTTATTAATACACTCCTGATGGAGTACATCACATTTTGCTATTATATAACTTATATTTACTATTTAGTTCATAAGACTTTGAGGATACTTCTTTTATCTTGCATGAAGCAGAGGAGAAACCCATGTGTCAATAAGGAGCTTAGCTGAAATCAAGATAATTTACATAAACATAAATTCATCCTTTCATTGGACTATAATCATAGTAACCTCAACAGAAAAGGAATTTATTTTGGTATTCAACTAGTGGTGTCCTAGTTGATGGATGCCTGAAGTGGTATGATTACACAGAAAGAAGAGCAGGCTCTGATAAGGAAAATGAGAGTACATTATAGACAGATGCCATCCTTTCCCAGTTCCTTTGAGAGCTGGCCCTGGGAGCTAAGGAAGAAAGCAGCAGACTAGTGTCATCAAGGGACTGTTCTATGGAGGAAATGGATGGGACTAGAGCTGAAACCTAAGGAATAGGCAGGTCCTGGCATAAGGATGGAGGATGTAGCAAGAAAAGCGAAGGGAAAGAACAATGATAACATCCAGGAATTGATATGCTGAATGAAGGAGATCAAAAGGAAACTAGGCTGACCAGAGTTATGGTTTATGCTCTGGAATCCTGGGAGAGAAGATGAAATTGGGCCAGAATGTAGAAAGCATTAAAAGCACAATAGGAGAGATTACATTTAATTTTATATGGCCAGAGGGACTCATAGGTTCTCAAATATGAAGTGACATGAGAAAGCAGTGTAATATAAGGTGATAATAGTAACAGTCACTACCATTTACTGTGTGCCTACCATATGCCAGGATTTTTATAGGCAATGCATGCATTTACTCTCCATAAATTTATGAGACTGGTATTATCTCAATTTTGCAGATAAGGAAACAGACTTAAGGGAGATTGATTCATCTGAGTTCACAGTAAAACGGAGTGAAATCAGCACTTCACCCGTATATATCTGACTCTAAAGACTATATCACTCTGTGCTGCCTCTAATGTGATTAGTCTGATGTCCTTGTAAGATTTATACTGGCGGGGGTGCGGGGTGGGAACAAAGATTCCAGTTAAGACAAGGTAACCTAGGCTTGGGTAGTGTGATTTCATTTTGTATACATTGGGCTTGCGACCAATGTTTGGGAGTGGGAGTCAATTTAAAATTGAATTATAATAGAAAGCAAATTACAGGGTCAAACTTACCCTTCATATGATGTATCAGAAAGTAAGTTTTTAAGAATTATTGGGAATCTTTTGCTATAGCTATAATACTCTATAAATTATTTAGAAAGAAATCTAGATTCTTAAGAGAAATAGCCTTCATGTACATCAGGAAAAGTTTAGGGGACCAATATACAAAAAAAAATTGCCATTGATAGTTGCGGAACTCAATCTCTAGGTGCTTAATCTTTTAAGTGAATAATTAATGGACTTGTGAGATCTCTCTAAGGTTGTTATAGTGTGATTTTTTATTTCTAGATGAGTCTTTTGCCTGATGGGAGTGGCATCTCAAGATATCTTGATTTTTTTTTTTAAGATTTTATCTATTTACTTGACAGAGAGAGAGAGAGAGACAGCGAGAGAAGGAACACAAGCAGGGGGAGTGGGAGAGGGAAAAGCAGGCTTTCCGCGGAGCAGGGAGCCCAACCTGGGGCTTGATCCCAGGACCCTGGGATCATGACCTGAGCCGAAGGCAGATGCTTAACAAATGAGCCACCCAGGCACCCCAGGATATCTTGAGTTCTTGATAATTTATCCTTTTATATTACATGTAACACAGATTGTAGGAGATAATGGAAATAAAAAAGTGAGTCTCATCACATTCATTAAAGACAAAGCAGAATTATTAGTGACTGCAAGAAAGTACTTATGGTAGGACTCAGTCTATGTGGTTTTCTGAAGTCTTTCAGTATTTCACAATCTGGGTAAAGATTTTCTCCTTTCAGATATTCACCAGAATGTTTGATATTTATTTCATTCTTATTTATGCTTTTGTTTTAAGCAATACTTCTCATGACTTCATGAAGCCATTTCCACCCAGTGATTAAGACAGGTGTGAAGTAATTTAAAAGCAAGCATGAACTAATTTTATGAAGGTTATCCATACACAAAAAGAAATTTCACAAAGCACATTTTTCTGACCTAACCTGGGTACTAACTGTAGCATTTGGTTCAGCTCTGCAGGTAATGCCAGTTGTTTTTTAAAAAGGTCTGCATACCCTTTTAAAGGATTTGCGTTTTTGGATCAGAATGAAAAGAGACCCACTTCCTTTCTTCCCTTATATGTTCTTCCTCATCCCCACTGTAGGAACCCACAGACACTATTTTCACTAACTCTCTGTACAACCTGGGTCAAGTGATTTAACCTTTTTAAAGGTCACTTTCCTCCTCTTTAAAATGAAAGAGTTGAGCTAAAATGCTATCTCTTTAAAGTCTTTTTTACTCTTCAAGTTCCATGATTCCTTCTGACACTTTGGAATCTTTATATTCTTCTGTTCCCTTTATATATATTTAGCAACTTGAACCTCTAACTGCACTAACATCACTTTCCATTGTTCCACCAAGCTATTTCTTGCATTACAACCCACTTGCTAAACTGTTTTGTCTCCCTTCCAATTAATATGACCTCTTCTAAAAGAAGTAGCCTACATTTCCTCCTGTTAACAAGTGTCCAGCTTAGAGAAGGCTGGGGTTGAAGAAAGGAGTTATTCCTCAGGTCACTAGGTTTTACCCATCTGACTCTTTAGACTACTTTGTTGAGCCATTGACACAGTAACAATTTGATAATACCCCACCCAATGTTACTGGCCAGTACCTTTGAGAGAAGATGAATGAAGATCATCTTATCTGACACCTAAAAGTGGTTCCATTTTTAGATACCTCTAAAGATATTAAAATTATTTGTTCTTAACACAGAAGTTTCCAGGTTGTCTTTTTCAGAATTGGAAAGGACATGGTCCATAGCCAACAAATGTCAAAATAAACAATTTTACCTTTTCTAAGAATTAGCTTAAATGCTTTTCTTCTTTTTAAGGCATTTGAAAACAGCAGTGATTACCATGAGAAAAGTGCTGCCTATTTAAGAGGTAATTATAAGGATATGAAATTGACAACAAAATTAGTGTTCTTAGTTGTTTTTTAAAATCATATTAGCACTTCCAGAGCAGACTAGATAAATCTCTTTTCTACTGCTTATAGCTAATTAAAATATTAATACTTTGGAATACAAAAATGTGATCATATGCAGATATTATTTTGTGCATAGAAAATCACCTCTAAGAAAATTAGATACAAAGGATACATAATTATGTGATTGTTGCCCAAATTAATCTTTAAAACCAGTGGTAGGTAAGAGTTTATTTTTTAGAAAGTTATACATCTTAAATACCTAGGGTTTAAGGAAAATAAAATATAAAACCACAAATTTTTTTTCTTTGCCAGAATCTAATGTTCATATAAAATTTCATTTATGGATCCAGTATTTATCATTTGAAACTTGTTTAACAAATCACACCTGCAATTCTTATAATTCCTATATTCCACAAACCTGAGAACCTCTTATCAAGTGACAGATAATGCTATAGGCAGTGAGAAGGCAGCTGAAAATACATGGTGTCTGCCCTCAAAACATTCACTTAAGAATGGAAAACAATTATGATACAAATTATGAGTGCTACAACAGAGGATGTCTTAGCTCAGGCTGCTATAAAAATATAAGCTGAGGGAGTTTATAAACATTTTTTTTTCTCACAGTGCTGTAGGCTGAGAAGTCCAAGGTCAAGATGCCAGCAGATTTGGTGTCTGGTGAGGATCCTTTTCCTGGTTCATAGATGGCAGTTTTGGTTTTTTTAAGATTTTATTTATTTATTTGAGAGAGAGAAAGAGAGAGCACGAGCAGGGGGAGGGGCAGGAGGGGAGGGAGAGGGAGAGAATCTCAAACTGACTCCATGCTGAGTGCAGAGCCAGACCAGAGCTCAATCCCATGACCTGAGATCATGACCTGAGCTGAAACCAAGAGTTGGAAACTCAACTGACCAAGCCACCGAGGCTCCCCTAGGTGGCAGTCTCTGTACTGTGTCCTCACATGGCAGAAGGGGTGAAGGAGCTCTCTGCGATCTTTATTATAAGGGCACTAATTTTACTCATGAAGATTCCACCCTCATGACTTAAACACCTCTCAAAGGCTCTACCTCCAAATATTGGGGGAATAGGTTTCAATATATGAATTTTGGGGAGACAAACATTTAGTTAATCCATAACAGGGGTATATGAGGTGTAGTGGGAATATGTTTGTCAGGAACAGGGAACTTTCTCAGATGCTATAAGTTAGGCCAAAAGGATAAGTGTGTCAACAGATAATATGGAGAAAGGAATTAAAAATAGCATGGGCAATAGCATACACACATATATGCATATAAAGTGTTTTGTGTAGCTGGGGCATTGAGTTCACAGAGAGAATGATGACAGTTGAGGCTAGTCAGGGAGACCAGATCAGGAATAGCTAATAATAATCATACGTTTGTCAGGGTAAATAATGGTAGGTGCTATAACAGTTCATAAATCCTAGTGGCTTAATACAACATAAGTTTATTTCTTGCACACACAATAGTTCGATTGAGTATAAGGTGGATACCCTTCCATGTGGTGAGTCTGGGAACCTGGCTTGTTCCTCCTCCTGGTGCCATCAGCTTCCAGAAGTACCTGGTTAATAGTATCAAATGCTGCCTAGAGGTCAACCCCAAAAGACCTGGAAAGTGCCCACTAGGTATGGCAACAAAGAGGTCCCTGGTGATACTTTCAGAGGCAGTTCCATTGGAACATAGGAGCAGAAGTCACAGTGCAGTTGAGGGATGCCAATAAACAGCAACTACTCTTTAAAAATCTTGGATGTGAAGGAAAAGAGAAAACAAGGATTATAGATCAAGGAAGACATATTTGAGGAGTTATTTTATTATTTGTTTTTGTCTATTTTTACCATGAGAGAGAATTGAACATGATTGTATGCTGAGACCTATGTTATTTTGAACTAGGTTAGAGGAAAAGGTTGCAGATGCTGAGAAGAGAGTGATAAAATTGAGTAAGTGAAATCCAGAATGGGCAGAAGGCAATGAGATTCAGAGGACAGATAAAGGGATCAACCTTACAACTAGAGGCCTTATGCTTTGTTCATTGACCTGGAAGAGAAGCAGATGAGAAAAGGAAGAGTAACTTTAAGGCTTTTTCATAAATGTCAAGGACACTGTTTGAGGTTCGAGTATATGTCTATGATAACAAACTTCAAATAATAGAGAAATAAACCATCCATTTTAAAGCAATTATGAATGAAGAGGAGAAGAAAGAAACTATCTGCTTCATTTTATTTAACTAAATTATTCTGTTAGTTTTACCATTTCACTTTCAGGTATTAGATAATTGGGTCCATTCCACTTTTCTTCTTGTAGAATCCACAGCATCCACAAAAATGATTAATTCTAAAGTGTTAAGGTGGACTATCAGTATATTCTAATAAGTTCAGGGCAGTTTACCACTCTAGCTTTACTTTTCCTTTTCTAAAAATGCAGAGATTTACTGACTCTTGTGGAATCATAGAATGTCAGTGTAAAAAGTAAACTTAGAAGGCTTCACAGATACCCCCTACTGGTACATGCACACGTTCATTCATTCAGTGAACATTTAATGAGTTCCTGTCCTTTTAGACTTATCCCAAGTCAGTCTCTTCCTTATTGTCTATATTTCAGGCATACTGGCCTTCTTTCAATACCCTAACTAACCTCCTTTCAACCTCAAAGGTTTCTCATACTATATTTATTCCACGTGTTTACAGTACTCTCTGCCCCAACCTTTCCCTTACTCTGACTGATACCTACTCATCTTACAAGTCTCTATAATTCAAGCCATTTCCTTGGAGAAAACTTTTTTTTTCCTCATTAAAGTTTTGTTTTAATGGGTCTCAAAATTCTGTGACAGATTTTTGGTCAAGTTGTTTCCATTAAAAAGTACTGATTTTAAAAACTAATAACTTAAAACTGCCACACACACACACACACACACACACAGACAGACAAGTGGTCCACAAAACATTCTCCTTTCCTTCTGAAGGTTTTGTGATGCATTATCATTAACCAGTCCTTTACTATTAAACTTAAATGGCCAATTGACACAAACAGTTCTGAGACCATTCTTCCACCACTGATTAAGACTGGGGTGGCAGGTATTGGGGATAATATTCATTTAGCCTCTGAGCTTTCTGGGCAGACTTGGTGACCTTGCCAGCTCCAGCTGCCTTCTTGTCCACTGCTTTGATGACACCCACAGCAACCGTCTGTCTCATGTCACGAACAGCAAAACGGCCCAGAGGAGGATAGTCAGAGAAGCTCTCAACACACATAGGCTTGCCAGGAACCATATCAACAATGGCAGCATCACCAGATTTCAGGAACTTGGGACCATCTTCCAGCTTTTTTCCAGAACGACGATCTATCTTCTCCTTCAGCTCGACAAACTTGCAAGCAATGTGAGCTGTGTGACAATTCAGCACAGGTGCATATCCAGCACTGATTTGGCCTGGATGGTTCAGGATAATCACCTGAGCCGTGAATCCAGCTGCTTCCATTGGTGGGTCATTTTTGCTGTCACCAGCCACATTGCCCCGATGAACATCTTTGACAGATACATTCTTGACATTGAAGCCCACATTGTCCCCAGGATGAGCCTCACTCAAAGCTTCCTGGGGCATTTCAACAGACTTTACTTCAGTTGTAACATTGACTGGAGAGCAAAGGTGACCACCATGCCAGGTTTAAGAATACCAATCTCCACTCGGCCCACAGGGACAGTACCAATAGCACCAATTTTGTAGACGTCCTGGAGAGGCAGACACAAGGGCTTGTCAGTTGGACGAGTTGGTGGCAGAATGCAATCCAGAGCTTCAAGCAGTGTGTTTCCACTGGCATTCCCATCTTTACAGGTGACTTTCCATCTCTTGAACCAAGGCATGTTAGCACTTGGCTCCAGTCTTTTGTCACCATTCCAACCAGAAATTGGCACAAATGCTACCATGTCAAGGTTGTAGCCAATTTTCTTAATGTAGGTGCTAACTTCCTTAACGATTTCCTCATATCTCTTCTGGCTGTGGAGTGGCTCAGTGGAATCCATTTTGTTAACACCAACAATTAGTTGTTTTACACCCAGTGTGTAAGCCAGAAGGGCATGCTCATGGGTCTGCCCATTCTTGGAGATACTGGCTTCAAAGTCACCAACACCAGCTGCAACAATCAGGACAGCACAGTCAGCCTGAGATGTGCCTATAATCATGTTTTTGATAAAGTCTCTGTGTCCTGGGGCATCAATGATGGTTACATAATACTTGCTGGTCTCGAATTTCCAAAGGGAGATATCAATGGTGATACCACGTTCACGTTCAGCTTTCAGTTTATCCAAGACCCAGGCATACTTGAAGGAGCCCTTTCCCATCTCAACAGCCTCCTTCTCAAATTTTTCAATAGTTCTTTTGTTAATCCCACCACATTTTAGATCAGATGACCAGTAGATGACCACACCAGTAGTAGACTTGCCTGAATCTACGTGTCCAATGACGGCAATGTTGATGTGAGCCTTTTCCTTTCCCATTTTGGTTTAGGTTGAGTGGTGGTTTTCATGACACCTGTGTTCTGGTGGCAAACCCATTGCAAAAAAGTAGAGAAAACTTTCTTTGTCTGACTTCCAAATTTAGCTTAAATTCCCCCATTTAAACATTCTCTTATTTTCACATATCTTTCTGCCATATTATGTGTAATTTAAGTTGTGTTTAATTACTGTGTAATTTTTTATCTAATGACTCTGTCCTACTAAACACTCTTCCTAAGTTCAGGAATCATACCTGTTTTGCTCACCCCATGTTCCTAAATCCCTAGAAGAGTGCCTAGAACATAGTAGCTATTCAATAAGAAGTTGTTGAATGACTGAAGGAATAATGACACCCAGTGTTTGACTCTGAAAAATACTGAGTCAGAAAGAATCCTTGTTCCTCAGAAACTCATACCCTATTAGGGAAGAAGTCATGTAAACATGTAATTATTAAACATCATAGTGGCTAGGAAAGCATATGTTGGATCAGAATGCTGAAGTTGAAAACTCCTGGCCTTCCTTCCATACAAACTGTTTATCATTAAGCAAAGAACATAATCTACCTAAGGCCCAATTTCCTCATCTATAAAATGGGGGAAATTATAGTAGCAATCTGTGGCAGATAGTGCAGTTGGCTTTACTCCTTACCAATTCCAGTTCCATTATATCTTACCTTCCTACCATAGAGCCTGAAAAACCCAAAACATAAAAAACTTCATTTCTAGATTTCCTTGAAGAAAAGTTTCACTTGGAACTTGGGTCCACGGAGAAAGTTAGAGGCAGAAGGGAGCTGAGAAGGTGGTGGCCACATGTGACAAGTGTGGTGGTAGAGACATATGGTTCTTCTGGGACAGTTCCAGTGGAATGTCTTAAATCTAGGTTAGGTACTGATCCTCATGGGTGCCACCAATGAGCAGGTCTTCCAGGATGGCCAAGTAGTGTGAACAGCAGGTATTTCTTCTGTTGGCTTTAACCCTAGGTGACTTGTTTCTGATTGTGAAACTCCAAGCTTGATTCTCTAGCCCCACAAAGATTCTAGGAGTTACTTAATTCCTACAATAAATTCATTTCTGCTTCAAATAGCTAAATGGGATTTTGTAGTCTACAACAATGAAATCTGGAAGATCTAGTCAAACTAATAGTTTGTTGAAAAGGTTAAATATAAACGGAAGCTTTGTCCCTGGAATCTGAATGTACAGAATCAAACTAAGACAACCAATACTACATTAATACTACTTTCTCTGATTTGGTATCAATACCCTTTCCCAAATTCCTTGAGGAGTGAGTTTTCTTGATTGGTTACATGTATATATGGGTGTAGGTAAAATTTGACAAGCGCTTAATTAAGTTGCTACTTTAAAAATATAAATATAGATAGAAATAAATCTGGAAGAATATACAGCTTAGTTGTGTTATTTTTTCTTCATATTCATCCATATTTTATGATTTCTCAGAAACAAACACATATTACTTACATATCTTTAAAAAGACAAGTCTTTTAGTTATTAATCTGTCTACATTTGTATTGTCCTTTCATTTTTTAAAAAAAGTTCTCTAGAAATGCCTGGGTGGCTCAGTCATTGGGCATCTGCCTTCAGCTCAGGTCATGATCCTGGGGTCCTGGGATCGAGCCCCACATCGGGCTCTCTGCTCAGTGGGAAGCCTGCTTCTCCCTCTCCCACACCCCCTGCTTGTGTTCTCTCTCTTGCTATCTCTCTGTCGAATTAAATAGGTGAAATCTTTAAAACAAAACAAAACAAAAAGTTCTCTATATGGTCAACTAATCATCAACAAAACAGGAAAGAATATCTAATGGAAAAAAGTCTCTTCATCAAATGGTGTTGGGAAAACTGGACAGCAACATGCAAAATAATGAAACTGGGCCACTTTCTTACACCATACACAAAAATAAATTCACAATGGATGAAAGACCTAAATGTGAAATAGGAAACCATCAAAATCCTAGGGGAGAACACAGGCAGAAATCTCTTTGACCTCAGCCATAGCAACTTCTTATTAACCACATTGCCAGAGACAAGGGAAACAAAAGCAAAAATGAACTATTGGGACTTCATCAAGAGGAAAAGCTTCTGCACAGGAAAGGAAACAATAAAACTAAAAGCAGCCTATGGAATAGGAAAGATATTTACAAATTACATATCTGATAAAGGGTTAGTATTGAAAATCTGTGAAGAACTTACCAAACTCAACACCCAAAAAACAAATAATCCAGTCAAGAAATGGGCATAAGACATGAATAGACACTTTACCAAAGAAGACAAACAGATGGCTAACAGACACATGAAAAGATGCTCAACATCACTCAACATCAGGGACATACAAATCAAAACCATGGTGAGATACCACCTCACACCTGTTGGAATGGCTAAAATTAACAACACAGGGAAGAAGAGATGTTGGCAAGGATGTAGAGTAAGGGGAACCCTCTTGCACCGTTGGGAATGCAGACTGGTGCAGCCACTCTGAAGAACATTTTGGAGGTTCCTCAAAAAGCTAAAAATAGAACACCCTATAATCCAGCAATTGCACTACTAGATATTTACCCAAAGGATACAAAAATACAGATTCAAAGGGGTACACGCACCCCGATGTTTATAGCAGCATTATCAACAATAGCCAAACTATGGAGAGAACCCAAATGTCCATGAGTGGATAAAGAAGATGAGGTATATATATCCAATGAAATATTATTCAACCATCAAAAAGAATGAAATCTTGCCATTTGCAACAACATGGATAGAGCTAGAGTGTATTATGCTAAGTGAAATAAGTCAGAGAAAGACAAATACCATATGATCTCACTCTTATGTGGAATTTAAGAAAGAAAACAGATGAACATATGGGAAGGGGGAAAGAAAAAAGAAGAAAGGGAAACAAGCCATAAGTGACTCTTAATGATTGAGAACAAACTGAGGGTTGACGGAGGGAAGAGGGTGGGGGATGGGCTAGATGGATGATGGGTATTAAGGAGGGAACTTGTGATGAGCACTGGGTGTTGTATGTAAGTGATGAATCACTGAATTCTACTCCAGAAACCAATATTGCGCCATATGTTATCTAACAAAATTTTAAAAAAAAGTTCTCATATGCACTAATCTCATGACAACCTTGTTAGGTATTTAGTAATATTGCCATTATACAATATGCAAACAAAAGGCAAGACATACTAATAATTGGCCTAGTCAGAATTTGAAAGCAGGTCTTCTGACTCTAAGTCATGTGCTTTCTTGCTTTACCCTAGCTGGTCAGCAGTTCATTGACAGCAGCTCTCTCTAAAATGAAATAAATTTTTATTATCAGCGCCAAATGAAAGACGTGAATTGCAGGCCAGATGGTACCACTGGTTAGGTTTGCAATTTGGGGTGAGGTAATAAGTCTTTATTAGTTCACTTCTAAGTATAAAATGATAATACCACAAACTTCTTGTCAAGATGGCCCCGTAAGTTCACAGTACATACCAACTAGTAATAAAGTACATGACTAAATATCAAAAAGACAAGGCCAAGTTCAAAAACCAGGTAAACATTTCAGTGAACCACAAATGGAATAGAAATCCAAGTAGTACACAGACTTTAGGACTGGGGACTCTGACTCCGATCTAGTTTCTGTATGGCAGAGGGATGAAAAGTGTTCTGTGCAAAACTGGAGATGAGATCCAATCTTACTCTTAAAAGTCAGGGTTTGGGGAAAAACAGGGAGCAGGAGAATGGGTGCCTGAAAACCAAAATTCAAAAGTAAACAAAAAAATCACATAAAACTAAGAAGTACAGCCAACAAAAACCACCCAATTCTGATTCATTTCAGATAAATTAATGTCATGGAACACATTCTAACAGATATTTTTAAAAGCTTGAAGAGATTAAAAAATTCATTTAGAAAACAAGAAATTATTAATAAGAAACAGAACACAACTATAAGAGGTAAAGAGTAAAAAGGAAGTGAAAAATAAGATTTAGTGAAATGGGTGTAACAATATGTACTCTCTTAGCTTACAAAATTACAAGACTTGTGAGGACTGCACAGGAATACACGAGCTTCTTTTTTGTGAATTAAATTTTTCATACTTTGGGATGGGGAATGGCAAGAATAGTCTGGGAGATCTCTGTGAGGGAGGTCGTGAGCTATGGAGCTGGCAAGGAATCAGGGTAACTTTAAGAAAAGGAAAGACTATCATAAAAGAGAAAATATATTGACAAATTCCACTTTATTCTAGAATTTGCCTAAAGAACCAGTCTTCTGGGACACTAACTATGATCTATATGTTAAGGAAGAAAGAATTTATGCTTTTTTAAAGTTTCCCATAAAACAGCACACTTCTATTTCTTGTAGAGAAAGGAGAATGGAAAAAAGTACTACATAAATTAAGGCTATCATTATCTTTCCCTTTTAGGGAAAAAAATTGCCATCTAGGGAGGAAAATGTCTGGACATTGAGAATTTATGCTTTTTCTAATGTGCATTTCTATGGGATATACATTTGAAATTGGGCATGCAAACCTGAATTTGTGTATGGTACATTTTCATGCAAATGTGCACATGCATATCGTAATGCTTGTTCTGTTCCACTCAAAAGTGGGTGGAGATATGAATATTATTGAGTAAGTATAATTTTCATACAAGTATTGTGTGGGCAGCTTCCATTCTGGTGAAGCATCTTAGCAAAAATGAAAAGCTCAGATAAGAACAGTGGGATTTTGTAAGTGTTAATATTACAGTATGAATGTTTCTAATCATTCTCTAAGCCTGTTTGGTCTTGAATTAAAAAAATAGAACCATCAAGCCAGAGGGCAAATTGTCACATGGAGAAAATTGATAGATGGGAAATAGAATATAGTACTTCATCCTATCTTTTTAAAAATACATATGTATTTTTAAGGGAGAAAATGGCCATTTGAAATTCTATATTTTGGAAGTCAGGCCAAGCATGACATTTGACCTAGGTAATAAATATTCAATATTGTGAAACTGAAATACTTGTAAAAACTTTCTGAAGGAATTCAGAATATCTAACACCAGCAAAAAGCTCCATGACCCAAAATCATATGAAGACTAACTCTGGCAGTGGTTGGGGTTTATGAAGTATGATCGAGTTGTACCTTCCCCACAACTTATACTGTTTTAAAGAAGCTGGGAACTGGAAAGGTGATTTTGATCTCTCTGTAGTCCAGTGGAATCAGTGATTCTGAGGTGTAAAATAAAACAGTGGGAGTAGAAAGGGGCTGGAACTTAGACGAGGGAAGGACGTTTTCTTGACAGTGAATAAGGAATAACCAAGAAGCCTCCCTAGAAACATAATCAGGGCTGGGAAACAACAAAAAGAAGCAAATAGGGAACAATTCTGTAACAAGATTTCAGTTCTGAGTTTGGGTGACTTTGGGGTGTGCAATTCCCATTTAGAGCTGAGCTATGGACCTAGAGCTAAGACAAGAGCTTTTTGATTGGTGACCCAGAGAACTTTCAAAGCATCTCACCCAGTGATCAGTGCAAAAGTAAAGGCTATATTAGGATGCAAAAATGGAGACATATTAAAGATCTGATTTATGTATAAAACTGTGCCATCCTAAAATGAGTAATGAAACTGTGCTTATAATTATGCACCTGCTTCTGTTTCTATTCTTGGAATCATCAGATTCTTATTACCTCTTGCCTCAATTATTGCAGTAACCTTCTAACTGGCCTTTAGCCTTCAGTCTGTCCCCATCTAAAGCATTCTACCACTTAGAACAGTTCAGTGGCTCCCTGCTGCCTTTTAAACTCAAAATATGGCAGTCATATTTTCTGTGATCTGGAGCCAAACTTACCTGTCCAGCCTTATCCGCCATTACTTTTCTCCATGTACTTTTTTAAAATTTAAATTCAATTTAATTAACATATAGTATATTATTAGTTTCCAAGGAGGAATTTAGTGACTCATCAGTTACATATAACATCCAGGGCTCCTTCCATCAAGTGCCCTCCTTAATGCCCATTGCCCAGTTACCCCATCCCCCCACACCCCTCCCTTCCAGCAACCCTCAGTTTGTTTCCTAGAGTTAAGAGCCTCCATGTACTTTACGTTACAACCAACATGTCTAACCCATCATTCTCCAGACATCCTCCAAAGTGGTGTTCCTAAAAACACAAGCATGATCCTGTTACTACATAACTGAAAACCCTTCAGTGACTTTCTATAGAGCTGCTGTGTAGGATCAACTTTAATGTTATTAGTCTATAGGACCCTCCAAATCTGGCTCATGTCAAGCTCTCCAGCCTTTCCTCTGAACACCAGACCCTAATTTATCCTGTTCCAAACCTATAACCCAGTCTTATGGAGCTACTTAAAACTGTCTGAATAGGCCAACCTCTTTCTTGCCCCGAAGCCTTTGTTAAAGTTGTTCCTTGTACACTCTTCCTACTCCTGCCATCCTCCTGCCTTCAATGCCCCATGGTCCACCTGGAAAAAAGAAAAGAAAAAAAAAACCCTTACTATTTTTTCCAAGATTCAGCTCAAGCTCATCTTCTTTGTAAAAAGCCTTTACATTTCTATAAAACTTGATTACCACCTTCCTCACAGACATCCACTACTCTTTCTCCTGTAACCCCAGTGCCAAGTGCATATTTTTATCATTAAAACTGTAGTATGTCTTTTTCATTAACCATTTCCAAACATGTCTACCACCTCATTAGGGGCAGGGACAATGTCCTATTTACTTTTGCAACCCTAGGACAGCACACAATGCCAAGAACCGAATAGAGTTCAACAAATAGCAGCAAAGTGCTAACTCCTTGAGAGTAGGGCCCTGTGGTATGCCCATTGTGCTTTATGAATATCTGTTGAGCAAATAAATAATGGATACTTATAATCTTTATGCCATCTTTTCAGGCAATAATAAAGTCTCTCCTGCAAAAACAGCACACTGTGTATATTATAGAGCAGTGCTCCTCAAACTTCAATATGCATACAAATCACTTGCAGATCTTGGAAAAAATGGTACTCTGTTTTGGTAGACCTGAGTTGGGGGATCACGATTCTACATTTCTAAGGCAGAATCCATTAGGAGATGCCAGTGCTGCTGGCCCTCAGACCACACTTTGAATAACAAAACTATAGATGACACCAGGGGAAGGGATTTCACATGAGAGGTTCAGGGGAGGGACAAGTAGCAGAAAGAACTCAACGAAGGGAAGACTACTTAGTGGTGCCACAGGGTTTACCCAGCTGTGAACATATGCAGGCAGACTTTTTGGGAGGTTGTGCTAAAGCCTGGGGTTTTATCTTTATTTTCTTTATTTGTCTATCACTATATCTCTGAGAGTCAGGCTTTTCCTTCATTCATTCCCCCACTATGATTCAGCCTGCATGATTTTCTCTGTATAAGGTCTCCCCAGGCTCCATTTTTAAACTAACCTGAAGCTGTTCTCCTATTTGCTTTTCATAAACTTAAGTTCTCTCTGCTTCATTGTCCAGACCCTGGAAACCCAATCTTTCCAGTTTTCAGAAGGCCCTCCAGCTGCCTGAATTGTTTTGCCGCCATTTTAATCAGAAACAGCTTTTCCTTTCCCAGTATATGAACCAACTTCACCTCTGCAGAGGCCAATTTCCCAGCTGTGGCTGCTTTGATTGATAAGCACAGATCTCGTTCTGAAAGACTGGCTGTTCTCCCCACCCCACCATCAGAAGAACATGAAGTAGTCAGGATTTTAAACTGTAGGATGGCTTAGGAGAACACCAGAATTCTTACTGTTGACTGATTAAAGTAAATGTCATAAAGGAAAAGCAAATGTGGAGAGAAACTGGAGATTTGGCAGGCAGTTGCAGGAGCTTGTGAATGCATGTAATATCATGAAAACTGCCATTGCTTTGCTAGTGTCAATTTATAATTAGAGATGCCATTTTAAGGTGAATTTTGACATTTACTGCTACTAGTTGACTTTTTCAGTAATATCTAGCTCCATATGATAGCACTGTCTCTTTCTTTGAGAAATTAAATAAATCCAGAGGTTTCAGATTCCATTCAGGAAACCATGAACATCTTATAAAACCATTTTACACCTTAAATTATAAGCCATTATTGTCAGAAACACACACAAACACAAGCATATATGTGATTATAATTTAATTATAGAACTTATAAATGTGAGATTATGAAATTTTATTATTTGGAAGAAAGTTAAATGATTATAAAGCTTCCCCCCCCCAAAAAAATCCAGTGGATCCATCAATACATTGTTTACATAATTACATTCAAGTCCGTAAGAATAATGTGTTTGAAATCTAAGTCATACACTTTAACATTCCTCTTAATCTAGGCAATATAACCTAGATCCTAAATTAATACTAAGTTAATGCTAGTTAGTACTGAGCAATATGAAGTTAAATGGCTTATGTGCCATTTAAAAATAGGCTTATTTGATTAATTTTGCACTGATGGGATGAAAATTGGCCTGATTTTTCTATTGGTATTAAGCTGGCACATGCTTTAGCTGAGTTTAGAGCTTCCACTGACTTCAAAGGAGGCATAGGTGTCTTTTTAGCATATTGGAGCATGAAAGACCAGATTCACTATATGACATGCTGGAAACTTGTAAATATGCATTTACTTGCTGGAGATTTCAAACCCAGTGATCAGCACAATGTATCTTTAACATCTGTAAAACATCTGCAGCCATTAAAAATTGACCCCTCTCCACTCCCAGCCTCTCTGAAATAGATATCACACGATCTCAGAAGATAATTCTTTGGGGGAAAATGCTATCTTTGTTTTAGAAAACAATCATAGGTTGTAGAATTTCAGAGCTGAAATGAATTCTAAAGCTCATTGAGTTTGGCTCCCATTTTATAGCTGGGGAGGAAGTGGAGTTCTGGAAGGTGAGAGAGCCACATCAAAACTGCGTTTCCTGGCATTTCCAGGCCAGAAATCTTTCCATTACCATTGTTTACTGGATATGGGTATTGAATAAATCTAACAGAATTTAATTAGATCTTCAATAGACATATTTTAGAAATAAAGCATTAACTTTTACAAGAATAGCTACAAGTGTAACTGATAGGTCTCCGTGTGAAGGAAAATTCCCTTCCATTAAGCCATACCACAGGTTTTCCCCCTAGTAGTTAGCCATTAGATTGAATCTTAACTACATTTAATTCTCTTATGAGGTGAAAGAGATTTCTTAGATAAGGTAAACTGAGCGGTTAAATAGAGCAGCGTTGTCTTATAAATGTAAGGAATGCACCTTGATTCTTAGGTTATTCTACAACCAAAATACCAATACCAGTTTAAAGGAGAAGTAAGCATTAGCTTAGGACTTATGAACAATGATAAATGTGAAAGCATTTTTTAAAGATTTTATTTATTTGGGAGAAAGTGAGAAAGCACAAGCAAGGGGAGGGGCAGAGGGAGGAAAAGCAGACTCCCCACTGAGCAGGGAGCCCAACTGCAGGGCTCCATCCCAGAACCATGGGATCATGACCTGAGCCCAAGGCAAAGGCTTAACTGACTGAGCCACCCATGGGCCCTAATGTGAATGCATTTTAAAGGTGATAACTCTGGAAATTATGTGAAGTGTAAATGGAGGCTTAGACAAATATTTGAAAAATGTTCATCACAAATATGATAAAGGATTATATCCTTAACATATAAAGAGTTCATACAAACTGATCTAAGAAAAACACTTAAAACTAATAGAAAAATTGCCAAAGACATGAACTAGCTTTTACTATGAACATGAAACATATTTAAACTATTAATAATACTAGAAATGCAGATTTTAAGGGCTTATATTCTTTACCTATAAAAGTAACTAAATTTCTCTCATTTTTTTCATTGATAACTTTTTTCTTTTACAATGACATCTATTGGCTATAATGTGGTAAATATACTATAATTTAAAATATATATACTATATATATAATCTTTCTGAAAAACTGCTTTCAAGTATATATTAAGAACCTAAAATGTAGGGGTGCCTGGGTGGCTCAGTCGCTAAGTGTCTGCCTTCAGCTCAGGTCACGATCCCGGGGTCCTGGGACTGGCCGCACATCAGGCTCTCTGTTCAGCGGGAAGCCTGCTTCCCCTCTCCCACGCCCCCTGCTTGTGTTCCCTCTCTCCCTGTCTCTCTCTCTGTCAAATAAATAAATAAAATCTTAAAAAAAAAAAAGAAGAACCTAAAATGTAGGCAGAGCTTTTTATCGAGTGAATCCATTTTAGAGAATGTATATCAAGGATCAGATGCAAATCAATATTTGTGGAGAAAAAGGTTAAATATATCATCATTTATAATAATGAAAAATTACAATAAATAAAAATGTGCAAACATAATTAAAGGACTAAATAAATCATAAAATATCCATAGGAGGGAATATCTTATAATCTTTAAGAATCATGTTTTCACATGATATGTAGGAACCAAGAAAAATTTTGGCAACATAATGTTACATAAAAAAATAAGAATAGTTTTCATCAAATTTGGAAAAATTTTAGCCATTATTTCTTCAGGTATTTATTCTGTCCTTTCTGTGTTTTATTTTGAGTAGTTTCAATTCCTAGGTCTTCAAGTTTACTAGTATTTTCTTCTGCAATGTCTATTTTTCCCTATACCCTATCTAATGTATTTTTCATCTCAGACTTTGAGTTCTATCTCTAGAAGTTTGAAGGGGTGTGTGTGTGTGTGTGTGTGTGTGTGTGTGTGTGTGTGAGTGTATACACATCTTTCAGGTCTCTACTTAATTTTTTAAATATATGGAATGGAGTTCATATAGGATGTTTTACTATTTTAATCTTCTCATGTGCTAGTTCTGACATCTGTCAGTTTTGGGTCAGCTTTGATTGATTATCTCCTCATAAGGTCAGATTTCCTGCTCATTTTAATGCCTGGTAATTTTTTTATCAGATGCCAGACATTGTGAATCTTTCCTTGTTTTATGCTGGATGATTTTCTATTCCAAAAATATTCTTAAGCTTTTTCTGGGTGCATTTAAATTACTTGGAAACAGTTTGATCCTTTTGGATATTACTTTTTGATTATATTAAGTCAGAACATAGCAGTACTACATCTAAGGCTAATTATTCTCTACTACTAAGCAAGATCCTTCTGTTTACTCTACCTAATTTTAATCTGACTGATGGAAACAGACATTATTCTTGCCCCCTGTGAGCACTGGTTACTCTTACCACTAATTCTTTCAAGTAGATTTACCCCAGCATTAGGTTGTTTCCACATACGCCTGTGCTGTTATTCAGATGAATAATCAAAGTAGTCCCTCTAGAGATCTTTGGTATTTTGTCTCTGTGCAACTCTCTCCTTTACATCCTCTGCCCTGACAACTCTAGTCATCATTGTCTTCCCACACACTCAGCTTCATCTCTTCCTACCCTGGAGTCTACCACTTTGCCTAGATTCCCTTTTCTTGTACCACAACCTGGAAATCCTCTCAAGGCAGTAAACCAGGCAATCATAGGACTTACCTTGTTTGTTTGCTGTCTCTCAGAGATTTCTATCCTTCATGCTTCCTGTCTAATGTCTTATAAACCATCATTTCATATATTCTACCTTTCTTTTCTTCTTCTTTTAGACAGGAGGTTAAATGTGGTCTCTTGTCTGGAAGTTTATTTTGTTGTCCTTTTTTCCAAAATACTGTTGAAATCAATTTATCTGTATATAGTAGAGTATAAGGAGAAGTCTCACTACATACAGAAAATCTGAGAGTACAAATAAGCCCCAAGTTAGTTTAAAACAAGTATATGCCAGCATTTGACAAAATTCAACATCCGTTCATGACAAAAAAACTCTTAACAAAGTGGGTTTAAAGGGAACATGACTCAACATAATAAATGATAAAGGCACAAGCCCATATCTCACAAACCCACATCTCACAACATCACCAAAAAACTATTAGTACTGATAAATGAATTCAGTAAAGTTGAAGGATACAAAATTAATGCACAGAAATCAGTTCCATTTCTATACACTAATAACAAAGTAACACAAAGAAAAATTAAGAAAACAATCCCTTTTACGATTCACTAAAAAATAAAATACCTAGGAATAAACTTAACCAAGGAGATGAAAGATCAATACTCTGAAAACTATAAAACACTGATGAAATTAATTAGAGGTGACACAAACAAATGGAAAGATATTCCATGTTCATGGATTGGAAGAATTGATATCATTAAAATGTCATTCTACCCAAAGCAATTTATAGATTCAATGCAATCTCTACCAGAATACCAACAACATTTTTCACAAAACTAGAACAAATAAAACTAAAATTTGTGTGGAACCACAAAAGATCCCATTTAGCCAAAGAAATCATGAGAAAGAAAAAAGCCGGAAGTATCACAATTCCCCAGATTTCAAAACAGTCTATAGACTGTGTAATCAAAACAGTATGGTACTGCCACAAAAATAGACACATAGATCAATAGAACAGAATAGAGAGCCCAGAAATAAATCCATGCTTATGTGGTCAGTTAATCTATGATAAAGGAGGCAAGAACATACAACAGAAAAAGAAAATCTCTTCAAATGGGTGCTGGGAAAACTGGACAACTACATGCAAAAAATGAAACTGAACCACTTTCTAACACTGTATACAAAAATAAACTCAAAATGCATTAAAGATCTATATGTGAGACCTGAAACATAAAACTCCTAAAAGAAAACATAGGCAGTAATTTTTTTATATATATAGGCTGTAGCAACATTTTTCTAAATACATCTCCTTAAGGCAGGGGAAATAAGAGCAAAAATAAACCATTGGTACTATACCAAAATAAAAAAAAACTTTTGTACAGCAAAGGAAACTATAAACAAAACAAAAAGACAACCTACAGAATGGGAGAAGATATTTGCAAATGGCATATCCAATAAAGGGTTAGTATCCAAAATATATAGAGAACTTATACAACTCCGTGCCAAAACACCCACAAATAATCTGATTAAAAATGGGCAGAAGAGGGGTGCCTGGGTGGCTCAGTTGTTAAGCGTCAGCCTTTGGCTCAGGTCATGATCCCAGGGTCCCTGGACCAAGCCCTGCCTCAGGCTCCCTGCTCTGAGGGAAGTCTGCTTCTCCCTCTCCCCCTCCCCCTGCTTGTGTTCCCTCTCTTGCTTGTCAAATAAATAAATAAAAATCTTTTAAAAAAATGGGCAGAGGACCTGACTAGACATTTTTCCAAAGATGTATAGATGGCCAATGGACATATGAAAAGGTGTTCAACATCCCTAATCATCAGGAAAATGCAAATCAAAATCACAATGAGATATTACCTGACATCTGCCAGAATGGCTAAAATAAAAAAATACAAGAAATAACAAGTGTTGGTGAGGATATGGAGAAAAAGGAACCCTCATGCACTGTTGATGGGAATGTAATTTGGCACAGCCACTGTGAAAACAATATGGAGATTCCTCAAAAAATTAAAAAGAGAAATACAGTATGATCCAGTAATCCACTATTGGGAATTACCCAAGGGAAGTGAAAACGCTAATTTGAAAAGATACATGAACCTTTATGTTTATTGCAGAATTATTTACAATAGCCAATATATGGAAATAACCCTAGTGTCCACTGATAGCTGAATGGTTAGAGAAGATGTGGTATGTATATGTATACAATGAAATATTGTTCAGCCATAAAAAGAATGCGATGTCGCTATCTGCAACAGCATGGACAGACCTACAGTGTATTATGCTAAGTGAAATAAATCAGAGAAAGACAAATATTGTGTGATTTCACTTATGTGTGAAATCTAAAAAACAAAAATGAATAAACAAACAAAAAGTATAAACGGACCCATAAATGCAGAGAACAAACTAATGGTTGCCAGAGGGACACAGTTCGGGGCATGGGCAAAAATGGGTGGAGGGGAGTGCGAGTTACAGGCTTCCAGTTATGGAACGAATAAGTCATAGGAATAAAAACTGCAGCATAGTGAACAAAGTCAGTAGTATTGTAGTAGTTTTATATGGTGACAGATGGTAGCCACACTTGTGGTGAGCAGAGCATAAGGTATAAACTTGTCCAGTTACTATGTTGTACACTTGAAACTAATGTAACATTGTGTGTCAACTATATTTCAATAAGATAATAAATAAGTAAAGAAAGACAGAAATGTATGCAAAAAACTAGCACATGCTCACACATTCACGTTAAGAGAAGAAAATAATATCAAAATATTAGCAACAGTACTGATCCCAGGGATTGTGTCTGATTTGTATTCATTTTCATACATTTTTAATTGTCTTCAAGTATTAAAATATATAAATTTTGCTAAAAATGAATGTTATATATAATGTAAGTATATATAACCTTTGGTAAAAGAAATCAAACTTGTATTTTGAAAAAAATAACACACTAAAATCAGTGAGTGGCATATATATATGAAGACCTATCTGATTTCGTGAAGGGAATGGGGTCTACTTACCAGTGAATGAAAGCACACAATGATGTAGATAGTGGGTTCTGCTACTAGAAACCTTTCTCCAAAAGCTTCATGTCCAGCATTCAGTGAGGCTGGGAAAGTATATGTCACTGCTTGATTTTGGGATCAGATAATATCTAAGCTCTTTTCAACTGGGAATTTTTGGTTTGCTCTTGTTTTTGAGAATATCTAAATAGTGGTCAAATTTCAAGGACAGACTGATTCCCTTGGAAAGAAGCAACCTTATACAGCCTTTTCGTAGTCAAAAATGAATGTTCCTAGGGAAATGTTAAATAAAATGATTTCTGGGAGTGCAATATATCTGACTTTCACATTTGTTCATAACTGGCTAAGTGAGCAATTTTAACTAATTGTGAAGAGATAAAAGATAGTAAAAAGACTAAAAATCAAATACAGTCTAAGATAGACTGTATTTGAAAGAAACTTACTAAGCTAAGTAGATACGTAAGTACACTCTTAAGAATTCAGAAGATTGTGCTCCAGAAAAAAAAAAAAAAAAAGCAAAAGCAGAGAGGCATAGTGTTGGAAAGGACCATAGATGTCTTCCAGTCTGTCATTTTCCAAGTGTGGCTGGAGACTGCTTGGGTTGAATCCTGACTCTGCCACTTATAAGCTGCATGACTTTGAGCAAGTTATTAACTCCTCTGTACCACAACTTCCCTTCTGTAAAGTCAGAATTACAGTAAGTGTTGTGAAGATTATATCAATTAATGTAAATATAGAGCTTAGAATACCTGGCACACATTAAACCTATAAACAAATATTGGCTGTTATTATTCTACGTGTATATGGATGGACTTTAAAAACATCAATGTCCTGGGGCACCTGGGTGGCTCAGTCGTTAAGTGTCTGCCTTCGGCTCAGGTCATGATCCCAGGGTCTTGGGACAGAGCCCCGCCTTGGGCTCCCTACGCAGCAAGAAGCCTGCTTCTCCCTCTCCTTCTGCCTGCTACTCTCCCTGCTTGTGCTTTCTCTTTCTGTCAAATAAATAAATAAAATCTTTTTTAAAACTTAATGTCCATGCATTTAATGGGCATTCAAAAATATATCTCATTGAATCTGAAATTATATAGATAGTATTCCTTAAGGTCACTTATGGTATGACATAAAGTTAAAAATACTAATTTTTTCAGGCTCTAAACACTTAAATTTAATTATGACAGAAAGAAAATGCTCTATTAAGTTCTTCCTCATCAAACATTTTGAGAAGCAAATGCATGTGAAATAATTGTATAAGATACACTACTAGTTGGTATCCAGCTTTTGAAAAAATGACTAAGATTATTTGTACAATCAAGAGAAACCCTCTGTTTGACTATGGAACAATATGCAGAGTTAAGAAATTTGAGTTCTGTCATTTATACTAAAAACATTAATTTTTAATTAAGCAAATACTTGTTTGCTTATATAGTTGCAGGTGCATATTGCAAAAATCATACTGGTGGTACACAAAAGACTTAGGTGTAATCATCTCACTTAACAAATGAGGAAAATGAGGCTCAAAGAGGAAAAAAAAATGATTATACAGGAAGTTAGAGGCAAAGAAGGTGAGGATCTAAATCAGTTGTTTCCCATTTCACTGCTTTTGCAACCTGTTCTTCTAAGCTTTCGTTCCCCTTCTTATCCACACTTTGACTTTAACTTTCATACAAACACAGTCAATTGCTCACTTTCTTCAGAGTTCCCTTTCTCCCCATTCCATGTCACTCATGCTATAAAGAAAATTTACTTGCGTGGCTTTAATAACCAGCCCTAAGCTTTAACTCTGGCAGACAAAATGAAATAATTTATTTAGTCCAGATGTGACAAATAAGGCAAGTGTCATTCATTAAAGCCTAAAAATAAAGCAAGTAGTATGTTTAAGTAAAACGTGAAGGCAAGAAATAACTCTACTCAAACATTTCATGCATGAGAAGCATTCAAGTCAATGCTGGATTTGAGCCTCTGCTGGGGATAGGAAGAAATCATGTCAGGAATTTATGCTGGTTAAAGGAGTACAGCTGCAAGAAATGAAAATCCTTGGCCATTAAACTCAGCTCTGGATAGTGAAATGATATAAAAGAAATATGGCTACATGAATGTCATGCAAAGATTAATGATTCATAAAGGTTATATATTTTTCATTCAAGGAGCTACTATCTAGTGGAGGTAAATAAATACAGTACAGTAAGGAGGTAAATAAATAATTACAGTATAGTAACATTGATATAATAGAAATAGTTAAGGTTCAAGGAGATAATTAACTTTGTCCAGAGGTTAATAGAGGTTATATAGGTGAGCTGACACTCAAGTTGAATAGGATAAGTAACATCTTCTTGGTGGATAACCTAAAGAAAGAGCAACCTAATTGAGGGGAGTCACATAGTATGGTTTTCTTTGAGGGAAAAATAATGCTTTAAAATTTGCACGCACCAAGAGGGAATCATTCATTTTCTTTGGAGAAATGTCTGTTCATGTCTTCTGCCCATTTTTTAATTGGATTATTTGTTTTTATGGTGTTGAGTTGTATAAGTGCTTTATATGTTTTGGATAGTAACTGCTTATCAGTTATGTCATCTGTAAATATCTTCCCCCATTCTGTAGGTTCTCTTTTAGTTTTGTTGGTTGTTTCTTTTGCTGTGCAGAAGCTTTTTATTTTGATGTAGTCCCAGTAGTTTATTTTTGTTTTTGTTTCTTCTGCCTCAGGAGACATATCTAGAAAAATGTTGCTATGGCCGATGTCAGAGAAATTACTGCCTATGCTCTTTTCTAGGACTTTTATGATTTCTGGTCTCATATTTAGATCTTTAATTTATTTTGGGTTTATTTTTGTGTGTTATAAGAAAGTGGTCCAGATATATGCAGTCTCTTTATCTGGTTTTGGTACCAGGGTAATACTGGCCACATAGAATGAATTTGGAAGCATTACTTCCTCTTCTATTTTTTGGAATAGTTTGAGAATAGATACTATCTCTTCTTTAAATGTTTGGTAGAATTCACCCATGAAGCTGTATGGTCCTGGACTTCTTTTTAATAACTGCTTTAATTTCATTGCTGGTAATCAGTCTGATCAAATTTTCTATTTCTTCCTGTTTCAGTTTTGGGAGGTTATCTGTCTCTAGGGTTTAATCAGCTTCTTCTAGGTTGTCCAGTTTGTTGGCATATAATTTTTCATAATATTCTTTTATGATCCTTTGTATTTCTGTGGTGTCAGTTATTACTTCTCTTTCAGTTCTGATTTTGTTTATTTGAATCTTCTCTCTCTCTCTTTCTCTCTTTTGTGAGTCTGGCCAAAGGTTTATCAAATTTGATCTTTTTTAACATTTTACCATTATTTACTTATCAAATTGGCAAAGATTTAAAATGAACACATTCAGAGTTGGCAACATGCATAGTGACAGGTATTTTCATACATTGATAATGGGAGTGTAATCTTTTTTTTCAATCTTTATAAGAGTAATCTGGCAATTAAAATCACGACTCTTGATATTACATGTACACACCTTTTAATACACTATTTCTACTTTCTAGACTGTATTAGAAAGAGTCATAATTAATGCACAGAGTCCTTTACAAAGATATTGCTGCAGCCAGTTAGTTAAAAGTAGTTCACTTGAATTAAGTAAGGGTATGTTGTATCTACTAAACACCAAGTTTTCAAAAATGAGTTTGAATTTCAGAAACCGCTCAAGGTACATTATTAAGTGAATAAAATATACAACTGCAAGTTTATCATTAAATGTGTAACACATATGTGCATGAAGAGGTTTGCTATGTAGTTCTTATTGGGCTAGTTAAGGAGAATTTTTTTTTATCTTTTTTTTTAAAGATTTTTTATTTATTTATTTGACAGAGACACAGCAAGAGAGGGAACACAAGCAGTGGGAGCAGGAGAGGGAGAAGCAGGCTTCCTGCTGAGCAGGGAGCCCGATGGGGGGCTTGATCCCAGGACCCTGGGACCATGACCTGAGCTGAAGGCAGACGCTTAACCACTGAGCCACCCAGGTGCCCCAAGTTAAGGAGAATTTTATTCTATGCTTTTTTTTCACTATTTTTCTAGTATTTTATAATGACTGTGCAGTAATTTTATAATCATAATTATATTCTTAAGAGAATAAACCAAGATTCACTGTCTGTAAGACTATGATCTTTAAAAAAAAAAAAAAAAAGCTCCTGGTTTCATTGATCAGTTCTATTGTTTTTTCAGTTTCTATTTAATTTATTTCTGCTCTAATCTTTATTTCCTTCCTGCTACTGGTTTGGGGTTTTTTGTTGTTCTTCTTTTTCTAGTTCCTTTAGCTGTAACATTAGGTTGTTTGAGATTTTTTTCTTGAGTTAGGCCTATAATGCTATAAACTTCCATTTTAGAATAGCTTTTGCTGCATCTGAAAGATTTTGGACTGTTGTGTTTTCATTTTCACTTCTCTCCATGTATTTACTTTTTTACTTCCTCTTTGATTTCTTTCTTTCTTTTTTTTTTCCTCTTCAGTTTCTTGGTTGACCCATTCTTTGTTTAGTAGCATGTTCCTTAAACTCCATGTATTTGTGTTCTTTCCAGATTTTTTCTTGTGGTTCATTTCTAGTTTCATGGTGTGTGGTCAGAAAAGATGCATGGTATGACTTTGACCTTTTTTAATTTCTTGAGACTTGTTTTGTGGCCTAACATGTCATCTGTTCTGGAGAATGTTCTATGTACACTTGAAAAGAATGTGTATGCAGCTGTTTTAGGATGGAATATTCCTAATATATCTGTTAGATCCATCTGTTCCATTGTGTCATTCAAAGCAACTGTTTCCTTGTTGATTTTCTGTTTGGATGATCTATCCATTAATGTGAGTGGGGTGTTAAAGTCCTCTATTATTATTGTATTACTATCAGTTACTTCCTTTATGTTTGTTATTAGGTGCTTTATGCATTAAAGTACTCCCTAATTGGGTCCATAAATATTAGCAATTGTTAAATATTCTGATTGGATTGTTCCCATTATGATTAGACAGTGTTCTTTGTCTCTTTTTACAGTCTTTGTTTTAAAGTCTATTTTGTCAGATATAATAAATATTGCTACCCTGGCTTTCTTTTCACTTCCATTTGCCTGATGAATGCTTTTTCCATCCCTTCAATTTCAATCTACCTGTGTCTTTAGGTCTGAAATGAGTCTCCTATAGGCAGCATATACATGGATCTTGCTTTTTTATCCATTTTACCTCCCCATGACTTTTGATTGGAGTGTTTAGTTTATTTACATTTAAAGTAATTATTGATAGGTAGATATTTATTGCTATTTTGTTACGAGTTTTATGGTTGTTTTGGTAGTTCTTCTCTGTCCCTTTCTTCTCTTGCTCTCTTCTCTAATGGTTTGCTGGCTTTCCTTAGTGGTATACTTGGATTCCTTTCTCTTTATTTTGCTTATCTATTACTGGTTTTTGATGTGTGGTTACCATTAGGTTTATATGTAACATCTTATGCATAATATCAGCCTATATTAAGTTGATGGTCACTTAAATTTGAACCCATTCTAAAAGCACTTCTTTTAAAATTCTCCCTTTATCACCTCTTTTTGCCATTTTAATTACTATGTGTCTTGGTGTGGACCTCCTTGGGTTGATTTTTGTTGGGGGCTCTCTATGTCTCCTGGATTTGAGTTTCTGTTTCTTTCCCCAGATTCAGGAAGTTTTCAGCTATTATTTCTTCAAATACATTTTCTGCCTCCTTTTCTCTCTCTTCTCCTTCTGGGATCCCTATAATTTAATGTTATTACACTTGATGGTGTCACTGAGTTCCCTAAGTCTATTTTCAGTTTTTGTTATTATTTCTTCTCTTTTTTGTTCAGTTTGATTGCTTTCAATTACTCTTTCTTCCAGGTCACTGATTTATTTTTCTGCCTTCTCTAGTCTACTATTTATTCCATGAAGGTGTTTTAATTTCAGTTATTGGGTTCTTTATCTCTGATTCATTCTTTTTTATGTTTTCTATCTCTTTGTTAAGGGTCTCACTGAGATCCTCCACCATTTTCTCAAGTCCAATGAGTATCTTTATGACCATTACTTTAAATTCTCTATAAAGCATATCATCTCTGTTTTGTTTAGATCTCTTGCTATGATTTTCAACCTGTTATTTCATTTGCAACATATCCCTCTGTCTCCTCATTTTGTCTAACTCTGTATGTTTGTTTCTATGTGTTAAGAAAGGCAGCTGTGTCTCCTGCTCTTGAAAATGGTGGCCTTATGAAGAAGAGGTTCTGCAGCGCCCTGTGGTGCAATTTCCCCTGTTCATCAGAACCTGGTGCTTAAGAGATGTCTCCTGTGTGTGTTGCATGCACCCTTGTGTTGTGGCTGAGCCACTTTTGCCTTCAGTCCAGTTGTCTGCCATGGCTTTCTTTGTCTGTTGCGGGCAAGGTTTGGTCCCTGTGTTGTTAGTAGACCAATCTGGGGTTGCCTTGCATTTGAGTTGAGTCAGATCAGGCATTTACCAGAGATTCAGTAGCATAGAATTGTAGGGCACTTTCCCTGTGTTGCCCTGAGAAGCTTTCATTGGTGAGTGGGGCCTGCAGTTAGACCAAGTGTCTGTCCCCTGCCCACTGCTGAGGCCACAGCCCAACTTGTGTGTATGGTTATCTTCCCCTCTCCTCAGGGCAGGAGTCACTTTGGAGTGGTGATAGCCCCTGTCGGGGCTGCTTGCACACTGCTAGGCTTGTGGCACCACTTTAGATGGACTCCTGTTAAGGACATGTTGAATAGGGGGTTGTCCATAGGAGAATGTGGGAGTGGGCACATGGAACCAGGAAGGTCCAGTATGGTCCACCGCAGGAGGGGACCTGTTGCCTCCTGGGAAAACTTCTGCCCAGGCAGAAATGTAGGGGGCGGGTCCACAAAAGAGTTCTGGGGCAGGCTGTGTGGTTAGTAAGCTAGGTGAAAAGTGTTCATGCTGCACTGGTTCCCACAGTTTTCCTTGTATCTAGACTTGGGGGTGGGGTGGGGATGGTTCCCCAGCTCTTTTGGTTGGTTCCCCAGCTCTTTTGTTCTTAGAGAAGTCTCTCAAATATCCCTGACCCTCTAATACCTGCTCTGAGATTAGTAAATAAATCATCCATGTATTCCAGGCATTTTTGAACTGCAGCTTCCATGCTGTATCTCAGTGAGGGTGTTTCCTGTGTTGTCTCTTTAGGGGTGGAGACTCAGTTTCTTATCACCTTCACAGCTTTCCCAGAGCTAGGCCTGCTTATTTTTAAAGTTCCAGGTGTTAAGCCCTACTGATTGTAAGAACTCAGCTCCACTGGTTTTCAAAGCCAAATCTTATGGAGATTCATCTTGCCAGTGAGGGCCCCCTAAGCCTGGGGTGCCTAGTCTGGGGTCTGCTCCTCTCCCCTCTTTGTGCCTGTGGCATCACTCCCTCCTGTAGACAGTCCTGCAGGGCCATTTAGTTCCCTCCCAACTGCATCTCCACCCTTTCTACCCTCTTCAGTGTGTCCTCTTCTTTATATTTAGCTGTGGAGAGTCTGTTCTGCCAGTTTTCAGGTCATTTTCTGGGTTATTTACACCGATGTGGGTGTTATCTAAATGTATCCATGGGAAACAGTGATCTTAAGATCTTCCAACTCTGCCATCTTCCCCCACTTCTGAACATTTTTTGACCATTCAAAAATTCCTAGCTATTTTTTAAAATGTGGGCAGATTATTAATCCTGTACCTTGAGCACTTTGAAGTTTGAATAATTATAACCTACCTACCTAGGTTCCCCTGAGTATTTTCAATTTGCACGCAGAACTGTTCTTCATTTCCAGTTCTAAATTCTGGTGGTATTTACTTCCATGCTGATATCTGACTATGACATTAGTCTCTCTGCATACCCAGCAGTTTTTATGAAGCTGAGGAGTATAATATACTTTATACCTCCATATGTAAACCCTTTCTAAAAAATACAAACACATGTAAGAGGCATATCCAGTGACCCTATTTACAATGGTTCCCCTTTCTTTTTAACTCCATAGATGCCCCCACTTACCCACAGACTCTACATTTGTTTCTTACATTTTATATTTATAGTTTTCAACTTGCTAGATTGCTGGCAATGTTATATGAAACCCATTTAGCAGGATGTTATAAATTCCTCACTGGGCTATCTATCTCTAGATTAACATTGGCAAGAATATATTTGCTTTAGAAGTAGTAAGAGCACAAGAAAGAATGGGATTTGTGATGATGCTACCTAAAACACATTCTTTAATTTAAAAAAATGATAATGGGGTGCTTGGGTGGCTCATTTGGTTATGTTTCTGACTCTTGGTTTTGGTTCAGGGCATGATCTCAGGGTTCTGAGATCGAGCCCCATGTTGGGCTTTGTGCTCAGTGGGGCTCAGGGTTCTGAGATCGAGCCCCATGTTGGGCTTTGTGCTCAGCGGGGAATCTGCTTAGGATTCTCTCTCTCCCTCTATCCCTCCTCCCTGCTAAAATAAATAGATAAAATCTTTTAAAAAAATAACTACCATAACCACAACACAATTAGTAGATAATGTTCATTGAATGCTTACTATGGGGTCAGGCATTCTTCTAAGTGTCTTAAATGTAAAAACTCATTTCATTCTCACAAAGCCCCATTAGGTAGATGCTACTGTTTTCCCTTTTTTAAAGATGAGTGCACTTATTTTGATGAGTGTTGAGAAATGTATGGAATTGTTGAATCATTATATTGTACACCTGAAACTAATATAACACTGTATGTTAATTATACTTGAATAAAAAAATAAAGATGAGGAAACTGAGGCACATAGATTTTAAGGAAATTGCTGAGTTACATAGGAAGTAAGCAGTAAAGCTATGATTCAAACCTAAGTAATCTGGCTATAGACTTTGTTCTTGTATTAGTTAGGGTTCTCCAGAAAAACCTGAGAAAAGGAGAGAAGGAGGGAGGGTGGAGGGTGGAGAGGGGGGAGAAAGTGTTATAATTAATTGGCCCACAGGATTATGGAGGTGGACAAGTCCCAAGACCTGCAGGGTGAGTTGGCAAGATAGAGACCCAGGAGAATGAATGTCTTAGTTCTAGTTTAAGTCTGAAAGCCTGAGAACTAGAAGAGCCAATAGTGCAGTTCCCATCTAAAGGCTGGCAGGCTCAAGACCCAAGAAGAACCAATGTTTCAGTTGCAGTCTGAAGGCAGGAAAAGAGCTAATGTCCCAATCTGAAGGTGTTCAAGCAGAAATAATTCTCCCTACCAGAGGAAGGGTCAGCCTTTTTTTTTTCCTATTCAAACCTTCAGTTGATTGGATGAGCCCTATCCACATTAGGGAGGGCAGTCCGCTTTACTCAGTTAATCAATTTAAATGTTAATCTCATCCAAAAACAAGTTTACAGAAACACTTTGATAAATGTTTGACCAAATATCTGTGCAACCTATAGCTCAGCCAAATTGATACATGAAATTAACCATCACAATACTCTTAACCACTATTCTGATATTTAATAGTTATGTGGTATCCCAATAATGAAAGCTAATAGATTATATGTTATCCCATTTCAAAGCATTAGTTGAAAACATGTAATTATTTATTTAGAGATAGTTGATCATAAAACAAATATCCAAATATTTTGAAGCCCATTCATCTCCAAACTATCTTAAATCAGATTCCTGACATAAAAATCACGGCCAAAAGCAATAAGAGGTTTGGTTTTGTAGGTTTTCAGATGCTAAGAATCCATGTTCCCTAGCAACACTATTTAGATCCACATAAAGAAACTTTCCAATACCATTTATAGCAAGTTTTTTTCCCCCTTACATTACTACTTTACTCTAAACTCATGATTACTAAAGAAAAAATGAGCTTTAAAATTTTAAGTAATGGGGTGCCTGGGTGGCGCAGTTGGTTAAGCGACTGCCTTCGGCTCAGGTCATGATGCTGGAGTCCCGGGATCGAGTCCCGTATCGGGCTCCCTGCTCAGCAGGGAGTCTGCTTCTCCCTCTGACCCTCTTCCCTCTCGTGCTCTCTGTCTCTCATTCTCTCTCTCTCAAATAAATAAATAAAATCTTTAAAAATTTAAAAAATAAATAAATAAATAAAATCTTAAGTAATGTTCCTAAGAGGACATCATGATGTTCAGCCAAAATGAATGTTCGTAATACTGCTTAGACTTATTTAAAATTCTGTAGAGCCTCACTTAATTTTTCTCTCACTGCTACATTGACTATATATATGGTTATTATAAATGGTTATTAGAATTCAGTGTTACTAACAGTGAGAACTTTGGTGATTTTCTTGAAATAAAATGAACAAAATATAAGTCTCTTTATCTATATTCTACTCTATATGTGTGTGTAAATATGTAGGTACATATTTGTTTATATTAAGTGACTAGATACATATATATGTGTTTATATAAATTTGTATGTGTATATATATATATATATGCTTTGTGCTTTGTGCTTTTTTGGGGGGGCTTTGTGTACATTTACACATACATTAGGATGTACTAGTTGAGTCCTAAAAGCAAGATTCATACTTTGTAGTTTCTACTTTGAAAATCCTATCCCAAGCAAGACTTTCAGCTAATATCAGATTTCATAGTGCCATAAAGATTAATGGGTGGTTATCATAGGAATACATGAATGTTTCAATATGTGGAAAACTCTTAATGTCAACAGAATAAAGGAGAAAAGAATATAATTATCCTAATAGGTGCTTAAGGTGCATTTGATAAAATTCCACACTCATGAGATTAAAAAATAAACCTTTAACAAACTATGAATAGAAGATAATGTCTTTAAACTGATACAAATTTGTCTAAAACATACAGCAAATGTGTGTCACTGCTTCTATTAAAAAATACTAGGTTCTGACCAATGCAATAAGATAAGAAGAAGAAAGAAGAGGCATAATGTTTGAAAAGGAAGACACAAACTGACATTGGATGTGGTCTATAAGGTTATATTCATAGAAAATCCAAAAGAAACTACAAACTGTTCATGTCAGCAAAGTTGCTAGATATAAGATCGATATACAAAAACCAATGGCATTCTTATGTACCATCTCACATATATGAAATACCCTTCTTTCACAATAGTAACAAATCTATAAATTACCTAGGCATAAATCTAACAAAAGATGTGCAAGACCTTTGTGGAAAAAAAACTAGAACACATTTTTTAATGTAAAAATATTTAAGAAGTTAATCTAAAAATGAGTTAAACAGTCATCTTCAAGTGCAAATATGGTTAAACATACCATAACCATTCAATCATTTGTTTAACGAATTGCCAGAAGAAGGTAGACTAAGTTGATAAAGAGCAGGGGTTAGTTGACGCTGAACTCTCTGAAATACTAATCTTGGAATTCTTCCATAGGAAAAACTACTGAACCAGTGATTGAGAGGCATGGGTTCCCTTGTCTCAACTCTTCAGTAAGCTGGCTATGTGACCTGGAGCAAGAATTAGCCTCTTGAGAACTTGCCTTCCATTAGAGTTAAATAGAAAGGTTGGGCTAGATCATCTTTGAGGTAGCAACCCCAACTGCACTTGAGATTGTTGAGGAGCAGTACACAAGAAATAACAGCACAGTGAAAATTAAAGAACCACTTTATCAACAGCTTCACATGAATACCCAATAACTTTTGGTGAAGAACTTCAGGAAATTCTGTATTGGAGTGCAAGACTAAGGCCTCTTGCTCTTCCTGCTTTGCCCCCACAGTGCCCTCCAAAAATCTGAATTATGGGTCTAAAAATCTAAATTATGGCTCCAGCAAATCCTTGTGTGTAGTCAAAATGTTCCATAAAAATAGAGTCCCCTAAAGTATGGTTCAATTTAAGTTATGGAAATGGAAGCTAAAGAGAAATAGATTTTAACCTGACAAGGGAGGGTGTTTTACCAGCTATGTAGGCTTTCACTAAAAGAATTCACTTCTTTAGGAAGAAATGCGTTCTCCATTACTGGAGTCTGAATATTGTATGGCAGGCAAATTGCCCAATGACTCAAGTCTTCAATGGAGAATTGGACTAGTGATTTTTAAGATCCCTTCCTACTCTAGGCTTCTTGATTCTAGGAAACTTGTCTTGATTTTTCAAACTTTCTACAGTACTGTTGTATGTAGAGAGAATCCCCTAAGATAGAGATGTAACTTTTTGTTTTAGCTGTAGAATATCATTTAGCTTCCCCCAAAAAATTTTGATAAACAAGAATTCCTTTTTGTGTTTGTATTTCTAAGGACTCTAAGAGTCTGAACCTCTATATTGCATCTCTTTCTCTCTAGAAATTTGAAAGGAGCTTTTCTCTGCCCTTATGACTGCAAGGAACTATTTCTTTTAGATATAAGATATTCCCACAGGACTTCATCCTATTGGTAGGAGGCACCACCATCCTAGGTAAACAGAGACTGTTACATCATCCAAAGCTTTTGCAATCAATCTAGTGATAATCCTTGTTACATGAGGCAAGGAATTAGAAATAATTCAATTTCATTTAAATTAATATCAGCAGAAAATATACAATATGTAAAGTAGATAAATTCATCTTTTTTATTAATTCAAGAGAGTTTGAAACTATAAATTCACTGCTAAAGATTCAAGATGACTTCCTAGCAAATTTAGAGATGAACAAATTAAAACATACTACTAAACCATAATATTTCATGTATTATAAGTGACCAATGCCAGACATATCCCCAAAATCTATGACAGACTGAGATCACTCAGAAAATCAGGCAACTTGCAATTATCTATTGATATATGAGCTCAGGGTAGCATAGAAAAAATATATTGTAGAATCCAAGAATATCTCATTTTATCCATTCTTGTCAGTCTGCTTTTGAACCAAACCTCTATCAGCAATAACAACATTGTCACATTGAAGTTTCACCTCCTATCTCACTCTTTCTGAGAGGCAAAAATGAGTAAAAATAATAGCAAGAGGGAGAGAGAAGAGCCAAGAATCAGCATTGCACAGGAAGTGCTCAAGAACAAGAAAGTACCTTCTGCTCAAATGAAACCTACCCACCTAAGAAGGTCTTCCCTGGATCCTATATTCACAATAGTCTCTGTCTCCTCCTACTTTGCTTTATTTTTCTTCATACAACTTATCAATACTGAAATTATTTGTTTGAATACTTTTGTATTGTCTATTTACCTCTCTAAACTGAGTAGAGGCACCTGTGTGATTCATTACTGGAACCCCAGGGTTTAAAACAATGTGAGCATGTAGTATACCCTCAATAAATATTGTTTTAGATAGGAAGATATAGATCATAGGTGATATAGGTAATAGGTGATTAGAGCTGCAAGTAGGAAGTTGATTAAGAAAATATTTAGAATAGGTTGTTTTTCTTCCTGAAACCGAAAACTAATCTGCGATAAATGGTCAAACTGACAGAACCCACATTTCATCCACGATGGATTTTCTAAATTTAGATTTTTAAGGCAAGTTCACAACTTCCAGTAATATGCATGACTTCCCCATGTAACAAGTGTAATGTTTTAGATAAACTGTAACTGAAATATACATTTTCAGTGGTGTGGCTGGCTTGGAGGTTGCTCTGTTGCCACATATAAGTATTACGTGACTTTTTCAGGCATGACCATGCTGACCAGTGTGTGCATTAGCAAAAATTGCTTAATAACCAGGTGGCCTTTCTGCATATTTCTCAGGAACAAACATTTGAATCCAATTAGTTAAAGAGTAAGCTTTTCTTTACCTCTCATGGCACTAGATTTTAAGCTTTTAATGTCATATCTACTGTCAGCATTATTTGGATTATATAAAATGAGTTTTATTGATTAGATGACTGACAAGAAGGAAGGCCAAACCAAATCAGTTTGTATCCACAACTTTATAATTTGTGTAAGAGAAGAAAAGCCAAATCTATGTTGCCAAATTTGACTCTTTGAGTTACTTAACAAAGTGGCCCTTTTTGTTTGAAATATTTGTTAGGTGACATTAGAAAAGCCATGGAATGGAAGGGAATTAAAAAGATTCTTAGATGAAATTGTTTTCTTTCAAGCCACTATAGTAATTCATATGCCTGGCACATTAATGAAAAAGTCATACTTATACTTCACTCAATCCCTGTCTAAAAATCTATATACAGCCCCCATTGACCTCTGAAGACTGTTTTCAAGGAGAACCAGAAAATACTTAACTTTAATTGCGCTTTCTTGACATTGATAGTTAAATAACGTGCAATGGTAGGGCTGCTATTGTCTTATTGAAAAGCAAATGGATACATTCTGTTGTATTATACATGTGTTCCCAGAGAAGAGTGTATAAAACACATTTTAGAAAATAGTTTTATGTTTTTAATACATAAAGGGAGTTTACTTAAATAACACTGTGGCAAATTTCCTGGTAAAGCAAACAATTCTTTTGTTATGCAAATAACCAGCACTACATTCGCTCTAAAAAATCTGATTTTTACATATGAAGTCTCTTCACAGTGGAATAAATCTGGATTGTTGTTCCATTCGGAAGAGAATCTCTGCATCAGTAAATACCATGTGACTCTCTTTTGTGTATAGAAACTGACACAGAGTTAAATACTAATGACATTCCTTACAACCATTCTCTGTGTCTGCCAAAAAAACTACTTTAATTGCACGCATTTCTCAGACCCAAAACTGGCCTGCCTGATATGGTTTCCAATTCCACTTGAATGGATTCTGCCTTTTCCCAACTTTTATTTTATTTTTATTTTAGAGCAGGAAGGAGTGGGGGAGGGACAGAGGGAAAGGGAGAGAGAGAATCACAAGCAGGCTCCATGCTCAATGTGGAGCCCAATGCAGGGCTCAATCTTACGACCCTGAGATCATGACCTGAATGGAAACCAAGAGTTGGTGACTTAACCGACTGAGCCACCCAAGTGTCCCTTTTCCCATTTTTTAAGTTCAATCTCCTACTTGGCCTCCTCAAACTAACTTCATTTGATTCTGGTCTTTCCAATGCCTTGCCATTGGTTTTATCTTTTTCACATACAGCAGTAAACACTTTATTCAAGTACTATAGAACAGTTGTCATTATTTTTATGAATTTTGGTATTTCCTATTGACTGTAATGGTTATGTTTTCTTTTTGTATTTATTTTTTCCCAAGAGCTTATCTTTTTCTCTATCTGATTTAAAACTCCATCAGGGTGAAATCAAGTCTCTTCAGTTCACTCAGTGCCTAGCTCATACTATATGCTAAATGTATTTGAATAAACCAACGAATGAGGAAATATATTATGTACATTTAATACATAAATGTATTTTGTTTTTTAAAAGACTTATTTATTTATTTTAGAGAGAGAAAGAGAGAACACATGGAGGGAGGAGCAGAGAGAGAGAGAGAGTCTCAAACATACTCCACACTGACAGGGAGCCTGTCACAGGGCTTGATCTCACGACCCTGAGATCATGACCTGAGCCGAAATCAAGAGTTGGATGCTCAACTGACTGAGCCGCCCAGGTGCCCCATAAATGTGTTTTAATAAACAAATAGTAAAATCTCTTTTATCACAGGATTTCCCATGACTCTGTTTCCCTGATTCTAAAATGGTACACCAAATGCATTACAATACATAATTTCTGATCAGTATCCTTTTGTTTCTATATTGTGTGAGTGGTGATTCTACCCATGCATCGAGAAGATAACTCAGCTTTTCACTGATTTTTTTTTTTTTTTTGGTCTGGTTGCCAAATAACACTTACTTTTTCATTTTTTCCAGTCTTTGCATCCATATCAAATTCTCAACTAAACTACATAACTAAACTATACATCTAAACTTTTACATTTGTGCATCAACCCAGACCAAGACTCACTCATAGAAAGAACAAGCAAACGTAAAGCTATGTCATTTTATCTCCTTCCTACACCTACTGAGGTTTTTTTCCTACTGAGTTTTAAACGCAATGTTTTAGTTACTAAAATTCTCCAGAACAGGTGGGTATGAGACTGTGTATTTGTCTCTAGCTTCCTTTTAATGGGAAAGTGATTTCTAAATATGTAAACAAAACAAAATTGTACTGCATCCAAATGTAGATGTTTCAAGGAGTTTATTATATTAGGCTTTGATCTATGATGGTTTTTATTTTTTTCATTTGCAAATCTGAATTTCTGTGATGTTCTAATTTCAGTAGATGTTCAATAAGTGGAGAAAACAAAAGGCCTTGTGTAATGTGTCATCCACATCACATTTAGTATTGGAATGATAGTTTACCTATAATTATTTATAATTTGTATCCTTTTAAAACAACAATGAGCTGTGTTTATTGTATTTAGCAACCACTCATTAGATGGATCTGTAGGTCTGTATGAAATCATTTGGGCATCTTATAGGGATCCTTTGCTCAGGTCTAATACTTCTGGGACTTTAATACTCTTGATTAGATTTTTAATTTTATTCCTTTTAATATAGATTTCTTTCCCTCCTTGTAAATTAACTAAAACATTTTTATTTTCCTAAAGCATACCAATTGACTATTGCATAGATTTCATCATCTGTTATGCTGAATCATTCAAATCAGGCTTTCAGCATTCAATATGGGTTGTATCAAAATTGATTTGATTATGGCCATCTGTATTGACCATAAAGACAAACTCAATAAACAGATTGGGGGAACTGTGATTTGCTCACCAAGGATGGGAAAAGCAATATGTTCAGATCATTCACTGTCCCTTTCTAGGATAAGCAAGAAATCAATAAAGCAAGTGCTCATCACTGGAACTATGTAGCCAGGGGAATGTTAACATCTAATATCCAAAGGATAATACAATGTGCTTAATAAAAAAAAGCAGGGGGGAAGAAAAGAGATTTTTAAAACTTACTTATTAAGATAACTTGTTTTATTAGTTGATTAATCCTTTTTTCCTGAATATGGGCATGCATATAGATATGTCCTAAATACAATTGTCAGAGTATGATCTTTGGAAAATTGAGCAACTGTTTACTCTGAAAGTTAGATAACTTAAAGTTAAGTTTATATAGTTAACAACAACAACAAACAATTATTCAAAAGTAGTAGGGTAGAAGCTTAGGACTAAGAAACATTAAAAAGTAATTACAGTTTTCATTTTTATTAGTTTGAAAGGAAAAGAGTAACATAATGTATAGAATGGTTTGCTATGAAAATTGTGCCTTTATGTCATATGTTATTGATATTTTTATGTTTTATGCTAACTCATAAGCTTTCCTTCTCATTCTTCAGAAGCTATATCTATGAAATAGATAAATGGCCTATGGTCAAAGTTGCAAAAATAACTGAAAGGTCAGCGATAGCCTTGTGTTTCCAGATCCACAGAGGCAAAAATTTTCTACTAACAACTTGTTTTAAAAAACAAAAATGTCTATGAAGACAGAAAACAAGCAATTTTATTCTCATTTCCTGGTTATTAAAGCCTGGAAAATGGACTTGCAAAGGATATAGAAACCATTCTTAGTTTTTAATACTAGTATTTTCTAACCTTAAAATATACCTTCAAGTTAATATAGTGACTGACTATATAGGTTGCAACTAGACAGACAGGGTTAAATTAAAATCCTATTCTGTACTTGGTATTGTAATCTAGGTGAAATTTTTCATCTTATCTGAGCCAGTTTAATAAAATGGAAAAATAAGAGTCCTCACCCCACAGGATTAATGCAAAAAATAAAATGAGAGCAGACATGTTGCCCAGTGCCTTATACATAAGAAACATTCAATAAATGTTAGCTGCTATAATTAGTTATGAGTTGTTATACAAACATGCCATTAGCTTTCATCCTGACAACTTTAATTCTAGAACATCTGGAAGATGCAGGGGAAGTATGGGGGGAGGGGAAGACCACCAAGAAGAGCCAAAGGTCTTTCCTCAAAGAGTCCTGTCTAACATTTTTGTGTAAAAGGACACAGACTCTCTTTCTCTCTCTCTCTCTCTCTCTCTCTCTCTCTCTCTCTCTCTCACACACACACACACACACACACATCTTACCTATTACAGTAACCTGGGATCATAAAAATGTGGATTAATATAATAATAATAATAATAATAATAAATAATAAAAGCAGAGTCTCTGAGCCACAGGGAAACTTGCTTAAAAATCTGGAGATTTAGATTGATCATAGAGAGTTATATTTAAACATGATTACCATGTTGCCAGTGGGAAGTGCTTCTTAGAATAATCAGATTTGAGAAGGCTAATAATAGAACACTAGATCTGTAGTTGTCTCTGAGTCACTTGGCTGAGGAAGGGGAAAGCTAAGCCCACCATGAGACATAAGTATTGAATGAAGGCCACTTAAGGAGCATGATGGAAAGAAATCTCCATTTTTATGATTTCCAGTCTTTTCAATTGTTTTTTTTTCTTCAAGCAATCAAAATTATGAAGTCTGTGATTTCTTGAAGATTTAGGACTCTTTTATTATCACCATTGCTCAGCACAGTTCCTTGGACAAAGTTGTTGCTTAGTATAAGTTTAGTGGATTAAATGAATGATGGTTCTGAGTGAGGGAAATAGTAAAGTGAGGAAAATTCAATGTTTAAACCACCACAAGAGATCTTGAGACAGCTTTATGTTTTATACTCATGTTGTATGAGCTTCTTAAGGATAGAATCCTGTTCATATATTTGAAACATGGATAGGATTCAGTAAATATATTTTGTTGTTTGTTACTTTAAAAAATCAAGCACATTAGTAAAATGCTTTCTAATTGCTTTTTCTATTGTATCAAAATTGTGGCTAGTGTCTTTTTTTTAAATCAAATATTACTTTGGAAATAACTATAATTTTTCATGGACCTGAAACTTTCTACTATTTATCTGTATAATGTGTGGGGAAAGATTTTATTTTTTCAAGTGTATTCATTTTCCTATAATCATGTGTACTTTATCTTCCTCATATGAGATCTCTTTTAAACTCTACTAAAAAAGCTAATGAGCCAAATTAAAGTGTGGCTTTAAAAAAAATCTGTATTTCTGAAATGCCATAATCTATCCCAAAAACACAACTGGCAACCTTAAAGAGAACTAAAGCTTTAAGTAACATTCAAGTCCCCATAATCTGCCCAGAGAAATATTTCATAAATAAGTTAATATTATATTTCCATACTAGTTGAATCTTTACTTAGAGGCACATTTGTCAAATAGTCAATCACTCATTTGACAAATATTTAGTGTCTGCTTGTCAAAGACACTTTTCAGCTTTAGGGATACAAACTGAGTAAGACAAGCAAGGTCTCTACTCCTAAAACTTACATTCCAAATTTGTATAGTCAGATAGTAAGCAACTAAATAAACAAATGGATGAGATTAATTTCAGCTGGTAATTATTGTTGTGAAAACTTATAAAACAGAATGCTTTGATATAAAGAGATGAGGGGTATTTATCTAAATTGAGTAGTCAGGGAAAATTATCTCTGAGGATATTACTTTTGAGCTAAAACCTGAGTGGTGCAAAGGACCCAGCCATGGGGAAATCTGTGTAAAAAGAAAACAACAACAAAAAAAATGTAAAGGTCTTAGAGTGAAAATAACCTTAATTTTCAAAGACCAGAAAGATGCCACTTTAATCAGAAACCCAGCAGGCTCTTTTTGTGACATTGGCAGACTGATCTTCAAATTCATATGTAAGTGTAAAGGTTGTGGAATAGTCCAAAACAACTTTGAAAAAAGTTAGAGTTGCAAGACTCATACTAATTTCAAGACTTATTATAAAATCACAATCTCTGTTGTTGGTACCAGTCTAAAGTTAAATAAATAGATCAGTGGAACAGAATACAGAATACAGAAATAGATCCACATTTATATGGCCAATTGATTTTTATCAAAGATACAATTTACTCAAGAAAGTCTTTCCAACAAATATTCCTGGTAATATTGGATGTCATTAAAAAAATTAATCCATACCTTATTCCATATAAAAATTAAATGAATTTTAAACATAAATGTAAAGCCTAGAACTCTAAAATTTCTAGAAGAAAACATAAGAGAAAATTTTTGTGGCCTTGGGTCAGGCAAAGATGTGTCTAAAAATGACACCAAGAGTATAGTCCATAAGTGAAAAATTTGATAAATTTGGACTTGGTCAAAATTAAGAATTTCCACTTTCAGAAAGACATTGCTAAGAGAACGATAAGACAAACCACAAACTGGGAGAGTATATTTCCAAATATTATATATGCTAAAGGATTAGATCCAAAATATATTAAGAATTCTCAAGTCCCTTAATGAGGAAACAAATGGCTCAATTTAAAAAATGAGAAAAAAATTTCAACAGACTCTCCACAGAAGATATATAGATATAAGGATGTCAAATAAGCATATGAAAAGATACCCAATGTCATTAGCATTAGTCTAATACATACCTATTATAAAGTTTAAAATTAAAAAGACTGATCATACCAAATGTTGGTGAGAATGTGGAGCAACTAGAACTCTCATCCATTGTTGATGGGAATGTAAAATGGTATAACCACTTTGGAAAGGAGTTTGGCAGTTTTATAAGAAGTTAAATATATACCTAACCCTGTGGTCTAACCATTTATTCCTAGATATTTACCCAAGAGAAATGAAAGCATATGTCTATACAAAAACCTGTAATGAATGTTCATAGTAGCTTTATTTCTAACAGCCAGAACTGGAAATAACCCAAATGTTCACCAAAGGTAAATGGATAAAACAAATGTAAAAACTTACCAAATAAATATCCATACACAGGAATATTATAAAAGGAATGAACTACTGATAGTGCTACATGTATAGGGGCTGAGGGCAGGCCATCCCAAAATGTGCCAGATTGGCATACTGATTATTTTTTTAACATTTTTTTAATTTAGTTATGTTAATCACCATACATTACATCATTAATTTTTGATTCAGTGTTCCATGATTCATTGCTTGCATATAACCCAGCACTCCATGCAGAACGTGCCCTCTTTAATACCCATCACCAAGCTAACCCATCCCCCCACCCCCTCCCCTCTAGAACCCTCAGTTTGTTTCTCAGAGTCCATAGTCTCTCATGGTTCGTCTCCCCCTCTGATTTCTGCCCCCTTCATTTTTCCCTTCCTATTTTCTCCTTTTTTTTTTTTTAACATATAATGTATTATTTGTTTCAGAGATACAGGTCTGTAATTCAACAGTCTTACACATTTCACAGCACTCACCATAGCACATACCCTCCCCAGTATCTATCACCCAGCCACCCCATCCCTCCCACCCCCCACCACTCCAGCAACCCTCAGTTTGTTTCCTGAGATTAAGAATTCCTCATATCAGTGAGGTCATATGATACATGTCTTTCTCTGATTGACTTACTTCGCTCAACATAATACCCTCCAGTTCCATCCACATCATTGCAAATGGCAAGATTTCATTCCTTTTGATGGCTGCATAAATAGCATACTGATTATTTTGATTTGAAGCTACCTGGGAAGCAGCCAGTGCAAAGACACTCAGACCATCTTCTGTTTCCCTGAAAGCAGGAAATAAATCTCCTATATGAAAGCTACCCTCTCTATAGTTAGAAATAAAAACACATCCTGCTCACCAGAGATCAGGACTTTAAAACCAGAGATTGGGACTATAAACCAAGAAATCTGTAGAAACAGATGTTGTTACTTTTTGTTTATCTACTACCTCAGCCCAAATTCTGCTTAGAATTCCTTATTAATTAAAGCTCCTGTCACTTCCTCATGAATTTATTGTCTCTTTGTCTAAAATATATAAGATACCTGCCATGTTCATTTCTTTGGGCTCTCAATTCCATTATTAGGCCACCATGTGCACATAATAAACTTTGTATTTTTCTCCTGTCAATCTGTCTCATGTCAACTTAATTCCTAAACCAGCTGGAAGAATGTTGGTTGTAAGAAATAAATTTTTCTCTCCCCTACAGATGTAACAACATGGGTGAATCTCAAAATGATTATGCTGAATAAAAGAAGCTAGACAAAAGAGGACACACTGTATTATTTAATTACATAAAATTCTAGAAAGAGTAAACCTATCTATGCTGACAGAAAGCAATTCATTTGATGCCTGGGGCATTAGAGGACAAGAAGCGGCATGAATGAGAAACTACAAAAGGGCAAAAGAAAATTGGGGATGATAGATATATCTATTATCTTGATTGTGATTATAGTTTCGTACATGCATAAAAATGTTAAAACTTACCAAATTGTACACTTTAAAAGTGTTCAATCTATTATATGCTAATTATATCTTTTTTTATGTTCAATTAGCCAACATATAATACATCATTAGTTTTTGATGTAGTGTTCAGTGATTCATTAGTTGCGTATAACAGTGCTCATCACCACATGTGCCCTCCTCAATACCCATCACCTCATTACCCCATCTCTGCCCCCCTCTATAAACCTCAGTTTGGTTCCTGGATTCCAAAGTCTCTCATGGTTTATCTCCCTCTCTGATTTCTTCCCATTCAGTTTTCGCTCCCTTCCGCTGTGGTCCTCCAAGCTATTCCTTATGTTCCACATATGAGTGAAACCATATGGTAATTGTCTTTCTCTGTTTGACTTATTTCATTTAGCACCCCTCCAGTTCCATCCTTGTCGATATAAATGGTAGGTATTCATCCTTTCTAATGGCTGAGTAATATTCCATTGCCTATATGGACCACATATTATTTTTTTTTAAGATTTTTATTTATTTATTTGACAAACAGATAGAGAGAGAGCACAAGTAGGCTGAGCAGCAGGCAGAGGGAGAGGGAGAAGCAGGCTCTCTGCTGAGCAGGGAGCCTGACATGGGGCTTGATCCCAGGACCCTGGTATCATGACCTGAGCCAAAGGCAGCCACTTAACCGACTGAGCAACCCAGGCGCCCCTGGACCACATATTCCTTATCCATTTGTCTGTTGAAGGGCATCTTGGCTCCTTCCATAGTTTGGCTATTTGGATATTGCTTCTATAAACATTGGGGTGAATGTGCCCCTTCTTTTCACTATGCCTGTATCTTTGGGGTAAATACCTAATAGCGCAATTGCTGGGTTGTAAAGTAGCTCTATTTTTAACATCTTGAGGCACCTCCATTATGTTTTCCAGAGTGGCTATACCAGGTTGCATTCCCACCAACAGTGTAATAGGGTTCCCCTTTCTCCACATCCTCGACAATACTCGTTTATTCCTGTCTTGTTAATTTTTCCATTCTAACTGGTTTAAGGTGGTATCTCATTGTGGTTTTGATTTGTATTTCCCTGATGGCTGATGATGTTGAACATTTTTTCATTTATGTCTTCTTTGGAGAAATGTCTGTTCATGTCTTCTGCCCATTTATTGACTGGATTATTTGTTTTTTGGGTGTTGAGTTTGAGAAGTTCTTTATAGATCTTTAATATCAGCCCTTTATCTGAAATGTCATTTGCAAATATCTTCTCCCATTCCGTGGGTTGCCTCTTAGTTTTGTTGACTGTTTCCTTTGCTGTGTAAAAGATTTTTTATCTTGATAAAGTCCCAAAAGTTCATTTTTGCTTTTTGTTTCCCTTGCCTTTAGAGATATGTCTTGAAAGAAGTCACTGTGACCAATGTCAAAGAGGTTACTGCCTATGTTCTCCTCTAGGATTTTGCTGGATTCCTGTCTCACATTTAGGTCTTTCATCCATTTTGAGTTTATCTTTGTGTATGGTGTAAGAGAATGGTCCCGCTTCATTCTTCTGTATGTGGCTGTCCAATTTTCCCAGCACCAATTATTGAAGAAACTGTCTTTTTTCCATTGGATATTCTTTTCTGCTTTGTCGAAGATTAGTTGACCATAGAGTTGGCGTCCATTTCTGGGATCTCTATTCTATTCCGTTGATCTATATGTCTGTTTTTGTGCCAATACCATGCTGTCTTGATGATCACAGCTTTGTAATGTAGTGTGAAGTCAAGCTTTGTGATGCCCCCAGCTTTGGTTTTCTTTTTCAACAATCCCCTGGCAATTCAGGGTCTTTTCTGTTTCCATACAAATTTTAGGATCGTTTGTTCCAGCTCTGTGAAAAATGTCAATGGTATTTTCATAGGAATTGCATTGAAAGTGTAGATTGCTCTGGGCAACTTAGACATTTTCACAATGTTTATTCTTCCAATCCATGAGCATGGAATATTTTTCAATCTCTTTGTGTCTTCATAAGTGTTCTGCAGTTTCTAGAGTATAGATCTTTACCTCTTTGGTTAGATTTATTCCTACGTATCTGATGGTTTTTGGTGCTATTTTAAATGGAATCGGTTCCTTAATTTCTCTTTCTTCAGTGACATTGTTAGTGTATAGATATGCAACTGATTTCTGTGCATTGATTTTGTATCCTGCCACACTGCTGAACTGCTGTATGAGTTCTAGTAATTTGGGAAGTGGAGTCTTTTGGGTTTTCCACATAAAGTATCATGTCATCTGCAAAGAAAGAGTTTGACTTCTTCTTTGCCAATTTGAATGCCTTTTATTTCTTTTTGTTGTCCGATTGCTGAGGCTAGGACTTTTAGCACTATGTTGAACAAAAGTGGTCAGAGTAGGCATCCCTGTCGTGTTCCTGACCTTAAGGGAAAAGCTCTCAGTTTTTCCCCATTGAGAATGATATTCACTGTGGGCTTTTCATACATGACTTTTAGGATATTGAAGGCTTTTTCCTCTATCTCTATATTTTGAAGAGTTTTAATCAGGAAACGATGCTGTATTTTGTCAAATGCTTTTTCTGCATCTATTGAGAGGATCATATGATTCTTGTCTCTTCTTTTCTTAATGTGATCTGTCACATTAATTGATTTGCAAATGTTGACCCACTCTTGCATTCCACGAATAAATCCCACTTGGTCATGGTGAATAATCCTTTTAATGTACAGTTGGATCCTATTGGCTAGGATCTTGTTGAGTATTTTGGCATCCATGTTCATCAAGGATACTGGTCTGTAATTCTCCTTTTTGAGAATTTTTTTGAGAAACCAGGGTCTTCGTCTGGTTTTGGGATCAGGGTAATGCTGGCCTCATAGAATGAGTTTGGATGTTTTCCTTCCATTTCTATTTTTTGGAACAGCTTCAGTAGAATAGGTATGATTTCTTCTTTAAATGTTTGGTAGAATTCCCCTGTGAAGCCATCTGGCTCTGGACTTTTGTTTTTTTGGAGGATTTTGATTACTCTTTCACAGGCTTTTGGTCTGTTCAGATTGTCTATTTCTTCCTGTTTCAGGCCTGGTAATTTATAAGTGTCCCGGAATGCATCCATTTCTTCCAGATTACCTAGTTTGTTGGCATATAGCTGCTGATAATAAGTTCTAATAATTGTCTCTATTTCCTTGGTATTGGTTGTGATTTCTCCCCTTTCATTAATGATTTTATTAATTTGGGTCCTTTCTCTTTTCTTTTGGGTAAGTCTGGCCAGAGGTTTATCAATCTTATTAATTCTTTCAGAGAACCAGCTTCTAGTTTTGTTGATCTGTTCTACTGTTCTTCTAGATTCTATTTCATTGATTTCTGCTCTAATCTTTATAATTTCTCCTCTCCTGCTTGATTTAGGCTTTATTTGATGTTCTTTCTCTAGATCCTTTAGGTGTAAGGGTAGCTTGTACATTTGGGATTTTTCTAATTTTTTGAGAGAGGCTTGGATGGCTATGTACTTCCCTCTGAAGAGAAAGACATAGAGAAATATAAAATCTTACTAATATGAATGGCTTTTTGGATTTCTAAAATTTTAAGGATGTATAGTTTGGAGTACTCTTCAAAAAGCACTGTTATAGTCTGAACCTCAGCTTACCTGACACATCAGTTCCATTGTCCTATAGTCCATCTTACTGGTAGCCTGTTTTCTAGTTGCTCTACAATGGGTACTCATGAATTAACACTGGGTTAAAGCACCCAGGCCTTACTTTTCTCTTTATGACTACCCTGTCCTCTCTCCCAAAGAGGCTATATAGAATTTGAATCTGATCCTGGGGCGGGGGGGGTGAAGGGAGAGAAGAAACATAGGAACTTTAAAAAGAATCTGTTTAACCATGATGCTGGGATCAGAGGGTGCCCTGAGATGTTTTCAGACTACTTATTACCATACTCAATAAATTTTGGTGTTACTCTGTTTTTTTTTTTTTTTCCTTTTCTTCTCTTTATGAAAGGTATCTTTACTTAGGGATTCTTGTTTTGAAGGATAGATACCAGGGTAACACAGAACTTGCCTATAATTATTCAGGAGGATTCTGACAAGAGAAAAACAGAAAATCTATTCATATATGAATTAACTAATTCATTTAGCTTTCCCATTCATTCTTTCAATCAGCATTTAGTGGTATATATTGAAAGCAGAGAAATGAAATAAAAGCAAGAGATTGTAGCTGAGTATTATTTCAGCTATCCCTGATTTATTCAGTAAACACTTTCTTTACCCATCCTAAGTAAAGCTTTTTTTTTCAGAGCTAAAAGAACCCACATTTGCATTAAAGAAAGCATAGACTTTCTTCAAAGACAGATGATCTTGAATCACTACAAGGTGTCTAGCTACAACAATAGGTTTTAACAGCTGCAGCAAAAGGTCTACTTAACCCAGCTATTTATATACAGATAGTTCTTCAATAGCACTGAAAAAAATCCTCTGAAATTATTTGGTGAGCAGTTAAATGTTGAAGTAATGGTACACTAATGCCAGCTGATAAAGAACCCGTCACCACTTCCATTCCCTGAATCCACTCCTCCCCCATTCTAGTGATCACAACCTCCTTTAACCCTAAATCCACTTATAAAACAAGAGAGAGAAAAGCAACAGCAAGTATCTAATAATAGTGAGCTCTGTGATTGAAAAATTTGTAATGAATAATTGAAGAATAATGAAGCTCTTGCTTCCATGACCAACACTGTTGAACTACAGGATTCGTATTTGAGGATCTTACTGCAAGGCAAAAAATGGAGGGAAACATGAGAAATCTGGCATTTATCCAGAATTTCACCAAAGGTCAGGAACAACCTAGGTCTTATATATGTTTTCCCGTGCTTCCTCTTTTCAGTCTTTGGCAATCCTATGACATAGGGGTTATTATCTGCATTTTTTTACTAGTGAAACTGAAACTTGAAGGTTCCATAAGACTAGAGACTTGCATTCAAAAAATATGGCTCACCCATTACCTCACCAGCTGTTCCTTTCATTCCCTCTGGCTGGTTCTTTGAGCTCTAAACATCAGAGTGCCCAAGGCTTAGTTCTTGACTGTCTTCTCTCTTTCTCTAAATTGCAATCAGCCTGTAAAGTTTATTGTCTTATACATGCTGAGGACTCCAAAGTTTGTATCTCTAATCTGGCTCTCTCTCTACTTTTGGTATTCAGCTGCCTACCTGGCATTTCTACTTGAATGTCTAATAGGTATCTCAACATCTTACATGTACAGAACTAGACTCCTAATTCTCACAAGTCCCCAAAACCTGTCCCTCCTACAGTTTTTCCCATCTCAGTTAATGACAACTCCATTCTTTTCACTTGCTCATAACATCCTTGGAACTTCTTTTTCTTTCCACCTCCTCTTCTAATACATTAGCAAACCTTGTTATTTCCATCTTCATAATATAACAAAATCTAACCACTTCTCAGAAGCTGCACAATTAATATCCTAGACCAAGCCACAAGTTTCTCCCACCTGGATTATGGTAATAGCCTTTTAACTGGTCTCCTGCTTCCACCTTCTTTTTCCTATAGTCTGTTCTCAATAGAGTAGCCAAAATGATTGTTTGAAAACAGATTTCCCCTCTCTCCCCAAATGTCTCCAAGATTTTTCATCTCATATATCAATGAAAACCAAAGTCCTTATAAAGTAGTACAATGTTTACATAGGCTGGCCCTACTACCTTGCTGACCTCTCTCTTACCACTCTTTCCTTTGCCCACTTTTCTCTAGTCACACTGGCCTTGTTGTCTCTTAAACATACCAAAGATATTTATGCCCCAGGGACTTTGTACCTGCTATTTCTTCTGTTTAGAATACTCCTCTGTCTGGTAGCCATATGGTTTACTCTCACTTCCTATAGTTTTCTTCTGAAATATTACTTTATCAAAGATTCTTTCCTTGACCACCATAAAGTAGCAACTTCCTCCCAACACCCCCATCCTTCTTATCTTCTTTATTTTTCTCTATTGCATTTATACTAGACATAACTATATATTGACTTGTTTTCTTTCTCTCTCTCTTACCACTAAAGAATAAGCTCCATGAGAATGAGGACTTTGTTTTATTCTTACTGAATGCCTAGCACATAATTGTGTCTGGCATGTATTAGGTTAAACCATATGAAACCATAACTTTTCATAGTCCAATTAGGGTTAAATATTGATATTCTCATGGTGTAATTTAAACATTAGGTTCTCAATAAAGACTTGTTTAACTGATAAATGGATTAAACCTGTGATGGCCTAAATCCAAAGCTCATCTTCTGCCTAGTATAAAATTCTTCTTCTCTGTTACTGAGGTTGCTTTATGACAAAATATTTCCTATTTTTTCTATTTTCTAAGTTCTTTTACTTATTCGAAGTCATGACGTTTGATACATTAGTTACAGGCATTTGTATAGCTAGAAGAAAATAATAGAGGCATTTTTATGCTTGATAATTGTTGACCTGCCAACAGATATGGTTTGTTCTTTGTCTCTTAAGAAAAGCCAGACTGGATGAGTCAGGTCCGAACTCCAAGCAGTGCCCCTGAATCCATCTGCTTGGGCTAATCTCATGGCCTTCATGTGAGCCCATAATTGGCCATGGCAAAGAACTCCTCTACTATCAGTTTATGACTCAGATTTTCCTCATGTAATAACTTTGAAAATGCACAAACAAAAAGGTATTCTTTCAAATGAGATAGTTAATTTTTAGTTACACTTTGACTTAGAATGGATTTGCCTTCCATTCCATAAAAATCTAGCATGCAGTATGTACTATGGTGAATAATGCTAGCTGATATAACAGATAAACTCCTGAATCTCAAGGGATCAGCATACTTTTCATTCATGTCGCAGTACAGTGCAGGCTGCTTGATTTGCTCTCCTCTCATTCTGTATTCAGGGATGCAGACACTGTCCATTTTGTGGTCCTACATTCCCCTAGGTCCTTAGAATCCTAGTAGATGAAAGAAGAGAGCAAGGATCCTCTGGGGGATGTGGTATTTCTGGGCCAATGTATTAGTCTGTATTCTCCAGAAAAAATAGAACCAATAGGATGAAGGTATATATATATATAGTGAGAGAGAGGAGATATATATATGAGAGAGGACATATATATATATATATATATATGAGAGAGAGGAGATATATATATATATATGAGAGAGAGGAGATAGGATAGGAGAAAGGAGAGGATGTACAAAGAGATTTATTATAAGGAATTGGCTCTTGAGATTATGGAGGCTAAAAAATTCCCAAGGTCTGCAGTTGGCAACTGTATATTGGAGAGACAATGTATAGTTCCCTTCTGAAAACAGGAAGGCTTGAGACCCAGGAAGAGCTGATATTTCAGTTGAGTCCAAAGGCAAGAGAAAAAAAACCAGTGTGCCAACTCAAGGCAGTCAGGTCCCAGGAGTTCCCAGTTACTTAGCCTTTTTGTTCTATTCAGTCCTTCAACCGTTTGGATGAGGCTCACCACATTAGGGTAAGTAGATTGTATGTAGATTGTATCTCAATAGTCTTTTTTCTTATTATAGAGCTAATCTAGTTCACTTAACTTTTCTTGCTGATAAAAACCTTGAGATTACCTCTTAAACTATCAGTTAGCCAGTCACCTAGATAGCAAGTCAGTCAATAGATATCGATTGAGGGCCTACACTATTTCAAGAACCTGCTGGGGCTGGAAATAGAAATACAAACAAAGCCACAGTCTCTGTCTTCAAGACGTTCACAATCTAGTGAAGGAGTCAGATTTGTTTGAAGCACAATGTGCTACATTTTAGATGCTATAATTTAGGTTAATATAAGGTAATATAAAGCAGGAGAAAAGCTGATAATACATAAGTATTTTTTAATATTTAGGACAATTGCCCTTTCTACAACTGGTAGAACTTTTTACTTCCTTAATTTCAAGACAGCTTACACTTTCCACATTTGTGTTTAAGTCAAAGTATTTCTATTTCTCCATTTATTTCATTAATTTATGTATTAATTCAACAAATATATGCCAGTTAAGTTGTTAGGTATTCTGAGATGGTCACATACACAGAGGAATATAGCCTATAACATGAAGTCCATATTTAAGTCTCAAAGACTTCTTAAGGGAGTGGTACTTCTTGAACCTGAAGGGTAAGTAATAATCAAGTAAAGGAGTAAAGGCAGAAGAGGGTGCATAAAACTATAAGGAAACAAACTATATTTGGAAAACTTCCTTCTTTCTATGCCTCCTTCCATATTAGTTAAGATACACAGTAGCTGTGGGAACAGATATACCCCCAAAATTTTAGTGGCTTAACATAACCACAATTTTTTTCTTGTTCATGTAAAGTCCAAATAATAGTGCCTAGATGTAGGGCTTTATTCAGAGACTTTGCAATATTCAACATATAGCTGCCAAGGTCACCCTGGGTGTTGATATCCATTCAATAGATAGGAGAAAAGAATGGAGGTTTACCTGGACCATGTCTAGATGTAGTCTGCATCACTTCTGCCTGCCTACTCTTGGCCATATCTCAATTGCTTGGTCCCATCTAAATGCATAGGGGCTGGGTAAATGTAAATTCTGGATAGGCATCTGCTTCCTAGCAAGATAACCACTCTATTCCATGGAAGAAAATAGAAATCTTTGGAGGACAGCTTGATTTTTGACATTCTCACTTGAATAGTTTTATCTTTTATGTCACAAAGTGTACAGTTACATCAATGGGTTATTATTACTCTCTTCAGTATGCTTGAGGATCAAATGAATTTGTTGAGAATGACCCACAAAGCATGTTTAGGCTATCTCTTGAGTAAAAAGACAAATATCCATTGTGCAGGCTACTAGATGAGACCTGTCTGGAAGTAGTTTCTAGGGAAAAACTTCACAATGGTCTATTCCACTCCATAAAATTTGTACAGTCTTACAGTGATCCAGAACTCACTTCTTTATCCGAGTTCGTATAAGACCCAGCACCAGTAAGTGACAAGCCAGTTTTAAGTCTCTTAGTGTCATGAACTAGATCTTTCTTGTCTATGGTGCAGTTATGCTTTGCAAGCAAGGTTTTGAACAACACTGAGAACTCAAGGATCTTCTGTATAACCTGATGACTTCAAAAGTAAAGGGAAGAAACTCATTACTGAGCCATAAGTGAAACTTTGGTTCTATCTGTCATGTTCAATGTATACATGTAGCATTAGACACACCCCCATTTTATTACCTTATATTTCTTTCCAATAAACAATATTTTTAAAATTTCTTCAGGCTTTTTTCTGCTGGTAAAATTAGTATTTCCTTGGATTCTCAGCTGCCATTTTGTTCAGTGGCATCAAAATTGCTTTAATGCAATTCTTATGTGGACTGTCGAAGAATCCAGTGATTCTGGTTTTCTTTTTGCTTTTGTGTTTAATTCTTATCAGAGGAAGGGTAAGTAGGAGTGAACTTTCTTTCATTGGGTGTTCTTGTGGGAAATAAACAGACTCCAATTTCAAATAAGACTTTGTCATTTACCAAGAACCACGTGGCAGTTAGGAATGAATGAGAGGGTGCGCTCAGACAGAGCCTAGAGATCATCACACCCCTATTTCTTAACACACCAAAATTATAGGTTCTTTTTTTAAATTTTTTATTGTTATGTTAATCACCATATATTACATCATTAGCTTTTAATGTGGTGTTCCATGATTCATTGTTTATGCATAATACCCAGTGCTCCAAGCAGAACGTGCCCTCTTTAATACCCATGACCAGGCTAACCCATCCCCCACCCCCCTCCCCTCTAGAACCCTCAGTTTGTTTTTCAGAGTCCATCATCTCTCATCGTTCGTCTCCCCTTCTGATTTCCCCCCCTTCATTCTTCCCCTCCTGCTATCTTCTTATTTTTTTTCTTAACATATATTGCATTATTTGTTGCACAACTCACAGTGCTCACCATAGCACATACCCTCCCCAATGTCTATCACCCAGCCACCCCATCCCACCCACCCCCCACCACTCCAGCAACACTCAGTTTGTTTCCTGAGATTAAGAATTCCTCATATCAGTGAGGTCATATGATACATGTCTTTCTCTGATTGACTTATTTCACTCAGCATAAAACCCTCCAGTTCCATCCACATCGTTGCAAATGGCAAGATCTCATTCCTTTTGATGGCTGGATAATATTCCATTGTGTATTTATACCACTTCTTCTTTATCCATTCATCTGTCGATGGACATCTTGGCTCTATCCATAGTTTGGCTATTGTGGACATTGCTGCTATAAGCATTGCAGTGCAGGTACCCCTTCGGATCCCTACATTTGTATCTTTGGGGTAAATATCCAGTAGTGCAATTGCTGGATCATAGGGTAGCTCTATTTTCAACTGTGTGAGGAACCTCCATACTGTTTTCCACAGGGGTTGCACCAGCTTGCATTCCCACCAACAGTGTAGGAGGGTTCCCCTTTCTCCACATCCCTGCCAACATCTGTCGTTTCCTGACTTGTTAATTTTAGCCATTCTGACTGGTGTGAGATGGTATCTCATTGAGGTTTTGACTTGGATTTCCCTGATGCCGAAGGATGTTGAGCACTTTTTCATGTGTCTGTTGGCCATTTGGATGTCTTCTTTGGAAAAATGTCTGTTCATGTCTTTTGCCCTTCTCTTGATTGGATTATTTGTTCTTTGGGTGTTGAATTTGATAAGTTCTTTATAGATTTTGGATACTAGCCCTTTATCTGATATGTCATTTGCAAATATTTTCTCCCATTCTATCGGTTGTCTTTTGGTTTTGTTGACTGTTTCTTTTGCTGTGCAAAAGCTTTTTATCTTGATGAAATCCCAATAGTTCATTTTTGCCCTTGCTTCCCTTGCCTTTGGTGATGTTTCTAGGAAGAAGTTGCTGTGGCTGAGGTCGAAGAGGTTGCTGCCTGTGTTCTCCTTTAGGATCTTGATGGACTCCTGTCTCACACACATCTAGGTCTTTCATCCACTTTGAGTCTATTTCTGTGTGTGGTGTAAGGAAATGGTCCAGTTTCATTCTTCTGCATGTGGCTGTCCAATTTTCCCAACACCATTTGTTGAAGAGACTGTCTTTTTTCCACTGGACATTCTTTCCTGCTTTGTCGAAGATTAGTTGACCATAGAGTTGAGGGTCCATTTCTGGGCTCTCTATTCTGTTCCACTGATCTATGTGTCTGTTTTTGTGCCAGTACCATACTATCTTGATGATGACAGCTTTGTAATAGAGCTGGAGGTCCAGAATTGTGATGCCGCCAGCTTTGCTTTTCTTTTTCAATATTCTTCTGGCTATTCGGGGTCTTTTCTGGTTCCATACAACTTTTAGCATTATTTGTTCCATTTCTTTGAAAAAAGTGGATGGTATTTTGATGGGGATTACATTGAATGTGTAGATTGCTCTAGGTAGCATTGACACCTTCACAGTGTTTGTTCTTCCAATCCATGAGCATGGAACGTTTTTCCATTTCTTTGTGTCTTCCTCAATTTCTTTCATGAGTATTTTATAGTTTTCTGAGTACAGATCCTTTGCCTCTTTGGTTAGATTTATTTCTAGGTGTCTTATGGTTTTGGGTGCGATTGTAAATGGGATCAACTCCTTAATTTCTCTCTCTTCTGTCTTGTTGTTGGTATATAGGAATGCCATTGATTTCTGTGCATTAATTTTATATCCTGCCACTTTACTGAATTCCTGTATGAGTTCTCGCAGTTTTGGGGTGGAGTCTTTTGGATTTTCCACATAAAGTGTCATATTGTCTGCAAAGAGTGAGAGTTTGACTTCCTCTTGCCGATTTGGATGCCTTTGATTTCTTTTTGTTGTCTGACTGCTGTGGCTAGGACTTCTAATACTATGTTGAATAGCAGTGGTGATAGTGGACATCCCTGCCGCGTTCCTGACCTTAGGAGGAAAGCTCTCAGTTTTTCCCCATTGACAATGATATTCGCTGTAGGTTTTTCATAGATGGCTTTTATGATATTGAGGTAGGTACCCTCTATCCCTATACTCTGAAGAGTTTTGATCAAGAAAGGACACTGTACTTTGTCAAATGCTTTTTCTGCATCTATTGAGAGGATCATATGTTTCTTGTTCTTTCTTTTGTTAATATATTGTATCACGTTGATTGATTTGCAGATGTTGAACCAACCTTGCAGCTCAGGGATAAATCCCACTTAGTCATGGTGAATAATGCTTTTAATGTACTGTTGGATCCTATTGGCTAGTATTTTGGTGAGAATTTTTGCATCCATGTTCATCAAGGATATTGGTCTATAATTCTCCTTTTTGATGGGGTCTTTGTCTGGTTTTGGGATCAAGGTAATGGTGGCCTCATAAAATGAGTTTGGAAGTTTTCCTTCCATTTCTATTTTTTGGAACAGTTTCAGGAGAATAGGTATTAATTCTTCTTGAAATGTTTGGTAGAATTCCCCTGGGAAGCCATCTGGCCCTGGGCTCTTGTTTGTTGGGAGATTTTTGATGACTGCTTCAATTTCCTTAGTGGTTATAGGCCTGTTCAGGTTTTCTATTTCTTCCTGGTTCAATTTTGGTAGTTGATACATCTCTAGGAATGCACCCATTTCTTCCAGGTTATCTAATTTGCTGGCATAGAGTTGCTCATAATATGTTCTTATAATTGTTTGTATTTCTTTGGTGTTGGTTGTGATCTCTCCTCTTTCATTCATGATTTTCTTGATTTGGGTCCTTTCTCTTTTCTTTTTGATAATTCTGGCCAGGGGTTTATCAATCTCGTTAATTCTTCCAAAGAACCAGCTCCTAGTTTCGTTGATCTGTTCTACTGTTTTTTTGGTTTCTATTTCATTGATTTCTGCTCTGATCTTTATTATTTCTCTTCTCCTGCTGGGTTTAGGCTTTATTGGCTGTTTTTTCTCTAGCTCCTTTAGGTGTAGGGTTATGTTGTGTATTTTAGACCTTTCTTGTTTCTTGAGAAAAGCTTGTATTGCTATATACTTTCCTCTCAGGACTGCCTTTGCTGCATCCGAAAGATTTTGAACAGTTGTGTTTTCATTTTCATTGGTTTCCATGAATTTTTTTAATTCTTCTTTAATTTCCTGGTTGACCCATTC
>NW_027397076.1:10432853-10472776 GCF_003265705.2 Callorhinus ursinus
GATGTTTCTAGGAAGAAGTTGCTGTGGCTGAGGTCGAAGAGGTTGCTGCCTGTGTTCTCCTTTAGGATCTTGATGGACTCCTGTCTCACACACATCTAGGTCTTTCATCCACTTTGAGTCTATTTCTGTGTGTGGTGTAAGGAAATGGTCCAGTTTCATTCTTCTGCATGTGGCTGTCCAATTTTCCCAACACCATTTGTTGAAGAGACTGTCTTTTTTCCACTGGACATTCTTTCCTGCTTTGTCGAAGATTAGTTGACCATAGAGTTGAGGGTCCATTTCTGGGCTCTCTATTCTGTTCCACTGATCTATGTGTCTGTTTTTGTGCCAGTACCATACTATCTTGATGATGACAGCTTTGTAATAGAGCTGGAGGTCCAGAATTGTGATGCCGCCAGCTTTGCTTTTCTTTTTCAATATTCTTCTGGCTATTTGGGGTCTTTTCTGGTTCCAAACAACTTTTAGCATTATTTGTTCCATTTCTTTGAAAAAAGTGGATGGTATTTTGATGGGGATTACATTGAATGTGTAGATTGCTCTAGGTAGCATTGACACCTTCACAGTGTTTGTTCTTCCAATCCATGAGCATGGAACGTTTTTCCATTTCTTTGTGTCTTCCTCAATTTCTTTCATGAGTATTTTATAGTTTTCTGAGTACAGATCCTTTGCCTCTTTGGTTAGATTTATTTCTAGGTGTCTTATGGTTTTGGGTGCAATTGTAAATGGGATCAACTCCTTAATTTCTCTCTCTTCTGTCTTGTTGTTGGTATATAGGAATGCCATTGATTTCTGTGCATTAATTTTATATCCTGCCACTTTACTGAATTCCTGTATGAGTTCTCGCAGTTTTGGGGTGGAGTCTTTTGGATTTTCCACATAAAGTGTCATATTGTCTGCAAAGAGTGAGAGTTTGACTTCCTCTTGCCGATTTGGATGCCTTTGATTTCTTTTTGTTGTCTGACTGCTGTGGCTAGGACTTCTAATACTATGTTGAATAGCAGTGGTGATAGTGGACATCCCTGCCGCGTTCCTGACCTTAGGGGGAAAGCTCTCAGTTTTTCCCCATTGACAATGATATTCGCTGTAGGTTTTTCATAGATGGCTTTTATGATATTGAGGTAGGTACCCTCTATCCCTATACTCTGAAGAGTTTTGATCAAGAAAGGACACTGTACTTTGTCAAATGCTTTTTCTGCATCTATTGAGAGGATCATATGTTTCTTGTTCTTTCTTTTGTTAATATATTGTATCACGTTGATTGATTTGCAGATGTTGAACCAACCTTGCAGCTCAGGGATAAATCCCACTTAGTCATGGTGAATAATGCTTTTAATGTACTGTTGGATCCTATTGGCTAGTATTTTGGTGAGAATTTTTGCATCCATGTTCATCAAGGATATTGGTCTATAATTCTCCTTTTTGATGGGGTCTTTGTCTGGTTTTGGGATCAAGGTAATGGTGGCCTCATAAAATGAGTTTGGAAGTTTTCCTTCCATTTCTATTTTTTGGAACAGTTTCAGGAGAATAGGTATTAATTCTTCTTGAAATGTTTGGTAGAATTCCCCTGGGAAGCCATCTGGCCCTGGGCTTTTGTTTGTTGGGAGATTTTTGATGACTGCTTCAATTTCCTTAGTGGTTATAGGTCTGTTCAGGTCTTCTATTTCTTCCTGGTTCAATTTTGGTAGTTGATACATCTCTAGGAATGCACCCATTTCTTCCAGGTTATCTAATTTGCTGGCATAGAGTTGCTCATAATATGTTCTTATAATTGTTTGTATTTCTTTGGTGTTGGTTGTGATCTCTCCTCTTTTATTCATGATTTTCTTGATTTGGGTCCTTTCTCTTTTCTTTTTGATAAGTCTGGTCAGGGGTTTATCAATCTCGTTAATTCTTCCAAAGAACCAGCTCCTAGTTTCGTTGATCTGTTCTACTGTTTTTTTGGTTTCTATTTCATTGATTTCTGCTCTGATCTTTATTATTTCTCTTCTCCTGCTGGGTTTAGGCTTTATTGGCTGTTTTTTCTCTAGCTCCTTTAGGTGTAGGGTTATGTTGTGTATTTTAGACCTTTCTTGTTTCTTGAGAAAAGCTTGTATTGCTATATACTTTCCTCTCAGGACTGCCTTTGCTGCATCCGAAAGATTTTGAACAGTTGTGTTTTCATTTTCATTGGTTTCCATGAATTTTTTTAATTCTTCTTTAATTTCCTGGTTGACCCATTCGTTCTTTAGTAGGATGCTCTTTAGCCTCCATGTATTTGCGTTCTTTCCGACTTTCCTCTTGTGATTGAGTTCTAGTTTCAAAGCATTGTGGTCTGAAAATATGCAGGGAATGATCCCAATCTTTTGGTACCAGTTGAGACCTGATTTGTGACCTAGAATGTGATCTATTCTGGAGAATGTTCCATGGGCACTAGAGAAGAATGTGTATTCCGTTGCTTTGGGATGGAATGTTCTGAATATGTCTGTGAAGTCCATTTGGTCCAGTGTGTCATTTAAAGTCTTTATTTCCTTGTTGATCTTTTGCTTAGATGATCTGTCCATTTTAGTCAGGGGGATGTTAAAGTCCCCCAGTATTATTGTATTTTTGTCGATGTGTTTCTTTGCTTTTGTTATTAATTGCCTTATATAATTGGCTGCTCCCATGTTAGGGGCATAGATATTTACAATTGTTAGATCTTCTTGTTGGATAGACCCTTTGAGTAGGATATAGTGTCCTTCCTCATCTCTTATTACAGTCTTTGTTTTAAAATCTAATTTGTCTGATATAAGGATTGCCACCCCAACTTTCTTTTGGTGTCCATTAGCATGGTAAATTGTTTTCCACCCCTTCACTTTCAATGTGGGGGTGTCTTTTGGTCTAAAATGAGTCTCTTGCTTGTATCGATGGGTCTTGTGTTTTAATCCAATCTTATAGCCTGTGTCTTTTGATTGGGGCATTTAGCCCATTTACATTCAGGGTAACTATTGAAAGATATGAATTTAGTGCCATTGTATTGCCTGTAAAATGACTGTTACTGTATATTGTCTATATTCCTTTCTGGTACATGCTGCTTTTAGGCTCTCTCTTTGCCTAGAGGACCCCTTTCAATATTTCTTGGAGGGCTGGTTTCATGTTTGCAAATTCCTTTAGTTTTTGTTTGTCCTGGAAGTTTTTTATCTCTCCTTCTATTTTCAATGACAGCCTAGCTGGATATAGTATTCTTGCCTGCATATTTTTCTCGTTTAATGCTCTGAAGATATCATGCCAGTCCTTTCTGGCCTGCCAGGTCTCTGTGGATAGGTCTGTTGCCAATCTAATGTTTCTACCATTATAGGTTACATATCTCTTCTCCCGAGCTGCTTTCCGGATTTTCTCTTTGTCTCTGAGACTCGTAAGTTTTACTATTAGATGTCGGGGTGTTGACCTATTTTTATTGATTTGAGAGGGGTTCTCTGTGCCTCCTGGATTTTGATGCCTGTTTCCTTCCCCACATTAGGGAAGTTCTCTGCTATAATTTGCTCCAATATACCTTCTACCCCTCTCTCTCTTTCTTTTTCTGGGATCCCAATTATTCTAATATTGTTTCATCTTATGGTATCGCTTATCTCTCGAATTCTGCCCTCGTGATCCAGTAGTTGTTTATCTCTCTTTTTCTCAGCTTCTTTATTTTCCATCATTTGGTCTTCTATATCGCTGATTCTCTCTTCTGCCTTATTTATCCTAGCAGTTTGTGCCCCCATTTTTGATTGCACCTCAATAATAGCCTTTTTGATTTTGACTTGGTTAGATTTTAGTTCTTTTATTTCTCCAGAAAGGGTGTCTCTAATAACTTCCATGCTTTTTTCAAGCCCAGCTAGTATCTTTAAACTCATGACTCTGAACTCTAGGTCTGACATTGCACTAATGTCCGTATTGAGTAGGTCCCTGGCAGATGGTACTACGTCTTGTTCTTTTTGTTGAGGTGATTTTTTTCATCTTGTCATTTTGTCCAGAGGAGAATAGATGAATGAGAGAACAAAATGCTAACAGGTTAACAATGTCCCCAGAAAATAAACTCTAATCAAATCAGAAAAGACCTGAAACCAGGCGAAAAGAAGGGGAAAGAAAGAAAAAAGAAAGAAAAAGATAAAAACAAACAAAAACAGAACAAAACAAGAAAAAACAGAATATGATCAAATATGATCAGACTGGTGCATAGATCAGTGCCACACACTAGAATTTGGGTGTATTTTAGTCTGTTAGAAGAAAGTGCCTCCTAAAATTTTAAAGAAAGAAAGACTTATATATGTACAAAATACGGGTTGATAAAATGAAGGGATGGAATATGACTGTAAAGATGAAAAGTATAAAAAAATTTTTAAAAAAGGAATTGATAAGAAGATGTTTGAAAAAAGAAAGAAGAGGATTAAAAAAAAGGAAAGAAAGAAAGAAAAAAAAGGGAGGAGAGAATGTGATCAGGCAGGAGACTAGAACAAAGCCACACACTAGAAATTTAGGGTATATTTTGATATGTTAGAAGAAACTGTATCTCAAAATTTTAAAGAGAGAACAACTTATATTATATATATATATATATATATATATACACACATATATATATATATATCTGCCAAAAATAAGGGTAACTACTATGAAGGGATAGAATATGACTCTAAAAATGAAAAATAAAAATGTTTTTTTAAAAAAGGGATTGATAAGATGTTGGTTGAAAAAGGGAAAAAGAAAAATTCAAAAAAAAAACAGTTAAAAAAATTAACTTTGAAAGACTAATGAATCATGGTAAAAAAGTCATGAATTGTATGTGCAGTATTCCCCTAGCGCTGGAGTTCTGCCATTCTCATTGATCGGTAAACTTGGTCTTGGCTGGTTGTTTGTGCTGATCTTCTGGGGGAGGGGCCTGTTGCCGGGGTTCCCAAATGTCTTTGCCGGAGGCGGAATTGCCGGGCGCTTGCTGGGTCCGGGCTAAGCAATCTGCTCAGGTTTGCTCTCGGGAGGTTTTGTTCCCTGCAAGCTCTCAGTACAGATTTGGAGGATGACAGTGAAAATGGCAGCCTCCCAATCTCTGCCCTGGAGGAGCTGAGAACTCGGGGCCCTGCTCCTCAGTGCGCCCCTGGAGAAAAGCAGTCAATCACTCCCGTCTCCCCGGTCTCCGGCCGCATGCTCCATGCTCACCGGCCTGTGACCGAGCATTTCTATCTCTGGCACCTGACCCCGTGTGGAGTCTCCAAACCCAGCAGATCCCTGTGGTGCGCTCCCGCACCACTCCTCCCCGGGGAAGGAAGGGGAGTCTCCCCGGATCTGCCACTTGTTTGGTCCCTGCTGGAGAAGCAGTGACCCAACTGTGCTGTGGATCACAGTTTATGGCAACCCCAAGCTGAGAGCCCGCACCTCGGCTCCGTCTCTGCAGCCGGCTTCCCCGGTCTGATACCCGGGAGCTCTGCCGCACTCAGGCACCCCCAGGCTTTCTGTGACCCTGAGGGTCCTGAGACCACACTGTCCCGCGAGGGTTCCACCCCCTGCTTAGCCACTGGAGCGACGTCCCTCAGCAGAGCCGACTTCTAAAATTTCCGATTTTGTGCTCCGCAGCTCTATCACTTGCCAGAAGCGACCGACAGAGGCCCCCTCCCCCGCCGTCTATCCTCCCGAATATCGCCTCGGATTCACTTCACACGTCCTACCTTCCAGAAAGTGGTCGCTTTTCTCTTGAGAAAGTTGTTGCTATTCTTTTCTTCAATCTCCTGTTGAGTTCGTAGGTGTTCAGAATGGTTTGATCCCTATCCAGCTGAATTTCTGAGACCAGATGAAATCCAGGTCTCCTACTCCTCCACCATCTTGCTCCGCCCTATAGGTTCTTTTTTTATATATGAATATATCTCAAGACCCCTCCCAAGAATTGCCTGTGGTCATTAAGGGAGGAAGGTCTTCATGACAGGATGGGGAGAAGGGACCTAATAATATTCATCAGGGGAGGGGGATAGACATCAGCTAACCAACTTCAAAAAGGAATCATAGTGTTTATCAATAAAAACATGAAAGAATTGTAAAGAGATCACATAACTGGTAAGAGAAGTAAAGCATTCAAGAACTGTAAAAGGGTCTCAGTATTTGTTGAGACTTCAACTTTATTTCTCTAATTATAGATATGTAGCACAATCTTATCAGGCATTATTTGATGTTTTATAAATGTCTAATTCAATCTGAGAGCAACCCTATGAAGTAAGTATTATCCTCATGTTAAAGATGGTGTATCAGTTTGCTAGGGCTACCATAACAAAATACTACAGACTGGGTGCCTTAAACAACAGAATTAATTTTCTCACGGTTCTGGAAGCAGAAGTCCAAGATCAAGATGCTGGCAGGGTTGCTTTCTTCTAAGGCCTCTATGCTTGACATAGAGATGCAGATGGCAACCCTCTTACTGTCTCTTCATCTGGTCATCCCTGTGTGTATGTGTGCCCCTGGTGTCACTTAGTGTGTCCCAGTTTCCTTTTCTTATAAGAGCAGCAATCAGATTGGGTTAATCTAAATCATATTAGATCCTAATAGCTTCATTTTTATGCAATCACCTTTATAAAGATCCTAACTCCAAATATAGTCAACAGGACTTAGGTACTGGGAGTTAGGGCTTCAACATACAAATTTGTGGGGAATAGGGGTGCCTGGGTGGCTCAGTTAGTTAAGCATCTGCCTTCGGCTTAGGTCATGATCTCAGGGTCCTGAGATCAGCTGTGTCCTGCTCCCTGCTTAGCAGGGAGTTTGCTTCTCCCTCTGCCTCTCTCTTTCAAATAAATAAATAAATAATCTGTAAAAAAATCCCTCTGAATTTGGGGGAAATATAACTCAGCCCATAACTGATGAGGAAACTGAAGTTCAGATAAATTAATTTTCTTACCTATGGATAATAACTTATAAATGTCAGATCTGAGATTCCAGCTCAAGTACATCTGTTCTTCAGGCCTCTTTCCACTCTACTGCTCACAGTCCAGCACATTATATCCAGTATGGAGATAGGTGATTTAATGCCCCAAACCTCCTAATGAAATTAAATATTCACTCTGAGCTTCTCTAAACTTCATCTTTTGTCTACCAAGTAAGGACCCACTGTGATCTAATAGGGCAAGCATGCTACATAATTATGGCATAGAGAGCAGGCATTATTTTTAAAGATTTTATTTATTTATTTATTTATTTATTTGAGAGAGAGAACAGGGGGAGGAGCAGAGGGAGAGGGACAAGTAGACTCCACACTGAGTGTGGAACTGGATGTGGGGCTTGATCATGGGGCTTAATCTCACAACCCTGAGATCATGACCTGAGCTGAAATCAAGAGTCGGTGGCTTAACTGACTGAGCCACCCAGGCGCCCTGAGAGAGCAAGCATTATTTGTATTCTTATTTTGGATCTAGGACAGATTAATCTCTTTAAAAGTGTACTTCTTAATAAACTGGTTCTAGCACTTGAGAAAGCATCAAATTCATTTTCATTTTTAAAATGTGTTATTGACATAGGACTCAATGTCACCCAAAATGATTTTTTTCTTGTCATGAAAAAATGAAATTAAAGATGAATTTAGCAAGTTAGCCATGTCAGCCTGTGCAGATTATTATATTATATTATATTATATTATATTATATTATATTATATTATATTTTATTTTACTTTATTTTATTTTATTGTGACAGATTGTATTTTAGATGACCATAATAAATCTTTCCATCTACATACTCTTCTCACAATGTGATATTGACATTTCTCCCATCAAGAGATGGGATTTATATTTCATATATTTGAATATGGTATGGCTGTTGCCGATAGCAGAGGTGACTCTAAGTCTAAGTGACCTCCAAGGTTAGGTCATAAGATGCAGTGTAAATTCTTCCTGGTTCCTTGGGAGGCTCACTCTTAGGACCCAGCCACCATGCTGTGAGGAAGCCAAAAAGCCATGTGGACAAGTCACATGTAGTATTCTAGCTGACAGCCCAAGTGAATTTCCAGTTGGAAGCCAGCATCACCACTAGACATGAGCGTGAAAAACACCTCTGAAATGACTCCAGTCCTACCCACTGTCCTACAGGACTTTAAAGATATTAGTTTATATACCGTACATAACTAGAAAAGATTTTACTACCTGGAAATATGGTACTATCATCACAAAATCCTAAAATGTATAGCATTAGCCTTTGAACTAACTAGCAAGCAGAAACTGGAAGAGTATTGAAAAACTGTGAAAGTCTGAAGGGCTTCTGGAAAAATGACTGTGCAAGTCTAAAAGGACAAGTGTTAGCAGAAGTCTGAAACACCTTGAGTAGGCTGTCAATGGGAGTTTAAGGGAAAGTAAAAGAAATGTGATTGTAAGCTGGCAGAAAGGAGACCTTTGTAATATAGTGGAAGAATGTCTGGCAACACCGTTGCCTGCAGTAACATGAAAAACAGTAAGTGTACCTGATGATGATTTTTTTAAAGATTTTATTTATTTATTTATTTGAGAGAGAGAATGAGAGAGAGAAGGCACATGAGGGGGGAGGGTCAGAGGGAGAAGCAAGCCGAGCAGGGAGCCCGATGCGGGACTCGATCCCGGGACTCCAGGATCATGACCTGAGCCGAAGGCAGTCGTTTAACCAACTGAGCCACCCAGGCGCCCCCCGCTGATGATTTTACTAAGATTTCCAGATAGAATATTAAAAGTGTCACCAGGCTTCTTATTACTATCTATGATAAAATGCAGAAGGACAGAGATAAGTGAAAGAATGAACTGTTAAATATAAAGGAGGCAGGACTTTCTATTGTAAAAAATAAAACTGGTTTTCATTCTCAGTCTCTCCAGATGTCAAATGAGTCTAAATTTAATAAATGGCTTCTGGGAAGAGTTCAAATCCAGAGCACAATTAAGGTAGTATAGGAAGGATGAATCCCAGGGTGTGATTATAAAACCCTTTATTAAGTCCTCCAATAGATCAAAGACAGTGCCTCATAGAAATTTTCAGACAAGAGGCCAGGATCTCAAGGGCATGCCTTGAAGCCCCTCCCCACTAAATATTAGTACTTCTGAGAATCTTAAGGGCATCACAGGGAGTCACATAGCAGCCTCACAGGGAAGAGAAGAGAAAGGCTATTTCGAAGAGATTTGTGGATATGGATTTTATCTAATGGTGTGGGTTGCAAATTGGTAAAAGCAAACTCCACAATTTTTTGAGATAATTATTCTGGTGGAAGCATCACTACCTTGAACTAAAAGAGAGAGAATACAAATGTAAGGGGCCTTTGGGCCCCTAAGCTTTTATGGACTTAGTCATAAAAAAGTCATAAGAAGTTTTCTTATGTGAAAAGAAGGATCATTCAGAGGGAGGTGCCAGACCCCAGAGAGCAGAACCAAGAGCAACAGTGAATAAGTCCAATGCAATAAGACTGAGCCCTAATAAAGAAATTGACAACCTCTATCTGGCTGAATTTTCTATGGACCAGAAACTGCTAGGCACCTTCCATTTTCCCTCTTTTTGAATATAAGTGTCGATAGTGGTTATCCTACACCTGTGTAAAGATAAACGTTTTCATAGGATATTAAGACAGCAAAAAGTACTTAATTAAGACTGAGAAAGGGGAAACAAAGTCAAGTTTAATGAAGTTGGTGACCCATGAACTAAGTCATAACTATGAGAAGAGTTACCCAGGTGATAGATAGTGGAGTAGAAGGGAGCAAACCAAGGGCATTCCAGCCCAGGACATAGGTGAATTAAAGGCAGAGAGGCAATAAATAGTGTGATAAATGGGGGAAAGTTGTGGATATTATGCCAAAAGAGTAAGCAGGTTTGAAATGACAGCAGGCCTTTAGATCAGAATATTCAAAACTCATTTGAGGACACATTTATTGTTTTGTCCATGTCTGTAAATGGATTTGTACTTTTTCTTTTTTTTTTCTCTCATCTTTAGTAATAATATCTGTGAAGTCATGAGCTTAATATACTATTTAATTTGTTTGTTGGAATTCACATTAAAATAAATTTTTAAAAAATATTAAATTTAAGTGTTCTTTTATGAACTACTTAAAATGATACCACATACCACTCACTGTGTGTTTTGGGGACACTCAACTGGGTAATGAGGAATCACCAAAGAGCTTTGAGTAGTGGAGTGATAGGATTAGATTTGCATTATAGAGAACAACCCAGCAATAGTGTAGAAAATGGATTTAAAGATGAGGCTGATGTTAAGGAGACCAGTTAGGGAACTTCTGCAGTTACTCTGGCAAGATAGTATAAGGGTCTGAATTAGGACATCCAAAGTAGGTGTTATTTCAAGTACTTGTCAGATACCGTATGAATCTAGGTACTGGGAATTCAACAGCTGACGTGGTTGACAAAGTCTCTGCCCCATAAAGCTTGTATTCTAGTCAAGGGAGTGGGAGGAGACAATTAGCAAGAAAACGAAGGTAAGTAATCTCAAGGAAACAAAACAGGAAGATGATGCATTGGAGAGTAGCTGACTGGAGGAGGTAGGGGGCATTGAGGGAGGGTAGGATAAGGGCTGGGGAGTTTGGTTATTTTAAATTAGAGACCAGAATTGGCCTTTCTGAGGAGGTGAAATTTGGGCTGAGATTTTAATAATGCAAAGGAGTCAACCATGAGTAGGAGAGAGTGAGACTATTGGACTTTAGAAATATTTAGGAGATAAAGTCAGATAGGCTATGATACCAACTAGGTAAGAGAGAAGGGGGAGTCAAGGATTACCTAATTTTAAAGTTATATTATTTATCAGAACTCTGTTGATTGACATATTCGGGGCATTTTCTAAGTTCTATATTGCTTTACCTTACTTTCACTCCAATTCTCCATTAATCAACTTGATAACCTGTTACATATTGGAATACTGAAGCTATCTTTTTTAAAAATTTTGCTACTCATCACACTTCGGTTTAATGCCAAAAATTCTTATTGGAAATGTCTTCATATTTTTATCTCACATGAAACAATGGCCCTTTCGGTTATCAAGTTCACCCTGGTATCAACTGTAAAAAATGTGCTTTTAAAAACCACAAACAAAGCTTTTAAATTAGTGAATTTAAATGAAAACTTTTGACCAAAAACAAATCTGAAATTTCATTCCAAATAAATTAATAAAATCCCCAAGGTTTTGTTTAATGCAATTTTATGCTAAATATATTCAATATTATGTTGGAGTGATGGCTATCTTTAGCAGTGTTGGAGCCTGCATACAAAAAGCATTTAATTATGAATGCTGTAATTTACTCAATTGATGCCTCTCTTTTATCTGTAAACCATAGATAATTTTCCCTAAATAAATGCAACCATGAAAATAATACTTAAACAGGAAAATAAAAATGTATTTGCTTGTTATAAACCAAACACTGTATAGTCAAAATTAACTGCCCTATTGGCAAATAAACATCTCATAAGTTCAAATTGCAAAGGTATCATCTGTTCATTTAGGAGCTATTTCCCAGATAAGAATTAGAGGATGTGTTTTTATAACTTGGGGATTTTATTTTCAATGTGAAGCTGATTTTAAAGTAATATTAAAATTCTACTCATCTGTGTATTTTTAATACTTTTCAGCAAGCGTTTACATAACAACCAATGGTACCTGATTTTATGCACCATAAATTAATAATGAGTATAAATTTCATTCTCCTCCCCAAGCTAGGTTTTATTCCAAAGACAGAGCTCATTGTCTCAAAGGGAGCTCCCCAATGGAAAAGATAATGAAAGTGGGAAAATTTGAAAATTTCAATCCTCCCTTCTTTTTGTCTTGACTGAATCCAAACCCTGACTCTCATAATTGTTTGCACCTCTAAATTTTTCTACTAGTTATATCAGCTATAGCATAAAACTGGAAACTTTTTTTTTTACTTAGAATAAAAAAATGGATGTTTTTCTATTACATTTCTCACTTTATACCACTACTATATTGACCATTTTATGACCGTTATCTTTGCCTCCACCTCTTCAAAGGTCTGCATCAGGCATTGAATACCAATAGGTCACACACCACGAGGGGGCAAACTCTGTGTAATGGCCATCACAAAAGAGGCCAAGGTGGCACAGACAAAGCAGCTAAACCAGTTGCTTGCCTTAAACATGAAAGGAACTGAAAATGAATGTGGTTTGACTTTCACTCAACCAAGATTCCCATTTCTGCCTACAATAAAGTAAAAAGATACATCTCAGGATAAGCAACTGCTTAAGAACTCAGGGCTTCCTGGCCCTCTTGTCAAAGCTCAAAACAGTTAACCTAGTGGTTCTGCTCTGAATTCTAATAACGTTCAGAAAAACTAGTTACTTTTGATATGACATCTACTGAGATTGCTGTCTATGAAAATTCTCCAACTGTTGCCTTAAAATATACACCTTTCTAGTTCTTAAGTGAAAGATTTACATAGGCAGGTTTCAAAAGCAAGTCAAGAGTTATTTTCATATCTCTACAGCTGTTATTGTTCAAGTTTATTGGGCTATACTATATTAATAAATTTGGAATATAATACCAGGAAGTTAACTGGAAATGAGAGAAAGACCTCAAAACTTAGAGTAAAAGAACCTGGGATTGAGTCCCATTACTGCTGTTCCTTTGGTTAGATTACTTACACCCCCATGGGGTACCTGGGTGGCTCAGTCGGTTAAGCATCTGCCTTTGGCTCAGGTCATGATCCCAGGGTCCTGGGATTGAGCCCCATGTTGGGCTCCTTGCTCAGTGGGGAGCCTGCTTCTCCCTCTCCCTCTGCCTGCCGCTCCCCCTGCTTGTACACTCTCCCTCCCACTCTCTGTCAAATAAATAAAATCTTTTAAAGAGAAAAAAAGATTACTTATACCCACAGACATTTCAACCTACCATTGCACCTTATTTTCCACCTTTTCCTCCAGGTACTTTCCCAGCAATACAAGGAGAATTATTCAGTTTTCCCATGCCATCTCGACTTTCTCTGTATCTTTGCTTATGCATATTTCCTCTGCTTTGCAGTATCTATCACTCATTTCTACATATCTAAGTTCTACCCATTCTCCAAGTCTCAAGTCTTTTCTCAAAAAGAATTTATTTCTTCTTCCCTCGAATCCCACAATATTTCTTTAATAGTACATATGTTATAATATATCTGGTTACATGTTTCCTGACTAAAATCTCGTCAGTGGGATGGGCCTTATTTGATTATTTTTTTAACCACAAAGTATCTCTAGTGCCTTGCTGTGATATACGTATTTGTTGAAAGATTGAATGAATGAATAAATGAATGGTCAAAGAAATCTTTATTTTCTTATTGGTAAAATGGGAGAAATAGTACCTACCTCACAGATTGTCCTGAATATCATACTTATTTAGACACTATAAATGAATATCTTCTTTAAACAATAGTGTGCTACCAAAATGTTAAGATATTTTAATACTATCGTATAAAAGGAACTAAAGTAGAACTAACTTATCCTAACACAGAGTCAATAGAGGAAATAAATATTAGGAATAAAATTATTCCTCTGTGTCAGGAGTGGGAATTTGGTAAATATCCCTTTGGTCATCATGACTATGGGAAGGTGCATTGTATGGAAAATTCACTGCTTGGTCAATTGAAAGCAGCTTTTCTCCCTCTGAATCCATTCATATCAAACTAGTCTGGTTAGTAGGGGTTGACACTTGTCCTTACTAGTGATGTACATATCTAAATGTCACTAATTTGAAGACGAAGTTCTCTGTTTTAAATTTGCAACTGTGAAGCTACAGATACCCTCATAGGTGTCCTCAAAATGTCAATTTGTTTCAAATATTCTGATGATAAAAGTGCTAGTGGCTTTGAGTGAATCTATCAATGGTAGCGGTAACAAAGTCAGGAGGGCAGGAGAGTTTAGTCATAGGCAGGCAATTCCCTGAGTCTTTCTTCAGGGGCTATTGCTCATCAACCTAGCAAATATCAGAAACATAGCACCTAGCATAGCAGCATGCAACAGACTATGCAATTAACATTTAGAATGAATGGAACATTGAAGTCAGGACTCATATCATTTTGGGGATTCTAATCAAAATAGAAAATAAGCAAAAGATTAAAATTACAGCAGATTATGTGTTTCTGCCTATTAACTACTAACCACATGATTCTGAACTTGCTGGTGGTGTAGAAAATAAATAATAAAACATCTCACTGTGTGATAAATGATAATATAAAGAAGCTTCCTGAAAATGTAGTACTCTTTACACTGCGCATGCCATTTGATTAGTCTCCAGGCTAAGAAAACAGTGTAGCATAGCCCATAAGAGCACAGACTCTAAAGTCAGACCAGGGCCTAGAAATGGATAATTTTACTGATTGGTTGTATAAGTTGAACAAGTAATTTAACCTCCCTAGGCTTACCTATTATCTGTAAAGTGGAAATCATAATAGCATAGATCTCATAAGGTTGTCATCAGGCTTAAATAAGGTAGTGGATATGAAGCACTTAATATAATACTTGGTCCATAATAAAGATCCAATAAATGTTAGCCATCACTTTCTGCATATCGGTGACCCTTACAAAGTAGATACTCTACCCATTCTTCTTGTATAGATCAATGAAATCATCTAAGCCTGTTTCTTTGTCTGTAAAATAAGAATAATAAAGCCCACACCAGAGGAATGTTTTGGGGATTAAATGAGATGACATTCGAGTGAGCACTGTAGAATTATATGAAAAAGTGAGGTATCAAGAGGGATACAGGGGACTTCTTTGAAAAGTGGGAGCTTAAATGCACTTTTCTGGTTCACTTCCTTTCATATCCCCTCAGAAATGACCAACAGATATAAAAATAAGAAGGAATAAGCCTATATCAGCAAGGGAAACTAGTAGTGGGTGACATCTACATGTCAGTACTTCAAGAGTTTCTCAAGATAGAAGGCAAAGTGAACAAGATTAAAGACATATAATATATACATGCTTCCTCATATGTGAAGAAACAACTCACTAAGGTAGTAAAAGGAGAAGACTTATGAAATTAAGGGTAAGAATAAAAAACACATGAGGAGGTATCACTGGATCCTACCAAGTGTCCCTGGGAACCCACTAACTGCCAAAAATCAACAAGCAAGGATCAGATGACAGGCTCATTCCAGACTTACACTTAGGGGAGACATTGTCAAAGTTGGTTCCTAATAAGGACAACCGTGACAGGTAAAGAACGAGGACACTGTCCCAGTTAATTCCTGGCTGCTAACCTCAAATACAGAAAAGAAACACTGGAACAAAGAGAAAACTCCCTGGTTTGACTCCTATTAGTTCTGATTCTCTCCTAACTCATGATCTGTAGACCAATGGTTCTTAATTCTTAATGTGCATCAGAATCACATGGAAGGGTTTGTTAAAACAGACTGGTAAGTGCCACACACAAGATGTTTTAGAACAGAGCCTGAGATTTTGAATTTCTAATAAGTTACCAGGAGATGTTAATATTGCTGCTCTAGACCTGCTTTGCCCTTAATAGCCACTACCACATGTGACTGTTAAAGTTAAATTTAGGGGTACATCGGTGGCTCAGTCAGTTAATTGTCTGTCTTCAGCTCAGGTCATTATCTCTGGGTCCTGGGAGTCTGCTTCTCCCACTGCTTTTCCCCCCAGCTCACACTCTCTCTCCCTTTCTCTCTCTCTCTCAAATGAATAAATCTTTTTTAAAAAAATAAAATTATATTTAAATTAATAAAATTAAATGAAATTGAAAATTCAATTCCTAATTTTCATCAGCTACATTTCAAATGCATAATAACTCTATGTAGCTAGTAGCTACCATATTGGACAGGACAAACATAATATTTCTATCATGGGAAATTCTACTGGATAGCCCTACTCTAGATTAAAAAGTAAAACTTAGTGAACAGGGCCACCAATATGCACAACTGCAGGAGGCATATTTGCACTCTGTGAATGGTGGTCCCAGAGTTGTGCCATATGGCAGACCTGGAAGTTTATCTAAGATTTTCCATCCTCCCTTCATCTGGATCCTAAAGATGTGAAGAAGGACTCCCTCAAACTCTGACAAAACTCATCTCAGTTCTCCAAAATAGACAAGTCAAGACTTTCTTCTGCTAGAGTGAGCGAGTAGAAAAATAACTAGATATATTAAATGATACCTCAAAAAAGGAAGCTAGTTCTGAAGAATCAAAACAACGCCATCCTATAAAATAAAATTACTCTTAAGAAAAAGTGTTCCAAACTACTTATGTCAAAATGGACCTCAACATTATTCAGCAGACTAATGCTATGTGAAACCAAAACAAAGTTATGTATGAGGAGTCAAAATTATAAAATCATAAAGGCTTTAATCAAATAATATTCTTGTCAAACTGTAATGGAAATAAAAATACATGGATCATGGGAAACCTAACTCAGTAGAAAAGAATAACTCATGATATTCAGTAGATACAAACATTTATAGAGAAATAAAAATTATAAGAGAAAAAACAAAACATAGAAGAAAAATCCAAGAGATCCAATACGCATAGATAGGTATAGAAATTTCAGAAAAGCATAACAATAAAAAAGCATCAATAAAAGAAAATAGAAGAAAACTTTCCTGAGCTAAAGAAACTTGAATATTAAATTTCAGATTTAATGAATATAGTTAAAATTTCTGAAAACAAATTTGTACTGGGAAATTTTGAAATTTTGTAATTTTAAGGATAAGGGAAAATTCCTAGAAGAATCTAGATAGACATTACCAAAACAAAGCAGGCTACCAACAAAGGAATAAAACTTAATCTGATATCAGACATTCTTCAATTCTAAGCATCCAGAAGACATTAGAAAAGTATCTATAGAGTTTTTAGAGAAATGGGTCAGGACTCTAGATTTAAGAATTATGTGCCTAGCCAAGGTGTGCAAGATCATAGGAGGTAAGTCATTTTCAGATATGTATTTAGAAAACACCCTACCCTTTTGAAATAATGCTCCCAGATATACTTTAGTTGGTTAAGAACTGAATAATATAAATCTCATTAATGAGCAAGGAAAATATCAGTATAGAAAATTCTGGGATATAAAATGAAACTTGTAAGATGTAGAATATATTTTCAAATAATGATTCTCAATATGATTTTAAAACAATATAAATGTTAAAATTTGTGAAAAAAGAAAGATACAAAATATAAAAAAATAAAGTGTAGACATTTTATCTAAAACCCCCAGATTATTTTAATGTAAATTGGGAAGACAGAGAGTTTGGAAAAGTGAGATGAATATGCTAATTTTCTTATTTTAGGGATGCAAAATGGCATAGCAGTCACAAGCATAATTACCTGGTTCATATGCTGCTCCACCAATTAGTGGTTGTGTAACCTTAGGGAGTTATTTAACATTTCTAAATATTAGGCTCCTCACCTATAAAATGGGAATACCATAATACCACAGAGTTGAGTGGCAGTGAAATCAGATAACACATGTAATGTGCTTAGCATCTATAAACACTCAGTGAATATTAGCTATTAACTGGGAAAGAAAAAAATCAAAAAATATTCATGATAAATGGAGGAAATAGATCTGAAGATGTTTTGTAACATTAAAAGCAATAACTAAAAGAACACACACATACACCCTCCAAACCATTATAACAGACCAAATGTACCCTATCAAAAGAAACAAGATCAAATATATTATTTGTTTGACTATTTCAAGGATTAGTATTATAGGACCATTAAAATAAACATATTCTCATTGTTTAGGTGATATTTAACTTTAAAAAAAAATTACAAAAAATACACAGAGTGCTCATGGTTTTGTTGGGGGAGAATATATGAGTGTAGAAAAAAAGACTGAAAATCTATGTATATATGCACATAAATGTTAATAAAGATCTTTGCTAAGTTTTGGAATTATGGGTGTCTTTTTCTTCTCTCTTTTCTTTATTTTCACTAATATCTATAATGAATATTTATCATTTTTATAAAAAGAAAAGATTGTTTTATTTTTAAATACTTTTATTATTAACCACTATTTTTTAAAAGATTTATTCATTTGAGGGGGGAGGGCAGAGGGAAAAGGAGAGAAATCCTCAAGCAGACTCCCCACTGAATGCAGAGCCTGACACAGGGCTCAATCCTAGGACCCTGAGACCATGACCTGAGCTGAAACCAAGAGTCGGACACTTAACGAACTGAGCCACCCAGATGCCCCTATTATTAACCACTATTAACACTGAGGTGAATATTACTCTAGGATTGTTCTCCACATGCAAATATACATATATATATTTAATTCATTAATTCATTCAGAGAATATTTATTGATTATCTACTATGTTCTAATCTTTGTTCTAATCTCTGGATACAGCAGTTAAAAAAAAAAGAATCTCTGTCCTCCTGGAGTTTGGTTGGGGGAGAGCAGCATAAATAAGTAAAATACCTGTTTTTGATACTGATAGGTGGCATGAAGAAAGTAGAAAGCAGGGGATGGGATAAGGATAAGTTACCGTTTTAAATCGAGTGATCTATGGAGGCCTCACTGAGAAGATAATGAAGGAAGCCTCGTTAGTGATAGACACCTGAAGAGGGCGTTAGAGGGGGCCGTGCGGCTTCCTAAGGGAAGACAGTCCCAGGCGGAGGGAACTATGACAAGTACAAAGACAGTGACACAAAAGAATGCCTAATATGTTGAAGTAATATAAGGGAAACAAGATGGCTAGTTGTAAGTAAGCGAAAAAGAGAATTCTAGGAGCTTAGGTTACAGAATTGAGGTGGGATCGTGTATGGCCTCATAGACTATTGTTAAGTGTTTTGACTCTTACTCAGAGTGAATTGAGGTTCCAGTGGAGAATTTTGAGCAGAGAGGTTTTGAGCTGACTTGGTTTTACTAGGATTACTCTGACCTCTGTGTTGAGAATTCTGAAGAGGTACAAGTATGGAACCTGGGAAGCCAGCTAGGGGACTACTGCAGCAACCCAGGGTAAAGACGACTGAAAAATAGAAAGGTTACAGGTATACATTAAAGGTAGAGCCACCAGGACTCACTATATAATTGGGTGTGGGGTGTGAGAGAAAATGAGGCATGAGAATGACTCTAAAGCATCTGGATATTCAAGTCTGGAGTTAAGGGGAGAAATCAGGTTGAAAATACAAATGTAGGAGTTGTCCTTGTTTAGGTGATATTTTAAGCCATGAAACTAGCAAGGGAATAAATGTACATAGAGGGGAAGAGGGTCAACTGCGCCATGCCCTGGGGCACTTCAGTGCTTAGACACCGGAGAGATGAGGAGGAATGCTCTGAGTAAAGGGAGTGAGAAGGAGCAGCCTGTGAGGTAGGATGAAAACCAGAAGAATATGGCATCTTAAGAGCTAAACGAAACTGTTTCATACAGGAAGGGTGATTATCTGTATTAATTGTGTAGCTGGCATATCGAGTAGGATGAGGATTACGAAATGTTCATTTTAGCAATGTGGAGATTTTGCTGACATTGATAAGGGGTGTTGCAGTGGAGGAATATGGAACAAAAGCCTATTTGGAATGGATTTAAGAGGCTAGGAGGAGAGAAATTAGAATTGCCTTCTTTTCTGCAGAGCTGGAAAACTGCTTTCCATATTTTCTTACTTTAAGTTAATATTTTTTTATTTTTTAAAGATTTTATTTATTTATTTGACAGAGAGAGACACAGCAAGAGAGGGAACGCAAGCAGGGGGAGTGGGAGAGGGAGAAGCAGGCTTCCCGCCGAGCAAGGAGCCCCATGTGGGGCTCGATCCCAGGACCCTGGGATCATGGCCTGAGCCAAAGGCAGATGCTTAATGGCTGAGTCACCCAGGTGCTCCTACTTTAAGTTAATATTTCCCTTTCTGTGTTTAAGTGGTAGAAATTGCAATTTGATTGCATTTCATTTTTTCCTATTTGTGGAAAATTACATGATACCCCCAACCTGAAAACTGTGAGATGTTTTGCTATTGAATATGCCATTTACCAACACTTCAACTATAGTGGAACTCTCCAGCTTCCATGACCATAAGAAACAGAAAAACATAGATCCTTTGTTTAGGCTCTCTGCTATTTTTGCAATGTCTTCTTTAGTCAGTTGTGGAATCACGTGAAAAATAGCAATAAATAATCAATTTTCTAGGCCACTTTACATGCATTTAATGCACATCTAGTTCTTCTGTCTGAGTCAGACAGAAACATTAACAGAGTTGAGCAGTACTGCAGTCATCATTCCATCGTTGCCATGGCTATAGCACCAAACCCTTATAGAGGATTTTTATTTTACATGAAATATTTCTTTCCATAGCAACAGCAGTGTTGATTTAAAGCATAACTTGCTAGATATAATTTATCTTTAACATTTCTGTATATTTTTTATGGTGTGTCTTGTTAATAGGATTATACTTTTGATGACTCTCCTGCTCTTTTGAAATGAGACATCTCTTGGGATGCATGTGAGAAAAATCTAGGATGCTCATTGCTTGCAGGAATAGAAAACTCACAGGATACATTTGAATGAATTACATTCCAGAGCTTTTACTGAGGGTGTTTGGGTGACTTTGAGTTCAAATTCAGGATAGGGCTTTTGAAAATCGAATCAGAGTGATTATTCATTTTAGAGCAATTAAAAATAATGTCCACCCTTTTTATATTATGAAATTGCTTTTCTAATTTAAAGATTACAGAGCTACTTTTTTTGTTTGTTTGATTTCTCCAGGGCAGTTCTTTGTTTCACTTTCACAACCAATTGGGGGAGTATAAAAACAGAAATCATTTTTAAAATAAGTTAAAACCAGGACCTACACACTTCAAAACAATAGACTTGGGTTAAAGGGGTTCTTTCCTCTCTTCCCTCAATACAGTCTCTTCTGTTTAGGAAAATACATGGTTACAGTGACTTCAGTATTACAAAGAAATACATTTTGGTAAGAGAGAAACAAAACCTCTTGGTTCCAAATGTAGTTATTCACTATAAGCCATTTATTCATCTGGCTCTAGGCTATGGGAATTACTCCTAGCACAGAACTCCCTTTGAAATCCCTAACTCCCTAGGGGGTCAGAGATAGATGAGAAACTGCCCCTGTGAACTTGGTTTATACATGGGAAACAAAGAAGTTAGTGGTTGAGGGTAACAGAGGAAAGGCGTGTGGGAAGGGTGAATGTAGCTAGCTTCCTTTGCTTGCAACAGGAGCTTCTTTCAATGCAAAGCGCATGCCAAGACAGATCAGGCACTCTACCAAAAAGATACAATAATTTAGTAATACAGTCTGCCCAGGCAGCTTAGCAGCTGGAAACGAGGAAGCCTTGGGATTTGCTATAAACGGTGGGGAAATTGGCTGATAGCCTCTCTCCTATATTGAGCACAGGGAGCAAGAGAAAAGATTATAAATGTTTGAAATCAGAGCCAAACAGCCTGGTCTGTTCTGGTCCAGGAGCTGCCAGAACTCCAGCAGCCTCTGGCTTCTGCATTAAATACTGAATTTGGCAGAGTATGGGGCTAAGAGGCCAGGAAAGAACAGCGTTTACCTGGATGCATTTTCAGAAAGGCAGCTGCTGATCTTAAGTTCTTTAGAGGAGGGAATTTTATGGCATGCTGGATCCGATGCCATATAGTATTTAAGCATAGCAATGATCTTTGGGCTAATTTTGCAATCAGAATAAATACCCAAAGCTCCTGCTGATACCTGAAGAGGGAACCACTGGGTGGTTTTCCAAATCCAATAATACTAATAGGACAGTGTTACTGGACCCCCAAAACCAGGTTCTTGAGTCTCAATGTTATAGAAACAAACACTGAATTCAAGAGAAAGGAAACAGATGGACTTTATTGGAGATAGCTTGTATACAAGGGAGCTGACAAGGGGCACCTGGGTGGCTCAGTCGTTCAATGTCTGCCTTCGGCTCGGGTCATGATCCCAGGGTCCTGGGATCGAGCCCCGCATCGGGCTCCCTGCTCCTCAGGAAGCCTGCTTCTCCCTCTCCTGCTTCCCCTGCTTGTGTTCCCTCTCTCACTGTGTCTCTTTCTGTCAAATAAATAAATAAAATCTTTAAAAAAACAACAACAAAACAAAACAAGGGAGCTGACAAGGAAGGAATGTCATTCCCTGAAGGGCTAGCGTGCAAGGCTATAAAGGCACTTCTCCAAAGGGTGAAGGGCAGGGAGTGGGGAAGAGTCCTTCAGTCACATGGTCATTATCTTATGGTCATTACTTTTTAATGGACAGAGAGAGTCACAGGATGCCTTTTTTCGTGGTCAACATTCTTTTAGGGCTCCTGGAAAATAGAAATACCTGTGCAAGCAGGCTTTACATTGTTACTTCCAATTTTGCCCAGACAACCATTACTCCCTGAGGGCTATTATCTCTCATTTGTTCTCTTTCCCAGAAGGAGGTATATGTCTCTGAGTATAGAAACTTTTAACCCTTGCCTGAGACCAGTGGTTTTATAGGAGTTAAATCCCTCTTGCTTTCCCTATACTGTCTCAATAGGACACGTGCTGATGACGTAGGGAATTCTGGGGTAAAACATAAGCACAAAACCTTGTAATGGAATGGAAAGAGTCGGGTTTTGGACTAGCCAGATTTATATCCTATACTGTCTTTTCTATTTACTAGCTATTCCTTATCAGTTTAAAGGTGATAATAATACCTACTTCAAAGATTTGTGTGGGGATTGACCTAATGAGATAGAATGACCGTGGACATAGAAGAGGCATAATAAATATTGGTTCCCCTTACCTAGTGTAGAATCTTAATCTTAGGCCTTTGTAATTTTTGAAATAAGTGTGGAATTGGTATTTATTTAAATTAATTTCACATATCTTTGGAAACTTTAGTTGATTTTTAACCTTGGGGAATTAAGAGAATATGAACTCTATGTAGCTGTCTCTGTGGCTCATTATTATTTGTTTGATTCATAATTGTGTCTTAGTATATATGTAACCTGAGAAGACATTCCTTATATTTGGTTATAAATGAACATACTAGCCAAAGCGTGTGAGCTCTATGACTGAGAAAACAAGGCAGATAAATAAACTACCACAAGGTTCATATAATTACAATATAAATGAATAAAAAATAACATTTCTCCTAAATATTTCTGATAAGACCCAGTACCCTTTTAAAAGCTTGTTGAGCCATGTTGACCACATATATTACCAAAGTTTAGCTCCTTGTTCTCTTTAGGTGATCTAGGATTTAAATACAAAACATACTCTATGATTATTTTGCATGATTATCATTTTTACTGAATATCATAGAGTAATTGGAATGCTTAAAAATTACCAAAACTCCATGAATTTCTTTTGTGTTCTTTATAAATATACATTTTAGGGGAATTTTATTTTAAAGAGGAATTGCTTTATTTGAGCTCATAATTATAGTAAGCTTGTTCTTCATTTATTTAATACTCAAGATTACTTACTGATTTATATAGTATGTCATATATTACACTAACATGCATGGCAAGGCAATTTATTATTAACTCTGCCTATTTAGTAGGGTAAAATCATTTAGTCACAATAAGCTGGATTTTTTATTTTATTTTATTTTTATTTTATTTTTTGAGAGAGAGAGAGCATACCCAAGTGGGGGTGTCAGTGGTGAGGGAAAGGGGCAGAGAGAGAGAATCTTAAGCAGACTCCATGCTGAGTGTGGAGCTCAAAGCGGGGCTCCATCTCAACCCTGAAATCGTGACCTGAGCTGAAATCAAGAGTTGGACAGTTAACTGACTGAGCCATCCAAGTGCCCCTAAACTGGATTTTTTTAATTGACATCTTTATGAATACATTTTTATAATAAAAACATTTTGCTACAAAGTATTATGGCAGATTAAGTGTTCTGATATATCTTTCTGCAGCAGAACAAATATATTCTGAATAGGACACATTCTTTTAGATGTTGCTTGCTCTAACAAGCTGTGCTCTCTGAAATGTGTATTAGAAGAAAGAAAGTCAATGTTTCTCTGAGTGCAGATGTCAATAATAGCACTGCTATTTGAACACTGTGCCCTGGTTCAGTGGTTAAAGTTAGGAGGCTGAGTCAAGACTATTAAGGGAAGCTGAAGGCAAATATAAAGTCTCTCTGGAGGGAATTGACAGGCTTCCATAGATTAAGATCAAGTAATGAGGTAATAATAAATGATTTCCATGCACCTTAAAAAGCAAATCACGATAAGTAGGTGTCATCAAAAATAGCAAATACATATGTAGTCTGCAGTGACTATAGGTATTGTTACTGGAAATAGGAAATAAAACAATAATAAATTTAAAAAGTTATAATATGCTTAAGAATTAAATGCCCAATCATGAAGATGAGTAAAAACAAGGACAATCAGTAAATAGCAGGCAAATTTGAAAAATAAATTGCATTTCTAGATATGAAAAATATAACACTTGAAATTATTTTTAAAATTCTAAAAGAGGGACACCTGGGTGGCTCAGTCAGTTAAGCATCTGCCTTTGGCTCAGGTCATGATCCCAGGGTCCTGGGATCAAGTCCCATATTGGGCTCTTTGCTCAGCTTGGAGCCTGCTTCTCCCTCTGCCCTTCCCCCTGCTTGTGCTCTCTCTCTCTCTCTGACAAATAAATAAATAAAATCTTTAAAAAAATTCTACATGAACAGAATTTCAGAATAGCAAATTAGGCAGAGATGAAGAGAGAATTGGTAAGTTGGAAAAGAAATTTGAAGAAATTACCCAAAGTGTAGCAGAGAGGGCAAAGAGGCAAAAAATATGGAAGACATGAAAAGATACGAAGGTTGGAATAAGAAGGGTAACATGCACTCAATCAGACATTCAGGATGAAATAATAAAGAGTATATAGAAGAGGAAGCTTTTTGATGGATAATGACTGAATTTTTTCCACAGCTGATGAAACATGGAATCATAGGTCCAGGAAACACACTGTATTCCAAACAAGATAAACAAAGAGACATCCACAGTAAGATACATTATTATGAAATTGAAAAATACAAAGGAGATTCTCAAAGTAGGTGAAGAAATGATGGATCACCTGCAGCAAAAGCATAGTATAATGAGAGCCACCTTATCAAGGAAATGATAGAAGCCAAAAGGAATACAATAATATCTTCAAGGTGTGAGAGAAAATAATCATCAATCTAAAATTGTGAACTTTAAAAACCTTATTTTTAATAAATGAAAGTGTAATATAAAGTCATTTAGTTGAAAAACTGAAAGCATTTACCACCAAGACATTTTTTCCAAAAGATAAACCTCAAGGATTACTTCATGAAAGAAAATGATCTCAGGACATTATGAGGAAGTAATAGTGAATAAATAAGATGGTAAACATATGTGCAAATTCAAATAAAAACAGTCTGAATAAAATGATAACATCTGATCTGGAAAAGTTAGCAAACAGAATTAAAACACTGATAACAGCATTTATTAGAGGACAAGTAAATTTCAAGTGATCTAAAATCTTAAAATTGTTGAGGAAGTGGGTGGATAAGGTACTGTTCAACTATAGACTTTGGTAAATTAAAAATGCATGGTAAGGGCACCTGGGTGGCTCAGTCGTTGAGCGTCTGCCTTCAGCTCAGGTCATGATCCCAGAGTCCTGGGATCGAGTCCCACATCGGGCTCCCTGCTCAGTGGGAAGCCTGCTTCTCCCTCTCCCACTCCCCCTGCTTGTGTTCCTGCTCTTGCTGTCTCTGTCTCTGTCAAATAAATAAACAAAATCTTAAAAAAAAATCTTTAAAAAAAAATGCATGGTAAAATTTTAAGTGTACCAAAAGAATAAAAATGAATTATATAAATTCCAAGACATAGAAAAAAATAGTAGTGAGAAAAAAATAACAAAAAAGGGAATAGAGATGAAAAAAGAATATGAAAGATAAATGGATGTCAAAATGTAAAGTAGTAGAACAAAATCGAAATATGTAACCACCAAAATCAACATAAATTTTCTAATTTCACCACTTAAAAGGAAGAGGTTGTTTAGATGGTAGAAAAACAAAATCCAGATTTATCTTCTTTAAAATAGACACATCTATAGCTAAGGGCACACCCCCCCACACACACACACACAGAAGGTAAAGATGGAAGATGTTATAACCGAGAAATACTAGCTCAAAGAAAGTTGGGTAGCTATATCAGTTTCAAGCCAAGTAGACTTTAACACTAAAGGTTTTTCCAGGATATAAAAAGTCACTATGGAATATTACAGTGTTCAATTCACCAGGAAAATATAAAAATTCTAAAAATGATGCACTTAAAAATTAGGCATATGATGTACATCATATATATATATTTAATAGAAGTAGAAGGAAAAATCGTAAATCCACTAAAACTGGGAGATTTCAACATACCTCAATTGAGGAAATATTTTAACAGCTCAATTAATAAATTTAATCTAGTAAAATACATAGAGCTTGGTACCCAACAATTAGAGAATACATGTTATTGTCATGGAACATTGATAAAAATTGATCTTAACTTGGCTATAAGCAAGTTTCAATACATATCAAAGACTCAGATTCATATATACTCCATTTTCTGACAATAATTCAATTATGTTAAAGACTCCCATATACATCCCCATAAAAATGTGAATTTAAATACACACTTCTACAAAACTCATGAAAAATGAGTTGAGACACCAAATTCTAACTTAAAAATGTTTATATTTAAACAAAAATGTAAATATAAATATCAACCATGGTGAAAGCAGCGTAAGTGGAACTTAGAAATTTTAAATCCTTATATTGGAAAAGACGAAATGCTGAAGACTAATGAGCTAAATGCAAATTTAAGAAATTTTATAAGAAATGATAGAAAAAAACAGAAAAGTAGGACAAAGGAAGTGGTAAAGAACAGAAATAGAAACTAATATATAAAATCAGAAGCAGAATATTTTATACACTTAAAAGTAGATGTAATTTCTAGTAAGAACGGTAAAGAAGAAAGGGAGACTCTACCAACAAACTATATTAGGAATGAGAAGGACTGTAACTACAGTTACATAGAAAGATTCAAAAGATACCAAGAAAAAATTATGAACAACTTTGTGCCAACAAATTTTGAAACTGGGAGAGATGGATAAATTCTAGATAATTATAACCTGCCAAAACTTCAAAAAGATATAGAAACCCCAAATAGTCCTACAGCTATTAAAGAAATTGAATGAATAATTAAAAATCTTTCCACAAAGAATATGTTGAGTCAAGATTATTTTAAAGGTAAATTAAATATAAATGTTAAGAAACAGATCATTGCAATCTTATACAAACTGCTGTAGAGAATTGAAGAAGTGGGAATTTGCTCCAGCTGGTTCTTATGACACTAGTAAGATTCATATCAAAACTAGACAGTATAAGAAAGGAAAGATTAAAGGCCTGTTTCATTCATGAACATAGATGCAAAAATCCTAAACAAAGTACTAGCAAACCAAATCTAGTGGGATATCAAAAGGAAAATTCATTATGGCCAGTTCATCCCATTAATATCCAGTGTGTTTAACATAAAAAAATATGTTATTTACACTAGCAGATTAAAGGAGAAAGACTACGTAATCAACTCAATAGGTAAAGAAAACCATTTGATATAAACTCAATATTCAATCATAATTAAAATTCTCAGCAAAGTTGGAATATAAAAGAACATACTTAATAAATGATATCTATCCAAAAATTAGAGAAAGCATCAATTTAAAAAGGGAAACATTAGAAGTATTCTGTGGTAGATGTGATTACTGCTCTCAATTCTTCACTCCCTCTTCTGCCATGTTACACTGTAGTGCCGTACAGTAGGTGGCATTTACATCCCCACTCCATTTACTTTAGGTTTAGACACATGACTTTATTCTCTCCATGGTTGTGAGAAGTGATAGTGTGCCAATTCCTACAGTGAGACCTGAAGAGTCATCACCCATTTCCACTGTGGAAAGATACATCATGTAGCCTCTGAACAACTCCACTGCACACTCATGAGATAATGAGAGTGAAAAGGGCAAATAAATGTCTTAGTATTAGTCTGAAAATTGTTTTGATCTCATGGGACCCCTGAGAAGATCTTGGGGACCCCGTGCATTCCTGGACAACACAGAAAAATACTACTTCATCATGGCATGTCCTATTCCACTCTAGAATGTACTTGCTTGTAAGAAACAACCACACAACCACAATGGAACCAAATCAGAAAATACATTGCTACCATCTATTCCTCAGACCTCACTCACGTTTTCCTACTTTCCTCAATAACAATTTCCATGATAAAAAGAATCTAGCTGAGGATCCCATGTTGCATTTGGTTGTAATGTCTCTTTAGTCTCTTTCCATCTGAACAGTTTCTCTCACTTTCCTTGACATTCATTACCTTGACAGTTTTGAAGATTATAGGCAGTTATTTTGTAGACTATCTCACAAATTAGGTTTATCTGATATTTCTGCATGAGTAGATTTAGGTTATGCATCTTTGGCAGGAAAATCCAGAAGTGATTCTGTGTTTTTCTCATTGCATCCTATCAGGTGGGCCAAGATTTTTATTTGCCCTATTACTGCTGATGTTCACCTTCATCATTTGATTAAGATAGCACCTCCCAGAATTCTTCACCACGGAGTTACTCTTTTTCACTTTGTAATTAATAAGTATTTTATGGGGAGGTCATTTGAAATTATTTAAATTTCCCATTCCTAATCAAACTTTTAAATCATTCATTTATTTATATATTTTTATGGGCTCATGTGTTCCTATTTTATTCGATAGGTTATAACCCATTAACTCTCATTATTTATTTTGTTCCTAATATTGTCCTCAGTTTAAACAGTTGGAGCCCAGTCAAACTGGCTTCTCTACCCTCCTAACATGCCTCATCACTCTGAGGACTTCTTTGCTTTCTGGCACAAGGTGTTCCAGATTCATCTTGCACCTTCCCTGCACTGGCCCTAATATCAGTAATTTCTCAATGGATCATTGTTGATTTGAGTTAAAAATATATTTAGAAGCCAAAAATGTAGACTTTACTTACTACCAGGGGGAATTCAATTTCCCACACCTTCTTAGTTGACAGAGGTAGGTAATATATATGTGTAAATACATACATACACAAATACATATTTACATCTGTCTTTATCTATATATCTTGGAAACATTGGTATCTCCGATTCCAATCCAACATCACAAGGTTCACTCTAGTTTTCTTCCTCTTCATATTTAAAAATTCTCCCTTAAACAGTTTAATGTGAAATCTGGTTCCAATTATCCTTAATGTAGTTGCTTATTCGATCAACCCCTCTGTAAGTAACCAATTTCCCAGATCCACTTCCTCACCACTCAGATTTCTTTCTACCCTTGACAGAAATTTGATTCTCCATGCCAGTTTATCTTTCTGTGTAAACACCCTGCTCATCCTCCTGAGGCTGCACCTTATAGCAAGCCATCGCCAGACATGCTCCTTTCCCTGACTGGGCTTTGACATCCCATGTCAGGCAACTCCATGCACAAACACTTTTCTCTTCTGAACAGGGACACTTCCCTTGCCCTGTTTGGGTTTTGACACCCCTAGACCACCCCTCGGCAGGGATATCCTCCTTGCTTTGCTGACTCCTTCTACTAGGCCACTCCCCCTCCATAGGTTCCTCCCTACCCCCACCTGGACCCTGACACTCCATACTGGGCTACTCCACATGTGGACACCCTCCTAACCCTGCATGGATCCCAACATGCCATTCTGGGTTGCCCCAAACATGGACACCACCATTACCCTGCTTGAGCCCTGATTCTCAACTCTGGGTCACTACAAATCCCCATTCTCCACTGAAGGTATGGATGCCACTTTTCCTCATCTATTGACTTTAGGACTGAATTATATGGAGTGAATGGGAAAGAGAAAAGGAAATAACCAACCATCTCATATCTGAGCTCCTCTACTATGGTATAGGTTGTTCTTCAGATATTAGGTGATTTTCTTAATTTTTAAAAAATACTTTTTAATTTTAGGTTACAGTTTTCAAATTCCTTGGGGCCACATTTTTTGTTTGTTTTCATTGGCTCTTCATTTTCATTTATTTTTCTTGCAATGTCTTTAAATGGGGTTCTATTAAAATCCTTTTTTATTTCCCATGTTTAATGAGAAGAGATGTCCTGGATTATTCATTCAGAAGAGTTTGCTATATGAGAATAGGCATGAGCCATACCATACCATATGAGAATAACTTTACCCATTTCACTGCTCAAGGACTGCTTGTAGGAAACAGGAAATGGTAAAGAATAACTTTACCCATTTCACTGCTCAAGGACTGCTTGTAGGAAATCTTCTCCTTTGTTGTTACCATGAAGTATTAAGAAACAGGGGAGCTTCTCTGCTTGATTCAGAAAGACTTCTTGCCATTACTTCAGAGTTCTCCAGAGCTCCATTTACTTTGCTTTCCAAAGTAGTAGTCTCACAGTTGAACATTGTATTTTGCTACTATTATGTCCAAGGTCTTGTTGCTGTCACCTGATTTGGTTTTGCTCATCCATTTTCCAGGGCCACAGGGATTCCTTGATACCTGCTTTATTGAAGTTATTACCCATAGTTGGTTTTTTGTTTGTTTGTTGCTATCATGTGCTCATTTTATTCTTTCATTATTACATATTTTTTTTAAAGCTATTTATTTGAGGGAGAGAGAGAGCAGGGGGAAGGACAGAGGGGGAGGGAGAGAGGAAATCTCAAGCAGACTCTTCACTAAGCATGGAGACTGACAAGAGGCTCAATCCCACAACCCTGAGATTGTGACCTGAGATTGACAAGATTCCAATGCTTAACTGACTAAGCCAGCCAGGTGCCCACTCCATTAATATATGTTTTTGTTTAAATTCCAGTTAGCATACAATATAATATTAGCTTCAGGTATGCAATATAGTGAATCAACACTTCCATACAACACCAGTGCTCATCACAAGTGCACTCCTTAATCCCCATCACCTATTTAACCCATCCCCTATCCTCCTCCCATCTGATAACCATCAAGTTGTTCTCTATAGTGAAGAGTCTGTTTCTTGGTTTTCCTCTCTCTCTTCTCCCCACCCCTTGCTCATTTGTTTTGTTTCTTAAATTCCACATGAATGAAATCATATGGTAAATTTGTCTTTCTCTGACTGACTTATTCCACTTAGGGTAATACTCTCTAGCTCCATCCATGTCATTGCAAATGGCAAGATTTCATCTTTTTTATGACTGAAAAGTATTCCAATATTCCATTCCATTCCAATAAGATTCCATTTATGGTTGAGTAATATTCCATTCCATAATATGCTACATCTTCTTCATACATTCATCAGTCAATGGACACTTGGGCTGTTTCCATAATTTGGCTCTTGTAGATAATCTGCTATAAACACTGGGGTGCATGTATCCCTTTGAATTAGTACCTTTGTATTCTTTGGGTAAATATCTATCATAGGGTAGTTCTTATTTTTAACTTTATGAGGAACCTCCATACTGTTTTCCACAGTGCCTGCACCAGTTTGCATTCCCACCAACAGTATAAGAGGGGTTTTTTTTCTCCACATCCTCACCAACACCTGTTGTTTCTTGTGTTGTTGATTTTAGCCATTTTGACAGGTGTGAGGTGATATTTCATTGTAGTTTTGATTTGTATTTCTCTGATGATCAGTGATGTTGAGTATCTTTTCATGGGTCTGTTGGCCATCTGTATGTCTTCTTTGGAAAAATGTCTATTCATGTCTTCTGCCCATTTTTTAGTTGGATTATTCATTTTGGGGGTGTTGTGTTTTATAAGTTCTTTATATACTTTGGATACTAAACGTTTAATTGGATATAGCATTTGCAAATATTTTCTCCCATTTTGTAGGTTGCCTTTTAGTTTTGTTGATTGTTGCCTTCGCTGTGCTTTTTATTTTGATTTAGTCCCAATAGTTTATTTTTGCTTTTGTTTCCCTTGCTTCAGGAGACATATATAGAAAGAAGTTATTATAGCCAATGTCAAAGAGGTTACTGCCTGTTTTTTTCTCTAGGATTTTCATAGTTTCAGGTCTCACATGTAGATCTTTCATTCATTGTGAATTTATTTTTGGTATGGTATAAGGAAGTGGTCCAGTTTCATTCTTTTGCATGTTTTTGTCCAGTTTTCCTAATATCATTTGTTGAAGAGACTGTTTCCCACTGCATATTTTTACCCCCTAAATGAATGCCTTTATTATTTTACTTCTACATTAAGAAAACTGCAATGGTGTTCCATGAACAAACTTCTCAACTCAAAATTTAAGAACCTTGGTAACCAAACTCCAGTCAACATTTGTTCTGTCAGTTATCAGCAAAATCACATGGGTTAAGTTAAAAACAAGCAAACAACTGATTTTTTCATGTATGATTATAACAATAGTAACACAAACACTGAAAGTACCAAACAAGGACCATCTTGTGGAATTTTGGAGACTAATGATATCAACAGCAGCTACGTCTAAAGGCATTGTAATAAAATCTGTCATTTATTATCTCTAGTGTATCAGAATGGCTAAAGATGAGGACTTCGGGGTCAGCAATACCACTGATCCATCCTGGCTTTGCCAATTTTTGCTTGTATGATTTGGGACAAGTGATTCGACCTGCTTATCAATTTTCTCATCTGCACAAAGGGAATAATATGCATCTTGATGTTTGCTGTAAGGATTAAATGAGACAATGTAAATAATCTGAGCATGGTACCTAGCACAATACTAAATATGATTATAACTGTTGAAGAAATAAGACATTTTTAGAAGATATAATTATCACCCCCATTTACATGTAAGGAAACTGAGGCCCAGATAATTAAACAACTATCTTAGATATACAGGCATTGAGAAATATAATTGGGACTCAAATCCTCTGACTCCAAAGGCCATGGTTAACTTCAAGAGGGTGGGATAGAAGCAGGGGGAGAGGATAGAAACAAGGGGTAGGGAATAGCACTGGTGCAGTCCTTAGCATGTAGCTGTTAGTTTCCTTCTCTTTTCTTTTTTTTTTTTAATTTTCATTTTTACACCCCCTGTATATTCTTTCTTGCTTTGTTGAAGATTAATTGACCATACAGTTGTGGGTTCATTTCTGGGTTTTCTATTTTGTTCTATTGATCTATGTGTCTACTTTTGTGCCAGTACCATACTGTTTTGATGACTACAGCTTTGTAATATAACTTGAAGTCTAGAACTGTGATGCCTCTAGCTTTGCTTTTCTTTTACATGAATGACACATTAAACCAGATGGACTTAATACATATACTTAGAACATTCCATCCTAAAACAGAAGAATATACATTCTTTTCAAGTACACGTGGATCATTTTCCAGAATAGATCACATATAAGGTCACAAAACAGGACTCAACAAATACAAAGAGATCGAAGTCATACCATGCATCTTTTCTGACCACAATGCTATGAAACTAGAAGTCAACCACAAGAAAAAATTTGGAAAGACCATAAATATATGGAGGTCAAACAATATGCTACTAAACAATGAATGGGTCAACCAAGAAATCAAAGAAGAAATAAAAAAATACCTGGAAACAAATGAAAATGAAAACACAATGGTCCAAATCCTTTGGGATGCAGCAAAAGCAGTCCTAAGAGGGAAGTATATAGCAATACAGGCCTACCTCAAGAAGCAAGAAAAATCTCAAATAAAAACCTAACCTTACATCAAAAGAAGCTAGAAAAAAAGAACAACAAATTAAGCCTAAAGCCAGCAGAAGGAAGGAAATAATAAAGATTAGAGTAGAAATAAATGGTATAGAAACTAAAAAAACAATAGATCAATGAAACCAGGAGCTGGTTCTTTGAAAAAATTAATAAAATTGATAAATCTCCAGCCTGACTTATCAAAAAGAAAAAAGACCCAAATAAATAAGATCACAAACAAGAGAGGAAAAATAACAACCAACACCACAGAATTTCTACTAATATCAATATCAGTGCTCAAATCCCTGGAAATAGAGAAATTTTTTATTTTCTAAAGAGGAATAAAATGACCCAGTAGACAAAAGTTATGATTTATAATACAAGAAGAAATCATTCATTTTCCATAATTTGTTTTTATCTTGACATAAAATTTGGGGTTTCATTGTTATTCAGGTACTTATATGATAAAGATCAGGGGCAAAGATGGGTAAAAAGAGATTGAAATGCTTACTTATTGGATACTTTCTCTGACATTTCTTTGAAATGCTAATGATGCTTTGAGTAACTATCAGATTGGAATTCACACATATTTAGTTCTGTACCTTGGCATGAAATATCCACTTATCAAAAGAGAAGTGTGAAATTAAATGAGACAAATTGTGAGAACAGTTTAATCTATATACTTTACCTCAGTTATGTATAAAAAAATAATAAGAAAGTGCAAAAATTCTTTCCAAAGTATATTTTTAAAATATATAAGCAGAAACAAAGGAGTAAATTACATGTATTTACTGTGTCAAAATAACAGTCTTTATTGAATATCTAATACAATCACTACTACATTTATTTGTAAAAATGAAATCCTTTAGATTAAAAATTGTTGTAATAGCAGAAACATATTTAATGTGTTCTATGCCACTGGCATTGTTCTGCTTTACTTCTATTATTAAGTCTTCACAACACTTATAGGTGTATACTATTACTATCTTTGTTTGCAGATGTGAAAATATAAACATTGCCAGAATGTATTTTGACCAAAGTATTAATTCTTCTTTGAAAACTGGGGTACAGGCTGAATCATTTATCTATCATGGTATATCAACCACTCCAGAACTCAATGGCTTAAAATAATAGCCATTTATATAGCTCATGATTCTGGTGAGTGTTTTCTTCTGGTCTGGGCCAGCCTCAGCTAATCTTGGCTAGGTTTTTTCATTCATGGGTGGTCAGTTGGCATGTTGGCCTGGGGTTGGTAGGTCATGGATGACCTCACTCAAATGTCAGAAAGCGTCTAAGATGACAGAGATGGCTGGGCTATCAACCATGCCTTTTTACTTTAGGTTTGTTTTGTTTTGTTTTGTTTTGTTGATTCTTTAGCATCTTGGGACCTTTTTGACCCCAGAGGAACTGCTCCTCCCAGGGCTAGCTAAATCTTAGAGATAGTAAACGTGCCTTTCATATGCAGACCAACCAATCCAGAGCCATACCCCAACCACACTCTGGGCCACTTTTCACCTGGCCTAATCACACAAGGGCCTGGTATCAAACAACTAGGGATAATCCCTATGCTCCAGAAGCTGCTGAAATGATTCAAACTAGCCTATTCTAAACCTGATTATCCTCTTTCACCCATTCCTTCATAGAGAAATCACAATAAAGGCTCTGGCCCACCTTTTCCCTCACTCATTCTGCCTCCTAACTAACTTTGGTGTTTCCCCATGTCCCCCACCCCAGGGCATGGCATCCTCCCTCCTCTTGGAATCTGTAACAGTTTATCTTTTCAATGGCAATTGTCTCCGGATCTGTTAGCCTCATCATACTTGGAAAACAGTAAAACCTATAATTTCAAACAGCTGGGTAATGTATTTCATCATCTCTCAGGCAAGTCTGGGCTTGTTCACCTGGCAACAAGCTTGCAAGAGCAGCCAGAGAGCAAGCCCCAGTGCACAAATGCCTTTCAAGTCTCTGCTCTGTTGTGTTGGCTATTGTCCCATTGGCCAAAGGAAGGCACACGATCATCCCCAGAGTCATATGGGAGGAATGGATACAGAGTAGGGTATGGCTACGTGGAGCTGTTGCATAGTGGGGCCATACCTGCCATCAATCCGCCAAATTAGCATTTCGAGAGCTTTTATATCGACTTCTTATTCTCTTTGATTTGAGTAATCTTTAGAGTTTGGCCACTGAAATAAGCAAGTAGTAGTTGCCTTTTGACAACTCTTAACAAAAATGTTACCAACTATCATGATGCTAAGAGCTATTATTCAAAAGACAACACTTATATGCTAATACCTAAATTTTCTTTTACTTAGGGAAGTGATTGCTTATCACTAGAGGACTTGGACAATATAAAGCATTTTGAGGTGATTATAGTCATTTTGGTAAAACCACAGAGGGGATGATAACCTAATAATAATATTCACAGAAAACTTTAGATAAAATTATGCCCCTAAAACTCTCATTTATCATGATTATGGTCAAAAACCTCTTGACTGAGATTTACAGAATCTTTTTCCCACAATAGGCTGATTATTGTCAATTTTCTTTTCATAATCAAACACTTTGGCCTTCTTTAGCAACTTCCAAAATAAAATTCTAAACTTCCTTATTTCTGAGTTCCTCCTTCCTTTTACATTACTTACCCATTACTGTCATCCATACCACCCTGTTACATTGTAAAGCACTATGGACCCAAGTAGCATAGGAAGAAAAAAGAGAAAATACATTGGAACAGAATGCCAGGTTTTATTTCCTTTTGGTGTTATCTTGCTTCCATGAAAGTGAAAAAAAAACTTTTTTAGTTCACTTATCCCAAATTCCAGGAATAATCATAAACAGGAGAAACATGTCCCCTCCCACAAAGAGTCTACTTGCTTGCCTTTGAACCCTAGGTTGTTCTTTTATCTAAATAGTAATATATTTTCCAGGCCAGTGGATATGGGAATCTGATAGATCTTAGTTTGAATCTCAGCTTAACCTTTTACTAGCTAGGGAAACTTCAGTAACTTGTTTAAGTGTTCATTTTTACTTCCAAAAAATGGATATAATAGGCCATAAACTCTAGCTTTCAAGAGAGTTTGGAGCTATCTTCACTCGCTCTCCACTCACTATTCTACCCCAGGGAGGGTCTCTGTCTTGACGGAAGGACTAAAGGAGTTATTATCAAGGACATAGTTTTGCTGCATTGGAAAGGGATGCAGTCTTTGTGGGAAGACAGAGAGATTATTATCGTACTGGGTGGGCACAGAGTGCTCCTCCTTTAGATTGTTGTCTTTTGGACCTCTCTTCCTAGCATTCTTCTCTCTTCCATCTCAGGATATCATTGTGACAAGGTCAGAGCAGGGGGACACCTTCTACTTGGAAAGCCAAACAGGAACCAGGGTTAGGTCTGGGGACATGCAAGGTCAGGAACAAACCTGCCTCAATCAGCAACTAGGGAGAGAATGTGTAGGGACTTGGGACCAAACTGTAATAAAGTTGGTTTGTCTGTAGCATTCTCTGGGCAAGTACCTATTGAGACTTACTATGGTTGCCAATTTGTTTAAATATGTGAATGCAATATTCTGGCTATATCTCTATCAGATAATCATAATTATTATTAATCATTCATTTCACAGGACTGTTATGCAGATCAAATGTAAATATAACCCCTAATTCAGTGCCTATTAAATAGCACATACCTGTTAAATGTTACTTGTTAATTTATGAAAACTTTGGTGTTTGGAGCTTATGGTAATAACTAATGTACTTAAAATGCAAGTCAGCAAGTCAACTTTGGATTTGTTATTATCCACCACATTGGCTATTTTTGACTCACAAGATTGGGTTATGAGTTTATCGGGAAATTTAACTTTTGATTGTGGCAAATATTCAGCTATATGAACTAAAATGACCAATCAAAAAAATATACTGACTTCCTTTGCTAAGTTCTTTGGCCAGGGTTTTACAGTATATATTTAAAAGACAAATAGGTCATAAAAATGCATGGTATATTTTAAGTCCCAGAGAACATTTATGTTTTATCTTAAAACATTTATGTTTTATCTAGAAAAAATTACAAAGCAATAAATATTTCTTTTTTCTTTTCTGCATTACACTTTCAAAGATCTGAAGAAATTAAAAATAACTAATGCTATTTCAGAGAAGAAAGAAAAAGATAGGGACGCCTGGGTGGCTCAGTCATTAAGCGTCTGCCTTCAGCTCAGTTCATGATCCCAGAGTGCTGGGATGGAGCCCTGCATCGGGCTCCCTGCTCAGTGGAGAGCCTGCTTCTCCCTCTCCCACTCCCCCTGCTTGTGTTCCCTCTCTTGCTGTCTCTCTCTCTGTCAAATAAATAAATAATCTTTAAAAAAAAAAAAAAGAAAGAAAAATATAGTTTTGTGTTAATAGCTCAACATGAGTTTCTTGTAAAAGAGTCTCACTTTTTAGTGATATTATGGATTGCATTGTTTGCCTATGTTAAGCCTGAACAAATACTTTTTGTCTAAATTATATAACTTATAGAATTATTCTTAATTTTATATTTTATATTTAAAGTAATATTCTCAGTATTATTAAATTACTTCTTAATTTAAACCTTAAATTACTTCTAATTATACTTCTCAAAGATTTTGTTTCTGAATTTAATTTCTAAGAGAAGGGCAAAGGGATGTCATTATGTATAATCTTGATTTACCTGCCTGATGTCCTTCTGCACAATGATTCATTTATTGTGAGGGTTTGGACATGGGTGTTTCACTTTAAGAAAACCCAGTTTTGTTATTCAATATAAAGTATATGCTCTGGGGACAAGGAAGAACAATATAAAATTACTCAATTAGTACTCAGTTCGTATCTTTGAAATGCACCCTAAGGCATGTCAGGAAGATGTGGTTCATACACACACACACACACACACACACACACACACACACACACACACAAATTCATTTTATACATGGTACTATAGGGTCATGAGTGCTTCATAAAGTGAGGATGTCATTGTACCAACAAATAAAATGTCTGGGTATTGCACAAGTTTGAAAAGGCACTGCTATTGTATCATCTTTTGGAGTTCTTATAAACAACCATCCTGATGTTCTTCCTCTCTTTTGCAGATGACCCTTCTCAACAGGAGGACAGTGATCCTCCAAAAGAATATGATCCTGGCCAATTCGCAGGCCTTCTCCATGGATCCTCTCCAGCCTGTGAGTCCCCTGAAAATCCATTTCATCTCTATGGGAAAAGAGATGAATGTGCAGAAGGACAAGATGAAGTCAGTTTGGCAACTAGTCCTTTGCCTTTCAAGAAGTCTCCAACAGCAAATAACTCAGAAGCTTCGGTAAAGAAAATTAAACCCAAAGTGGTCAGTCGAACAATTTTTCACAAAAAAAGCAACCAACTTGAAAATCATACCATTGTTGGCACAAGAACAACTAGGAGTGGGTCCCGGAATGGGGACCAGTGGATTATGAACACAGGAGGATTTGTGGAGAGAGCCTGTACCTTGGGGCGAATAAGGTCATTGCCAAAAGCCCTGATTGACATGCATTTATCAAAAAATGTCTCTAAATCAGATTCTGATCTCATTGCATACCCTTCAAATGAGAAAACATCAAGAGTTAACTGGAGTGAATCTTCAAATGCCGAACATACTTCTAAAAGGAATTCTGAAAGAACACCGTCCTTCACTTCTGAATGGGAAGAAGTAAGACTTGTTCTTCTTGTTCTTTATATAAGACTTTGGAGCAAGGGAAGTTTGGGGGAATAGTTTTCGGTTTTTTAAGTCTTTCAGAGGCAAAAAACAAAAACAAAAACAAAAAAATAACAGACACATACAGTTCCAAGAGGAAGGGCAAGATTCTAGGGGTAATACATGATAATTTCGCAGCTAGTGTAAAAACAAACACAATTCCACACATGTGGAGAAATCTATTGTTTCCATAGAAATTGATATCAAGCAGAAGTAATAACTAGCTATGAGGTACAAGAGAATGTTCACATTATGTCCTACCAAGCATTGCAGCTGACAAATTGAGAAAAAAATCTTTGTAATCCTGCAGCTCTGTATCATTCTGCTAGTTGCTAAATTCTTTGTTAGCTCGTCCCCCCTTTAAAGTATCTTATATTTTCAGAAAAGCTCCTTATAATCTTAAACTTAATGGTAAACAGAATAGTCCTGGCTTGGGGTGCCTAGGTGGCTCAGTTGTTTAAACATCCAACTCTTGATTTTGGCTCAGGTCATGATCTCAGGGTTGTGAGATTGTGCCCCATGTCATGCTCTGCACTGGGCATGGAGCCTGCTTAAGATTTTCTCTCTCTGTCCCTCACCCACCACTCATGCTCTCTCTCTCTAAAAAAAAAAGAAGGAAGGAAGGAAGGAAGGAAGGAAAGAAAGAAAGAAAGGAAAGAAAGAAAGAAAGAAAGAAAGAA
>NW_027397076.1:10472876-10584507 GCF_003265705.2 Callorhinus ursinus
AAAGAAGGAAGGAAGGAAGGAAGGAAGGAAAGAAAGGAAAGAAAGAAAGAAAGAAAGAAAGAAAGAAAGAAAGAAAGAAAGAAAGAAAGAAAGAAAGAAAGAAAGAAGGAAAGAAAGAAAGAAAGAAAGAAAGAAAGAAAGAAAGAAAGAAAGAAAGAAAGAAAGAAAGAAAGAAAGAAAGAAAGAAAGAGAAAGAAAGGAAGAAAGAAAGAAGAGTCCTGGCTCTTCTCCAAGTGCCATACAATAAACCCAAATTACTTAATATTTCCCTTTTACAATTATCAGAGAGACATTAAAGAAAAATATGTTGAGGTCGTGTATCACCAATTTAAGCTCTACTTAAAGACAAAGTCTTTCATTTTATAGAATTAGTTAGAAAGTAAGTGCCCTTGCAAGGTTATGAAATATCATCCTTTGTCCCTAAGGAGGACTACGTCATAAAATAATTAAGTTCCTTGCCTTTTCTTGAATTTCTTCAAAAAATGGACCACACTCTCCCTTAGCATTTCATTCTAACATGTCACATTTTCTCCCTCAAAAAACTGTGCCAGGTGGATTGGATTTTGAAGCACAATAGGTCACTATAGTATTCTGAGAACTAGAAATGTCTGATATTGACATTCTGAATTGAGCTATTTGGGAAAATCACTTAATCTCTCTGCATCTGTTTCAGGGTGAGCAAAATGGGACATTTGAGTAATGCTTATTGTCCTCTCTGAAACCTGCTGTCTTACTCAGGTTGCTAGGATGATGATTAAACCATAAATGGCTAAAGCTTAGATAGTCATATCTTCCTATAAATACTGTACTACTAGATTGATAGTCTATTCAAATCTCTCCATTTCTTATATTTATTAACTCTGTGAATAACATCTGAAATCTTTTTGGAATGCAGCAGGATTAATTAACATTTAGCCTATCTCTTAGAATTAAGGTGTTTCCCCGTGCCTGGATTCTTGCGATTACATGTCACAAATCAGCTTGTGGCTAGTCAAGCCATTTAGTAAGAACTAGGTTCCAATGGCCACACCCACAGACTGAAACCCACTCTTTCCCCAGTCAGAGAGATGCATGCTCTTAGAACAGGAAGAATGCCTGAGAATGGACATGTTCACATGAATTTATCCTCAGCCCATCCCTTTCTGAGTTTAAAGAATACACAATTCCTAACTTACTGACCCAGGTAGGTCCAAACAAAGTTCATTTTAAGAAATATAAAGAAAAGGAGATCTGATTTTGAACATTTAAGAAAGGGAAACATAATTCATATTTTTAAAAGCAATTCAAAAGATGTCTGCTTCCTTTTAAACTTTTCTCAGTCAGTCTCTTAATTCTGGTATTGCAGTAGTAATATCAAGAATATATGATTCTGGCATTTGAAAATTATTTTAAAATGCAATGCTAAAAGTGAATTAATAATTTATTTATATGGCTTTTGTTTCTCACAGATTGACAAAATAATGAATTCCATAGATGTTGGAATTAACAGTGAACTTAAAGAAATGAATGGTGAGACCACAAGTAAGGAAACCTTTCTTTTATGTTGTAATTAATAAATGTGCTCAAGAACTAGCTAGAAAATTATAGGAGACTTTAGATAATTTCATGTTTTTATCATAATAACAGCAGCTACAAATTATTTCCTTCCACTCATATCAAACAACCATGACCTCTAAACATCAATTTTAAGTACATCAATTCAGCACATTGAGATATTTTTTTCCCCATGTGCTATGCCAGTTAGCATTAATGGAATTTCAACTTTTGTAGAGCTAAGTATGGAGCACTTCAGTGTGTTGTAGAATATTATGACCTGATACACTACGATTTCCCATTCAGTGAAATGTCCCAATCATCCTGGCCAGAGTGATTAACAACTTACCCCCAGGTTGTAAGCTCCAGTATGGCAAGAACTATGTGTTACTCATCTTCATGTATCTCAGAATGCCTAGCAGAGTGTCTCACAAATAGCTGATTTTGCAATCACTATTTAATATATTACCCTTATGAAATATTATTTTTTTCTCTATGATTAAAGCTCAGAGTGGAATTCCATTTGCAACTTTCTTTGAAGACTTTTTGCTTCATACTAATGGATGATGTCAAATACCAGATAGCTAAACCTAAAAATAACAGTCCAGTTCATGCTAGAGAAACTACTATTCTGGAAAGAATCAAAAGATCTGTCTACATTTCTACCCAGCCACTAAGTAGTGGTATAACCATAGATTATCACATAGATCTATACAATTTGGAGTTAAAACAAGTGATTGCTAAGCTCTCTGAAGAACTTATGTTTAAGTTAGTAGTGATAGTTGATGGGTTTGTAGAGATGATAAGATTAAAGTCTGTGAGAGAGAAGTCTAAATATATGGGATAAACAGCTATGGGATTTTGTGGCCCTTTGACTAGTCACCGGGGCTTTTTTAACAGCACCCCATGTGACTCTTAAGCACAAAAAAGTTGGAAAATGGCTCTCTTATGATGCACTGGGCCTGGGTGGATAAGAAGTGACATGGAAATCTGGGGTTGCAGTCACTGAAGGGGATATTCAGGCCTAAATGAACACCTCACTCATTTCTCCTATACTGGGACAGGTAAGGAATTACTCTAATATGACTGGACCCCATTTTAATTAAATGATAATTGTTTAAAAGTTTACATAATTTTTTTCTGAAATGCATATTTATTTTAGATTTTTAAAAATGAAAAATTATCAAAAAAAGTACCAAAATTGTGTGCATATGTCTAATGACACAAATATGACATTAGCTCTGTGATAACATGTATAGCCAGATCTCTCATACAGAAATGTGATAAACATTGAGGATTTTTCTAGTATTCAGAGAACTAGCCTAAGAATGTATGTTGCTACATAGTTCTTCCAGACATGCTTACCGAATAATTTCAAGAAAGTGTAGGAATGCATATTTTTAACTGATACAAAGGTAAACTTTTATATTTTTTTCATCAATAGAAAATTCCCTGACACTGAGAATGTTCAGGCAGGGACATAGAGCTTCTCTATTGGAAGACTTAGGTGATATTGAACATTAATGCTCTAAAATTCTTTAAACAGATAATACCACAGAATTATAAAAAATATAAATATGATTGTAATGAAAGGGTAATGTTATAATAAGGGGAAATGTTAAAAATGCCAATCAGGAAAAGCTGCCTTTGAAGGGCACTTTAGTAGTAAACAAATCCACAGATTATCTCCCCTAATTCTCCTCTTTCTGCCATTTATACCGCCATCCTCCCCCCTGCGTTTATTTACTGTTTTTCTACAGTGATAATGAAAATGAAAGTAGAGACTCAGCCCTCACAGATTCACTACTATTAACAATGTCTGGTTCTGTATGTCCCTTCATTTTTGCCTCTTAATTACATATTCTACACTAAGTGATTGACCATGCCATGTGGCATTCCAATTGGCCTTTAGGTCATTGTGGATTATAACCTTACTGGGCTGCAGGCTTTTCCCTCTTGAGGCTAGATGGACTAGAGAGGTGATAACCCCATGCAAATTCCACAAATATTACTGGGCACCACGTGTGGTTGGGAAATCACATGGTGAAATAAAAAGTCAGACAGCCATGAATTCAAATCTCAGTTCTGCTATTTACTAGGCTCTTGACCTTAGGCAACTCATTCAATTTCCTGATCAACAGAAATGAGGATATTAATGTACGATCATTGTAGAGACATGTCCAATGGCATATAGGTGGGGTCAGACTTACGTAGATATGTATTAAATTTCAGCTCCCCATCTTGCCCTACCACAAGGGAGATGTGGTGTTTGACACTGTGGACATATGCATGTGGAGATAAACACACATTAGCCCTTTCTTTAAGAACTTCATGATGTCAGTCAGTCTCATAGTCTTCATGTTAAATTTGCTGTGCTCCCTGGAATAGTGGCGTGTCAATTGCAATACAGGTAGTAACAAGCCCAACCGTCAGCTAATACCAGAGAAGAGTAATTACTAAAAGAGATCATTAAACTCCAAGGTACCCTGGCAAAGAAAAGAGAAAAATCTAGACTATATTGATTTAAATGGCCTAAATTATTTTTATGAAATCTGGATGTTCTTTTTTTGCTTGACAATGGGGAAGAGAGGTGCAATGAAATTAACAGGAGGTAAATTTAGAATGAGTGAAAGGAAATACTGCTTTACTTAGTATGTGTTGACAGTGTCTCGAATTTTGCTTTGAAAGGCCACTGAACCAAGCACTAGGCCTGGCTTTAACAGAGCTGCACAGCTTTATGAGTGTTTGTGATGTTTGTTGCTAAAAACCTCAGAAGACAATTTTTGGGAGAATAAAATCAGAAGCAATGGAGATACATGATGGAAAAAGGATGAGCATTACATTTTCCATGCTCTTTCCCATTTTGTTTCAGTGTTTTTGTTTGCCCTCCCTACTACCTGCACATTTGCAATTTCAGGTATTTTGTAAACAAAATATTTATTGGACCAGTAAAGGATTTGAAAATCTCTCCTCTTCACTCCTAAAAATAGGAACCAGCTCAAAGTTTGAGCAGCCTCTATGAATCAAACTAGTTCTACTCGTAGAAAACCATTTCCTCTTTTTTTTTTTAATTTCCTCAACAACTCTATAGTAGTTTGAAACTTATCCAGCAACACCAACTATCCAGGACTAAGGCAGAAATAGCAGTTAATAAAATTTACTGAATCTATATTCAGTTCTCACTCAGAATGATATTAATAGACAATTTTCACAAATATAAACTTCTGGTTTCCCACTTGAAATCAGATTCAAATGTCAAACAAATTGGCATTGGTAGTAGGATTCAACTGTACTGAATACCTCATATTGTATAGAACATCCTGTTCTTTGGTGATGCTGGATATGTGATGTGATAGTACATTCTACATAGTCATATACTGCCATGTATAGGATTTTTTTCAGAGAACTGGTTTTGAAGTTACATGGACTCAGCTTCAAATCCCAGGATTGCAGTTCACTGGCTCTGTGACCTATTTGATCTCAGTTTCCTCTCCTATAAATTCAGATTTTTAACAACCACCTCCTAAGACCTCTGCAGATTAAATTATACACTTGTACTACTATACCTAGAATATAGCAGGCGATCAATAAATGTAATTCTTTTGCCTTCTTATCAAAATATGCATGACTTATCTTTCTAACTAGAGTGTATGCCACACAGGAAGATACTTAGGAAATCTTTCTTATCATTTTGATCAGTAAAGATTTTAGTTAAAATATACTCATGTTCTAAGTTGCTTTTATGAGGAGTCTTTCTTGAAGTCACATTTCTTAACCATTGTCCTTTTATCACAAGGAAGCACTTTCAAATTAGGAAATTTACTATGTTCATTGTAACTACCTCAAAATTGTCACACTTGCTAAGAATCAAGTTGATGATCTTCTTCATGAGATTGAGGAAAACTTAAGGGGAGGCAATAATTGGCTACATAGGACTTGCTTATCATTACACATATACAGCAAATATTCCAAATAATTAAGTGCCCAGACTTTATAATACAGGGGTGGTAGATAATCTTATGAACACCCTCCTACTTCTAAACTAGCTTAAATAATCTGCTGCTACACTAGACAGACTACAGGTGTATGGACTGTATTGAAATCATGTCAGGTACATGAATATAAAAAGTAGCATTAGTTAAAAGGTATTTTTTAAGGCTGGGATTTTTTTTCTTTTTTTTTTTCAAAGATTTTTTTATTTATTTTATTTGAGAGAGAGAGAGAATGAGAGAGAGAAAGCACATGAGATGGGGGAGGGTCAGAGGGAGAAGCAGACTCCCTGCCGAGCAGGGAGCCTGATGCGGGACTCCATCCCGGGACTCCAGGATCATGACCTGAGCTGAAGGCAGTCACTTAACCAACTGAGCCACCCAGGTGCCCTGGGGTTTTTTTTCTTATACTTAACATTAAATTATATTCAAAGAGAAATATTCTAGAGTCTTACCTTTAAAAATCTACTTTTGCCAAGATATCAATTCCATCTAAATTTTAATTGTAAATGAAAGCTATTAAAATGAATTTGTAAAAATTTTATCATAGAATACACTATATTGGATACATAAAGCATAACTCAAGCTATTTGCTGGAGAGCTCATAGCTCTGAAAACAGTCACTAACATTAATCTGCAACTCCACTTTCCAAGCTTTTGCTCCTCTTCCTCTAAGAGTCTGAGGGCCAAGTTAAGTTCAGAGTCCCTCATAGCTGTAGAGATCCTCCATGGAGAGTTTCTAGGAACCTAGGAACTCACTAAGACAGAATAAGTGTTCTCTCTTCTGATCTAAGCTCCACCTTTGCCCAAGTCTGCAAGAACAGAGTGCTCACTCAGCCCTTTCCACAAAGAGGGTCTCTTTCTGGGTGCTCTGGACAGACATCTCCACAGCCCCAGAAGCTGTTCCTCCCTGATATTTTGGCTGCTTTCAGGCCTTTGGTGTTTTCTCACATAGCTCTAGATAAGCATCAAGAGGTACTTTGCCAACGATGCAGCTGATAGCTGTTTTTCTGCTGAGGTTGTTGATGGGAATATCATTCCTTAAACTCTAGGAGAACACATTAAAAAGAAAAGTATTTACAGTTTTCCAGAGTTCTCCTATTATGGAAATGACAAAGAGGAAAAAAGCTGAAACGTATTCCTTTCTTACTGTGTGTCAAATACCGTGCACTTTTCTCTTGTGAACATTTTTCATTCAATTGTCAAAATAACTGGGTGAGGTGTTATTATACCCATTTTACAGATGAAGAAAGGCTCAGAAAAAATAAGTAATTTGTCGAAGTCAACTGCTTCAAAATTGGGTTTGTTTCTTCCTGAAATCCACTAAGCTTTCAATCAAATATACTACCTACACAAAATAAGAGAAGCCAGCCCTTGCTTCTTTCTATTTAGCTCAAATCATACCCACGTGCACTAAAGGGAGCCAACTGAGAGTGGTTAAGGGTAGAACCAGCCACTTCCTCTTAGCAAAGTCTAACTTTGGGTATATAGAAAGCTTTAGCTCCAACTCCAAAGCCCTCCCAAAGTATAGGTCACATGATCATGTATTTAAATGAGTCACAGCTCTGAATATCTCCTATGTCCCAAAGTGAATGCATAAATGCTGGTAATGACCTGGGTTTCACTTATTTTCAGAGGAAGACTTTTCCTTGCCTCCAGCAATATTCCTTTTTCCATGAACTCTTAAATTGCACATTAAAAACCTCTCTGTGAGATGCTTTGCAACGGGCATAATTTATTTTTGATTTTTATTTCTTTTTACAGCACTATCTTTAATAGAACCAACTGGGGAAGGTGGGTAGTAGAATACGTTAGCATATAAGCACCCTATTTTGTCCAACTTAAGAGAAGACTTATTTTTATTATATTTTATATAACACTTCACTGAGTAACTTTTTTTCAGATAGATTAAATCTAAGAAATCCCTTAATAATAGAATAGCTATGTAAAAATGTGAATTCCAGTAATTGTTAGGCTACCATGAGTTAATCTTTATCAAGAGATAGTATTTAATCAACCAAACAATTGTGTTCTTAGCACAATAGCCACTAAAATTTATTTAACACCATTCATTCCAAATAGTCATTAAAAACTAAAATAACCTACACAATATAGATTTTGATCATTAGAATAGGGCTGAGATTTTTCTGGTTTTGAAATTATAAGTAATATTCACATGTGAAATCAGGTTTCTCTTAAAAATAAAATAGTTGAGTATTACTCTGTGGCCTAATATTTGCTTATGATGTATCAATAGTTAGAATTGGTACATTGTTTTCAATTCAACAAAATATTTAAGCTTTCTAGAAGAGGCCTAGAGCAGTAAGCAAGGACAGTCTCTCAGTTGTACCGGAATACTTTCCATAACATCTTTCACATATAATCAACCAACATCTGCTCCAATACGGCCCATGATGATAAGCTCACTACTTTCAGAGACAATATATTCTATCACTAGGAAGCTCAAATTGTTAACAACTTTATTTTTTGACATAGGTTTGAATATGCACTCTAACAATTACTCTTATTGTGACCTTGAGAAAATCATTTCATCAGCCTAAACCTCACTTCTTCATACAGAAAACAGCTATAACAAATAATATCTACCTTCCCTCATCATCATTGGAAAAATCTAATGAATTACTACATGAGAAAGTAGTTAGCTACATTCCTAGTTCATAGTAGACTATACTGGATGACATCTACCCTCTTTGATTGCTCTTTTCCCTTCTATCTATTTTCTCTTAAATTTTTTTTTCCAAAGAAACAAAGGGTGGATAGTGGCCCATTATTTATTTCTAATACATTAAGTACCTTCAAGATATGGATGATATTTTTGATAGGCTATACTTCTTACACATTCACCATAAAGCTGGAAAGCCGCTGCCAAGAATCTTCTTTGTAAGATACTTTCAAAATACTAGTTGAACAACTTCTATATAAATATCAGTGCATTTTTTAATATACATTTTTATTTTACTTTATTTTTTAATTTAGTTTTATTATGTTATGTTAATCACTATATGTTACATCATTAGTTTTTGATGTAGTGTTCCATGATTCATTGTTTGCGTATAACACCCAGTTCTCCATTCAATACATGCCCTCTTTAATACCCATCACCAGGCTAACCCATCCCCCCCTCTAGAACCCTCAGTTTGTTTCTCAGAGTCCATAGTCTAAAATATCAGTACATTTTATAAAGTTTACCATTAACAATTCATACTGGGAAAGAAAAATTCTTCCTCTGCCCTTCAAGGTCTTCGAACTGGACTAAGAATTAAATTTATATAAGGCAGATTAATAGGAAAAAAATCAAAGTTTTACTACATATGCATGGAGGCTCAAAACTGAAATTGAGACCTAAGGAAATGACCAAGGCAGGCAGTTTTTATACTTTTTAGACAGAGACAATAAATTTGTGAAGAACTGACAGGATAAAGAAAACAGATGTTTGGGAGCTTTAATTAGTAAGGAATTTTAAGCAGAATTTTGGCTGAGGTAGTTGATTAGTAAAAAAGTAATAAGGTTTGTTTCTACAGTTTTTCTTGGCTTTGCAGTTCCAATCTCTGGTGATAAGGATATTTTTTTGCTTCTTAGTACAGGGTGGGGTACCTTCCATGTGGGAGATTTATTTCTTGCTTTCAGGGGGACAGGGGATGGTCTGAGTGTTCTTGTACCAGCTGTTTCCCAAGTAGCTTCAATTCAAAATAATCAGCATGCCATTGTGGCACATTTTGGGCAGCCTGCCCTGGGCCCCTACAGAGGTAAAAGTAATTAAGACAAATTGGAAATATAGCTAATAGACCTTCATAAGTTATGGATCCTCATAATGATTGCTTTTAAATACAAATTCGTCTTCCTAAAATATAATGAAGAATTAACTGACAAACATGGGTCACTTACCCATGAAAAAAATTTTATAGTTTATACTGGTTGTTCCTATGATACACTGTCCTGATAAAAAAGGCTTCTCATCTACTTGTATTTTTGGTACTCAAATACTAACTTCTAGAGAATTAGGAAATGAAATGTTTTGTAAGTTTAAGAACCATGGTACCCAACACTATCACTTACAGGAATGTATCCTAAGGACAAGAGCAAAGTAAGTGTATATAAAGATGTTCATCTCAGCATTTTTTATGATCCTTCAAAAAATAAAATCAAACCAAATGCCCATTTATAAAAAATTTATAAAATGAGTTACTGTAATTCTCTATGATCGAATATTAAATATCTAATTAAAAATGACATTAGTCTATATTTATTACCATGGAAATATAGCCATAATTTATTACTAAGTGAAAAGAGTAGATAACAAAGTAAACTGTAATCCCATTTTTGAATATACATGGATGAAAAAGATCTGGAGGATGGATGCTACAAGTTAACTGAGTATCTCTGGGTAAACTTATCAGTGATTATTATTTTCTTCTCTCCCAAATTTTCTGAAGTTTTTACAGTGAATATACACTACTTTTATGTTTATTGTCTACACCTTTCAATTAAAACCATATGTCAATTTAGTAAACAAATACAATGATAAACAAATTATAATTTATATATAATAGACACATATAATCACATATATGTAAACATTTGTATGGGAAACATAGAATGTTATAGCTATCAATGTTTCCTGACTTGTTAATTTTAGCCATTCTGACTGGTGTGAGGTGGTATCTCATTGAGGTTTTGATTTGGATTTCCCTGATGCCGAGCGATGTTGATCATCAAGACAGTATGGTACTGGCACAAAAACAGACACATAGACCAATGGAACAGAATGGAGAGCCCAGAAATGGACCCTCAACTCTATGGTCAACTCATCTTCAACAAAGCAGGAAAGAATGTCCAATGGAATAAAGACAGTCTCTTCCACAAATGGTGTTGGGAAAATTGGACAGCCACATGCAGAAGAATGAAACTCGACCATTTCCTTACACCACACACAAAAATAGACTCCAAATGGTTGAAAGACCTAAATGTGAGACAGGAGTCCATCAAAATCCTAAAGGAGAACACAGGCAGCAACCTCTTCCACCTCAGCCGCAGCAACTTCTTCCTAGAAACATCGCCAAAGGCAAGGGAAGCAAGGGTAAAAATGAACTATTAGGACTTCATCAAGATAAAAAACTTTTGCCCAGCAAAAGAAACAGTCAACAAAACCAAAAGACAGCTGACAGAATGGGAAAAGATATTTGCAAATGACATGTCAGATAAAGGGGTAGTATCCAAAACCTATAAAGAACTTATTAAACTCAACACCCAAAGAACAAATGATCCAATCAAGAAATGGGCAGAAGACATGAACAGACATTTTTCCAAAGAAGACATCCAAATGGCCAAAAGACACATGAAAAAGTGCTTTACCTTACTTTTATAATCAGTGAAGTATATAACCTGTGAAACAATGTTGCACTCGTAAAGTTCCCCCTCGGAGAGGAAAATTGCTCTGATCCAGCTCCTGCTCCAGACTCTGTACTCACTTGCTCTGCAACTTGGAAAGCAACACCTCACCCTGAGCCTCAGTTTCCTAATTTGAAAATTAAAAGGTAGGACTAGATCTTTTCCAACTCAATAATTCCATGACTCATACTGTCATCTTCTGTTTTATGGGTTGTGCTTTGGCAGCCTGTCCTTCTTTAATAAAGCTTTCCACTTCTAATTTCTTAAGGACAAATGACCAATAAATCTCAAATATGTGTATTTCAACTAGATTCTTCGAAGAATGTTGCCAGATCCTCATTTTATACTCCTTTTTAAATATATTGACATAATAAATGCATAATTTAATTGATATAGGTGTGTAAGATATTTAAATACTTTGTTTTTTTGTGCAAAAGTGATTTTCTAAGCATCTCAGCTCTTTTAAAAAACCTTACCTTATGCTGATTTGTAGGAGACTTAAATGACTACCTGAAATCATGCATACATTAGTGATGCAAATGGGAATAAATGCAGTATTTCTGACACTATACTTTGCTTGCTTCTTGAATCCACTAAGCTTCTTATAAGAATTTTTATGGCAAAAAAAGGAGTTAGCATTTCATTAGTGTATACTTTTCATTAGGGTGCAGATACTGACCAAGTCGTCCCAATGGCCTATTACTTACCCACTGACTTGGCCTGATCAAACTGTAGTTGAGCATCTCCCTTCCCCACAGGGTCCTGAACTTTGGCTTGCCCCCAAATCTAAGCAAGCACTAAAATGCAGGACATCTTTCTTTAAGAGTTCATTCAGAATCAACTGACAACAGAGAGAAACATTTCCTGTTATACCACTCTGTTCATACTCTCTGCTCAGCTCCACCAGCTTGCTCCCTTTCACCTCAAAGTTCCTATAGTCTTGCTTTACTCCTCCCTATTAAAAAAATAAAAAAGCCTTTTTCTGTTTGATTTTGAGATGCCTGAAATCCTGAGGAAGGAGGATTCTCCCTGTTGTAATAATCTTTTTAAGTTTCTCCTTGCCTAAGTCTGGATTTGTTTTTATTTGACAGTAAAATTTCTTAAATTTTCTAAATTTTCTAAAAATTTCTTAGGTCTTTCTGGTTCACTTTGTACCTTCTCAGCCAGTTTTCTTTTCCTCTGTTGGTATTAATCAGACCATAAAGGGTGTTTCCCCAGTTTTGATCCTTAGGGACTATATACTAACTGATTTTCTCTGTGTAGCCATTGTTTTGAAAAATGTGTGCATGCTTCTATGTGTGCACATGTGTAGGACATGTGGATTATACCCACAATAATCAGAATTATATATGTGACATAATTTTAGATGTGAGATATGTATAGATTGATTGCTTTATCAATTTCTGTATCAACCTGGAATTTTCCAAGAAAATTATCTCTTATCTATTCATATCATACCAAGTGTTCATAATCATAAAACAGTGAAATACTCAGGTCTTTTTAAATAAAAGTGCAACATACAATAGCAAATACTTTATCATTTACTGTTGCTAACATATGAAAGCCTCATTATAGTGACATTGAACCTTTATTATAAAAATAAAAGAAAGATTGTCTTCCTTTTTTTAAAGATTGAATGATACTCCATTCTAGTTACATACCATGTTTTCTTTATCCATTGATCCACTGAGATGGACATTTAGGTGGTTTCCATAGTGTGGCTGTTGTGAGTAATCCTGCAATGAATATGAGAGGGCAGATATCTCATTGAGATCCTAATTTCAATTCCTTTGGATAAATATGCAGAAGTGGGATTGCTGGATCACATGGTGGTCCTATTTTTAATTTTTTGAGGCAATTCCATACTGTTTTCCAGAGTGGCTGCCCCACTTTACATTCCCACCAACAATGCACAAGGTTGCCCTTTTCTGACCTCCTTGCCAACACTTGTTATCTTTTTTTTATGTAATAGCCATCCTAACAAGTGTGAGATGATACTTCATTGTAATTTTGATTTGCATTTTCCTGATGATAAGTGATCTTAAGCATCTTTTCATATACCTCTTTGCCTGGAAGACATGATGCTAAGTGAAATAAGCTGGACACAGAAGGACAAATACTGCATGATTCCACTTATATATGTTAGTCCATTCAGGCTGCTCTAATAGCACAGACTGGGTGGCTTATAAACAACAACAATTTATTTCTCACAGTTGTGGAGGCTGGGAAGTCCAAGATCAAGGAGCTGACAAATTCGTGAGTGAATTCGTGGTGAGAGCCCACTTCCTAGTTCATGCAACCATCTCTTCACTGTGTCCTCACATGATGAAAGGGTACAAGGGAGCTCTCTGGGGTCTCTTATAAGGGCACTGATCCCATTCATGAGGGCTCACTTCCCAAAGTTTCCATCTCCGAATACCATCACACTAGGGATTTGATTTCAACAATTTTGGAGGGCACAAACATTCAGTCGATAGCATATGAGGTATCTAAAACAGTTCAACTCATAGAAACAGAGGATAGAGTGGTGCTTGGCAGGAGCTCTGGGGATGGGGAATGGGGAGTTGCTATTCAACAGGTATAAAATTTTAGTTTGCAAGATGCAAAAGTTCTAGAGATCTGCTGTGCAACATTGTGCTCTATAGTTAAAATACTGTATTGTGCACTTAAAATTTTGTTATGAGGGCATAGATCTCATGTTAAATGTTCTTAGGACAATAAAAAACAAAAACAAAGAATAAAGGAAAGAAAACAAGACTCCATTACCCTTATTACCCTGTGCATTCACAACACAAATGTCTTCTGCATGAGCTTCTCAAGCATTTAAATAAACCGTTTGTACCTGGTATACTTTTGTTACTTTTTTTTCAATGGAGTCAGTGCTCATATTCTTACTAGTGTTACTTAGAGTGTATATTTATATTCTGCCTGTCTTCAAAAAAGACTTGAGAAGGCTTACAATAAAGGATATAATTACAGTAAAATAAGACCCCATTAAAGCAATAGTAAAAGATACGAATCATATAGTTTAAAAGAAAAATTTTAGATGAGAGATAAAGGAAAGAGAATATTCCAGAAAACCTAAGGAGAATGATTGCAACTAAGCATACAACTTGGCTCTAAGTTTCTTGGCAAGCCAAAACAAAAATGAGTTACAGAGCTGTCATTATAAAGAAAATATTATCAAGGTACATAGAGAAAGGAACTCTTTCCTAGCTTGAAACTCTGGAAGGAATTTCCCCCATGGGTCATTTTGTAAAAGATAGCTAACTAGATTAGGAACAACCTTATCATTAGGGGAAAGGGGAGTATTCTACCTGTGACTTATACATAGCCAGATGTGCAGTGATAAGGTAGTGCCTCTGTGAAGACCTTTCTACAGGGGACTTGTAGCTTTCTCCATGATATAAACAAGCACTAGAATGTTGTTTCCTTACCCTTTCAATATCAATGTTGTTTTTCCTTACCCTTTCAAAAAAAGCCTTCTTTATTTAACCTGTTCTGTGGGTCAGTGACTTGAGTACCAGGATTTCAGGGGTACTAAATAAAATTACAGCACTAAAATTTCACATGACAGGTTGGGGAGCTATTAATCATATGTGGAAGAATATGAAATACGGTGTCAGAAAATGTAAGTTAGGGTCACAGTTCCCATTTCTTACTGGCTGCATGACCTTGGACAAGTTACTTCATCATTTGAAGCCTTCATTTCCTTATTCTTTACAGTGAGAATAATAGATTTCTTCTTATTATAATTAAATGGGATAATTTGTATGAAAGCACTTATAAACTGCAAAGGTCTGTTAGTTATTATTATGTTACCTCTCCAGAAGTCTCTTTACCTTAAAATTAGAGGTCACTGTGGTCATTTTTCTCTCCAGGAAATTCAATGCAGTTTATAAGCACTCAGTAAGATAGTTGCTTTGTATTCATGCATAGACCATTCATCCTCTGGAAGGTTTCTGAAAACACAACAAAGCAAAAATTTAAAAACAACAACAACAACAACCCCCCCCCCGAAAATTGACTTTTCTTCTTGAAGAAGTGACCAGTAAGATAGATTTTCTAGTTCATTTTTATATGTTAAAGAAAAATTTGTTTACTCTATGAACAAAACAAATAAGGCCATTTTCCCCACTAATAAAAACAGGAATAGAGAGGAATTCCAGGACAGTGAACAAAGACCAAGTGTGTAAGCATATGCATGCTTGCAACATAATCATTAAGTTTGACTGCAGTTCGACTCGTAGTACCATCAGTCTCTCCTCAACAAATTTGGTAAAGTAGTAAGTAAATTATTTTTTAAAAGATTATGCTAACAACCGGTTGGTTGTGTGTAGTCGGGAGCTTAGAGAGCTTAAAGGCAGACAGATTACTATGCTGCTGTCACAGTCATCCAGACCCAAGGGAGAGTGACTACCGAGGCTTAACAGTAGCAGCGGTAGGAAAAGGGAGAGGGTAGTCTGTGAGAGATGTCTGTTATTTACTAATATTTAACCTTTTCTGAGTCATCAATTCCTTGGAAAGTCTCCTGGAAACTGTGAGGTCTCTTGCAGGAAAAATGCAAATACACTTTAAAAGAAAATAATTTCCAATCCCTCCCACATACATATGTGTATATATATGTATAGATTCACGTGTGCACACACATACACAAACACACATCCATCTTGAGAGGGGAAAAATGCTTGTAGACAAAGGAAACACAACATTAATGAAGAATTACCAATTTCTAAAAGATTTTCCAAATTCCTGAGAGTACTCCAGACTGGATTTCTGGAGTTGAAAGTTTTCATACCTATGATCAGTGCTAGTCATACGCAAACAATGAATCATGGAACACTACATCAAAAACTAATGATGTAATGTATGGTGATTAACATAACATAATAATAAAAAAAAATATCACCAAAGTCTATCAGAGAATGATGCAGAGTCTCTCTTCCATTTGGGAAGGTCTGAGCATGAGATCAACAACAGTTCATACCTTAAATAAATATCAGCCATAGTAGATTTGGGAAAGGATTAAATGAGACATTTTAAATTATAAGATGTCAAATAAGAGAGTTTTAGTGTGTATAGGTGTGGGATCTCTAATATAAATTTAATATATATTTTATCTGCTCACATATTCTTGAATCACACATAATTTTCTGCACATTTTTTGATACAGTGATAGATACCCAGGACATGGGGATATGCGAGGCTGACCTGTATGCTAACAGTGATTGCCATAAACCTGTGTGTCTCTTAGATCTTGAATTTCTTTATTGGTCACATATATTCTCAGCTTTAAAATTCTAAGCTGCAGAAAACTAAAAATGTTCATCATTTTCTACTTTTATTTTTTTTAACGCTGAGAAATTTTCTCCATAAAGATTTTAATTTTTTGTTTTTGTAGATAATGTATTTGATTCATGATTTACAAATAAGAAAGTGTATATAATTATATAATATTCAGTGAAGAAAATCTCTCTATAGTACCTATGACCTCAGGTTCCCACTTCTTTTCATATGCAACCATGGTGTCAGGTATATCCTTTCAGGGATATTTAATCAAAATACAAGCAAATATGAATATATCTCCCTTTTCCCCTTTACTTCTCCCTTTTAAGCTAATTAACAAATAGTACCATACTCTACACTCTGTTCTTCATCTTGCTTTTTTAATCTATTAATTTAAATTAATGAATATCTTTCCATAACAGAAAATAGAGCACTACCTGGTATTTAATTGTATGAATGTACCATAATTTATTTCACTATCTCCGATATTGCTTCTGGTATGTTGTTATTATAAGCAATGCTATAATGAATAACCTTGTTTATATTTCAGATGTGCAGGCATATATCTGATGGATACATTCCCAAAAGTTAAATCACTATTCAGGGCACATGTATATTTGTCCTTTTGATAAGTATTGCCAAATTGCCTTCCTTAGAGGTTATAATTGTTTACCCCATCACCGGCAATATACAAGAAAGTCTTATGTCCTGACCAATAAAACATGTTACCAAACTTTTGGACCTTGGCTTATTTGGCGGGTGAAAAATAGTGTCTCTGTGCCATTTCTTGTGTTAGAAGTGAAGTTGAGCTTCTTTTCATATGCTTACTTTCCATTCGTATTTTCTCTCTAAACTACCTGTTCATACCCTTTGCCCATTTTGGGGATGTTATTGGCCTATTTTTATTGATTTAAAGAAGTTCTTTATCATTAAGCATACAGCCCTGTGTATGTATTATGAGTTACAATGATCTTCCCCAATTCTGCATTTGTTTGTTGCCTGGCTGGCAGGGAGGGAAAGGGGCTTCTTTTATTCATTTCCACTTTTGTATCATCACCATTCCTTATGCCTAGAAACATCTGTTCCATGGTTGGGTTCTACCTGCTGATTGTAGTGTCAAAGAAAAATTGCACTGGATGGGGTTAAGGAAGAATTTATTCAAGACTGTTGCAATCGGAGTAAGAGATTGAATTTAACTCCCCTGGAACAAAGGTGGGAGAGTTTTTAAGGGCTAGGGTGAGCTACTGGAAAAGTACTGAAGGACAGTTATGGGGGGGGTTGGTCAATGTAATTAGGCCATCTGTGTTTGCTAATTGATGCTTATTGAAATTAGGCTCCTACCCTCCTCCAAGCCTGGGAGTGAGGGGCGATATCATTCTTTTTTTTCTTTATATTAAAGTTATTTATTTTATTTTATTTTATTATGTTATGTTAATCACCATACATTACATCATTAGTTTTTGATGTAGTGTTCCATGATTCATTGTTTGCATATAACACCCAGTGCTCCATTCAATATGTGCCCTCTTTAATACCCACTACCAGGCTAACCCACACCCCCCTCCCCTCTAGAACCCTCAGTTTGTTTCTCAGAGTCCATAGTCTCTCATGGTTCGTCTCCCCCTCCGGTTTCCCGCCCCTTCATTTTTCCCTTCCTACTATCTTCTTCTTTTTTTTAACGTATAATGTATTATTTGTTTCAGAGGTACAGGTCTGTGATTCAACAGTCTTACACAATTCACAGCGCTCACCATAGCACATACCCTCCCCAATGTCTATCACCCAGCCACCCCATCCCTCCCACCCCCACCACTCCAGCAACCCTCAGTTTGTTTCCTGAGATTAAGAATTCCGCATATCAGTGAGATGAGGGCGATATCATTCTGAAGGCTGCATTTCAAAAGGATGGCTTTCAGGCCCTTGGGAAGATTTTCCTTGGTTGTAAAACCAGCAAGAGCCTGGGAGAAGATTTACATCTCAAGGAAACAGAGAACTAATTTACGGTTGTAAGTTTTCTAAAGTAAATGATCTAAGAAAATGGAGGTCAGGGGCCTATGGTGAGGAAGAAATCTGTCTAAAGTTTAGTCAAGCTGAGGGGACGTTAACCCACAGCTAATCTATTCCCTAACAACTCTTTCTGTCTGTAACTATCAGATCTCTAATGGAGATTCACCCTCTTCCTTGAGAGAATCATCTGATCACTCAGGACACTCTATTTGTCAATCAAACTGAGTTAGAGGAATCACACTGCTAAGTACAGTGGTTTCATATGATTTCATGTTTATGAGTGTTTACATACATAGGCCAGAAAATGCCTACGTGGTACAGGTATTCACAGAACCCTTCATATGCTATAGTGTTTTATACCATGTTTTATAGGACTCTTAATTATAAGAGTAATAGGGGTACCTGGGTGGCTCAGCCGGTTAAGTGTCTGCCTTTGGCTCAGGTCATGGTCCCAGGGTCCTGGGATCGAGCCCCACATCCGGCTCCCTGCTCAGAGGGGAGTCTGCTTCTCCCTCTACCCTTCCCCATTGCTCATGATCTCTCTCTCTCTCTCTCTCTCACTCTCCCTGTCTCTCTCTCAAATAAATAAATAAAATCTTTAAAAATAATTATAAGAGTAATAATTAACTTTTTAGAAGGCACTTAATATAAGCCAGGTACTGTTGTATGCACCCTACTTGTATTAATTAATGTAATCCTGACAAATACTCTATGAAGTAGTTATTCTCCCACTTTACAGACTATAAAACAGAGGAACAGAAATTAAGAAACTTGCCCAAGCTCATTTGAACAGGAGCAATGGGATTTAAATCCACTCTGATTCCAGAACCCAAGATTTTAACTCCTATGTTAATCTGCCTTGCTTTCTAATCTTTCAAGAGTTTTGCTAGGGGGCTGGGCAGTATTTTCTTTTAAGAATTGTTCGGGAGGTGATATAAGGGGGTAAACTGAAAGATCTTGGAGCTTAGCTGGCCTCCTTACTTCTGAGCCTATGGGCAGCAGGTCAGAACCAGTGACTGCAGAGGCTCCCCAGCCAGAACATCACTGTGGCAGCCACTTACCAGAGAATCCCTTAATAGTCTGTTCTATGAATTAGTAATCAGATATTTTCCATAAAGCACTGTGAAAGAATTCAATAAAGACTCCTAGGGAAATTAAAATAAGCCATTTTACTCCATAAAAATTCAGAGGACTTAGGGAGAAACATCTGTCAAGGCCAGGGAAATAGAAGAATGCTGGGGGTGGAAAGGTGAGAAAAAAGATTTTTTTTTTTAACCCAAAAAGCAGAAGTTAGAAGGGGAGCATCCTTTTTTTTTTTTTTCCTGAGCAGCTTTGAAATGTTAATCTTTGCATCCTGGTGTTAAAGTGGACCCTAGAGCAGGGTGCTGGAGAGACCCTTCACCTCTCTGGAGTCTGTGTACCTGTGCCAAGATGCCATCACTATAGATTCCCTTTTTTTTTTTTTTTTTTGGTCAAGCCCTCACCTTTGGACCCTTGTCTTGTCACTGGGCTGGGGCAATAATGTGTATAGAGGGAAAAATATAGACTGGATTTTAATCGAAGATCCATTACTTATTAGGTGAGGCATCTTGTACAAAATACTTATCCACTCTGAGTCTGTTTTCTCATCTGTATAATGGGGATAACTCTTTTTAGAGTTGTAAAAATTAGAGATAATGTCTAAAAAGTGCTATTTATGCAATAGTCACTCAACAATTTATGAATATTAGTATGCTTCAGTGAGCTTCTTCCAGTCATCAGCTGAAGAGCTCAGAGCAAAGAACAAAGCAGGATGAGATTGAAACCAGGGACCAGGTCTCTTTCCAGGGGGTATTGAGAGTTGTCTGACCTTGTTGTGGTAAATGATGAACAAAAAGGATCACATAGGCAAGGAAAGGAAAAGAGTCCGCTTTAAGTCCAACTTAAAGATGTCAAAGATCTTAAGAGAAGATAGGAAGCATAATAGAAAATTTAGGTAGTCAGAACCAACATAAACCAGATTTTTTTTTTAAGAAGGAATTCTTTTTTTTTTTTAAAGATTTTATTTATTTATTTGACACACAGAGAGAGGGAGAGAGCACAAGCAGGGGGAGCGGCAGGCAGAGGGAGAAGCAGGCTCCCCACTGAGCCAGGAGCCTGATGTGGGGCTCGATCCCAGGGCCCTGGGATCATGACCTGAGCTGAAGGCAGCGGTTTAACCAACTGAGCCACCCGGGCGCCCCCATAAACCAGATTTTGAGAAACAATTTCCATATAGAGCAAGGCTAGCAGGGAAGAGGACTAGCAGCTGCAAGACAACTAGATTTCAAGAAGATTTAGTAGGTCCTCAGAATAGGGGCACAGGAATGTAGATCAAAGGAACCCCTTTATAAGATTGACACAGGGGGGTAAAAAGCCTCAGGGAAAGAGGGGAATGAGAGGGACAGGGCCTTGAAAGTAAAAAGGTTAGCATAACATTTTTGGCTGCTGTAACCGAGAGACTCAACATAATAGTGGCTTAAACAAGATAAAAATTTACTTCTCTCACGTTGAAGTTTGGATCAGTGGTCTAAGGTGATACGGCAAAAATCATCAAAAAGCATCAGGGACCATGTTCCTTCTGCCTTGTTGTTCTGCCACCTTTAATAGCTTCCATCTTTGACTCAAAATAATGTCCTCAGCTTCCACCATCCCTTCCACTTTCCAAATAATGGCAGGTAAAAGGGGACTACATTTTCCATTTTAAGGACACAACCCAAGGTTGCACACCTCATTTCTCCTCACATGCTGTTAGCCAGAACGTAGTCACACAGCCACGCCAAACTGCAAAGGAAACTGGATATAGTCTTTGGTGGGGCAGCCACCAAAATTCTGTTACTATGAATTAAAATTACTAAACTTTTATCTATACCGTGGACATCAAAACAGAAGTCCAATTATGGAATCCCAGGACCCATGATGTTGTGTCAAACCATGCCTTCTTATAGGACATAAGTCAGAGCCTTGCCAGACACTATGTTTCCATTCGTATTTAGAGGAAACCTACAGGTCTCAAGACTTTGGGATCTACCAAACCTCCTAGACTGTCGTTTTATTCCTATTCTATTAAGTGACAGCAAAATTAATTTGTAAAATACACATTACCAGCAAAGATTTTTTTAAAGAAATGTGTATTTTTTACTTTCTAGCAAAAAAAAAGCTAAAACTAAATGTTTGCAAAGTCTTCTAAAATGAAAGAAATGACAATAAAGCTTGCAGAATACCAAATGATTCACCACATTTATGAATTTTACTCTGTCTGTGAGACCTAGTAATATGCCCAGAGTCCCAGTGCTAGTAAGTGGTAAAACCAGAATTTAAATCCAGCCCTATCTAATGCAAAAGTAGTTTTTCCCATGTATACTTAAACATTTTTATAAGCCGCATGGGAGAAAAACATTGATTTGACTATGACACACCCTATTTTATCACTTAGAATTTTTATTTTGTATTAAAAGAGCTCTAATTATATTTAGGCATTTTTAAAATCAGATATCATTCTTGGGCATACATAAAAAGGAAAATATAAGCAAGTTAAATTGTTTCAGATTTTTCTAAAACTTCCTCAGCATCCAAATCTGACTCTTCTGAGTAGGTTCAGTTTTGACTCAGTCATTGGGGTCCATGTTTTCCCATACAATATTATCTTCCGTGCCACCAAGAACTTTGGTGATGAAGCATTTCCTAAAATAAACTATAAAAGAACTAAAAACTTGGGCTCTTAAGTTGGCTTTGCAATCATATAGAGCTAGTCTACCTTTCTTACCCATTTTGGAAAATTTGGATGCTGGTGCATTTGATGACCACACAGGTAAAGACAAGGACAACTATGCTGACCACTGTCTGGCCAACAATGGCTATACAATATCAGTTTTAGGCCACATTACAATTACTGAGTGTTCCAATGTTAAAAAAAAAAAAAGTGCAAAGTGCACCTTAGAATTTATGAAACAATACTTCCATTTGGTTCTTTAACTTTATTCAAGGGGATGCTTTGGTCCTTACAAACAGTTCTGCTCGCTTACTTTAGAGTCCCTCTCCCAATCTGCCTATGATGGATCTCCTCAAGCCCCCGAAAAACATGTCTTGCGAGGTGGTTCCAAGGTAATCTTCATTAGGTGAGTCTCGGTGGAGTTTTCCCCACAGCCCAGTTAGTAAGCCTGACGACAAGGTTTCTACTCTTCCCTGATGCCTTGAGAGTGCCACAGTTGTGACTTGGAGGCCTCTGAGATAGGATGAGAGGTGGCAAAAAGGGAATTGAGGGCAGGTAAGTGATGTATCGCAGAGAGGTTTGAAATAAGCAGTTTGGGCTGAGAGCATGGCAGGTGAGACAACCTGCGACCAGACCTGCTGGTGCCTCCTGGGAGCTCATCTCTGGGCAGAGAGAAGCAGACGCTGAAATGGCGCCGGAGCCATCGAAAATCCTATTAGAGGAAACAGGTCACTGGCAGGCATAACTGGCCTTTTGTGAAGCTGCAGGAGTGGGAAACGAACCTCAGAAAAGTGACGAAAATAGCAGAAACTTCCATAGAACCTGCTGTGCAGTTCAAAGACGGAACATAGGGTGATGGGCGGAAAAAGCTAGATCTGGAGCCAGACAGACCTGGGTGGGCATCCTGGCTCTGGCACTCACTCTCAATGCAATTGTGCATAGGCATGCTGATCTTTGAGCACGGTTCCTTTGCCTTCTCTAAAAATGAGATAGCCACCATCAGTATGTCACCAGGACGACCAGAGGTGAGAATGGAAGTAATGTAGTGCTGAGCAGGCATGCGGGAAATCCAGCACTTTTCAGTGTCATCTGCCTGTCACAGGGAGTCTCAAGGTCCCTGAGTGAAGCACTAGGCCCGGAAAGCATTGAGGGGAGTCTCTCATTCCTTGAAAACTGGGAATTATCTTTAACCCTTGAAAATGATACATTTGCCTAAATTTTATATTTGGTTTCCACAGCAACCAACAATGCAAAGGCCACATAAGTAGAAGTCCATATTTGTTCAACAAACATTTACCGAATGCTGATTATGTGCTAGGCACTGGACTAAGTTTTGCAGATTGAGCAAACATGAGCCAGATAAGAAAAAATACCAATGTCATGGGCAAACCAGTGTTAGCAGAAGAAAGAAATATTTCTGCCAACATGAATGGTCAGAGTAGGTTTGTATAGGGGGGCAAGTGAGCTGCTGGAATTTGAAGCTTAACTAGGCTTTTCACTTGCAAATGAAGATATATATGCACATATAAAGGCATGGAAAAGTGTAGAATAAACAGAGGAGAGTGTTGGTTGGAATTTGAAATAATAGGAACAAGAGATGAAAATATAGGCTGGAGCCTAACTGTGGCAAACCTTTCATTCCCAGGCTTGCCTTTTTCAGGAGGCAGAGCTGCTGCAGGTTTCATCATGAGGGCAATGTTTGGGAAGAATTGATCTGGCAGCAGCATGGAAGAACTGTGGCCGCCCGTGTGTGCAAATGCCACATTAGACAAAATCAGCATGCAGAATGGACTTTTTTTCTTTTCTGCTTGCTTGTTTTTCCCTGTAGCATGAGGCTCTGAATTGTACTTTATGGCAGATTAGATTGCTTGGGAACTACGGAGAAAGCCAGCCCTTTGCCTTAGGTCTTCTTGGGAAGATGCACATTGGGGTGAATATTTCTTGTCACTTTACCAAGAGGTTTGGGGTTTGCCTGGCAGGAAAAAAACTGTCTGCCTGGGTTGCTAATCCCTCAGGAAAAGATGAATAACAAGGCAGAAGAGCTCCAGGTCTGCTCTGACCCGAGGCAGTAATTCTGCCTCATTACCACTTCAATGGGCCAGTCAACAAAAATTAGCACGGCTTGCCCTCCACTGGATGTTGTCTGTTCCACTTTGTTCTTGTGTTTCATACAGCTACAGAATCCAAAGATGAGAATGATCAACTAGCAGGCAGAACTGCGGGATCCTTCCTGGTTAAAATAAGATAATTATCTCTCCTTTGAGGTGAACTTAATCCAGGAGAGTCATTTCAACCACAAATATTTCTAAGAACTTACTGTATGCAAAGAATCATAAAGGGCAGAAGGAATCTAAGAGGACTTTTCTGTTCTCAGGAAGATTAAGGCTTAATTTAGGAAAAAGACTTGTACTAGAATAACAATGACACAAGATAGTGTTTGACAAATTCTCATGGGTTGCACATAATGGAGCTTTAGGAGTTCAGAGGAGCCAGATTTCACTTATCGATGGTGCTCAGTCCAGAAAGAGGAAGAATATGGAGGAGATAAAATTTTAAACTGTAACCAGTCATAGGAAGCAGTGCAATCAACTTTACAGTCAGAACGACCTGGATATAGCTTTCTGCTAACATTGCTACAAGCAGTGTGAGCCTGGAAAATCATTTAGTTTCTCTGTCCTTCATCTGTAAAACAATGATAGTAATCATCTATTTCATAGACTTCATGTGAGGATTCAAAAAAATAATGCAGGTAATGTGCTTACTTATGAAGAGCTTGACTTGTAGTAAATTGACATTAATAGTTGCAGTGTTCTTTTGTTATTGTTGGGTAAAATTCCACAAATAAGAGCAATTTATTCTAGAAACTAGAATCACAGATATATCAACTACCTAAGTGGTCCTTGGAAGTCCTGAGGGACCCAGATGGTCCTGGGGGACCCAGATATTGATGGATCTCCTGAGACTAAAGGGATCTAACATCCAGAGGTTATCCTCTGCCTACTAGAAGTTTCCACCACTAAACAGCTATATAGCCTCAGTCAAATCACACACACACAGTCTATCATGGCAGTCTGTCAGTTACTTCTCTCTTAAAATGAGGAGAATAAGCCTTTATTTGGAACCACATAGAACCACAAAGGACCCTGAATAGCCAAAAGCATTTTAAGAAAGAACAAAGCTGGAGGTATCATGCTCCCCGATTTCAAAGTATACTAATCAAAACAGTATGATATTGTCCTAAAAACAGACACACAGATTAATGGAACAAAACAGAGTCCAGAAATAAACTCACGCATATATGGTCAATTAATTAGGACAAAGAAGCCAATACTATACAATGGGGAAAGAACAATCTCTTTAATAAATGATGCTGGGAAAACTGGACAGCTATGTGCAAAAGAATGAAACTGGACTAGAATCTTACACCTTATACAAAAATGAACTCAAAATGGGGGCTCCTGGATGGCTCAGTCAGTTAAGTGTCTGACATTTGATTTTATGCTCAGGTCATGATCTCAGGGTTGTGAGATCAAGCCCCCATGTTAGGCTCTGCACTGGGTGAAGAGCCTGCTTGGGACTCTCTCTCTCTCCCTCTCCCTGTGCCCCTCCCCACCCAAAATTAACTCTGCCCCCCCAATTAACTCAAAATGGATTAAAGACTTGAATATAAGATCTGAAACCATAAAACTCCTAGAAGAAACCATAGACAGTAACTTGACATTGGTCTTAGTGATATTTTTTTGGACCTGACTCCAGAGGCAAAAGAAGCAAAAGCAAATATAAACAAATGGGACTACAGCAGACTAGAAAGCTTCTGCACAACCAAGGAAACCATCAACAAAATGAAAAGGCAAGACACAGAATGGGAGAAGATATTTGCAAATCATATATCCAATAAGAGGTTAATACCCAAAATATATAAAGAACTCTTATAACTCAATAACAACAACAAAAAAAACTATCTGTTTAAAAGATGGCAGCATCGCAATTCCGGACTTCAAGCCCTATTACAAAGCTGTAGTCATCAAGACAGTATGGTACTGGCACAAAAACAAACACATAAATCAAGGGAACAGAACAGAGAGCCCAGAAATGGACCCTCAACTCTATGGTCAACTCATCTTCAACAAAGCAGGAAAGAATGTCCAATGGATAAAAGACAGTTTCTTCAACAAATGGTGTTGGGAAAATTGGACAGCCACATGCAGAAGAATGAAACTGGACCATTTCCTTACACCACACACAAAAATAGACTCAAAATGGATGAAAGACCTAGATGTGTGTGAGACAGGAGCCCATCGAAATCCTAAAGGAGAACACAGGCAGCAACCTCTTCGACCTCAGCTGCAGCACCTTCTTCCTAGAAACATCGCCAAAGGCAAGGGAAGCAAAGACAAAAATGAACTATTGGGACTTCATCAAGATAAAAAGCTTTTGCCCAGCAAAAGAAACAGTCAACAAAACCAAAAGACAGCTGACAGAATGGGAGAAGATATTTGCAAATGGCATATCAGATAAAAGGGTAGTATCCAAAATCTGTATAGAACTTATCAAACTCAACACCCAAAAAACAAATGATCCAATCAAGAAATGGGCAGAAGACACAAACAGACATTTTTCCAAAGAAGACATCCAAATGGCCAACAGACACATGAAAAAGTGCTCAACATCCCTCGGCATCAGGGAAATCCAAATCAAAACCTCAATGAGATACCACCTCACACCAGTCAGAATGGCTAAAGTTAACAAGTCAGGAAACGACAGATATGATATGAGGAATTCTTAATCTCAGGAAACAAATGGAGGGTTGCTGGAGTGGTGGGGGTGGGAGGGATGGGGTGGCTGGGTGATAGACATTGGGCAGGTATGTGCTATGGTGAGCTCTGTGAATTGTGTAGGACTGTTGAATCACAGACCTGTACCTCTGAAACAAGTAATACATTATATGTTAAAAAAAGAAGAAGAAGAAGAAGAAGAAGATAGCAGGAGGGGAAGAATGAGGGGGGGAAATTGGAGGGGGAGATGAACCATGAGAGACTATGGACTCTGAGAAACAAACTGAGGGTTCTAGAGGGGAGGGGGTGGGGGGATGGGTTAGCCTGGTGATGGGTATTATAGAGGGCACGTTCTGCATGGAGCCCTGGGTGTTATACTCAAACAATGAATCATGGAACACTACATCAAAAAAAAAAGAAAGAAGAGAAATAACTAAACAATACCAATGCAATATTATACTCATGTGAAGGGAAAGTACAGGGAGCATCTGGTTTTTCTTTAATATCTTATGTTTATCTAGCAAAAAAAAAAAAAAAAAGATGGGTAGAAGACCTGAATAGACATTATTCCAAAAAAGACCTACAGATGGCCAACATACACATGAAAAGATGCTCAACATCACTAATCATCAGGGAAATGCAAATCAAAGCCACAATGAGATAGCAGCTTACACCTGTCAGAATAGCTAGTATCAAAAAGGTAAGAAATAATAAGTGTTGGCAAGGATGTGGAGAAAAGGGAACCCTCATACTCTGTTAATGAAAATGTAAAACAGTATGGGGGTTCCTCAAAAAATTAAAAATAGAACTATCATATGATCCAGCAATTCCACTACTAGGTATCTATCTGAAGAAAAAAACACTAATTCAAAGAGATGCCTGCACCCCTATGTTCATTTCAGCATTATTTACAATAGCCAAGATATGGAATCAACCCAAGTGTCCTTTGATATATGAATGGATAAAAAAGATATCGTATATATACAATGGAATATTATTCAGCCCTAAAAAAGAATGGAATCTTATCATTTGCGACAACATGGATGGACCTTGACAGTATTATGCTAAGCAAAATAAATCAGGGAAAGACAAATACCGTATGACTTTACACATATGTGGAATCTAAAAAACAAAACAAAACTCAGACTCACACTCACAGATACAGAGAACAGGTTGGTGGTTACTGGATAGGCGGGAGCTGGGGTGGGGAGAGGGGCAAAAGAGATGAAGGAGATCAAGAAGTACCAACTTCCGGTTACAAAATAAGTCATGGGAATGTAAATGTACAGCATGGGCAATATAGTCAATAATACTGATTAACTTTGTACGGTGACAGGTGGTAATTAGACATGTAGTAACCATTCTGCAACGTAAAAAAATGTCAAATTACTATGTTGTACACCTAAAACTCATATGATATTGTATGTCACTTATACCTCAATAATAAAGAGATCAAACACAGTCTCTCAAGACTTCAGTCACACATCTCTTAAAATGGGGGAAAGTGGGCCCTAAGAATCATAGGGGAGACGGTTACAGCTGGAAAGGCTTTAGATCATCTACCCAATCTTTTTATTTGATAGATATGGAAACTAAAAGCCAGATAACTTAAGCAATTAGTCTGTGATTTCCTGATTCCTAATTCAGTTTTTTGTACACTACAGGTGGGGCTATTGAGGGGCCAGGCTTCATCTAGTCAAAATCATCAGCCAGAAACTACCAATAACCCAAGTTGAAAGCATGATTTAAAATAATAAAGTTCTAGAGGCACGAGGGTGGCTCAGTTGGTTAAGTATCTGCCTTTGGCTCAGGTCTGATCCCAAGGTTCTGGGATCGAGCCCCGTATCTGGCTCCTTGCTCAACGGGAAGCCTGTTTCTCCCTCTGCCTGCCACTCTCCCTGCTTGTGCTCACTCCCTCTCTGTCAAATAAATAAAGTCTTTAAAAAAATTTTTAATTAAGTAAATAAAATAGGGGTTCCATTGTAATATGGGAATATATTTTAAAAATAATAATAATAGGGGCGCCTGGGTGGCTCAGTCGTTAAGCGTCTGCCTTTGGCTCAGGTCATGATCTCAGTGTCCTGGGATTGAGTCCTGCATCGGGCTCCCTGCTCGGCGGGAAGCCTGCTTCTCCCTCTCCCACTCCCCCTGCTTGTGTTCCCTCTCTCGCTGTGTCTCTCTCTGTCAAATAAGTAAAATCTTTAAAAAAAAAAAATAATAGTAATAATAATAAAGTTCTAAAGCATTCCTCAGTTATAAATGTCCCAGGGCCATGGATTGTGGAAAATCAAATATTCTTAGAGGAAGGAACAGGGGACATCTAAGAGGTTTTTTTTTTTCCCCCTCTCCAGTGGTATTTTATCAGTGAGGAATCATAAATCCATAGAGGTCAGGTAATTTGTCCAGAATCACACAGCTAAGAAGTTACAGAGCCACACTTAGAACCCAGTTCTTCTGCCTTCTAATCAAGAGTTCTTGCCATTATATCCCTTCCTCTTAGAACAACTGATTCTAAAAACAGGAAAAAGGTGGTAGCTGTAGAATATGTTTATGACATTTAATTGCCTTGGCAACAGCATATCAAATTCAAGCACTGTGAGTCACCTGGTAATCCAAACCCCTGCAGTGTCTCTGCTTTTAGGTTTTAGAAGGGGAAATTGTCAAATACAGGCATACAGCTTACCAGGAAGTACTTAAAAGGAAGGGAGGCCAGTAAATGCAGGCATGCACTTGAGTGGCTCCCTGTTGCTATTATACTTATTTAGGGCTTTCAGGTGGCTGAAATCATTGTGCATAAATCATTTGCCATATAACATAAAACTAAAAGTTTGATCTATGGGAATGCAGTGTAGTTTTCAAATGAAGACTGCATTTCACTCACCTCAAAATAACTCCTAGGGTTTGCCTCCGAGACCCATTGATTTATGTTATCTCTTGCTCTGTAACAGTTTGGATTTGTCACACTTAGCAAAGTAATTTGGTTTCCTACAGGTTTTATTCTGTTTTATAGAAGCAAGAGAACAGTTTTGTGTTTGGTAGCATGAACACATGTCTAAAAATTTTAGCCAGCATCTTTAGAAGGGTATGGATTTATTTTTAGCCATATGCCCCCACCTGAAAGGTTTATGCTGTTAAACATCGATATTACTTGAAAAGTTATGCCCAAGACATATTGCTTCTTCTTTCCTAGTTAGAAATTGAAATGCTTATAAATCTTACTGAAAATATACCAGGTCACTGAAATCAGAGTATATATCTCTTATGCAGTAAGTAAGAGAAATAAATTTATTTATTCAATCAACCATACAATTTTATTAAGCCACTAATATGTGCATTGCATTATTCAAGATGATTTGGTGACATTGGATTGCACAAGTTACACTCCTATGGTTCCAATTCTGTTTTAACACGGTGTTACTGGGTACTTACAGAATGACAGAAATCACATTAATAAGACTCAACACATACCTTCAGGTTGTTCAGAGTCTATCTGGGGAAACACTCATGAAACAAATTCCCAGACATTTTAATATGGTCTGATTAACATTTAACAATATGGTAAGTTCTAGAAGTTCAGAAGCAAGGACCTAATAGAACCTGAGAACATAAGGCAGGGCTCCCTGAAGGAGGGAAAGCCTGAGTTCAAGTTTGAGGAAGGAGAGATTTTTGTCAGATGCAAAAAGAAAGGGAAAGCTCTCCCAGATAAAGGGACCAGGATGATTAAAGGTGGTTTCCGGAAATTAAGTATTGTTGGAACCACAAAGTGCATAAGGTAAGACCCTGATCATCAAGAAGTGGTAACCCTTTGCCTTGCTAAGGAGCTCCACGCCTACTTATATCCTAACATTCTCTTTCAACCTGAGTGTATAGTACAGGTTTACAGATCACTCAGCTCAAGGTAGTTGTAGTTGTTATATTAGAGGCCTGCACTGAATTATGCCTTTGAGTATTCACACCCCAGTGTGGTTCCCTCACCTTGAATCTGAGTTGGCCCTAGGGCTCTCATTCACCAACAGAATGTGGTAGAAGTGATGTGTTTTAGTTCTGGGGCTAAGCCCTAGGAAGTCCTAGGATTCGTGAGAGCTCTGAGGCGCTGTGTAGAGAAAGGAAGCCATCTCACCTGCAGAAAGACAATGTAGCAAGGACACAGGACACAAGAGAGAGAGAAGCCTAAGACCACATGAAAACACAGGACGCACAACTGTCCCAGTGATCCTGTGGCCCTAGCAGCTGAATACATCCACACCAGTGACCTCCAGTAAGACCAGTAGAAGAACTGCTTGGCTGAGCCCAGCCCATACTGTAATATGGTAATGAAATAAAATGTTTTTTGTTTTAATCCTGTAAGATTTGGCGTTGTGATATAGTAATAGATGACCAAAAACAAAATGTATTTTAAAAGTCATACAAATACTATACACGTTTAGTAGTATAAGAGGTGTCTGTGGGCTAGAGAAATTATTACCCTCCCAATTATCATTTTATTCTACCATTTTGTTATCAAGTAAGAATTTTTACCAGTTAAGGATTTAGTATAGAATGGAATGCTTCCAAATTGCAAAGCAAGAGTGAACTAATTGCCTGATGTTCGAGTACTGAGTTGAGAGTTAATCTTCATTTTAGTCGCATGTACTTTCTCTATTAACAGAGAGATAGGACTTTCCATTAAATAGCCAGTGGGTGCACACATCCAAAGAACCACAAAGAGATCATGGATGGTAAATCACTGAAGTGAGTTCTGCAGCACTCCCAGAGGATGAGCAGAAGGAGACTGACGGTGGTCATCTAAACTGACCATGAGAATTAGGCACTTGTCCAGTTGGATTATCATTTGCTGTATCCAGTTACATTCATAGTCTTACTGTTTTCAAGCAAAGTCAAAGCAGAGAGGGAGAAGAGTAAATCCAAAGAGAGAGTAGGGATTAACAGTTTATTGCTCAGTTGTCATAACTGTGAAGAAATATGCTGACCCCATTTTTTTATGGCCACATTTACTCTGTTGAGTTCTTACTACACTATTAATTATTTGTAGTTGAAATTAAAACTTTTTCTTCTGTGTCTGGCTCCTAGCACAGTACCTGGTACACATGGTACTTGTGTGATAGATATTAGTTGATTTGAACAAATGAATGAATGATAAATGAATGGATGAATAAGGTTCAAACTTTTACAACCTTCCTATTCCAATTGGCAGTGTTTATTTTACTTTATGGTTGTTAATAAGTACCTGTTTACTGAGTAACTGGAAATAGCCAGCCAAGTTATTTCCTTCAGATAAAAAATTTTGGCATAAACTGTAGATAAAAGTCTTTCTATCATCCTCTCTTTATCACCAACCTCATGTGATTTGACTATTGTAAATATTTGTTTTCCTTTGTTAAACCCTTTATGAGGAAGAATATTTATTACTTGGCTTCTTTTTCAGCAAAAGAAAAAGGAATATATACATGCAGAATTTATTATGCAAATTTTCTGCACACCTGAAAGATCACCTAAGTGAAAATACCTAAGTAATGGCATAACACTAAAATAACTTTATTTCTAAGGGCTAGGTCTCTGGGAAATATAATAAATTTATTCAACTTCGCCAGAAATAAGAAGCTTTCTTTAAAGTACTAAATCAATACTCATCATGATAGCTTGAATAATAACACAGTATGTTCCTTATTAATCATTTTCAAACACATCCACCTACTAGTGAGTTAAGAGTATTTATTCAGTGCTCATGGGATACTTGACTGTATCTTCAGAGTTCCTAGTTTTTCTTTTCTACCCAAGAAATAACATGTTTCAAAGATAGCCTCTTGCTCTCATGGATTGTGAATACTTATTCTGGCTCTCTGACTATGTTCTTTAATTAATAACATCTTATCATAGTCAGAATATGATAAAATTCTTACGGTAACCTATAAGACTCTGCATGATCTGGCTCCCAGCTACCTTCCCTATCCGTTTTCTACTATTCTCCCTTTTTTTACTCTGCCCCACAACAAAGGCCTTCTTATTGTCTTCAAACACACGAAGCTCCCTGCCACATCAGGCCCTTAATATGCTCTTCCCACTGCCTACAACAACACTTTCTCCAGGCAGCCCCATGGCTCAACTTCCCTTCAGATGTTTTTTTCAAATGGCACTTTGGGAGAGGGTGTCTCCTTCTAACTTTCTTTGTTAAGCCATAGCTCTTAGCATTTTATGGGTTATAGATTCTTTTTGAGAATTTTATGAAAGCTAAGAAATCTCAGAAAAATGTGTGATTGCATACAAAAGTTTGCATATCATTTTGGGAGCTTTACTGACCACCTGAAGCCCTTCCATGTACCTCTTTAGAATCTATAGATCTAAGATTAAAACCCTAATCTAAAGGTAATACCAATTAAGTGTTCTGTTGCCACAAAGTTCAAAACCCAGCCCAGAACAGGAACCAAGTAGCAATTCCCTGAGCTGTTGAGAGTTCTGACTTCTATAGATGCCATTTCTTCGCCTATTTTCTTCTGAGTATTTCCTGGCACCTTCATATATTTAACAAATGCTTATTGAATGCATAGGTGCCTTGGCTTGATCAAGAAAGAAATTCTGCGCTTACGGAGCTTATATTTATTGCCTAATCCTAAGGACTGCCTAGAATCTTCACTCTGTTGTAAAATTACACCTCTTTTATTCTCCAGTGACTTCCCTGAATTTAAGCAAGCTGAGGAAATAACACTAGGCTTTGGCTATACCCCCATTAGCTCCTGCTACCATCCCTGCAAAGGTCAGTAACTTCCCCACCTATGCATAGAACAAAGGAAAAAAATTACTTCTGGTAGACACTTATAAAATTATAGTACTAATGACATGATGACAAAAAAAAAAAATAAGAATTTGAAACCAGTTTGCCATTCCTGCTTAGGAAGACTGAAATCTACTTCAGAGCTCTACTGTTAAATTTCAGGATACTAAAGACAACCATCTAGCCATTCTATTGAAACAGTTTTATAACAAGGCTACAAAAATTCTCGAATTGACTTGGGAACAATGATAACAGTGAGCCTGAAGGTAAGTATTTAGATTCATGTGAAAAAGTTTGTCAGAATCATAAACATTTTATCTAATTCAAAATTAACCATATAACAGGAAGCATTTCAACTGTAACGTGTTATCTACTCAGAACTGAATAAATTAAACTAGAATGCAAGTCTTTTTCCACTGTTTGTGCCCCCAGTCTTGCCCTCCTGCAGAAACAACTCTCTTTAGAATCAAAGCGTTTCATTTAATTCGTCTTCTTTAGGGCATTAACCAGAGTGCCTCCGTGTTAATCCAACAGCCAAGGGACACTTCTGGTCTGTGCCTGAACCAGTTCATAGCTTTCTGTTTCCACAGTTAGGCCTGTGCTGTTCTTCCTTTGACCTTCTTCATCGCCCTCTTTCTCCTACCCCCTCCTCCTCCCTGCCTAACACATCCTCTCTGATGCTTTAGATGAGATGACAGCAAGGCACTTGTTCTGTGATAATCACACTTAGAGCAGCAATCACGGAGACACACTGAGTATGGGTCTGTCCACAGACTCTTTAAAAGAGGAAAAATGGGATGAGCCACAGGAAGATCAGACCGGAAAGATGGCAGGTAGCTTTTATGCCTTCTCATTTTATTTTTTTCAGGAAAATAGAAAAGCCCAAAAGTTCTGTTTCTCCCCTGAACCTTATCAAGAGAAAGACTGACTGTGTGTCATGTCTTCCTCATTTTCTGCAGTCACATTACAAATTTCACCATCCATATGAGTCAGATTTCTCCAGAGAAACAGAACCAGTAAAATAGACACACACACACACACATACACACACACATATAGATAGATATGTATTATATATTATTTTATTATTATTATATTTTATAATATGTAGCATACATAATATACATTCTCAATATATCATATACATACAGTTGACCCTTGAATAACATGGGTTTGAAATACCTGGGTCCAGTTTTATGCAAAGTTTTTTTCCATAAATACAGTGCATTGCTGTAAATGTGTCATCTCTTTCTTATGATTTTCTTAATAACATTTTCTTTTCTCTAGCTTATTTTATTGTAAGAATACGGTATATAATATATATAACCTACAAAATATGTGCCCATACCCTCTTTATGTTATTGGTAAGGCTTCTATTCAACAGTAGGCTATTAGCAGTTGAGTTTTTGAGGAATCAGAAGTTGTATGTGGATTTTTGACTGCCTGTGGGATCAACAACCCATGTTCTTCAAAGGGTATACGTATATATGTATGTGTGTGTGTATATATAATACATACACTCCACTAGGGGGCACCTGGGTGGCTCAGTCAGTTAAGCATCTGGCTGTTGATTTCAGCTCAGGTCATGATCTCAGGGTTGTGAGATTGAGCCCTGGGTCGGACTCTGCCTGAGTGTATAGCCTGCTTATGATTCTCTCTCTTCCTCTTCCTCTGGCCCCCTCCACCTACCATCTAAAATATATATAAGATAGATGATGGATGGATAGATAGATAGATAGATAGATAGATAGATAGACAGACAGATGATAGATGATAGATAGCTTTATTATAAGGAAGGAATTGACTCACAATTATGGAGGCTAACAAGTCAGCAGTAGTTGACAAGCGAGAGACCTGGGAGAGCTGATGTATAGTTTCTTTTTTTTTTTTTAAAGATTTTATTCATTTATTTGACAGAGAGAGACACAGTGAGAAAGGGAACACAAGCAGGGGGAGTGGGAGAGGGAGAAGCAGGCTTCCCGTGGAGCAGGGAGCCCGATGCGGGGCTCGATCCCAGGACCCTGGGATCATGACCTGAGCCGAAGGCAGACGCTTAACGACTGAGCCACCCAGGTGCCCCAATGTATAGTTTCAATATGAATCCAAAAGGCAGCAGGTTCGAGACCCAAAAAGAGCCAATGTTTCACTCTGAATCTGAGGGTCATAAAAGACCAGTGTCCCAGTTCAACACTCAGGTAGGAGTTCCCTTAGCCTTTTTGTCTTTGCTTTATTCAAGTCTTCAGTTGATTGGATGAGGCCCACCCACATTAGGAAGGGAAACCTGCTTTATTCAGTCTACCCATTCAAATATTGATCTCACCCAGAAACATCCTCACAGACACACCCAGAATAATGTTTGGTCTGAGTAATGCCTAGGCACCTTGTGGCCATGTCAAGTTGACACATAAAATTAACCATCACACCATCCAACTTCACATGCTTCAATGGCAGAAAAGAATCTGGAGACAAGAGAGGATATAATCAGTTCTTGCCACTGACTGCCCATCACTGAGAGCTGGCAGTGGAGTGTCAAGACTGGCACTTTTTTTTTTAGTATAAAATCCAAAAGAAGCAGATGTGCCCTGTTATCTTTGTTCTGCTCTGAGACTGTTCAGTTTAATGATTTGGAAGGCTAAGGCTGACAGTAAAAGGATAATACCTTTTTTTTTTAATCTGTAGCTAACAATATAAGGAAGTGCTTTATGGAAACTTTTGTCTTTATATTCTGTATTGCAAGTGGTATAGTAGTTCCCTATCACTGCATAACAAAGTATTCCAAAATGTAATGGCTTAAAACAGTAGATTTCTATTATCTCTTGCAGCTTCTGTGAGTCAGGAATTGTAGAGCAGCTTAGCTGAGTAATCCTTGTTCAAGATCTCTCATGAGGTTGCAGTCAAGAAATTGGCCCGAAGTCAATCAGAGAAAGACATATGTCATATGATCTCACTGATATGAGGAATTCTTAATCTCAGGAAAGAAACTGAGGGTTGCTGGAGTGGTGGGGGTTGGGAGGGATGGGGTGGCTGGGTGATAGACGTTGGGGAGGGTATGTGCTATGGTGAGCACGAATGAAGGGGGGGAAATCGGAGGGGGAGATGAACCATGAGAGACTATGGACTCTGAGAAACAAACAGAGTTCTAGAGGGGAAGGGTTGGGGGGATGGGTTAGCCTGGTGATGGGTATTAAAGAGGGCACGTTCTGCATGGAGCACTGGGTGCTATACACAAAGAATGAATCCTGAAACACTACATCAAAAACTAATGATGTAATGTATGGTGATTAACATAACATAATAAAATTAAATTAAAAAACAGAAAGAAAGAAAGAAATTGGCCCGGGTTACAGTCATCTGAGAGTCTGACTGGGGTTGGGGATCTGCTTCCAAACAGCTGGCAGTTTGGTGCCATTTGCTGCTGGGAGGTCTCAGTTCTTCCCCAACTGGCTCCTCCATGGGGCTGGACAATCCTCACGACGTAAAGCTCTTTCCCAAGAATGCGAAATTCAAGAGTAAGGTGGATGCAGGAATGTCATTTATGATCTAGCCTCAGAAGTCTTATGCTGTCACTTCGACAAAGTCCTTTTGTCACATGGGTTGGCCCTATTTCGTGTTAGAGGGGAGTACCCAAGGGAGTGAGTTGCAGGAAGCAAGAATCATTTGGGGGACATCTTGCAGGCTAGCTCTACGTAAATGTATTGGTCAGATTCTAGGTGATAACATTAGATATTAGTAATTAATGCCATTAGAGAAAAGACCACATTTTCCAAGTTCATTGATGTATATAGGATCCTAGCCAAAGCTTTGCTACCTCAAAAAAGATTAATTATGATCAATTTCTTACTCCCCAATTTATTAGGTCAGCCACTGACATAGGAGGAGATTATGTTAAGTAAATTAAGACAAAATTTTCTTGTAATAAAAATATGCCTGCTATCTTCAATGTATTTGAAAATTTTCCTAGTATTGATTGATTTCCAGCTTGTTTATGGTGATGGATATTAAATCTAGAATGTCCTATTCATTTTTTCTTTTTACAATATGTTGGACATTTTCCAATTTCCAACTCTTTTGCATTCCTATGTAAATTTCAAAGTAAGTAATCAATGCAATGACTTTTCATGCATTCACCAACAATTATTAAAATGTACTATGTGCCCAACATTGTTTGACCTGTGGTATACATTGAGGAACAGGTTAAAGTCCCTGGCCTAAAAGAAATTTACAGTCCCATGGAAGAGATGTACCTATTCTAAGACAATTTCAGTACAATATGTTAAATACTATAGTAAATGAATGCACAGAGAACTGTGTGGCCATAGGGAAGAAGCACTCACATCTTTCCAGAGCCTGATAATAAGGAAGGCTTCAGAGAGGGGATAACACCTGAGTTATATTTTGAACAATGGTAGGAGTTCACCAAGTAGACTGGGATTGAGTAGGATGGGCCAGTAGGGAATGTGAAAAGGCCAGAATGTGCAAAATAAGAAAGTGATGGGGTTTAGGACATGCTATTCCAAAATATGGTGCCTTGGTTTATTGAGTATTTTAAGCTGAAGGAGTTTAAGAAAACAAGAGAAGTAGGAAGGTCACTGACCTTATCTCCCCTTACCTTTCTCCTCTGAAACAGGTCATATGCCTTCTGGGTATAAGGAGCGTCCCAATCTCTGAAGACAAAGGGATATCTTAAAGAATCCTAACCAAAAAAAAAAAAAAAATCCTAAAAAACAGGCCTTGCTAAATTTCTCCCAGGTGAATAACAATTACTTCATACCTTGTTTTTAGAAGATTTTATTTATTTATATGAGAGAGAGAGAGAGCATGAGCTGGGGGAGAGGCAGAGGCAGACTCCCCGCTCAGTAGGGAACTTGATGCAGGGCTTGATCCCAGGACCGAGCCAAACGCAGACACTTAACTGACAGAGCCACCCAGATGCCCTACTTCATGCTTCTTAACCTATCATAGTCCTCCACATCTGCGCACAGGTCTGTTTCTTTGGGTCTTCATTTCCTTGTGAAGGCTTCTGTGTCATATAAAATGTATGTTAAATAAACTTTCATGCTTTTCTCCTATTAATTTTCTCTTTTGCCAATTTTCAGACCCTGAGAGGGTCAAAGAAAATTTTTTCCTCCTCTACAAAAGCATGAAATAGCATGGCTTATGTATTAGTTTTCTATTACTGCTGTAACAAATTACCATAGACATGGTGGCTTAAACAATATAAATCTATTCTCTTTCAATTCTGGAATAGGTCCAAAGTCTGACACAAGTCTCATTGGGCTAAATCAAAATGTCAGTAGGACTACATTAGTTTCTGGAAGCTCTAGGGAAGAGTCCATTTCCCTGTGTTTTCCAGTATCTTCCCACATTCTTTAGTTTGTGGCCCTCTCCCGCATTTTCAAAGCCAGCAATGGTGGGTCAAGTCTTTCCCACACTGCCATCTCTCTGTTTCTCTGATCTGGGCAAAGTTCTCTGCTTTTCAGGACTCATATGATTAGATTGGGACAACCTGGATAATGCAGGATAATCTCCCCATCTCAAGGTCCCGAACTCTAATCATATCCGCAGTATACCTTTTGTCTTATAAGGTAACATATTCACAGATTTCAAGGATTACTAGGGTGTAGATATCTTTGGGGGCCACTGTTCTACCTAGCGCAGCCTATTCAGAAAAGAGCCAAATAGACTGTAGAGTTCTTGGGAGTAAATGGCAAAAGATTAGATTAGAAAAGTAGGCAGCAGCCAGTGTAAGAAAATCCAAGAGTGCTAGGCTAAGGGAACTAAATATTACCTTGTATTACTTTGTATAGGGGATATTTGTGTTTCCATTTGCCCAACATTCCTCACCCCTTTCTTTTAATACTGTCCCTGTTTTCCTTTGTAGAACTTCCCCTTGGGCATTCCACATACTATGGTTTTGATCAGGCTGCCAATCATAGTACCCCCTCTATCCACAGGATTGGACGTGGGACTCAGGCCTGCCTTCTTGGCCTTTGTAATTAGCCCAATGTGTAGACATATTAAACCAGACTTTGCCTTGGATTTCAGATACTGGGAGAGCAGGTTGCTAACTGGGATGATATAAAAGCCTGCAATTATATGTGGCCTTCCCTTCTCATCCCAATCACTGAGAGGAAGCTCCTCTGCTTGTAAGAGGTGCACCTACCTAAGAGACAACAGAAGCAAGAAATAGAGATCTGAGGACTGATTTAAATTCCTGGATCTGAAACTGTGTTTTTCTTTTCAATGGGTCACTTGCAACTAAGAGTCCTGAGTAACTTACCTTAGATGCTGTGAGAACCCCGTAAGGATGAAAGCAATAGAGTGATGTGGTCAGGTTTGCAATGAACAGAATGGCTTGTGGTAAAGACAGACAGCCATTGCTGTCTTCTAGGAGACAGCTGATACGTGGTTCAGTCAGAACAGACAAGCCGCGGGAGCAGAGAATGCTAGTATGGGGTGGTCAACAATCTCAAATGTTTCAGAGAACAAAAGCAAAAAGCAACCATTTGATTTGGCAATTGAGTGGCAATTATTGGTATCCTTAACAAGAGTTACTTAAATGGGCTAGTCGGAGTTGAACTGCAGGAGATTGAGGAGCGTTGTTTAATGCTTTAAACAATATTTTTGTCGTTATATTTGATGATAAAAGTAAATAATTTTCATTGTATATCCAACAAATGTATAAAGAAAGAAAACAAAAATCACCAATAACCTCATTAACAATAACTACTGTTGATTTGATCATTCCCTTCCAGACAATAATATGATTCTGCATTTATCATTTATTATTATATTGTTAACAATTCCTCTTGTCATTAAATGTCCTTGAAAACGTGACTTCTATTGGCTGCACGTTATGTTATGCCATCATATGTGGATGGTCAATTCTATAGATATCTTTGAATATAAATTACAAGATCATAATAGTAAATTATGTTAGAATAACTTTAAAAAACGATTGCCCCTTTTTGTGCCTTAAATTTGTACCCCCACATTAATGCACTAGTAATTCAAGTTCATCTTTATTTTAAGGAGGATTTTTTGAAATTACCAATTGCATGTGCATTTTTACTATCATGAGCAATTGGCTTTCCCTCTCCCTCTACTGAAGGAGCAAAGTGTGTCATTTAGCTTTCTTTTGTTCCTGAAATAGTAAAAGAATTCTTTTTTTCTGTTTCCTTTTATGTCTCTTAGATGTGGCATCCTGTTTCCTACCGAGCTTTTTTGACCCAACTCCTACAAGCTTTTGCTATTTCTTTGTGATCTCCTCAGGAATTTGCCCTACATTCCACTTTCTATGGCATTTCCATTTGTGCTTCATCTCCCTGTTAAGTTCTTTCTTAAGTAACTTTTATAATCCTTGCCAATTTTTTCTCATCGCAAATATAACAGATTGTGCTGCTGCACTTTTGGAAGTGTTTTGCTTGATCCAGTCAAAACCAGCATTTTTTACCACATCAACATTTGACACTATGTCATTCAGTTATTACAAGTTCATGTTTAAAATCACCAAAAAGATAGATGCTCAGAGAGATTTGTATATACAAGGAAACTAATATTTTTTATTATGGTATTAGAGTTCTGTACCTTATCTGACTAAACGCTATATCTACTAGAAGCATACAATTAATAAAATTAGTAAAATATAAAATTCTTGGCAAATTACAGGTCATGATTCCACTCTTTAATGTTTCCTTATATAACTAGGAATTCAATAATATAGTAAAGACTTAAATAAAATGCAGCAATTAAAGCATTTAGGGAACAAAGTATGACAGCATTTTATTTCATGCCTTTTTTTCCCTAAAAGGTCAAAAATTCACACATCTTCAAAGTTTCTCCTATAGCTTTACCAACATGACTTTTTAAAAACTTTTCTTTGTGGAAAACTTCAAATATACAAAAGTAAAGAGAATACTATTATGAACACTCATGTACCTATCACCTACCTTAAAGGCCTATCAATACATGACCAATCTTGTTTTCCTCTATATCAACCATTCACTCCTTATACATACCCAGAATCATTTTGAAGAAAATTTCAGACATTATTCCATCTTATCTGCTAATATATTGTATATAACTCTGAAAGAAGATTTAAAATACCAAAATGCCATTATCACACCTAAAGAAAAATTAAACAATAATTCCTTAATATAATTCAAGATCCACTTGATGTTTAAATGTCCCCAGGTGTCTTAATTTATTTTTTAATCTTTTGTTTGTTTGTTTGTTTGTTTGTTTGTTGGAATCGGATTGCTGAGAATACAAATATATCACAAGTGGTTGATAGGTCTCTTCAGACTCTTTTAATGTATAAGTTCACTACATTTCATTTTATTTTGTTCCTTGAAATTTATTTGTTGATAAATAAAAGGCATATCTCAATATACAACTCCATCTTTAAAATAATTAATTCCCTGTTTAAACTAAAGGCAGTGCCATACAATAGAATGTGTGAAGGAAAGGGTGGAAAGTGTCTTCACTACTGAAATTTTAGCATCTAGCATCCTGATGAGCCTTTTGAGGTCATCAGAAAATGTCTAAACTCATTCCAGTTGAGTATAAGATTCACTCATTCATTCATTAAACATTTATTGAAGACTTGCCTTATGTTAGACAAACATATGTATCTATATGTTTATGCAATACAGACGTCAGTTTCAAGTGTAGCTTAGGTCTTCAAGAGTTTATAAATAAGAAATATTCCCATGAATAGATGTATTCTGGTTAATCTTATCTTAAAAATTTATTATATCACATACAGAGCCTGAAATAAATAATAAATGGAAAATCTGTCTTCTTACATTGGTTCCCCAGAGATTCAGTGGCTGAATAGAGAAAACTGGAAGAAAGTCAGAGGAATAATTCATCTACTATGTGCTAAGTATCTATAATTATTATGTACAAGGATTAAACTTATTGAAGATATTTATAATTTATTCCAAGTGTAAGATATGCAACAAAAACCAAAGGAAAAGTAAAATCTGAAGAACTAGGAAAACACATCTGAATTGATGACAAGTTGTCTGAAAGATAAAAGATCGGAAGAGTAAGGGTTAATTCCAAAATTTCTAGATTTCAATACTAGAAGAGTGAAGTAGTATATATATGCAATTATTATATAAAGTAATGCATAAAAACCTTTCAAAATATTGCACCCCAATCCCATTTATTATATTGAATAATAAAAATAAGACAGAAAACTTTTTAATGATTTTTAAGAATAAAACTATTAGAATAATTTGGTGATCTTTTATGTAATAGTCACTATAATCTGTAGCCATAGAATTTAAGCAGATGCAATTTTATAGACAGATGGTTTATGTCACACTTTAGTTTGGGTAAAATATATTTAAATACATTTTCCAATTATTTAAAATGTGATATTACAAGAACTCCTTTCTAGCATGCCTTGTGCAGTGGTTAATCTTTTGTTATTGGAAATGAGCCCATTTATATTTGTAAAATGCTAAAGAAAGAAATAATTATGCACCCAACTCTGGTTTTTAGGAACAGATTTTATAACTTTAATAATGTATTGAATAAGACTGAACTTATCTTCCAGATAATACAAATTTGTTAATTAGAACGAGTCGTAAATAAATGAATTGATGTGCTGCCAACAGCTTAATGCCTGGAGAAATAAATAGACTCTCACTAGATAATCTATATATCTTATTGATTTATTGAACCCCCCTTCAAAATATTTCAAAGATAGTAGGAAAATCACAGAGGGAAAATTTCAAGTCATTTTAGCATTTTTAACCATAAAATGCCTATCAAAGTTGATGGATGGTCCTCAGAATCGCTGAGTACCAACTGAAATATCTACTGTTGCTATGATCTTATTACATAACATTCCCTTTGCTCCCAATAGAACATGAGCCAATTTTAAAATGTATAAAACAATATTATCAGTATCATCACCGCTGAACTATATCATCTTTGTGATAAAAGATCAAAGTTTTAGTTCATTATATTCATTTCTTCAAGGGTTAACATACACTGGAGAGCCTTTTATATATTGTTTTTGAGCTCTGTTTTTGTTATACATTTAAAAAATTTGGGAGGGGCACACCTGGGTAGCTCAGTCAGTTAAGCATCTGCCTTCAGCTCAGGTCATGATCCCGGGGTCCTGGGATCGAGCCCCGAGAGTCGAGAGTCGGGGCTCCCTGCGCAGTGGGAACCTGCTTCTCCCTCTGCCTGCTGTTCCCCCTGCTTGTGCACTCTCTCTCGCTCTCTGTCAAAAAATAAATAAAATCTTTAAGAAAAAAATGAAAAAATAGGAAATTCAGAGATAGTTTGTCCTGGTTTACATCCTCTGGGTAACTCTCCCACCCACGATCCTCTCAAGGCAAGGATAGCTCTGGGGTTATGAGGAGAAAAGAATGAGGTCAGAAGTAGACTGAGGATTGAGATTAGCTTTACAAACAGAAAGTCTTGATTTGGCAATCCCTCTGCCTGCCACTCCCGCTGCTTGTGTGCTCGCGCGTGCTATCTCTCTCTCTGTCAAATAAATAAATAAAATCTAAAAAAAACTTTAAAAATCTAAAAAATTAAAAAATAAAAATAATTTTTGTTTTATCATTTGACTGTAGTTGACACACAATGTTACATTAGTTTTAGGTGTAAAACATAGTGATTCAACTTCTCTATATGTCATGCTATGTTCACCACAAGTGTAGCTTCCATCTGTCACCATACAATGCCATTACATTATTGTATGTATTTCAAAATGGCATAATAACCTGGCGCCCTTATGAAGAATCAAAGTCAATGGCCTCATTCTTTCTAAACGCTCAGTCTTAGTGATGCTACAATGCACTCTCTGTCACTGATCTCATTCTGATGTGATTGTTGGACCAAACACGTCAGGTCACAACTAAATGTTGGACACACTGTTACTCCTTCTCTCCTATTTGATGGTTTTTATTATAAATACAATCACTGTACTTTAGATCTGCTGAGCACTCTTCAGCTGTCCAATTTATAAAATATATTATTAAAAAGTATGTGCCAACTACTAAGCATAGTAGTTATATGAATTATCTCCATTTAACTACAGAATAATCCTGTGACATAAGCATAATTTTTAAACTTTATACCCAGGAAAAGGAACCCAAGGCTCAAGATGTTAAGTAATTTGACTAAGATCACAAGCTAGTAAGTGGCAGAAGAGATTCAGGTTTGTCTAACTTTATTCTTCCAGTCATTCTCTTATAAGACAAATGTTTATTGAGGATACACTGTTTATAATGCTTTGTACTAAGTCTTGATGGAATTAGAGATGAAATCTTGGAACCCTGAATCTTAATACCATTACTCTATTGTCTACAGATGTTCCTCCTAATAATACTTTAAAATAGACAAAATAGGCATCACTCTCCATAATCTATAGACCAGAAAGCATAATGTCACATAGCAAATGACTTTTAGAACTGGGACTAGAATCTGGAACTCTAATTCCAGGTCCAGGAAACTTTTCTACTCTGAACTTGGGGCTTTAAATAGTTTGTTCTGGACATATTCTATGCTTGAGCTCAAATAGAGCTAAACTATAAATCCAGTCTAATCCCCTAGGCCAAACTCAAGTCTCACATCCTCCATGAAACCTTTCCCTGTCTCCTATATCATCTTCCATTTCTTTAATCTTCAATGGTTTGATAAGGCATTGATGTAGATTCTTAACATATTTCCTGTTTTGCCACCTAATGTATGTTTAGAGCCCTCATGAAATTATAATCTAAATTGGAAGATACACTTACTTGTGTCTTTTATTTATCATGATGTTGAACACAGTGTTTACTACAAAGGTAAAAATGGAGTATTTGTTTAATGAATGATCAGACTCTAAACAACAGGTGAAATAATACTCAAATGATTGAAAACTATTCTCTGTTCTTTAGAAAAACACCCATTTGAAATGATAAGGCTCATTTTATTTCAAGACTATGCCTTTTAGATTGATCTTATAAATAGAATGTATGTTTACAAGCACTGCATTTTGATATGTTTAATTTTCTATTGACTGTTGCCATTAACTTCCCTTGGATAATATCCGGGATAAATTTCCCAAAATGTGCTTCATGGATCATTAGTTCTTCAAGGTGCTCTGATAAAAAAAAGTGGAGAATAACTTTTGGCCATAAGGTCTGGAGACATCAGTGCTATATGCCCATTCTTGGAGACTGATGATGCAGTATTTCAAGGTCTCATAGAATATCTTATTATTATCTTAACTATATTAAAGTAACCTGTTTAACTTCGTTTATCCCTGTTTTTCCCAAGTTACTGGACCACCGGATCCTTTTTTATGTTACTCCTTTTATTATCTCATAGAACTTTAAAAACTTTTACAAACCTTGTGTTAACCCCTATCCACTGATCAAGTGTTACCTACAATACAGTTTCTTTTATGTGCCCAACATCTAGATCATCCATAATAGCAGTAATGAATGAGGTTCGTCATGTCATCACTGTCTCTAAATCCTTCAATTCTTTTTATTCTTTCCAAATATTTCATGTAATTAATAACTAAAACTTTCTCTTGAGAAAAAGTCTTTCCTTCCCTCACTAGAAAAGTTAAATTTGTTTGGATCTGCAAATTTCAAATTAGTCAATATCGTTCTAGAAAGGAATGTTTTCTCTTTTGAAGGCCACCTTGATTTCTTTATACATTAAAGTTAAAACTAAAGGAAAATACTTCTGTTCATTAACCTGCTGTTTACAGTCTTTCACATGAAGGTTGTGAAAGCCATTTCTGTTTGATCACTGTCCATGTGAAAGCTGAAATCTCCTAAAACAATAAGCCTGAAGAAAGAAAACATAGATTTCAAGTTCAGTGGATGATTGGAGCTGTGGAAAGACAATACACAAGCCTGAAAAATGATAAAGTTTTGTTCCAAGAGCAGGACATTGGGAATCAAAAAAGTCAAGGCTTCTTTCAACTCAGAAACTCTTATTCCACATTGCTTTCAATTCCATTCAAATCAAGAAACATTCACTATACCTAAGTGATAGAAAGATGGGGAAAACATTCTTTCTCTCAGAGAACCCCCCCCCCCCCGCCACCACTACCACCAATGTCAGGTATTAGCTCTGGTCTTGGGAAAATTAAAGGCATCCAGTGACCAGCTTTTGTTGTCTAAGAAATAAACCTCCAGCGATGAGTCTGTATATATTCAACTATTTGGAAAAGTACTGTTTAGACCTTTTGTTTAGAAATTTTTTTCTAATGAAACTAAAATTACATATCTGATTCCCATAATCATTTATTCATTGAAAAATATGTGTTTGAATAAAACAAGAATATATAGCCCACTTTGTGCAAGGCATTCTATTAGGCAGTACTGGGACAAAGATGATTAAGACATGACTTCCATCATTCCAGGTGTTTAGAGCCTGATGAAAGATATAAGATATATACATAAATACTACACAGTATCAAAAGTGAAAAGTACCATGTAAGGGTGCCTGGGTGGCTCAACTGGTTAAGCAACTGCCTTCGGCTCAGGTCATGATCCTGGAGTCCTGGGATCGAGTCTTGCATTGGGCTTCCTGCTTGGCAGGGAGTCTGCTTCTCCCTCTGACCCTACCCTTCTTGTGCTCTCTCTCTCTCTCTCAAATAAATAAATAAAATAAAATCTTTTTTTTTTAAAAAAGTGCCATGTAAGAGGCACATTATAAATAATGCACTGTGGGAGTTTATAGGAAGAAGAAATTATTCCTACTATAGTGTCCCAGAAGGCCTTACAGAAGACATGGAAGAACTTTGAAGGACCAATAGAATAAAACCATGAGGAAATTGGAAATGAGGATGCAGGTAGCCATAGGATACAACAGGTAGAGAAGATAGCATCAGGAAAAAAAGGGGCACAGGAAGGTATTCTCTTAACATGGATAGAAGGGAATATGAATGAAGTTGGGGTAAATTAAGCCCAAATAATAGCCTTGAAAGCCATATAATGATGATAACACTAATAATAAATAACAATAATCATAGTACTAATATACTAGCACATGGATTTACCATATGCCAAGCACAATTCTAAGTATTATTTAATCTCTCAATAATCCTATAGGATAAGTACTCATTATTTAGATTCTTCTAGTTTTGTAGGTGAGGAATTGGACCTACAGAGAGGTTTGCCTCATAGTCATATAGGCATTTGCTCTTTACTTCTTAAACTTAGAAAAATTGCTAGAGGTCAATGTTTCATGGCCCTAAAGCACCCTCTAATTACAAAATGCTATTGAAATCGAGGGCAGAAAGAATGCACAATTTTATCCTAGAATATATACCAAGTTAAAATAGATAATTCTACTGAGATTAGTCATATATTCTTACTAAACTCATTTCTTGTGATCACATTTAGTTAATCCATAACATGCATTTGATTTAGAGGATCACTGTGGTTCATACAAATGAACAGTACAATCTAAGGCTTATTATATTATTGCTGACCTCTTTTCTTATATTATCTTTGTATTTAGTATTTTTTCATCGTGCTAAAACATTATTTTTATTATCCCGGTATGAAGTTCATAATTGATAGGTCAGAGGATTGGGAATGAATTGAAGAGATATCTGGTTTTGGATATACAATTGAGCTAGCATTTGGCCTTGACAGGATTTCATAAACTTTTTATTCCTTTTTTACTCAAAGCACATTGAAAACTACAAAAGTGTTGTTGTTGTCATTGTTTTATTACACGAATGGTCCTAAGTTACTTATCTGTGACCCATTAGGTGAACTATGAGCACATAGTTATTCTCAATTAAACCATGTTTGATGTAGTCCACAGGAGAAGGCCACCTTTGTCAAAACCAATAGAGAAGAAAATAAAAGCTCAAGATAAAATACTATAATCTATCCATGAAAGAAACAAAAATCCATGAAATAAAACATGCATATTGAGATTAAAAACATAGATACATTCGTGTAAAATTTCAAGCTCTGAACCTAAAAACAGGAAAGACAGGAATATTTTCACATATTAATACCACTGCAGTAGAATCTGGGCAGACTTTGCTAAATATTCATGGGAACTTAAAGATGTTATTTGACTGCTAGAAGAATCCAACATAGAACAAAGTGTTCTGTGGACACAGTAGAAAGCACATGTTGGAAATTTTATCTGTGTATTATTTTTTAACAAAATAAATGGTGACTATAACAAAGCAGTATCACAAAGCGGTGTTGTTTTTTTCTAATATCGGCTGGCTACATAGATGCTACTGGGATGACTTTGTATTTTGTTTTTAAAAATTTGTTTTAGAATCCAGAGGTATTGAGAAAAAGGCTTCCTTCACTGACCACCAATTTTCTTAGCTCTATCAACTATTAATTACTGTCTTATACAGAGAGTAAAATATTATTCACAAGACCAAAAACAAGAAATGAAACTATTATTTTATGATGTATCTTGGATCTTAGAGCTCAGCTTGGCAGAAGTATATTTTCAAAATATAAAATTTATTTTATATTTGCAAAACATATAGGGGATATACCCAAAAATCCAAGAGAAATTCAAGTTTTAGGTGCAGCTGGGTCTGAGGTCTCAGAAGAGTTTATTAGAACCCAGCCCCTTTCCCTTTCCTCAGCTCTCTTCTCTATTTTGGCTCCTTTCTTAGGTTACAAAATGGTATGAATAAGACTGCCAACACAACCAACTCTACATCTTCACAATTTTATGCCGGGGGAAGGTGGATTAACACACTTGTCTTGTTTTGAGTTTAATTTTATTGTCCTGAATTGGGTCATGTGCTCAACCCTAAGTGAAATACTCTGACAGGGGGAGCATAAGTGGCCAGATGTATTAGTTATCTATTGCTGCATAACAAACCACCACAAAATTTAGCAGCCTAAAACAACACACTTTTTTTTTTTTTTTTAATCTGATGTTTCTGTGATGAGGAGTCTGGGCATGGCTTAACTGGGTTCTTCTTCACACTTTCTCACAAAGCTTCAACCTAATATGTTGACCAGAGCTGGGAATTCAACTGAAGAAGGATACACTTTCAAGCTCACTGACATGATTATTGGCAAGATTCAGTTCCTTTTGGGCTGTTGGGCTGAGGGCCTCGGTTCCTAACTGGCTGCTGGCCAGCAGTTTTCCTCAGTTCCTTGCCACAGGCCTCAGCATAGCAACTTGCATCATTAAAGCCATCAAGGGAGGTTTCCTAGCAAGGTGGAAGTCAGAATTTTTGTAATCTAACCATAGAAGTGACATCACCACAATGTTGAGGTATTCTGTTGGTTAGAAGCAAGTTATTCAAAGGGACGATCACATAAAGCCATTAATACCAGAAAAAATGATCAATGGGACCAGATTACAAGCTACCTACCACAACATGTGGTCATCCCTGAAGATAGTGTGCAAGAAACTGGGAGTGAGTGAGGTGGTAAGAGCCCCAGGGAAAATTGGGGTCATTATTAGAAGGCAATGGATGCTACATGGTGAATGTAGCCATCCATGACAGACACCCTGGTTTGGCTCTGAGTTGTATAGAAAACAGAAGAGAAAGCCCTTTTTCTACCTCCATGACTTTGAATCATTATGAATCTCAATGTTTATTTTAAATTACCTAATTATATGTTTGCGTTATGGGATAAAGATGTTTTGGTCTGTTAATTCAACATTTCTAGGCCAGTTCTACTCCTTTTTTATTTTGGATTTATATTATAATTTTCAGCCAATGCCTCTATATGAAATAGATTAAAATTTCTGTATGTGAAGTTGCTGAGATTGTCTTAAATGTGAAGGATTAGACACAGACTAGAGGTTCAAATTCTCTCAAAACCCATCTCACTTTACCTAAAGAAACATTTTATGGTTGCTGGGGGAAAAAAAGAACAAGTCTTTAGCCCTGAATTTTCAGGATTTTAGTAGAAAATGGAAATAAGTATTAACCTTGAGGTTAAAAATATTTGGGGGGAGAGGGCTTCTGTTTTATAGAAATCATAGATTTAACAGTTGACTTTATCAAGAAAGTAAACAGATCTCCTTCACAAAAGGTATTTACCCTACCCATGAGATTTCAGAATGGTTAAAATTGTCAGGTTAAGAAGAATAGATGAATTCAGTGTCTCATCTGTTTTCATACTTAATCATAATGCATTTGTTAAAGAGTGATGGGCATTAAATCTGACCCAGAGTTTCTTTGAGAATTATTTCAAAATCATGGATTTCATAGATTTTAAACAGTGCTTGACTGATTCAGCAAGTTGATTTTTTATTTGTTTATGACTGGATTGTCAATTATTGTTAATAATATATGTATTATGTTTATTGTAGATAAATACATATTATAGCTAATAATATATAGCTAATATGTATTGTTATAGCAAATGTTTTTATTATTATTTTCACTAGTATTTGTTCAGTTCATGGTATATGTCAATTACCATTCTAAGCACTTTTCATAATTATCAATTCTTTTAATCATCAGGGCAATCACCTTTTTTTAAAAAAAATCATGTATTCATTTCCTTTTCACCACTTTGTAATGCATGCACAGAGCACTTGGAATTTGGGTATGTCTTTCTGGCAATCAAAGAGTTTATTTGCCATGACTATCAATTAGACAAGGTCTTCTCTATGGGAAGAATCAACACCATATCTAACTTCTGCAGTTGAGTGATGGCCCTTTCACAAGATTTTCACTCAGCCATTGAACCAGGGCTTACTTTGAAAGTTTCTAAGAGACTGGGGATATTTGGAATTCCCTCTACTTAGAGACTGTCCCTTAAAATATTTACTTGGGTCATTTTGTCTATTTTCTCTATAAGAGGGAGAGCCTTACAGGTTTCCTGTGTCTCCCTATTCCGGTTTCCTCCCTGCATTATTCTATCTCTCACATCCTCCCAGATGTTGTTTGTGCAATAAAAATTTGATCATATCTCTCTGTTCTTGAGAAAGAAAATAATTACTCTTTTTTTTTTGGCAAACAAATTCCCTGATTACCTGTCTCCTGCCTATCTATCTTGCCCTATATCCTGTGTCATTCCCCTCCTTAGGCATGCATGTATAACTTTTGAATTCCAGCAATAATGAATCATTTTAATCACTTTTTATTCAAACATACATTTCTCTCATGCTATTTCCTCTGCCTGGAATGCCATCGTATTAGGATTCTTCAGAGAAACAGAATTAATAGGATAGATAGATAGATAGACATAGATATATACAAAAAAGGAGATTTGTTATAGGAAGTGGGTCACATGATTAGGGAAACTGAAAAGTTCTACAATCTGCCATCTGTAAATTGGAGAACCAGGAAAGCCTGTGTGTAATTCAGTTCCAGTCCAAAGGCCCAAAACTCTCAGGGACTGCCAGTATAAGTCCTGGTCCAAGTCCAAAGGCCCAAGAATCCCAAGTACCAATGTCAGAGTGCAGGAGGAAATAGATGTCCCAGTTCAAGTAAATCTACCCTTTTTCTGACTTTTTGTTCAAATAGATCCTCAACAAATTGGGATGATGCCCACACATGTTGGTGAGGGTGATCTTCTTTATTCGGTGTACAGATTCAAATGCTGATCTCCTCCAGAAACACTCTGACAGACATACCCAGAAATAATCGTTTCACCAGCTTCCTGAGAATCACTTAGCCCAGTCAAATTGACACGCAAAAATTAACCATCAGAACCATCTTCCTTTTATTTGCCACTCAAACTCCTGCTAAATCTTCAAATCACAAATCAAATGAACTCTTCTGTAAGCTCTCTACCTAAGCCAAATTAAGCATCCTTCCTTTCCTTCTACATTTTATATATCTTGTACACATCCATTATGGCATTCATCATCTGCATGATAGTTTTCTCCCCACCAGCTTCTAAAGTCTTTGAGAACAGTACAGTCTCCCTTTCCTCCCTGGGCCTAATACAATGACTGACATACAGGAGGCCTCGATGGCTTAATGCTGTAATTAGCTTCTTCTCAAAGAAGATTCAAACATTTGCCAGAAGCCTTAAAAGAAGGAAAAAAGAGAATGAAATCAACGGAATTACTATTTTTTTTTTCCAATCAGGTATGGCCTATATATATGTATTTTTTGTTTTCTGCCAGGAGATTTTAGCATTTTAAGCTTAAATTTCACTTCCTATTTTAGATCATACCCCAGCGCATAAGTTGTCAGATCTGTTTTGTAAAGGCTGGTATTTCTTAAGTGCTTCATGAAGTTTTTAGTTCAAAATAAAATTGAAGGCCTTAGGGAAAATTTAATCTGAGCTCCTGACTTCCCTTAGCATTTAAACACCATAGCATGATCTTGGAGTATTTTTCTATTTAAATCTTGGCTTTATGATCCGGAACTCTGTTGACCCACAACATTCCATAATTCCTGAAATGACTAATCCCTTTCTTTCTTCTGTTGTCTGCCACCTTTGCTTTGCATTTCTATCTTTGTATTTCAGAATGGTTGTCATTTTATCCGCGGAAGAAGCATTGTTCTTATTGCATTGTCTCTGTTCCTCCTAATTTTCATTGTCAATTTTTCTCCATAAAGAAATAGATAAGTAGTTTATGATTCTCAGCTCAGAGGACATTTAGGATTGGAAAAGTGAGATACTGATAATTCTTAGTTAAAAACAGAATTATTTGTCAGGATCCTTCTTATACTATCCTCCGGGAATGAGCACTATTCACTCCTAGCTTCCTACACCTGTATTACAAGATATAAAATACAAGGAAGCAGCCTCATATAGACTCCAACACTACAGTTATTAGTTGAATATGCAATTTCTCTCCCAAATGTGGGCAGCGTTTTCTTCAGCAGTTCAGCGGGAATTTTTTACCAGTCTCTTCAAAAATGGCCAACTTTTATTTGACGTATGTTGGAATAAAAAACTAATAGTACCTTTGTTAATTACAAAGCTGGGAATCAGAATTTTCCTTTCTTGCCATTCCTTGCTCTACCTTTCTTCTCTTTTCACCTTTCGATGCACGTGAAGACCTGGCTGTTGGTGCACGTTAGATAAGACAAAGGCCCTAATGACATCATGGGTTTGGGGAATCTGATCATCTTACAGTGCAATGGGCTTTCTTCTGTTATTTTGGCAGAATGCCCACCCCCAGAACAAAGAGAACTATGTGAGGAAAAGCACTGATGGCTCAGGACCAGTCCCTTTGATTGAGAGACTGAATGAACAACACACATATATTCTACTGACAGTATTGATATCCCTACCATTTCATTGGCTCTTTATAGTTCACACTGATTTTTCACATATGTCATTTCATTTCTGCTTCAAACAAAGCCATAAAATAGGTGGGGTGAAATGTCACTCTCACTTTCCCAATGAAGAACTAAGCCCCAGAACCTTGCCCAAGCAGAACAGCACTCTCTTTATTGTTCCATGCCCCATCTCAAAAATAGAAACAACAAAGATTTACACAATGGAGAGAAGACAAGACACAAACCCAGGCCGACTGGCTCCAGGACTGGGGCTCATCATGGCCCCGCTACACTCCTGCTTATTGAGGCAGCGTCTTCCTGGACACACAGCACAAGCATCCATGCTTTGTAGAACAGACAGGCTGAGCCCCTAAGGTGGAAACAACACTGAAGCTGCTGTCCTTAGAATCGCAGAAAAAGTACCAAAAGATTGGGATTATTCCCTGCATATTTTCAGACCACAATGCTTTGAACTAGAACTCAATCACAAGAGGAAAGTCAGAAAGAACTCAAATACATGGAGGCTAAAGAGCATCCTACTAAAGAACGAATGGGTCAACCAGGAAATTAAAGAAGAATTAAAAAAATTCATGGAAACCAATGAAAATGAAAACACAACTGTTCAAAATCTTTGGGATACAGCAAAGGCAGTCCTAAGAGGAAAGTATATAGCAATACAAGTCTTTCTCAAGAAACAAGAAAGGTCTCAAATACACAACGTAACCCTACACCTAAAGGAGCTAGAGAAAGAACAGCAAATAAAGCCCAAACCCAGCAGGAGAAGAGAAATAATAAAGATCAGAGCAGAAATCAATGAAATAGAAAGCAAAAGAACAGTAGAACAGATCAACGAAACTAGGAGCTGGTTCTTTGGAAGAATTAACAAGATTGATAAACCCCTGGCCAGACTTATCAAAAAGAAAAGAGAAATGACCCAAATCAACAAAATCACGAATGAAAGAGGAGAGATCACAACCAACACCAAAGAAATACAATTATAAGAACATATTATGAGCAACTCTATGCCAGCAAATTAGATAACCTGGAAGAAATGGGTGCATTCCTAGAGATGTATCAACTACCAAAATTGAACCAGGAAGAAATAGAAGACCTGAACAGACCTATAACCACTAAGGAAATTGAAGCAGTCATCAAAAATCTCCCAACAAACATAAGCCCAGGGCCAGATGGCTTCCCAGGGGAATTCTACCAAACATTTCAAGAAGAATTAATACCTATTCTCCTGAAACTGTTCCAAAAAATAGAAATGGAAGGAAAACTTCCAAACTCATTTTATGAGGCCACCATTACCTTGATCCCCAAACCAGACAAAGACCCCATCAAAAAGGAGAATTACAGACCAATATCCTTGATGAACATGGATGCAAAAATTCTCACCAAAATACTAGCCAATAGGATCCAACAGTACATTAAAAGGATTATTCACCGCGACCAAGTGGGATTTATCCCTGGGCTGCAAGTTGGTTCAACATCTGCAAATCAATCAACGTGATACAATACATTAACAAAAGAAAGAACAAGAATCGTATGGTCCTCTCAATAGATGCAGAGAAAGCATTTGACAAAGTACAGTATCCTTTCTTGATCAAAACTCTTCAGAGTATAGGGATAGAGGGTACATACCTCAATATCATAAAAGCCATCTATGAAAAACCTACAGCAAATATCATTCTCAATGGGGAAAAGCTGAGAGCTTTTCCCCTAAGGTCAGGAACACAGCAGGGATGTCCACTCTCACCACTGCTATTCAACATAGTATTAGAAGTCCTAGCCACAGCAATCAGACAACAAAAAGAAATCAAAGGCATCCAAATCGGCAAAGAGGAAGTCAAACTCTCACTCTTTGCAGATGATATGACACTGTATGTGGAAAACCCAAAAGACTCCACCCCAAAACTGCTAGAACTCATACAGGAATTCAGTAAAGTAGCAGGATATAAAATCAATGCACAGAAATCAGTGGCATTCCTATACACCAACAAGACAGAAGAGAGACAAATCAAGGAGTCGATCCCATTTACAACTGCACCCAAAACCATAAGATACCTAGGAATAAATTTAACCAAAGACGCAAAGGATCTATACTCCAAAAACTATAAAATACTCATGAAAGAAATTGAGGAAGACACAAAGAAATGGAAAAACGTTCCATGCTCATGGATTGGAAGAACCAACATTGTGAAGGTGTCAATGCTACCTCGAGCAATCTACACATTCAATGCAATCCCCATCAAAATACCATCCACTTTTTTCAAAGAAATGGAACAAATAAAATTTGTTGGAACCAGAAGAGACCCAGAAATGGACCCTCAACTCTATGGTCAACTAATCTTTGACAAAGCAGGAAAGAATGTCCAATGGAATAAAGACAGTCTTTTCCACAAATGGTGTTGGGAAAATTGGACAGCCACATGCAGAAGAATGAAACTGGACCATTTCCTTACACCACACACAAAAATAGACTCCAAATGGTTGAAAGACCTAAACGTGAGACAGGAGTCCATCAAAATCCTGAAGGAGAACACAGGTAGCAACCTCTTCGACCTCAGCCACAGCAACTTCTTCCTAGAAACATCGCCAAAGGCAGGGGAAGCAAGGGCAAAAATGAACTATTGGGATTTCATCAAGATAAAAAGCTTTTGCACAGCAAAAGAAACAGTCCACAAAACCAAAAGACAACCGACAGAATGGGAGAAAATATTTGCAAATGACATATCAGATAAAGGGCTAGTATCCAAAATCTATAAAGAACTTATCAAACTCAACATCCAAAGAACAAATAATCCAATCAAGAAATGGGCAGAAGACATGAACAGACATTTTTCCAAAGAAGACATCCAAATGGCCAACAGACACATGAAAAAGTGCTCAACATCGCTCGGCATCAGGGAAATCCAAATCAAAACCTCAACGAGATACCACCTCACACCAGTCAGAATGGCTAGAATTAGCAAGTCAGGAAACGACAGATGTTGGTGGGGATGTGGAGAAAGGGGCACCCTCCTACACTGTTGGTGGGAATGCAAGCTGGTGCAACCACTCTGGAAAACAGTATGGAGGTTCCTCAAACAGTTGAAAATAGAGCTACCATATGATCCAGCAATTGCACTACTGGGTATTTACCACAAAGATACAAATGTAGGGATCCAAAGGGGTACGTGCACCCCAATGTTTATAGCAGCAATGTCCACAATAGCCAAACTGTGGAAAGAGCTGAGATGTCCATCAACAGATGAATGGATCAAGAAGATGTGGTATATATACACAATGGAATATTATGCAGCCATCAAAAGGAATGAGATCTTGCCATTTGCAACGACGTGGATGGAACTGGAGGGTGTTATGCTGAGTGAAATAAGTCAATCAGAGAAAGACATGTAGCAAATGACCTCGCTGATATGAGGAATTTTTAACCTCAGGAAACAAGCTGAGGGTTGCTGGAGTGGTGGGGGGTGGGAGGGATGGGGTGGCTGGGTGATAGACATTGGAGAGGGTATGTGCTATGGTGAGTGCTGTGAATTGTGCAAGACTGTTGAATCACAGATCTGTACTTCTGAAACAAATAATGCAATATATGTTAAGAAAAAAAAAGAAGAAGATAGCAGGAGGGGAAGAATGAAGGAGAGTAAGTCGGAGGGGGAGATGAACCATGAGAGACGATGGACTCTGAAAAACAAAATGAGGTTTCTTTTTTTTTTGTTGTTAAGGTTTTTTTTTTTTTTTTTATTTGAGAGAGAGAGAGAACGAGAGATAGAAAGCACGAGAGGGAAGAGGGTCAGAGGGAGAAGCAGACTCCCCGCTGAGCAGGAAGCCCGATGCGGGACTCGATCCCGGGACTCCAGGATCATGACCTGAGCCGAAGGCAGTCGCTTAACCAACTGAGCCACCCAGGCGCCCCCAAAATGAGGTTTCTAGAGGGGAGGGGGGTAGGGGGATGGGCTAGCCTGGTGATGGGTATTAGAGAGGGCACATTCTGCGTGGAGCACTGGGTATTATGCGCAAACAATGAATCATGGAACACTACATCAAAAACTAATGATGTAATGTATGGTGATTAACATAACAATAAGAAAATTTAAAAAAAAAGAATCGCAGAAAAGCCCTTTGTTAGAGTGAAATAAAAATATCCAAGTGTAGGACTTACCCTTCTTTCACCTTTCATTATTCCCTCCTACTTTTTCTCATTGCTTTACATTTTAGAAGCTAAAAATAATGAATGCAAGATGAAGGAGGGTGGAAAGGAGAATAAACAGGGAAAACCTGGGAAACCCTTTTAAAACAAACTTGCTGGGATGGGGATGGGTGAACATTCTCCCTCCTGAAAAGGGCAAGTTTCCAATGGCATCTGGAAGAGAGAAGCAGCATAGAATAGCGACTAAGAGCTTAGGCTCTGGAGGCGGGCTACCAAAGTTCTAGTCTACTTGGGCAACTTTGAAAACGTGTGACTTTTCGGTATCTTATTTTCCTTCCCTGTAAGAAGAGATGATAACCATAGTAGTTCCTGGGGTTGTCATGCGAATAATATGAGCCAATACGTGTAGAACATTTAGAACCTGACAACAGTGAATGTGTGTTTGCTCTATTTTATATAGCGAGATATTTCAAAGGTCTGACACATCGCAGGTACTCAATAAATATTAGCTCCCTCCTTAGACTGCTGGAAAGACTCACAATCTTTTAAAAGTATGTGCCATATGTCAGTTACCTTGGTACTGGATAAACAAGTATTTATTACATTTTTAGGGGTTTCTTTCTTTCTTCCTTTCTTTTCTTTCTTTCTTTCTTTCTTTCTTTCTTTCTTTCTTTCTTTCTTTTCTTTTTGTTTCTTTCTTAACTGTTGTCAGGAGACTCCTTTATCCCTTCCTAAATGCCATTTTCCTACTCAACAAATTTGGTAACTGCTGCCTCTGCCTAATCCTTTGACCTACCTTCTGTTTCATCAGTTCCACTGAGTAGCACCTTTTGAAGCAGATAGTGTATTAGGTTTTTCTTTTGCTCATGGAAACTGTAGTCACTTAAGGGATTTTTTCTAATTCATTTCTCCTCTCCTTATAGTCACAATAAGAAGTCATGTTTCTAGGTTTTAATTCTTCTCATATCAAATGACATACTCTAAGTGGTAAATCGGTTTCTCCACTAGCCTATAAATTGCCTAAGTGCAGGGATGTCCAAAGCTATATCCCCATTGCCTAGCAAAATGCTTGGAACAAGAGGTACTTTATAATATTTGTGGAAGAAATCAGTCAATGTTGAAGGAATGAATAAAGTATAGAAAGAAGTATCCTCCTCCCCAATTAACTAGAACCTAATTAAGAGATGTCTGAAATTAATCAGAATATCAATTGCCTTCTACTTTGAAAGAGAAAGTTAACATCAGAAACCCAAACTGATATCATGTATTAATTTAATACTATATCCTGGAGTAAGCACACATTCATCTCAATCTCCTAGGCCTTTCACGGCTACGCAGTATGCAGTGAGAATAGTTAAGAACATGTCAAAATTAAGCTAGTACTCCATCCTCCCAGTATCACTATGCCATTACAGTATAGACGATAGCAGCCTTTAAGCTTACTACCTCAAATTGTCTTTTACTAGATCTCAGACTGTCTCATTCCTCACTACCTGTGTCCAAATCTCATCTTTTCAGAGAGACATTCTCTGACAATTCTATCTATAAGTAACTTCCCTCCCCATTATTCTTTATTTCCTTTCCCTACTTTATTAGTTTAACTTTTTAAGCTAAATTTATTCAGGTATATCCCACCTACAACAAACTGCACAAATTTAAAGTGTACAGTTTGATGTATGACAAGTGGTTGTACATTGAAACCACCACCACAATCAAGAAAATAAATATGTCATCTCCAAAAATTTCCTGTCACTTTTTAATCCCTCCCATTCCCCCTTACCCCCTTCCCAGGTAGCCACTGATCGGTTTTCTATCACTAGAGATAAGTTTGCATTCTCTAGAATTGTATATAAATGGAATCATACAGAATGTAGCCTTTTTGGGGGGAGTCTGGTTTCTTTTACTCGGCGGAATTATTTTTATATTCATCCATGTGTTGCATTCATCAATGTGTTCCATTCTATTGCTGAGTAATATTCTATTGTATGAATATACAACAATTTCTTTATTTACTCACTTGATGATGAATATTTAGGCTGCTTTGTGTTGTTGGCTATTACAAATAAAGCTGCTATGAACATTCATGTACCTTCATGTACAAGTCTCTGTAGCATATGCCTTCATTTCTCTTGGGTAAATATCCAGTAGTGGAATGGCTGGGCCATATAGTAGATGTGTATTTTACATTTTGAGAAATTATCAAACTATTTCCCAAAGAGGTTGTACCACTTTATATTCTCACCAACAGTGTCTGAGCGTCCCACTGATCCATACCTTGTCAACATTTGGTGTGGTCAGCCTTAATTTTAGACATTCTAATAAGTGGTAGTGCATTATGGTTTTCATTTCCATTTTCTTAATGTCTAATGATGTTGAACATCTTTCTATGTGCTTATTAGACATCTGTATATTTTCTCTGGTGAAGCGTCTGTTCAAATCTTAAAAAAATGATTTTTTATTAGTGAATTTTGAGAGTTCTTTATATATTTAGAATATAGTCTGTTATCAGATATGATTTGTAAATGTTTTCTTCCAGTCCATATTTTGTCTTTTCATTCTCTTAACTTCCTTTCAAAGAGCAGAATTTTAAAATTTTGATTAATTTTAATGATCTTTTCTCTTTTACAATTGTGCTTTTGGTACCTAACCCAAGTTCAAGACTTTTCCTAATTTTTTTTTTGTATTTTTTTCTTCTAGAAGTTCCATGATTTTACATTTAGGCCTATGATACATTTGAGCTAATTTTTATATATGGTGTGAAATATGGATTGAAATCCATTTTTTTTGTATATATAGATTCCCAGTTATTCCAACCTCATTTATTAACAAGTCTCTCCTTTCTCCACAGAATTGCCTTTTACTTTTATCAAGTCAATTGGTTCTCTGTGTGTTAGTCTGTTTCTAAACCATCTATTCTGTTCCACTGATCTGTTTATCTATCTTAACACTAATGCACCACAGTCCTGATAACCATAGCTTTATGATAAGTAAAGTCAAGTAGTATAACTCTCCAACTTTGTTCTTCTTCAAAGTTATTTTGGTTAGTCTTGGTCCTTTTTGTTTCCATATGAATTTTAGGAGAAGCTTGACAATTTACACACACACACACACACACACACACACACACACACATACAAACCTCCTGGGATTTTGATTGGGATTACATTAAATCTATAGATAAATTTGGGAAGAACTGACATATTAACAATGTTGAGTCCTCCAATCCGTGAATACAGTGTATCTTTCCATTTATTTAGGTCTTATATGATGTCTTCCAGCAGTGCTTTGTAATTTTAAGTATACAAGTCCAGAACATCTTTTGACAGATTTGTTCCTTAATATGATTTTTTAAAATTTCAAGTTCTATATGTTTATTGATGGTATATACAAATACATTTGATTTTTGTACTTTGTTTTCTGAGACCTTGATAAACTCACTTATTCTGGTAGCTTTTGTGTAGATCTCATAAGATTTTGTACATAGATAATCATATCATATGTGAACAGAAACGTCTTCCTTTCTAATCCGGATGGATTTTATTTCTTTTTCCAGATTTATTGTGCTGGTAGAATCTCCAGTACAATATTAGATGAAAGAGGTGATAGTGGACTTCCCTGCTTTGTTTCCTGATCTTAGCAGGAAAGCATCTGTCTTTTACAATTAAGTGCAATGCTAGCTGTAGGTTGTTTATAGATGCCTTTTATCAGGTTTGAGAAATTCTCATTTGTTGAGTTTTTTTAAGAATAGTTGTTAGCTTTTGTCAAATGGTTTTTAATACATCTGCTAAGATGATCATGTGACTTTTCTTTACTAGTTAATATAGTGAGGTACATTAATTGATTTTTTAATATTAAAAGAAGACGTATGGGAATAAATCCAACTTGGTCATGTTGCATTATCTTTTATGTATTATTGAAATTATTTCCCAAGATTTTGTTAAGAATGTCTAAATCTATATCCATGACAAACATTGGTCTATAGTTTTCTTTTCTCAAAATGTCATTGTCTGACTTTGGTATCAGAGTAACTATGACCTCATAAAATGGGTTTGCAAGGATTCTCTTCAATTTTCTGGAACAGTTTGTGTAAACTTGTTATTATTTCTTCCTCATATATTTGGCAGAATTCACCATTGAAGCCATTGATGATGGCTAGAGTTTTCTTTGTGAAAGGTTTTAACTATAAATACAATTACTTTAGTAGGTAAGAGATATTCGGTTATGAAGTTCTTCAGGAGTGAGCTTTGATAGTTTGTGTCTTTCAATAAATTTGCCTATTTCATCTTAGCTGCTGTATTTATTGGCACAAAGTTATTAGTAATATTTTGTTATCTTTTTAGTATCTGTAGACTCTGTAGGACTGTGATCTCTCTCATTATTGATATTGGTAAATTGTGTATTCTCCTCTTTTTTTCCTGATTAGCCTGACTAGTTGTCTTATCAATGATATCACAAATAAAAGCTTTTAGTTTCATTGATTTTTCTGTTTTCTATTTCATTCATTTCTTCTCTAATCTTTATTTCCTTCTTTCTGCTTACTTTTGGTTTTATTTTTTTCTCTTTTTCACATTTCTTAAGGTGGATGCTGAGCTTATTGATTTGAAATTTTCTTTTTTCTAATATAGACATTTAATACTTTAAATTTCTAAGTACCACTTTAACTACATCTCACAGATTTTGATATAATGTACATTTTTTATTCAGTTCAAAATATTTTCTGAGTATATGAGAAAATATTTTAACAAAACCACAAAGTAAGAGAAAAATTTCAAGATGGAAAAGGTTATGAGGATATGGAACAGTGGTGACCAGTGAATCTTCACAATAATTAAATCCAATTGATATGGGTAGGTACATTGGAAGTGTTCAACATAAATATTCAATAAGAGCTCATGATATAGAACAAATATGCTATAAGGAAATTTCTAATAATAGTCTAGAACAAAATTTTCTAAATGATTAACAACAAAATGTAAGAATTAGTTGGGAATAGGACATATTGATAATGGTAAAGAATTCTATAGATTATAACGTGGTTGTAGGAAAGGAAGAATAGAGAAAAGAAGATATTATGAAACCTTATCTTACTGGAGTAGGAGGGGAAAAAAGTTATGGAAGGTGAAAGAGTTGATATCTTATTTTTAAGTAATCCTAGAAAAGTGTATCTGATAGAGCAGGGAAAGATATAGTAACTATCAATAAAAAAGTATCACAGAATCTAGAAGTTAAAAGGAGAAAAATAGAATGAATAGAAATGTCACCAGATCAACAAAAATTTAAAAAAAAAGAAAATGAGGACACAACAATGTACATAAATATAAATAGAAAATAAGATAGAATGATTAAAATCAAGCATGACTGTCACTATCCTAAATTGTACTTGTCCGTTAAAATGCAAACCACTGGGGTGCCTGGGTGGCTCAGTTGTTTAAATGTCCAGCTCTTGATTTTGGCTCAGGTCAAGATCTCAGGGTCCTGGAATTGAGCCTGTCTGGGGCTCCGAGCTCCGTGGGGAGTCTGCTTCAGGATTCTCTCTCTCCCTCTGCTCTCCCCCGCAACTTGCTTGCTCTCACTCTCTCTCTCTCTCTAAAATAAATAAATCTTTTAAAAAAATGCAAACCACTGGACTATAGTTTTTTAAATTCCAGATTAACATAACTGTAGTTATAAGCTATTTATAACAGACACATTTTTTAAGATGATCATTTTAAAAGTTAAAAATAATGGGTAGACACCAAAAACAGGATTCATAAAAGTAAAAATTGGCAAATTGGACCTCATCAAAATTAAAAATTTTAGCTCTTTAGGAAACTCTGGAGGAAAAGACAGACTACAGACTAGGAGAAAATATTTGCAAATAAAAAAATACAACAAATGCCTTTATCTAGAATATATAAAGGACTTTCAAAACTCAACAGTACAAAACCAACCAATACAATTCAAAAATAGACAACAGACATGAACAAACATTTTACCAAAAAGGATATACAGATGGCAAATAAGCACATAAAACTATGTTTAACCTAATTAGCCATGAGGGAAATGCAAATTAAAACCACAATGTGGTATCACTATGCACCTATCATAATGGCTAAAATTTTAAAAAATAGTGATAACATCAAATTCTGGTGAAATGTGAAGAAACTGGATCTCTTGTGTGTTGCTAGTGGGAATATAAAACAATGCAATCACTTTGGAAAATAATATGACAATTTATTATAAAACTAGACCATACTTACCAGATGAGCCAGTAATTGCACTCTCGAATATTTATCCCAGAGCAATGGAAACTTAAATTTGCACAAAAACCCATACTCAATGTTTATAACAGCTTTATTTGTAGCAGCTAAGAGGTAGAAAGAGCTCAAAAGCCCTTCAGTGGGTGAATCATTAAGCAAACTGTGGTATATCCATATCATGGAATGCTACTCTGAAATAAAAAGCAATGAGCTATTGATACACAGAGTAACTTGTATGGATTTCAAGAAAATTATGCTGAATGAAAAAAAGCCAATCCCAAAGGTTACATAGTCTATGATTCCATGTATATAACATTCTTGAAATGACAAATTGATAGAGATAGAAAACAGATTAGTAGTTAGCAGAGGTTAAGGAGCAAGGGAAGGAGGGAGAGGGCTATGGCTATGAAAGGATTGCAGGAGGGATCCTTATGATTGTATAGTCTTTATTTTGACTGTGGTGATGGTCACACAATCTATATATGTGATAAAATTGTGTAGAACTAAACACATAGGCACACACTTCCCTTTGGCAGAATCTTTAAGCCACTGTGCATGTAAAACTGGTGAAATCTGAATAAGATCAGTGTATTTTATAAATGCCAATTGCCTGGTTGTGATAAGATTGGGGAAAACTGAGTAAAGTCTATACAGAATCTTTCTTTCTTAATAGCTTTTATAACTGCATGTGAATCTATGATTATCTCAAAATAAAAATTTTAAAAAAGAAAATGGAGGGATGTCTAGAGATATGAGTCAGAGAACTGAATAAAGAATGGTATATCCACATTGGAATGGACTATTATGTAGCTATTTACAAGAATAAATTACAGCTTATCATTTACTTGGTGGAATTTCCATAAGACTTTGTTGAATGAGAAAAGCGAGGTTTAGAAAATTCAGAGTGATAAGATTCTATTTTTATGAAACGAGGCCTACAAATATGTGTGTGTGTATTTGTATGTGTGTGTGTGATAGAGAGATTTGACAATGGATAATTATATGTGAAGATACACACTAGTTTGTTAACATGAATTACCTTGAGGGAAGGATGGATGATACAGATGGTATAGAGGAACTAGGGGAAGACAAAACGAAGGAAAATGGAAAAAGAAGAAAAAATAGAGCACTAAAATACCAAAATATAAAACAATAATAAATTATATGTATACATAATTGTGTTTTGTATTCTTAAAATTTTTTAAGAATTATTTTTTATTTTGTTATTCAATAATTGAAAATTTATTGAGACATAATTTACATATTATTCAATCCACCCATTTAAAGTGTACACAATGGTTTTTAGTATATTCACAGAGTTGTGCAACCATCCCCAGTCAATTTTAAAACATTTTTATCACACTAAAAAGAAATGTCACATCCATTAACAGTCACTCCTCTTTTTCACCCAATACTCCTTCTCTAGCCCTAGGCAACCCCTAATCTACTTTCCGTCTCTATAAATTTGTCTATTCTAGATACTGCATATAAATGGAATCATATAGTTTAAGGTATTTTTTTGACTGGCCACTTTCATTTAGCATAATATTTTCAAGGTTTAGCTATGATTTAGCCTCTATGAGCACTTCATTTCTCTTTATTGCTAAATAATATCCCATTTTATGGATATATCTCATGGTCTTTATCCACTAAAGTGTACAGCCTTGCCCATGCGCAGTTATGACAGTTTTCTGTTTCTCTTTCCCTAATCTTTCTGTTAAGCTCTCTGCCTCATCTGGTCTAACACCCAGATATTAGGCTCCACTAATTGCCAGCTTATTACTCTCTTGTTTTTGACAGTTCTCTAAGATAGGAGTTGCTCCAGAGTGTGGTCCAATTAAATTTGGTTAGGAATACTTCTAGAGGCCAGTCTTTGAAGTTTGTTCTGACCCCAGAAGGGCATTTCTTAACTGTCTCTTCCTGGTTCTCTAAAACTAGCTGCCCTACTGTTTAGCCTGTGGTCCTAGTCTCCTTTTAGTTGCTTACCACAAAAATTTCCATTGTTTTTAACAATGCCCTTAGGCTTGAACTTCCTCATACTGTTTCAAATAAAGTCAATTTCTTGGAGAGAGCTTTAGAGCTCTCTGCACTTAAGGACTGACCTATTTATGGACTGACATATTATGACTAGTTCCCCTTTGGCAGAATCTTAGAGCCACTGTTCTGGGCAATGGACAAGGATGGTAGCCTCTGGTCTTCTCATCCTCTCAGCTTGCCTTTCTGGGCTGGGCATGGAACCTCAGTTCTTGTAAGTAAGCTGGGTTGAGGGCAATCAGGACCGCAATATTCCTACCCTGTCACAACTTGGATGGAACATATAAAATGGGGGCTGGGTAGATAAAAGGATCCCATGACCTCTCAGCCACACTCACCAGGAATTTAACCTCTGAGCCTTGAAGTCAGATGGAATTAGAATGCTGGCAGTGTTGCCTGGGTGGCTTAGTCGGTTAAGTGTCCGACCCTTTTGATAAGGTATCATATCCTTTGGATGGGAGCTGAGAGGGAGCCTCATCTCTTGGGCACAGCCACTCAGATTGGAGTTTCAGGTTGAGCTGGGGAGAGAGAAGAGTGAAGGAACACGTTATGGCTCAAGTGCCACAGACTCTCTGTTCTTACCAAGTTTCAGTAGATTTTCTTGAATAAATATTTTTTTCATCCTCTGTATATTCTTAGAACAATTTTATGAGACTTTAAAAGGTTGTTTTATTATACAATATTCAGCATTATGTCTGTTTTGCTGAGGATCAGCTCCACGGAACTTTTCACATTGCCATTCAGAAAATGACACCCCCAGATTATTTTTTTAAAAGACTGTGACAAAGAAAATTCCTGGTTTCATCACATACTCTGAGCTTTAGTTTCCTTATCTGAAATGGGGCTCATAATCCTTATCACACTGCCTAGAACATAGTATCTCTGAATAACTATTAATTTATGTTTTCCCTCCATTTATCTCACTCTGGGGACTTAGAGAAGTTCCAGTTGAATAAAGGTGACTGCCCAATAATGTATTGTTATGCTTGAAAAATTTTAAGACTCCAAGAAAGTATTTCAAGTCATATTTGAGGTGAGAAATGTACTTAACCACTACAAAAAAGTGATCTTCAGACTTGAACCAGGATTCTTTTAGAGGTTTGGCTCATCAGAAAATACTTTAACAAAATCGCAAAGAATATGACTCAAGATCTCTTTCTTCTTCCTCCCTCTCCCTCACCACCTCACCCTACCCAACTCTCTCCCTACTCATTTCCCTCCTGCATTATAGGTTTTCACTGACACATGAGAATTACTGAATAGAAACTGAATGACTGAATAAAGAATAAAATTTAATCTATACAAAGATTTGTAAAGTGATTGGTAACTAGTATTGTCTCCAACCTGTATTTGTTTTTTAAAAATTGAAGTATAGTGACACACAGTGTTACATTAATTTCAGGTGCACAACATAGTTATTTGACAACTCTTTATGTTATGCTATGCTCACAAGTGACTCACAAGTGTCATCATATGACACCATGACAATACCATTGACTCTATTCCCTATGCTATACCAAAAGCCTGTTATCTCCCATACCCCTTCACCCATTTTGCCCCTCCCCTCTGACATCAGTTTGTTCTCTGTATTTATAGGTTTTTGTTTTTTAGATTCCACACTTAAGTGGAATCATACGGTATTTGTCTTTCTCTGACTTATTTCACTTTGCATAATACCCTCTAGGTCCATTCATGTTGTCACAAAGGGCAAGATCTCATTCCTCCGTATGCGTGGGTAATATTCCATTGCACATCTTCTTTATCCATTCATCCATGAGTGGACACTGGTGTTGCTTTCATATCTTGGCCATTGTAAATAATGCTGCAGTAAACATAGCAGTGCATTTATCTTTTTAAATTAATGTATTTGTTTTCTTTGGGTACATACCCAGTAGTGGAATTACTGGATCATATGGTAATTCTGTTTTTAATTTTCTGAGACATCTCTATATCGTTTTCCACAGTGGCTGTACCAATTTACATTCCCACAAACAGTGTATGAGGGTTCCTTTTCCTCTATATCCTTGCCAACGCTTGTTATTTCTTGTCTTTTTGATACTAGCCATTCTGAAAGGTATGAGGTGATACCCATTGTGGTTTTAATTTGCATTTTCCTGATGATTAGTGATGTTAAGCATCTTTTTATGTGTCTATGGCCATGTGTATGTCTTCTTTGGAAAAATGTCTGTTCAGGTCCTCTGCATATTTTTTAAACAGATTGTCTTCTTAGTGTTGAATTGTTTAAGTTCCTTATATATTTTGTATATTAACCCTTATGAATATATCATTGCAAATATCTTCTCTCATTCACTAGGTTGCCTTTTTGTTTTGTGTATAGTTTCCTTTGCTGTGCAAAATCTTTTTATTTTGGCATAGTCCCAATAGTTTATTTTTTTGTTTCACTTCCCTAAGGAGACATATCTAGAAAAACTTTGCTAAGGCAAATGACAGAGATTACTAACTATGTTTTCTTCTAGGAGTTTTATGCTTCCATGTCTCAAATTTAGGTCTTTAATCCATTTAAAGTTTATTTTTGTGTATGGTATAATAAAGTGATCCAGTTTCATTCTTTTGCATGTAGTGTCCAGTTTTCCCAGCATCCATTTGTTGAAGAGACTATCTTTTCCCTACTGTATATTCTTACCTTCTTTGTTGTAGGTTAATTGGCCATATAATCATGGATTTATTTCTGAGCTTTCTATTCTGTTCCACTGATCCATGTGTCTATTTTTGTGCCAGTCCCACACTGCTTTAATTATTATAACTTTGTAGTATATCTTGAAATCCAGGATTGTAATACCTCCAGTTTCTTTCTTCTTTCTCAAGATTGCTTTGGCTACTCATGTCTTTTGTGACTCCATACAAATTTTTGCATTATTTGTTCTAGTTCTGTGAAAACTGTTATTGGCATTTTGATTGCATTAAATCTGTAGATTGCTTTGGGTAGTATGGACATTTTAACAATTTTAATTCTAATCCATGAGCATGGAATATCTTTCCATTTGTTTGTGTCATCTTCAATTTCTTTCATCAGTGTTTTATAGTGTTCAGGGTATAGATCTTTCACCTCCTTGATTAAGTTTATTCCTAGGTATTTTATTCTTTTTGGTGCAATTATAAATGGAATTGCTTTCTTAATCTCTCTTTCAGCAGAGAAATTTTTTGTTGTTAGCGTATAGAAATGCTATCAATTTCTGGGTATTAATTTTGTATCCTGCAACTTTACTGAATTCATTTATTACTTCTAATAGTTTTTTGGTGAAGTCTTTAAGGTTTTTCTATGTATAGTGTCATGTCATCTGCAAATGGTGACAGTTTTACTTCTCCCTTACCAATTTGGATGCCTTTTGTTTCTTTTTCTTGTCTGATTGCTGCAGCTAGGACTTCCAGTACTATGTTCAATAAAAGTGGTGAGAGTGGATGTTCTTGTTTTGTTCCTGATCTTATGGGCAAAGCTCTCAGTTTTTCACAACTGAGTATGATGTTAGCTGTGGGTTTGTCATATATGGACTTTATGTTGAGCTATATGTTCCCTTTAACCCCTTTGTTGAGAGTTTTTTTTTTTTAATCATGAATAGATGTTGTATTTTGCCAAATGCTTTTTCTGAATCTATTGAGATGATCATATGGTTTTTATCCTTAATTTTGTTAATATGGTATATCATGTTTATTGATTTATGGATATTGAACCATCCTTGTGTCCCAGAATAAATCCCACTTGATCGTGGTAAATGATCCTTTTAATATATTGTTGAATTCAGTTTTCTGATATTTTATTGAGAATGTGTGCATCTATACTCATCAGGATATTGGCCTGCATGCAAGCTATGTTTTTATACAGCAGTCTGGACCTTGAAATAACTCTTCTCTCTCTCTCTCAAGAAATGAACATCCTATGAAAGCCATTTCCAATGTCACTGATTTATTCATTTAACAAGATGATTTAATACCTAGGCTGTGTGTGTGTGGCACTCTTCTAGGTACTTGGTCCCAGATATGCATCTTAAGAGATGAGAGGATTTTAGGATTTTAGCATATGCCTTACAAAGCCAAAACATTATTATTATGTCTGCACAATCTTTTTGTAGCCTATCTACCTGCTCATAGTTTAAAATGATCAGGAGTAACAGTGTGGATGTGACCCTAGGAGAGGCTGTAATTAATATTTACCCTTAATTCCACCTCATACCAGCTTTAGAGACAAATAGTGTCTTGTTTTCAACTCCTCGTACAAGTAATGTTGAGCAACTAGAGCCCCTTAAAACTGATTCCTAAACTGCTGCAAACTTTTTGACCTTCTTAAAAGATCTAGAACCAATCAGAAATAAATTATAATCAGGTGAAAAAGAGGATGAGGATGTTAAAAATCCAGACCTGAAAATTCTATTTAAAAACCTACCTATCAAAAATAATAAATAAAAATAAAAACATCCCTATTGTCTTTTAAATAAAGAATTCAGAGACTTGGGATAGAAATTTTTTTGATGAAATGTTAAATCTGAAACTAGAATTTTATGTAGTTTGGATTATGAAATGAAAAATTATAGTATTTGGTTTAGCAGGTGCATACTGAATCCTTCCTACAAGCTGTATTGGCAAGACATAGTTCTACATTGGTGAAATAAGTCTTATACACAAATAACTATAATATTAGACAGAAAATATTTGTTCTAATAGAGGGTCTAAAAATGCCATTTAAAACAGATAAAGAAAGCACTTATTCCTGTTAGGAGGGATTATAAAAGATTAAAGGAAATGTCTCATCCAAAGCCAGTGAAGGGGCAGAAATGTCGGGACATAACAAAACCAACCCAAGTATGTTACAGGCTGCCTTTGGAGACCAGCTAGAAACCCCACCTGACTGGAGTACTGGGGAAAAAGAAATAAATGCAGATGATTTGTAGCAGATCATGGAGACCCCCAAAATGTCATTAAAGGAGCAGGGAATTTACTTTGAAGCCAACTAAAAACCATGGAGGGGTTTTGAAACAAGGCATAAAAATCAAAACTGTCCTAGAGAGATTAATCTGACACCCATGTATAAATAGATTTTAAAATATCAGAGATAGGAAAACCAATATCGACACTATTGTTGCATCAGGTCACGTGAACCTAGACAACTTATAAGCTAGCAGAATCAAAGTAGATGGCCGTTCCACAAACATGAAAAAGGAAATAGAATCAGGGGAATGGATGCAAAACACCCTGGTGAGGAATGACTAGAACTTGGGGATGCATGTCAGGCAGTGAAAGAGGCAGTCCCAAGATGTTTTGAAGTTCAATGTCTGTGTGCCAGGGAGGCTGACAAAGTTCTTTTTTTTTTTTTTAAGATTTTATTTATTTATTTGACACAGAGAGAGAGACAGAGAGAGAGAGAGCACAAGCAGGTGGAGTGGCAGGCAGAGGGAGAGGGAGACGCAGGCTCCAGGAGAAGCAGGCTCCCTGAGAAGCAGGGAGCCTGATGCGGGGCTCGATCCCAGGACCCTGGGATCACGACCTGAGCCGAAGGCAGTGGCTTAACCAACTGAGCCACCCAGGCGCCCCGAGGCTGACAAAGTTCTTAAAAAGAGAAAGATAAGGTTTGGAGAAAGAAGAAAAATAATGTTAAAATTTATTAAATAATAAATATTTATTGAGCACTTACTATGTGCCAGGCACTGTTCTGGGGTTTGAGAGTCATCTTTGATTTTTAAAACACTTTATGTAGAAAAGGCACTGTTCCCAGTCTGTGTAACTGCAAAGGCAGAGCTGGAACCAGTATGTAGGAGTCAGGTAGGAAGTAAAATATCTAATAAGTGGAGTCTTCCTGATAAGTAGTAAGAGCTCTGTTCTAGGCAGTATTCAAACATAAATTGGATAATCATCTTCTGGGCACCCTGTGACAAGGGATTTCTGCCTTAAGAGAGAGGTTAGACTAACCCTTCTTCAAGTTCTCTCCCAATCTTAAGTAAGAGTCTATTCTTTCCTATGATTTAGTCCTATGGGTTCTATTATTTTTTTCTATGGGTTCTATTATTAATCTCTGGTTTCTCTCAATTATTAAATAAATTACCCAATCTGTCTGCCATTCAGTAAAACTCACACATTTGCATCTGTTATTCTTGAATTATTTTTGGTTAGGACTCTTCTTCCTTATTAAAAATCTCTACCCAGTAATGTTACCTTTATAGCAATTTAGAATGCTAACCCTGGTAGACTGGGTTATAAATATCAGAGGGGAAAAGGAATTCTTGTGCCTAATAATATTTTTGTTTGGAAGAAGCCCTGCAAATGAGAAATGAATTATCTTGACTTCAAGATTGCGATGCAGTTTCTGTATTTTGCAGTAATTCAGAAGAGAAAAAAAAATATTTCAGAGAGGTTCATTTTGATACAGCATGTTAAAGAAAGAGAATAATTAGTCTCCAAACCCTGCAAAGCTTTAGATCGGAAACATTTAGCTGTGTTGCGGTTAGAAAAGAGGAAAGGAAAGAGAAGAAAAGGAGAGGAAAAAGGAAACCTGTAGTGAGCTCTGGCTATAAGCTATAGTTAAAGCTTTGCGTTTCCTGGTGTCTTTTGAAACGTAAAATTCCACAACAAATAGTCCTGTAACGTATAACCAGTATGAAGATTCAATTCAGATTTAAGCACTTTGGTTTGCTTTTGAATCTTGCTATTTTCTGCATTTGTTTTGACTGCTCTCATCATTCAGGATTGACGCTTGGATGGGTGTGTAGGAGGAAGCAGCAGCGGCAGGCTTACAGCTTGCAGACAAAAAAAAAAAATCTGCCTTATCTGATGGCTATTATTGAAAATGCGAGGTGTAGCCTGGGCTGGGTAATGAAGGGGAGCGAGCGAGGGGGAGCAAGGAGCATGGAGCTGCATACTGATGAGTGTAGGAGTACTTGATAAAAAGAATTCTGGCTGCTGGCCGTGCATTGCTCATTGTGGAGTACTCCAACAATCACATAGAACGCAGACCAGCCTAAGCTGACAGCTTGATATGCCTTCTTCTGCTGCCTGGTTTTGGGGGCTGTATGACGTACTGGTCGGTAGTAAAGATTAATATGTAAGAAATGTGGAGCTAGGATCAAGTCATACTCCACAGCCTGCCTGGCAAACTATGTTTTACTTCTGACTTTGCTCTCTCGCTGAGAACATTAATCTGTCAAGCTGGCGGGCTCCTTTGATAGCAACTTTCCCAGGAGCATGATGTGGCAATGCCACCTCTCAGCCCAGGACTACCGCTATTACCCAGTGGACGGCTACTCCCTGCTTAAACGCTTCCCTCTTCATCCTCTTACAGGACCCAGATGCCCCGTCCAAACAGTGGGACAATGGTTGGAAAGCATTGGGCTACCTCAGTACGAGAACCACCTGATGGCTAATGGATTTGACAATGTACAGTTTATGGTAAGACGCTCTCTGTGTCCACGGAGCTGCCTTTTGTCTGTCTTTGCTTCTTATGTGTCTTACACGGCTCAGAGGCAGCCTGATTTGCACCAAAATCGGTCAATTTATATATGTAACTGCATCAGAATATCGGATGCCCTTAGGACGGAACTTACTGTGTACATATAGACACTTGCTGAAAAACGAGGTCTATAGGCATCCATATACATATGTATTATGTGAATGAACCGGTAAGAGTACTATTTATAGGCAGTGAAGGAAGATTAACATTTATATTCTCCCTGTCATTCTTTGTGATTTTTATAAATTTGTCATCTCAGAATACCCAGTTAGATTATAGCACTCTTCAGTTAATTCTAGATTCCTAAAACATGTTCTTTCATGTGAGCATCAGCATTTAGTGATTAATTAGACAATTTGTTCTGTTTACGGTGTGAAGATTATTTTTTTCCTGGTAATTGTTCGATAAGCAGTTTAAATTATGTGTACGACCTTTAGTTTGCTAGCCAGCTGCTTCGGATGGTCAATTATGGAGAACATTCACTTACTTACACATGCTGATTGAAGAGCACTGAAGTGTTATTTATTACTTTAGATAAAAAAAAAACAAACACTTCCATCAACTACCTGTCAGTATTTAGAAAGAGAGGCTGGTGGACTAAGTACATTCATGTATTCTGACTACTGGTCCGCATGCAGTCTAGACCCGGTGTGTGCAAACTTCTCACTGTGATGAATATAGGTGAGGAAGGAGGGTGCGGAAATGTGCAGACCCATAATACAGCTTTCTAATCATCCATACACCTCCCCCGGTGCTCATCAGTTTCCCTCGGTAAGCTACGTCACAGTCCTTATTACCTTTCCTTGCTTTTAAGTTCTCATCACACGTAATACTGATCCCTAAATTTAGAGAGATCTGCATAATATAAGCATGGAGCACACAAATGGCTTGCAGAAATAATTAATAGTTACTTCTAAATAAAATGCTGGGGCAGACACCTGAAGCTTATTAATGCCAGAATTGATAACAAAATATGAGGGCTAGTTAGGTTTTTTTAATATCTATTTGAGATTATTTTTCTCCAAGCTTGACTTGACTATTATGATTTTTAAAATTAGTAAAATTGTTAAACTTCTGCCTCTTTTCCTAAAAAGTGTATGCTCCATTATGTAGCTTTTTTGTAAAAAGCTACATAAATGTAGTAAGACATATGATCCCTAAGTAACTGTATACATAGAACCCTTTATGGACCTGTTTTTTATAATGGGATATGCAGCTACTGTTATTTTTCTCAGGTTGAAGGGAACTGTCACTGATTAGACAGACCAGATATCATGGGTATTGAAATAGGGAAAAAGTGAAATTTCCTCGGTTGCTATGACAGTGTTAGGACACTGAGCAGATTTAGGACAGACTTAGGACACTAAACAGAGAACACTACGAATTTGGGGAACTATCAAACAGAATGAAAGTCTTTTCATAGTTATTTATATTTACTGCATGTTTTGATGTCTTTATTCTTTGTCTCTGCCTGAGATAAGACTTTCTCATTCCCACTCCTCAAACCCTTGTCCAAACTTATTCTGGCCCCATGAGAAGCTAGGTAGGTCTTTGGATTCTCTAGATTATTTGGCTACTTCCAAATATTTTAATTCAGCATAATTTTCCTCTGAATATTGGACACAATTGAGCAAATATAACCCCTTTTTGAAAGCCCAAAACTGAAAGGTTAATCAAACAGTTTTCAAATAAGCATCTCAAGGTCGTAAAACAACATTCAGGAATGAATTATGTTTAAGTACTTCAAAATGTATCTGGGAGGCAAAAATCCTGGGTATATGTGACAAAACCAAGGTCTGACTTTCTTCACAGGCTATTGTCTTTATTTTTGCAATTCTAAGTTATATATATAATTTTCCAGAAAATGAGAAAACATAATTAATTCAGATGAGTCAATCAAATACTTTCTTCATGAGACAGAATTAATTAAAAAAGAAAAAAACTTTGAATGATCATTTAGAGAGGTAATTATGAAAATTGAACAAACCATAAAATAGTCTCATCAATTATTGCTTTATATGCTACTATACACTATTTATTTGCTACTAGTATCATAAAAATTAGTTTTTACCTTTATAAAAATTATTTATTGATTTCCATAATCTGCTTTATTTAATTACAAATTTAGTTAAAGTATACTAATATGATCAGCCCACTTTAAGAAACAGGTTTCATTAATGGGGTGAAAAATCTTTTAGACCTGCTTAGTCTCCACTCAGTATCATATTCTAGCTTTTATTTTTCTTGAAGCACATTCTGACCTGCATTTATTCATCCTGTTGCCTAAGCAACAAGCACCACACTCCCATTAACTGTGATGTAGTGCAGGTCTTATTAGCTTTTTAGAACAAGACAGTAGAGACATCAAAAGGATATAATTAATGTTGCTTGAAACTTCATTGTACATCCATGCATAGATATACTTTATTTAGGAAACATTCTCAAGAGTTAATTTTTCATTTAATCAATATTCCATTAATGAATGTTTTAAAGGATCCATATAAGTGACTTTCAAAATATTTATTGAAAGCTTTAAAAAAATTTTACTAACTCTGTTCTACATACTCTCACACATAAATACAATATATGGATGATTTATCCACAGGGCTGTGATTAACTTTAATAAAGATTTCTTACATCAGTTCCTAGACATAGTTAGAAAAGTAGGACCTCCATTTATTTTTGTATATCTATCAATTATTGCTTCCCCTTTGGGCTCTTAATATTTATCCTTGATTTTACTGCTGTATGAATTTTTTTCAGTATCTGAAAATCAGAATTCCAAACTTTTTTTTTATGTACCTGGTCCTGGTTTGCTGATATTTGTGCACACGGTTCTGACTTTCCTGTATCCTTAAATATATAAAATAAGTGGAAATTGATAAAATTTAAAGAATAACTACAAAACTACTTCAGGTCACCTAAGACTTTGGGGGAGTTAGATCTATGTTGCAATCAAAACTCCTTCAACACGGAATCCTTCGTCTGAAGACTTAACCAAGCCCTACTTACCTGTTCATCCCCTCTGAAGTCATATATGGTCAGCTCCCTCCTAGTGAAGCATGTGCTACTCACTAGCCTCTGCGAATGCTCTCGGGTCCTAAAATATGTCTATGTTTCAATATTTTTTTTAAACCAAGGAGTTTAGGTATGAAGTGTTTAGTATACAAAATGTACATGCTTCTTTACTTCTTATTATATATGTTTCTATCATCATCTCTTTTTTCCAAGTCTGATGACTGCTTCCTAAATTTTAAGTCTCAAACTATCTATTCTTCTCTTCATAACTGCTCATTTGTACTCTCCTCTCCCCATCCTGGACAGCTATTTCCCTTCCTTCCCCTCCTTTTTTTTTTTTTTTTTTTTTTATCCTCAAATGTCTAACTCAATTCCTGCCTTGTTTATGTAGGTTTCCTTAATGACTCTAGTCCTCTGGAGCGTCTCTTTTCTCTGCACTCATATAGTGGTTGTATTTGGTATGAAAAATTACATTTGGCATGCCATTATTCACTCTCTAGAATTAGAAGTTAAGTTTTCACTCGTATATATCTTGTCTCTCCCACTAGACTAGAAACTCTTCAAGTCCACATTCTGTGTATTCAGTTCTCTGGTCTGTCTCACAACTCCTAGTATAATTCTGTGTACATAGACATCACCCCATAACAAATGGATGCACAGCAGACTGTTGTAGATGGATCTCCAGCCTCGTTTTTTAAATTGGGAGCCTTGTGGGGCACCGGGGTGGCTCAGCTTGTTAAGTGACTGCCTTCAGCTCAGGTCATGATCCCAGGGTCCTGGGATTGAGCCCCACATCAGGCTCCCTGCTCGGCCGGAAGCCTGCTTCTCCCTCTCCCACTCCCCCTGCTTGTGTTCCCTCTCTTTCTGTGTGTGTGTGTGTGTGTGTCTCTCTCTCTGTCAATTAAATAAATAAACAAAAATCTTTAAAAATTAAATAAATAAATAAATTGGAAGCCTCGTTTTGCCAGTGGAACATGGAACATTAGTACCCTTCTTTCATTCATGCAACAGACTCTCCTTAAACATTTCATATGTGCTGGGAATGGTGCTAATTACTGAGAATGTAACAGTGAACAATCCATGATCCTTGACCTCTAACAGGTTACAGTGTTGCTCTCAGACCTATCAGATTATTTGCATGCACATTAGACACTCATTCCTTCATGTGCTCACACACACAGGTACACACATACATTCTATCACAGGGATCTTGCCCCTCATCCTTTTATATAATCACCATCCCTCAGCATATTACTTACTAAAAATTGTTTTTTCAGCAACAAATTACAGTAGGCAATGGAAGAGAGAAAATCTATCATAGCAGGGAGTAAAGATAGATAAAGATACTGATACTGACAACAACAAAACACTGACAGTGTTATGGTAGATTTATGGTCCAAAAACTGAATTAAGAAGTTTATATTATTGGAGGAGGACTGACTCATAGCCTCACCAGGATAACTAGCTGACAGTTATATTTGTAAACTCTAATCAGAAAGAGGGAAGAATGAAATTACACCAACTCATTTTTTTTTTTTTTTAGCATTTCCTGTGTTTCTAGCAGTTGCCATCTAGGTTGGCTTAGGATGCTTTGACCATTATTAAGATGTCCCAAATGCAGGCTTTTACAGAGTAAAAAATAAAATAATTCCAGGAGCCCTATGTGATTTGGCATTTTTATACACTTGGGTGGGTAGCGTTCATAAAGGACTTGCTGAAGGTCAGAGTGATGCTGAAGCGTGGAGCCACAGAGCTCTTGGAAGTCATCCATTTGGACAAAAGATTTAAGGAAGATTGATCTTATAAGTATTTAGTTAAAATTTTCTTTTCCATTTTTGTGGTGCATTTTACATGCTAATGTACTTACTTCTCTTTTCCTCTTTTATATAACTTTTCTGTAATAAGAGCACCATTTGCAGTTGCCCTGATAAAGTGACCTTTTGAGTGTCTTAGCAGCATATCATGATCCAAGAAAGAAGTTAAACTTGTGAAGCAGGAAAATAAATTGTCCCTAAAGAGTAAGCCTAATAACACCCAAGATGATTTCTTGTTTCAACCACTGCTTAAGAAAATTTTATAAAGTTACTGAGATTTAAAGGTCCAAGAGAAAAAAATACCTGCCACACTCCCCACACCATCCTGTTCCTGAAACAATGCCAGGAGGGAGTCATTCTTTATCTGGACAACAGCTTAATTACAAATGTAATAGGCAACAGCCTCACAGTAGTGTGAGAGAGAACTCAAGTAAGACTTCTCATTTCCACTGTCTTACTTCTCTATGATTCGGTTTACTCATCTGTAAAATCAGTCTAATAAGGGATTTAGGAGAAATGTTCTTTGGACTTGTTGTTTAATATTTTGAGCTCTTTAAAGTTGCAGGGTACAATATTGGTGCTGGCAGGCTGTTAATTGTTCTTGTAGATCTCATTAGTCTTGGAAGGACACTGATGGCTTGTGCAGTGGAAAGTCAGAAATGAGGGCATGTTCAGGGATGACCGTCTTAGAAGAATGGCTTTCAGAAAAAAACATTAGCTGCAGTTCTAATCTGGTGATAGTGAGGAGGCCTTTTCTTCCATCTGGAAGTTACTCCAGTTACATTTTTAAGCATTAAAATAAGCTGCCCCATTTTCTAATAACGCAGTACTACAACTCCCATTACTAACTCATGCTCACATGAATTGGCCTTTAATTTAGTCATGCAGCACATTTGCATAATTTCATCTCCAGTATTGTTTTAAATGACCAGATATTTGGGAAGAGGAATTTACTTCATGAATCAGAAAACTTATTCAAACTGCTGAATTATGGACTAATTTTAAGAAATCCAGCCACAATCAAATTTTTTGCTTCTTTAAAAAGACAGATCTCAAACAAGTGTTCACAGGCAATGACCTCCATTTTCTCACTCCTGATCACCTCCTTAACCCCTATAATCCTGTCTGCTTCCCAGCTCTTCTGCTAAAATTGTTCTCTTTGAAGTCAGCTGTGACCTGCTTCTTGCCAAATCCCAGCCGCCTTTCTTCTCATTGCATTTCTCTTGCCCTCTTTACCATGTCTTATTTTCACCCCTCACTCCTTATTGATATTCACTCCCTTATTGATAATTATTAGGTTCTGTGACATTACACTGTCCTTCCAATCATCCCTGTTCTCTGATTCTCCTCCTGCCTCTAAAGATGCATGGTGTTCTACCTGTCCATCCATTGGAGAGACTGTAGTTCTCATGGATCCATAGCTGTCCTACTCTCCCCCTTTCTACCTGGCTTCCAGTGCAGCCCCACTACTCAGTAAACATTTCCGTATACATCTATGCATGCAAAGCATTCAGCACAGACTTGGCAAAGAAAAAATGCCCAACAAATGTTAAGTATTACTGCAGCTAGAGTGCTCTTTCTAAAGCACACGTTTGCTTTAGCACTACTCTGCTTAAAATAATTCAGTGATTCTCAGTTACCTATGGGAGATTATGTTTCCAAAATAGTTAATATGGCTTTCATATTCAGGATCCTTTATGACCTGCCCGGCCCCAGTTTATTTTTCAGCCTCTTCTGTTACCATTTTCTCTCTTTACAGTTCTAGAGAACTGTGTATTTATCTTTCATTGCCTGGCCTTTTGCACATGCCGCTCTCTGCCAAGAATGACCTTCCTTCCCCTCTTAACTCCTCTTTATCCTTTGTTCTTAGCCTTGTTGTCACTTCTTTTAGCTGTCACTTTTTCCCTGGCCCTCCAAGTATGGGCCAAGAACCCTTTTTCTGGAGTTCCCTTTCTTACTACTTATTTTACTGTGCCATATTACCTATTTACTTGTCCACCCACCCCTACCACTTCTCCCACACACAAATTGTAGAACAGGGGACAGCAAACTTGCTCTCTCAAGGGCCAGATAGTAAATATTTTTAGGCTTTGAAAGTGGTCTCTGTTGCAACTATTCAACATGCTGTTGTAGTATAAAAGTGGCCATGGACAATATGTAAATGATGGATGTGGCTGTGTTCCGATAAAACTTTATTTACAAAAGCAGACAGATTTGGTCGAAGAGCCATAGTTTGCTGTCCACACACTTGATTATTTTTAACTCCTTGAGAATTAGAAATATGTTTTGACCCCCTGTATCTCCAGGGACAAGTCATGGCTTACACATGTAGACACAGTAAGTGTTTGATGAAAGGAGGAAGGAAGAAAGCAAATAAGGATGAAGGAAAGGAAGAAAAGAAAAAAGGAAAGAGAAAGGGAGTGAAGGAATCTGGCAGGTGGCTACAGCAAGGTTTCTGAAGGCCTGTTCAGTTTAAAGAGAACCTGGTCAATAGCTAAGGATATTCAGAGCAAGAGCCAGCCTCCAGGAGTCTCCTAAGAGCTGGAGAGGGTGTTTTTGCTTGAACCAATCAGACAGGAGTATATTTTCAGCAAGAGCCCTGCACAGGCATAGGAACTAGAAAAACACAGCTGCAAAGGGAGCCTGTTGTTCACTCTCTTTGGAATTCCTTTCTCTTCCTTCTTCACCTAATTATGCAGCATTGTTCATGATTCAACTTAAGCATCACTTCCTCCAGGAAGTATTTCCTTATACCACCCTGTCATCTGGCTGGCATAATCACTCTGTCTCTGTGCACCCCTGGCACCCTGCCCTTAGCCCTGTGCTAATCTCTATTATATTGCATTGCAATTATATGTTCAGATGTCTGCCTCCCACCCTAGAAAGTGAGTTCCTTTAGAAGCAAAGATCACGTCTTATTTATCTCTGTATTCCTAAAACTTGGTGCAGTGCCTGGCATATAGTAGCTTCTAATAAACACTGAGTAGATACATTTAAAGTTCAATTCCATTTCATATAAATTATCCCATGTAATTCTTACCATATCACTGTCAATAAGTATTGGTATCCCCATATTTATAAATGAAGAGAATTATTATTATATTATTATTATATAGCCTGGGTAACTCTTACTTCAAAAGCCCAGCTCAGAGGTTCCTTCTGGGGAGACTTTTACAAATTCTGTTGTGGTATTACTCAACTGTCCTTCACTGGCCTCCCATGGCACCCTATACGCACCTTTAATGAAGCAGTCTTATCATACAAGGCTGAATTATCTGCTCCTTTACCTTACCCCTTCCCCTGAGAAAAAGAGCAGTGTTTTGTTGAGTACTATTTTCCTAGCACATAATAGGTCCTTGTATAGTTTGCTAGGACTGCCATAACAAAATGCCACAAACTATGTGGTGTAAGCAATAAAAATTTATTTTCGCAGTTCTGGAGGCCAGAAATCCAAGATCAAGGTGTTGGCAAGACTGGTTCCTCTGAGGGATGTGAGGGAAGGATCTGTTCTAGGCTTTCACTTGCCAACAGGCTTCTCCCTGTATTTTCACATCCTCTTCTCTGTGTGTATCTGTGTCCAAATTTCCTCTTCTTATAAAGACACCAGTCATATTGGATTAGGGACCACCCTAATGACCTCATTTTAACTTGATTACCTCTGTCAAGACCTTATCTCCAAATAAAGTCACATTCTGAGGTACTGGGGGTCAGGACTTCAACATATGAATTTAGGAGGAACACAATTCAGCCCATAGCAGTCCTTAATAAATGTGTGTACAGGAGTATCCTTTACTATCCCTCCTGTTGCCAAGCACAGTCCATAATTGTCACACAATAAATATTTGATTAATTGAATTAAACTCAATCTACTTGAGGTTTACATGAGATTTAAAATGTTCAAAGAATCTGATGTTATTCTTTCATCAATGATAAATGCAGTCGCCCTGATCGCTTACAGTTTCGCACGCATGGATAATTGTATACAAGGTCATGCTGCTAGTTAATATGAGAAGCACCAAGGCCAGAACTGAGAGCTTCCAACCTCTCTAGCCTTACAGTCTTTCCATTTTACTTTGCAGCTCTGCTGGCCCCTAAATAAATCACATTTACAGGAAATACTTATTTGTTTGCCATCCTTATGGTTGATAACTATTTGGTAGCAAAGCCCAATATAACCAATTTAATAAAATAACTACTGTTTAACAAAAACTTGTTATATATATTTTTACATACATTGTATTTACCTCTCCCACAAATATTACAAAGTATGTATTACTATTCCAGTTTTACCAATTACAAAACTTAGAGAGAGACCAAATATCTGGCCCAATGCACTCAAGCTTCAAACCCAGGTCAATCTGAGTCCAAAGGGAAAAAAATTTTTCAATGAGTTTTGCTTGGGCAACATAATGTAGGTGAGCTGAGAAAGGTATGGGCTCTGAACAAATAAAAGTAGCATAAGCATTCCTTGTTCTTGGAGGGATGATTCAGAGCACCAAGAAGAGAGATGAGAAGAAGAAAAACCTTGCCTCATGCAGAGATTAGGAAGTCCAGACTAAGGAAACTTCCCACTATACACAGGGTTATAAAAATACATGCACCTCCAAGTCAAGTCTGTCCTCAGACTATGAGACCATCTAAGTGGGAGTCATTCTATGCACACAGGAAATACCACATCAAACAGGAGTAGTGTTAGTGGAAGACATGACTTACCCTTCCGTATAATCTTTTTTGAAGTGTAATGAGTTGTCATTGTGAATTGCTATGTATTATTATCCTCCAGAAAACTCAAGCTAAAGAGACACAGAAATAATACCTTCCAGCTCATTGCATACTTGTTGCTGACTTCATCCCAGACTTCCTAATCGAGAATGTACCATGCACATCATAAACATTGGAAACTATCCATTCATTTTAGGGCATATGATCTAAGAGGGTATTGAGAAACAAGAGCCCTTATGACTCTACTTAGAAGTTATAGAGGCATATTAGGAGAAAAGGAAAATACAATGAATAATTAATCTAGGCCTCTGAATATCAGGTCATTGATTTCTGCCCCTTGAGTCCACAGAATTAAATTTCAGATTGTTAAACTTTTACCTTCTGTCAGACTGAACAAAGATGATTAGGATTCATATCCAAAGCATTGTGGAACATCTTGCGTTTATAAGCCAATGTCTGTTTAGATGGTTGGCAAGAAGAATTAGGTTTCTCCTTCCAGAGTTTTGAAGGAGATCTGGGAGTAACAGGCCTAGAAGCTAGAGTTCCTCAAGTTTATTTGATAGGAGTTATATTATACACTCTTTTTATCAGGAAGGCATAATCCTGTAAAGAAGGAGCTGCAAATTTTGTATTCATCAGGCCTATAACTATGTCACCCATCCAGTTATCTGCTAGCTCAGAACAAGAGAACCGAAAATACAGGCTGGCCAACATCAACTCCAGAAACCCCCCACTCTTTAACGAACAAACAAAAAAAAAAAACAAAAAATAAGCAGAAGATCATTCATATCAATTCAATAATTTAAGAACTGCTGGATAAATAGTAATGAGGTTCTTTTTGGGGGGGAGTGGAATGGAGGGTATGTTATACAGTCAAAAAAATGTAATCCACTTACTTCCTGGTAATTAATTATGATGTACTAGAAATGAGAATACCATATTAAGTTCCTACTGCACTTTATAGTCTTTAAACTATTATACATATATTATCTCAATTAATCCAGGAGACTAAATAAATTATATTCTCAGTTCTAGCATAAATGGTGTGACATTGGGTAAGCCTTCTTTTCTGCAATCTCTGAACAAGCTCAGCTATAACCTAATTTTTTTCAAAACCTGCCCTTAATCCTCTGTCTATTCTGGATTCTCTTCTTCCCTTCAAAACCAAGCTTCTCCAAAGAAATGTCTACACTTGCTGGCTTGCTCTTCAATTCAATACAGTCAGGCCTTGATACAATTAGCCTTTGTCAACATCCTGAAATTATTTATAAATGGTGACTAATGAACTTTTAATTCTCCAAAGTACACTATATTCTTTCTAGTCCTTGTTTACTCCATCTTTCTGTGGTCTTTGTTTCTGTTGATCACTTGTTTCCTCCTTGGCTTCTGTATCCATGGCATCTCCTGTTCTAGTAGCCACCTCTTCTCTGGCTCCTTTGTAGACTTCCCTGCCTCTCCATGTCCCCTAGGGTTTAGCCCTTGTCATCTCTTCTCTCTCACTGCACACATTCACCTTAGGCGACCTCACACTCAACAAAGGCAAAAATTTTCTACTTCTGTATTGTATCGACACCTCAAATTCAAAGTGTCTAAAAGTGGAAAGATCTTTCCCCAAAACTTTTTCCATGAGAAAGTGATCAATTGAATAGAATGGTGATGAAAGATCAAGTAAAGTGAGACTAGAGAAAGAGCCACCAATTTGGCAACATAGAGGCCACTGGAGAACTTGACAAGAGCACATTCAGTGGAGTAAGGGGTACAGAAGCCAAAATGCATTGGGTTAAAGAAGTAGTAGAGTAGACAACTATTGAAGGAAGTTTTGCTGAGAATGGGAACACAGAAATAAGCAAGTAGCTAAGGGTGATTTGGAGGTCAAAGGAAGATTTTTTTTTTTAAACAGGAAAGATTGGAGTCATGTTTGGCTACTAAAAGGAATGATCAGATAGAAATGGAGATACTGATATTGGAGAAGAAAGAAGGATTGAATGAATGAATAAAGGTGAGAGGAGTTGGAATCCAGAGATAAGTAGAGGAATTGTCTTTGATGGGGATGTTCCTATTGTAATAGTAAGGTAGACAGAGGATGGGTACTATAATGATTTTTATAGAGAGTGATGAGAATATGAAGGTATATTTGCTCTAGTGGTTTCTATTTTCTAGCAAATTATGAGACAAGAATGTGGAAGATTTGAAGATAGAGGAGATATAGATTCATTTCAGAAAGTGGGCAAGAGAATTTAATAGGAAAATTGAGTAGAACTACAGGACTATGTCAAGGGTTTATTTGAGATTATGCTCAGTAGGAATTGCAAAGACTACTACACTTTAAGGTACAGGATTGCTTTCATAGTCTGGCTCCTTCTAGTTTGTGTGAGATCACGTGCTGGTCACTTAACCTCCATAAGCATCAGTTTCCTAAGTGCAAATAAGAGACAGTACTACCTAGTTCACAAGGTAGTGAACCAGTGGTGAGGACCAGATTAAGGCTAGCTGTGTGCTTTCAATAGGCAATGAATCATGATGGTGACAAGGGTGCTTGTTCCATTTAGCTGGCAAGCCACTTTGGAATTACTGACAGCACAATGATACACAGAAATTGCCATAAGGCTTCATTGCTCTTGCCTTCATAATACACTGGATACAAGGAAAACGCTTATATGAATTATGCTAGAAACAGCAAAACACTTATAACCCACCTATTTCATGACCTTATATCAAATAACTCTGAAGGATGTTAGAAAGTTATGTCACCTCAATTCACTCTTACTCACCACAGACCCTGATTAATCGACAGTACATACACTCAAAGAACTTAGCGGCCATGCAGTAGCCCATGCTGTTGGCAGAGTACTGTGGGACTTCAGGAGGAGCAAGATGGCGGAGGAGTAGGAGAGTACTGTGGGACTTCAGGAGGAGCAAGATGGCGGAGGAGTAGGAGAGTACTGTGGGACTTCCAAGGAACTAGACTGCATTTAGCACTTTCCCTAAGAAACATACTCAAGGACGCCCACCTGCTCACAGCAATAAGATGTTTCCTTAATTAAGGTTGATCAAATTGTGATAAATAATTTTAGGAGTATATTTAAATAGTCAAGAGCCTGGTAGCTTTGTCCTCAAGTATCCCTAACCTATACTTGTATCTAGACTACAAAGTATATGAACAAATACTACGAAGTATATTAACAAACACAGATTATGAAGACTATAGCATTTTAAAATATAAATCTCTGTGTTTTAAACCTGCATCTTTTATCCTTTAACATGTGTTAACAATCTAAAGTAGAAAGTAGATAAGCATTTATGAGGGGGCTCCCAGGAAAATCTTTTTGAATGGATTTCCTGGGAGACTAATCCATTCATTCCTAAGGAAATACCTATTGTATACCTACTGTACTCATCAAACTGCCAATTGTGGTAGAGACTACAAAGAGGCATAATACAGACTCCTGTTAAAGATCCTACAGTCTACTCAGGTAGCTGAGACTGACGTAAATATGTTAATAGCTGTACACACTCAAATAGCGATAAAGGGCAACAGTATAAGTGTTTTCACAGCATAGAACATAACCATGGGAGAAATAAATGTTAGAATCTATGAATTTCCATGAGTCCTGAAAAGGAGAGAGATATCTGTGAGCCAGAATGGTCAGGGAAGCTCTCTGCAGGAAATGGGCTTGGATAGGATTTGTGTAAACAGAGAAGAATGGGACCAATGATATAAGATTGAATGAAATCATAAACAAACGTGGTGAGATTGCAAAATGCATGCAGTGTTTGAACAAAAGAAATACTGATCTGGCACAATCCTCGGGATCATGTAATGCCTCTGTGAATGAAAGTGCTACCTACCTGTGAAATCATGGTTCAGATGCTACTCATGCACTAAACGGAAAAACAGCTTAATGATCCATCCTATCTGTGCCCAGATAGGCTCACCCAGATGGCAGCACACACGAGCACATCGCACATACAGACAGCAAAGAAGGATGAGCATAGAAACATCTGTCTGACTGATTGGCCTTCTATTTCCAGGTAATTGTGAAGAAAACAGAGTTACTTGAGTTACATTAACTATTTCTCCAAATAAGCCCATCTTCTGAGGGCTAATATGCTCTCAAAGCCAGCAGCAAATCTGTGTTCAGTAGTTTCATATCATCTGGAATACCCTCCTATCCTCCTAAACTAAATTTATTCACCTGTTAGATCCTTTGCTTCTTCAAAGGTATTCCCTTTTTATGTTACCAATATCTAAAGAAGTCATCCTCACTTTGGAACCATGACCACTGCCAAAACACCTACCAATCTCCTCATCTCTAAAACTCAGCTTGTTAGATTTCAGTTCCAATAATTCCAATGAAGAAGCATTTGCTTAGCTGCCACTTTCATGTGCCAGACCTTATGCTGGAGCTCCTAAACACAAAGACTGATCATAATAATGATGATAATAATAATGATAATAATTATGAATGCTTATATAATGCTTATATTCTAAGTACTGTTCTAAGTATCTTACATATATTAACTATGAATGAATAATATACCTAGCCTCTTCTCTCTTGAAGCTTACAATCTACTGGAGAAACAAAGATGAAAACAGACAGATTACTTCAGCACAATAACTGATTGGAACTATAATTCAGAGTAGAGTGGAAGCATCAAAATGAATGGTTCAGGCAAGGCTCCACAGAAGGGGTCAGATTTACACTAACTCTTGATGGATTGGGAAAATTCACAGCCTGACAAAGGCTGAGTGATAGAGCAGCCTCTCAGGTAAATGAAACAGCATGTAATTAGCATGGAGGTACATAACGGGACATCCAGTGGTTTGGGTCCAGTTGGCATACAGGGGGCAAAAACAAAAAGAGGCAATACATAAAACCAGAGAGGTCAACATGGGCCAGATCAGAGGGAGTCCATTTTTATTCCAGTCCAACTTAGATCTCCAGGGCCCTGTCTGTGTAACCAAGAATATGTTTATTTATTTCTGTCTTTTGATATGTATGAACCTCTGCTTTTCTTCCCTTCTCTGCACCCTCAGCTCCTTTTAGTTTGATGTGTCTTGAGGAAAGGTCACTGCAGGGTCTTCTCTTCCCTTGTCCCCCCAACAGAACCTCCCAGTGAGCACTCAATGTCAGTTGACTGACTGGCTAATCATCAGCCTATGGTTGTAGGTGATTATCTTTGCTGCCTGGCAAGGCCAGGTCCGGAGATAGTAATTACATTGGCGTCAGTGGCAACTTCTGGTGTCAGAGATCCCATTAGAAATCATTTTATTAATACTAATTCAGAAGATTGTTCTCCAGCTCAGGGAAAACACTGCACATTAAAAAGCTGTAATCAGAGCTTACCATTTCAATAGCAGTCTTCAGAGCCAAAGTCTAGATGCAGAAAATTAAGGCTCCTCAGCTTCCTGTTACCCCACAACTAAGACAATGACAATACTAAATAGGGTCTTCCTCGTGTCCTAGAGAGCACTCTTGGAAATGAGAAAGGAAGAGGCTTGGCAAAGTGATGAGTGAATGCCCATGACTGGTTAATTATTTGATTATCACCCTTTCCCCAATCTTCCTGTCCCGAGCTGCACCTATTCTCTGGGACTGCCTCATAGTCATCATTCTGGAACTTTCTTCCTTGCACTCTTGAATTGAACCCATTGTTTCTTGGATGTTTTCCTCTCTCTTGATTTGATTTTCTCATACTACTGAAGCATACACTCAAACAACTTTAAAAAAAATAGCTGAAAAATAGATGACAGGTGAATTTCTAAGCCTTGTGAATCTAAAAATGCCTGTATTCTGCCCCCATGGTTGATTAGTACTGTGGTTTAGTGTGTAATTCCAGGCTGCATCTAATTTTTCTCAGAGCTTAGAAGACATTGCTCCTTTGTCTATTGCATTTGATGTGGTTGTGAAAAAGTCTGATGTTGATTCCTTGATAGGTGACCTTTTTCCCTCTCAGAAGTTTTTAGGATCTTCTCTTTATCCTTGGTGTCCTGATGTGTCACTAACTTGTGACTAAGTGGGTGTCTTTTTCATCCTGTTTCACACTTGTTAGGTACTTTAAATATAAAGATACATTCTGGGAAATTCTCTTCTATTATTTCTTTTTTTTAAAGATTTTATTTATTTATTTGACAGAGAGAGACACAGCGAGAGAAGGAACACAAGCAGGGGGAGTGGGAGAGGGAGAAGCAGGTTTCCCGCTGAGCAGGGAGCCAGACGTGGGGCTCAATCCCAGGACGATGGGATCATGACCTGAGCCAAAGGCAGACGCTTAACGACTGAGCCACCCAGGCGTCCCTCTATTATTTCTTTGGTCTCTTCTATCCTTTCATTTCCTCTATTGCCTTTTTGCAGACTTTTACTAGCCAGATATTAGACCTCCTCACTTGTTTCCGAGCATCACTTATCCTTTCTCTGACATTTACCGTCTCTTTCTATTTTATCTTATACTCTAAGAGATTTTCAATCTCTAAATTGATTTTTTTTTAACTTTGGCAATAATATGTTTAATTTCCCAAAGCCCTGTCTTCTTTTCTATTCCTTTTCCATGGCACCCTTTTTTTTTCCCCTCACATGTAACATTGCTTTGAATCTGTCAAGGGATACCAGTTAGAGGGTGGTCATTTTTATTTTGAAATTCTCTCCTTTGAATTACCTGTAGAGTTAGTCTTTCTGTTGTGCTTTGTTTTTAGCTTAATCTTTCTCAGTCATACCACAGGCTATCCTTCAGTGACTGGTAGCTTGTGGTTTTCTGTTCATATTTCGGGAAGAAGCAGTGGAAAGGCTCACTGGAAGCTCTATGCACATGGGCACTTTTTTTTTTTTTTTGACTTCCAGGCTTCACTTTGTAGTGAGCAGAGTGCTCTTGTAATGATCAGGGTGTCCCAAATACCACCACACTAACTGTTCTTGTTCTCTGAAGAAAGGTTTTTCAGAAATCTTTAGAGAATAAGCATCTATTTTCTTCTTGGCCTGAGGAGAGAGAAAAATGCCTGGTGGGGAGAGGGGGTAGGCAATGAGTGTTGGGGGGAGGGAGGCGACTGTTCTGTACACAGGTCCTTATTAATTTGTTCCCATTTTCTGTCCACTTTTCACCCTACCCTCCCTTCTCTCAGGCTGAAACCTCTGGGGTTCCAATGGGCAACCTGGGTTCCTTTTTTCATTCAGGAAACACCCCAGGCTGAAGCTACCTGCACTTCAGTGTACCATTCAATGCTTTTCCATGCTCTTTCTGACTTCTGGATACTTATTGAAACCTCTCATACTCCTATAGCTTTTCTCTAGTTGTCTTCATTATTGTGAGATCATGAGGTTTTTATTCCTTTTCAGATTTTTACTGGGACCTAAGGGGGGAAAAAAGAAATAAATCAGTGGGCTCAGTACACATTTTGAAATAGAAGTCAGGGGCATAGTTACACATTCTCACTTTATTCATTATAGGACACCAAGTGAGGAAAAAACAGTTGCCTCTAAAAAGCAGTAATAATAGCATGAAGCCAGTTCCTAATGGAGCCCAGGTATTTCTTTCATGGAGAAGGAGCAGAGTGCCTTGATGAAAAGGATAGACTCTGCCTAGATTCCAAGCCCAGCCCTGAGACTTACCAGTCATGTGATCTCGGGTAACTTTCGTATTGGCTCTGTCCTTCAGTTTCCACATGTGGAAACAGGTATGACAGTAACTGCATATTAATCCCATTTGATTATTCTTCAGGTGAGGTTTATTAGTCTGTCCATGTAAAGCTCTTGGAACAGCAATTTCAAGTGTTAGTCATCATCATCGCTATTATCATCCCAATGTCAGGACGAGGAAGCAGAGTAGAGCCACCGCAGTAATATCATGTCCTTCTAAGATAGCACAGTCCGCCTGGTGTAAATCAACTTTTAGGCATCTCTAGTTTGGTCACAAGTTTTCTAGCTTTTCTTGCCTTGGAGTCCTGATGGAAGTGATGGCACAGACACTCATTCAAAAAACATCAGTGGACCACTATAAACATGATTGTGGACATGGACCATTACCTTTGCAGCAACCTCTTGAATTAAAGAGAGAGACGAGAAATGAGAGGTTATGAGGCCAACAGTACTGTGGCTGTATAGGAAAGGAAATAAGCAAATATCGTAGGAAGCTTTCTTGAAGGCTCAGATGAAGTTGTTCGAAGGAAAGGGATGGTTCCCATTTTCGTGATGAAAGGGCTAGAACTGAGTGTGGTGATGTACTCAAGTTTGTGTGACCATGATAACTTCTGAGCACACATGGAAAATTGAAATAAATACACAAAGAAACCATATAACAATACATGATTTGCCATGAATTTTGGCTTAAATTTCCAGCCTTGAGTCCACTTTGAAATATCATTCCTCAAGCTCAAACAATGGTAAAAACGAAACAAACAAAAACTACCTTACCTACTATGAGTGGCCACTCAGTGTGCTTTATTCTACTTGATCCCCACAACAACTTTTTGAAGTAGATAATAATAATTCTCTTTTAATAGATGAGCAGACAAAGGAGAAAACTCAGGTTCAGAGAAGATAAGTAACCCATGACTGATAAGTAGAGGCACCCATTTACAAGCCCAGGTGCATTATCATTGCTTTTATTTTTTTAATATATTTTTATTTTTTAATATATTATTATTTAGCTGTAACACCTCCTTTTTTGCATTATACTTATTGCCTTCCATTACTCACTTTTGAAATAAAAATCATGTTCCCAGTTTTATACCTAATCTAACCCCTCGATCATTCACTATATTTAGAATTCTGCATTACTTTTTCTAAGTCTTTCCTCCCATTTCTTCCTCCTAGCTCATGTTTTTAACCAATGTGATTTCCACTTGTCAATGCACCTTCCTGTTGAGCCTCCCTGTCCCTCTGTCCTCTGAGGGCTCCTCATCTGGCTTCTTTTTCCCCAGCTTTCACCTGGGTGCTCCCCTTTCCCTCATTCTGCAGCCTCCAGAGAGGCCCACATTTCACCTCCTCCTCTCAGCCCCAACACTAGTTGCAGTTCAGCATTTTTGCTTCCCACCAACATTTTCTGTTGCTATGGAAACCAAGAGGCAGTTCTGGAAGGAGGGGGAGTCTTGGAGCGCAGTCACTGCTGGCCTTGGTGTAGGAGGGAGATGGTAGGCAGCTGGGGTAGGGGGAGGATAAGAGGAGAGTCTATAGAGAACTCAGGATCCGAACCCAACCAGTTCCTGATGGAGAAAGGGACTTCTCCACTCCCTCGATGAGATAAAGAGAAGGCAGGGGGAGAGCAGCCCAGTGCTGGGGCTGGCTTAGCTGCTGCATCTTTCGGATGGTTGAACAGAAGGAGGCTGAGTGGGCGGCCCCCCGTGGTGACAGAGCCTGGTTCCCAGGCTGCTTGTAATCTGTCCTTAATTTGCCACTGAGGAAGTTAACTTTATGTAGGTAGCTAAGAAAAAGAAAGGCTCAGGGGAGCCATCATCACAGAAAATAAATATGCTCCCATTATTAATGAAGTAACAGGATAATGTACGGTCTCAGAAGATGATGAGACAGGGAGAAATGGCCTGTATCTAATGAAAAGTTTAAGCTAAAAATTAGGAGAAAGAGCTTTACAGAAATGGTTGTTCTGCAAAAACAACTGAGACAAAGTAGAGAGCATTTTCACTGGCCCATAATTTAGTCCATGGCTTTAAGAAGTATATTATTTGAGCTTGGCAAAAGACCTGGGACTCTCAGACTTTGTCATATAATTTGAAGACTAGGATTTCAGTATATACTGTGCAATCAGCTTTGTGCCAAAGGGGAGAAATGACTGTGAACTGGAATTCAAAAAGTTAGTAAGGTGGACCTGGAAGTGAATTTACCTGAGTAAGCATTCAGTTCGTTAAAAAAGCAAAACTAAAAGGACTCATGAAATCCCATATAACATATCACTCATTCTTGAAACCAGCAAGTGTTTTGGAGCGTTTATTGTGTCTGGGACCATACTAGACCCTGGAAATTGGAAGAGCAGGTGGAGAAGCAGGAGGGATAAAACATAGATGAATATATAATGGCCACTAGTTTTTCTGGAGCTCCTGGATGAGTGGAAGAGACAGACTCATCATAAACAAAATCTTACAATGCAAAATAGCTAGTTTTCCACACAGGTGCCTTCCAAATGCTGTGGAGCATCATGCAGGTGTTGCTTATCTCTGACTGGGGGAAGGAGGGAAGATTTCATAGAAGTGGGTCTCTGAACCAGTCCTTAATGGATGAGTTGAAGGGGTCAGCTGGCTTGGGGCAATGGAAAAAGCATGTACCAAGGACCAAGAAGATATGACTGTGCAGAGCATGTTGAGAAATATAGGGATGTCGCTGGAAGCTCCGTGTGTGTGTGTGTGTGTGTGTGTGTGTGTGTGTGTGTGTGTGTGTGGAATGGGAGAGGCAGGAAAGGAGGTTAAAGAGATAAATTAGGACCAGACCACCAGCCCCTCAAATGCCATCGATGGGGTTGAAACTTATTTATGTAAAAAATGCTAGGAGTAGCACAGTGTCCTGATAAGATTTGTGTGTTACTACTCTGACTTGGGTGGCAATATCAAGGATGGATGGAGGGAAAAGAAGGACTTTAAGCGGGAGAGCTGTTAGGGGATGTGAAAAGTCACTGCCTATAGTGACAGACAGAAGGAGATGGATCAGATTCCAGGATATTGTGGCAAAAGAATGGTGGAACGTGGTAAAATTTGACTTTGGAAGGGAGAGAGAAGAATCCAGGATGACTGAGGCTTGTAAGTATAAATTCAGCCTCAGCAAGTAAAATTCCTTTTACAAAAATATGTGTGCCACCACCTAATCTGGGTTCACATCCTATTTCTTCAAGAGCTGCAGGGAAAAAAAGTCAATTAAATTTTACTCTACCAGCTTCCCTACCACGTGGTTCCTAAATATAAGATTTATCTTTTGTGTTTCACAAAGCAAAATCACATGCTAAGATACAAAAGTAGAACAAATTGCTGAAGATTATTTTTTAAAGTTCGTAAGCAAGTGGCAAACATCAGTCTACCTTGATGTGCCATTTAAACACATGATACTGTGGCAAATGGCAGAGGACACACACTGCATGGGTAAAACTACACAATGGATTGACAAAATTGATATAGCTGGCCAGAAGATTTTTGTAAAGGGATTATCATGTCCTTCTAAAATTAACCATGACTAAAATCCCAAATTGGATAGTAGTTATTACTTGTGACTTACTCAAATAATAAACACAGGAATAAATCTTGGGTGAGCAGTCATCCTGTTCATGTGCACCTAGAATTTAAAGTTCTTGCATTTTTCATTTTTGATGCAATCATCACCTCAAATCCAAATGTTATACCAACATCTTTTGAAATGCTGAAGAGATAAAAAATGACAGATATCTTAAGTGGTATGATCAACACCATTTGAAGGCTTCTTCCACTATTTAACCAGGCAGTATTACCTTGTTTATCTCATACGCAAGTTAGGCAGATGCACTTAAACCAGTTTTAAACCAGTTTTTGAATCTCAGTTTTTGAGACTGACAGCAAGATAGAACATGAGAAGGAGAGAGAACTACCTTCCAGGTTGTCTGCTTCCCATTTGGGTTCTAAATTTGAGCATACCTCCTCCTCACCACAGGTGGAATCACCACCTCTCCATCTCAAGACCGAGCCTTGCCCCTCCACCCACTCTCAAGTTCAAGCCATACTTAAAGCTGCAGATAACTAAACTCTAACCCACTTTATATCACTGAACATCAAACAGTTCTTGCTGCTAAGCTAGCCTTGTTGCAGGGCCCCTGCTTTCATCACTGCAGCAGCCCTCTCTCATTTGTCTCATTCCTGAGCCTCAATCTGAGGCTCCCTCCTTGGGTCCTCCTTCATCCTGTGTCACATGGTCCATTCTTCTTAGCGAAGGTTTTAACTAATGGTTTGCTTTGAACTAAATGACTGAGACCCTGCCACCCATTGACAGACTTATGCCCTTCTGCCTGGAACTAGGAGTGTTGCCTAATGCAGAATCCCCTATGCCACTGGGGAGGGAACACCATCCACATGCATGCACTTGAATGCTTCTTTATCTTGGGCTGCCAATTGGAACTATCTGCCTGAACTGTGTTCTGCTACTGGTATACTCCACTGGGAATCATGCTCTACCCTCAGACTCAACCTCCTGCAGCTACAACTACAATTGAATCAGTTCCTTGGCCCTTGTTCTGTCCCAGGAGGATAAAGGCTACCTTTACTGGCCCTGACACAGTCCCACTTGCCCCATCCTGCTGCAGTACCTAATTGTGCCCTGAAAAATCCAGACATAGGACATTCTGCTCTTTAACCATCCTCGCAGCTCCCAGCCAAAGAGTGGCTCTATTCTCTGGGACATTCCATCTTTTGGCTTTCTTAGTCACCTCCAACTCCATTTCTCCAGATTGCTACTACACAATGCCACTTCTCCTAGGCCTCAGAACTTTTCTTGTCTTCTTGGATCCTGCCTCTGTACTCTCACTTCCTTCTACTGCAAACAGTGGCAGGATTGGATTACTTCCACCCAACAGACTGGAAAATTTCTCATAATGCCAGACCGCACGCTGACACTGAGTGTCTGAGAACCAGGTCAGAAAATCAAATGTTGAAGACTTATTTCAACCAATTTAAGAGGAATGTACAGATGAACAGGCCAGTTCCTGTTTATTGACTGGAATCTCAGGAGCCATTCAAACAGGTTCACATAAGCTGTCAGTTGAGGCTAAGGGCTTCACCACAATTCTAAGCGTGCATAACAGCATTCTAATGGGAAATAATGAGCTCTTAGATAAAGGCTTCCTTCCCTATTCCTGGTTGTCTGAATCAGGGTTTTAGACAACCTCATTCATGGTCTGTGTCCTAATTTCACCAACCATGTGGTTGAGACAGGACACTAATGATGCTGTCTCTTCATATGGCAAGCTACAATACTATTTATAGAATGTTGGCATTTGAACTAGGCTTTTTCAGAATCCATTACAGTATGCAGCTACTGTGTGGTTTTTAACTAATTAGTACCATGAGGCAAGAAAGTATTATGGGATAATACTTTTATTATTATGAACATTTTGTAGTTGAAGAAGTAGACTCAGAGAGGTTAAATGACTTGCCCAAGATCATTCAACCAACTGGTGGAAAGAACTTAGAATTTCTTTGTAGGTGGTGTTAATTTTTAGTTTTCAATGTATGTTTCCGACATAGCATCTTTTTACAATATATTTTATAAGGGTCTTTTCAAATTGTGTTCATCCTTATCTCAGCAAAAGAAGATTCAGTTTCAAAAAGGAAGTGTAATCTGTGAAGGGAAATGGTAGCATAGTCAAAAAAGAAAGCCTTCTCAACACTCTGCTAAGAGACATATGGCATAGACTATGACATCTAGAAGGCACGCAGACATCCATGTAAGGGATTGCCAGGTCTTCAAAATTCCTGAAGAGAATGTAAGGCTGGCTAAGTGTTTCCAAGACTGCATGGCCCTTTGTGCAGCCAGGTTTATTGATTGGGCATTGCCAATGAATTCCCTTCAGAGAGGCAAATGATTCCTTATTGGAGACTAACTTTTCAGAGTGCTGTTATGTTGAAAGGGAACACCATACTTTCATTAAGTCTTCACTGGATAAAGCATCATGTACCCTTTACTTTTCTGATTCTAGTGATTATCCCTGTAGAAACTCATAGCTAACTGTTTTCTTTTTTGTGACTGCTGATAAATGACGAGAATCTATTTGGATCATTGTTAACATCCCAGAATCAGAAAGTATCAGCATTATTGCTGTCAAACTTAAATTTAAAAAAATTTAAATTTTAAATTTTAAAAAAAAGTGAGGTGGGTAAGAGAAGTATTTGAGAATGGGATGGTGCCAAATTGTGGACTAAGATGTCATTTTGCCATTGCCATCTCTGTGAGCATCTCGAGTGCAGGCCTTCTCCCATGATATTCAGCATACCAATCTCAATGTGATATTTTACAGGCAAATTATTCAGTCTGCTGAGGTGGGAGTTTGCCTGTGGGCTCGCTGAGTGTGCCTTGGAGGATTTATATCTTTCAGCAGAAAGTTGCAATTCCACTTCTCAAGAAATAACCTCCTCTTATAGCACATGTCAAGTATATGGATGCTATGCTATAATCATCTCCCAAGGTTAGGGTTTTTTTTAATTCAGTTTCATTATGACCCAAGCCTTAGCTGAATGTTTATTTTTCCCCCAAATTTTTATTGGATCTACTAATATACCTACGATGTCATCATCCACTTAGCCTGTTTACATTTTGTTTAGAACAAAAGGGGCTAGAATCTTAGTCTCTTAGAAGGGAATTTGGAGATGATATAGAATAATTCCCTTATAAATTTCCTTATACATAAGGAAACCAAGGCACAGAGTGTGATTTTCCAAAAGTCACACAGCTACTCCAAACTCCTATTGGAAATAGGAGGGTATAAATAAAATTAAAAATAAATGCAGAACTGTGATAGAAGAGCCCGGGCATCCTGAAACTTTATTCAGTATTCTTTCCCCTTCCCCTGGGCTTCTCCATGTGCTCTAGGGTCATGGCAGGATGCAAGGATGTAAGCAAAGTCATTAGACAAATCGTGACCTATCTGTCCAGTGCATCAGTTTTGCTCAGTGACTTGAAGCAGGGTAAGCAAGGTGGGAGAAGGAGTGGAATCTATTATTTTTGTATAAAGGAAAATGGATACTTTATGGAATTGAATATAAAATTTAAGTGTTAAAATGCCATACTTTAAGGAAATTTCATGTTTGCAGGTTATACCCTCAGACATCCCCTTTCCTCATCTGCCATCCAGGGGTGCTCATTCTCATCCCTCTGGCAGTGGGAGCACCTGAGTAGGAAAATTTGAAAGCACTTTGTGGTACCGTGAAGCTTATCGCTTAGCAGAATTCACCTGAAAATGGGTGGCTAGGTCATCCATGTTCTCTTCTCCCAAAATTCCAAGACTACTCGCAATGTTTTCATAGGGCCCATAAAGTCTGGGGCCACCATGAACCACAACCAGATGTTCCAATTAACTTTGATTGAATTTCTCAAGCTATTCTATGAAAAAATAAAGACCTCAATTTAGGAGCACTTTGTGTGTGTGTGTGTGTGTGTGTGTGTGTGTGTCTTTTATATGGTGTCAAAAAGTATTCTAGAATCTTTCCTGTCTTCTAGTTTTCTTTTGTTGTTTGTGATATTATATAGAGAGCAGGTCTATTCTTTTTCCCTTTATAGACAGAACTATCTGGCTCCTTTTAAAGCTTTTTGAAAGTATCAGGTGGACATTAAATTTTTTTTTAAAGAAGAGATCCCAGATTTCTTCTTCTCATCTATCACATGCTACATTTTTAATCATCTGTTTCCTAGCAGCCCCACCTCCAGGATCCCGAACATGAGAAATCGGACACTACCCTTGATTTCCTCTTCTTTACCTTACTCCAGATCAGTCAGTCACCAAGTATGCTTGATTTTTACCTCTGAACATTTCACATATCTGTGACCTTTCACTTTATCTGTGCGGCCACAGAACCAAATCATGCTCAGAACTCTTGCCTGGGTCCAATCAGTAGTTCAATCAAGGACATGTCAATGCATTAGAGGAATGAAGGTCTTAAATTAGCTTATAGTTACCTGGTAGGCCAAGCGTCTGCATACCATGATGGAAAGGGCCTAGAACAGAGCCCTGGGTACATTTCTCAGACATTATCATTGCTACATTAAGTGTGAATGATTGGATTATAAAACTACTTCTTCCCTCTCGCAAGAAAATGACCTCCTCGATAACAGAAACCACATTTTATTCCTTTCTGTGTCCTTAGTACTTAGCTATATAACTAGTACATGATAGATGCTCATTTAATTTTTTTGAATGGGTGAATGAAATCTATCATATTTAAGTGGCCCCTCTTGCCTATTCAAAGGTTTCATTGTTCCCCCTCTGTCCTACATCATCATATTTTCCCTCTCTGTTGATTATCCCCATCAGCAGGCAAATATGTCTTGCTTAATAGGCCCTAACCTGAATTTTAAAAGTCTTTTTACCATACAGTGCCTCAGATACTGCCCCGTTTTTTCAGCTCCCTTTATAGCAAAAATCCCTCAAAAGATCTGTCAGTGGTCACCACCTCCCCTTCTGTTCTCTCTTGCATAAGAGATGTTTCTCCTTATCACACTACCAAAACTGCTCTAAAAACAGTCTACAATGACTACTTTCATTGCCAATTCTTGGTCCTCATTTAATGTGGCTTAAGTAGTATTGACTCAACTGATAAGTTCTTCCATTTTGAAATAATTTTCTTCCAATATCCAGTTATCTCTTGCTTTTTCTACTTTGCTAGCCATTTCTCCTCATTCTTTCTTGTTGAGTGTTCCTCATCTTTCCCACCTCTAACATTGGAGTGGTCTAAGGCTCAGTCCTTTGTCTTCTTTTCTCTATCCATGTTCACTCCATAGGTGATCTCATTCAGTGCCATGGCCTATATTCCATCTGTATACTGATGACTCTCAAAATTATATTTTCAGACCAAACTTCTCCTCTGAACTCTGAAATCTATGAAGGATTTTTTTTATATATCTAATTGCCTGCTTGACATGTTTACTTAGATGTCTCACAGAAAATCTCAAAATTAATATGCCAAGAAGTCCATTCTAGGTTCAGCTTTACACACACACACACACACACACACACACACACACATACACCCACACCCACACATAGATGCTGTGCTTGCTTTTATTTTTAGTCTTTCCTGAAAAAAATATTATCTTTACTTTTCTAGCACTCAAGATAAAAACCTTGGAGTCATCCTTTAATTCACTCTTTTTTTCCGACCTCATGTGTATTCCATCAGCAATTCCCACTGGCTTTACCTCCAAAATACATCTAGAGTCTGCTGACTTCTCACCATTTGCCCCCCGCTCTAAGCCATCATCACCTCCCATCTGTTATTATTGCAAGAGCCTCCTTGCTGGTCTCCCTTCCATCTTGATTTCCTGCAGTCTCTTTTCCACACAGGACCCAAAGTGTTCTTTCTTAAAACACAGATCAGATCTTGTTACTCCTCTGCTCATAATTCTACATGGGTTTCCCATCTCAGAATATAATCTAAAATCCTTAGGATGGCTTCCAAGACCCTGTGTGAATAGGTTCTCTCTTCATTTTCTGATTTCATCACCTAACATTCTTTCCTTGAGCACTCCACTTCAGCCACCCAGGCCTCCTTGCTGGTCCAAATCCAGAGAAACACACTCCCACTCAGGGCCTATGCACTTGCTATCCTTCTTATTGAAATGGTCTTCCACAAGTTATCTACAGCTGTTACTCGATTTGTCCAAATCTTTCCTCAGATGTCACCATAAGAGGCCTAATGTAGCTTTTCTCCCTTGTCCAGCTTTCTTTGTCTTCATGGTCCATATTACCCTACCTGTATCCCCACACGTATAGTTACTGTTGCTTGTTTAGTGTAGGTCACCTCCTTACCCCTCGCACCTGACTGCAATTACTTTTCATTATTTGTATATGTTTTGTTGTTCTTGTTTTACTGCTTTATTTTATCCCTTACACCTAGAGCAGTCTGGCATACGACAGTCATTCAATAAATATTTTTGAATGAATGAACAGGTTTCCTTGGAAGAGGACCCATGGATGGAATTTTGTTGCTACTGTAAACTTTTAAATCCCCTACCTTGGCTTTATTAGTACCATGCTTTAAATGACTGAGCTAATAGGCCCAGACCATGTAATAATATTTCTCAGTAAAAAAATAAATAAAAATCTCAGAATGCAGAGTGCCAAGGCTGCTCAGAGGACTCCTGGTTGTTATAGCAACTCTTAAAATCAGGCAAGTTGGCAGGCAGCATGCATTTACAAAAATGTATTTACAGAGCCTCCTAAACATTTTTCTAAGTTGGTTAGACATGCGTTTTGTTTGTTGTCTCATATTAGGAGTTATTCATGTTGCATACACAGTAAGTTAGGGTACCCTGCAGTATACCCTAGAAAGAGATTTTATTAGTTATTCTGAGTACTCACATCTCTGCATCATCTGACTAAAAACTGAATGGAAGATAGGAGAAAACCTACTGATTAAAAATCCTTGAAGATTCATGTAAAAATAAGAAAGTGTCTCAGAGCTGTAACAAACTAAGCAAATGAATAACCCCAATAAAATTTTATGTTTCCTTTCTTAAGGAATTTCCTCCCATTTTCCCTGGAATGGTTTTCCTTTTCCAAAGTCCTCTATTCAACATATTCTCGATGAATATTTTGATGTAATTTCAAATATGGAAGGGAACTTATATTTATTGTATATCTATTAAGTCTCAAGCACTGAGTTTTCTATAGATTATTTTGTGACATTTTCACAATGTTATCTGCATTTCACCTAAGCCTTAATTAAAGAGATAATTTTCTCAGGATCACAGAATTGTAGTAATGGCACTCAAACTCTGGTCTGTCTGACTCTAAAGAGTATATTTCCACTGTTTCACACTGCCTCACAAGTTTTAAAATATTCCAGAAATCATTCCAGTTACCTAGAGAACCTAGGGTGACTTTGCTAGGATAGTCCTAAGACCTCACCAACTTTTGGTCAGGTCTGAAAATGATGTTAAGAACTCCAGGATCAAAGGAACAATGCCCACCACCCACATCAGCTTCTCAATGACCTCGGGAAGCAAATCACCAAGTAAAACTGTTAGTTACCCTTACACTTTGAGGTTCATTGAGTTGAACATGCTTCATTTGTCAGCATCTCCATAAAGGGAATGAAGGGATAATTCTTTTCATTCACTTCTTGCCGGCCCTTAGCAACATGCTCAGTGAGCGGCGCCATCCGTCCCGTGGAGATACTTACTATAAACTTTCCTCTCAACTGCCAGGGTACAGCACCGCACGTCCCACTGATCCTGCTTCCATAAAGTCCTTAGGAAATAAAGTGGGTCATGCCGTACACTGAAATTTTCCTCATGACATGTCACTTTTCTCTTTTTCCACGTTATACAAAATGCAAGGCCTTTAATGCAGAAAAAAACATTCAAAGCTGTGCCTTCAATACCAATTTTATTTAGTACCTTTGAGACTTATTCCAGGACCTCAATACTTCTTATCCTAGATCATTACATTAACCTTCCAAATAAACTCCTCGCCTTCAGACTTTCCTCTCCAGCATCCACCCTCACACTACCGTGGGTTCACCCTATAAAGCATAGCTATGATCCTACCAGTCCCCTAATCAAAACACCTATTACTCATTACTTACGAAAAAAAGTCTAAACTTTGAGTTTAAGGCCATCCTGATCGGACAGACTTTTTCAGTTGATATATCAGACCCTTTTATCCAAATTGGTTTAGTCATCCTTCCCTTGATAAGCCTGTACAGGCTTTATGAGCCTGTACATTGCATACAATGTCCAGGGACAACCAGTTCCATTCCTAAGACTTTAATGACCACCAATGTCCAGATAATTCCCAAATCTATAACTTCATACTAGATCTGTCTTCACACCAGATCCATTTTTCCATATGGATGTTCTTACAGGTGCCTCAAACCCATTACTCCTCCAAAATGTGCTTCTTCTCCTGCAGTTTCCATGTCAGTGAATGGCACCACATCTTTTTTTCAGTCATCCAAGCCAGAAACCTGAATGTCAACCTTGTCTGCATTCTCTCCTCATGGCATATTCACACTCTGCTTTTTACTATCTGTGAATCGATATTATTTCTTTTTATCTCAACAAGAATCTTAAGTGAGACCAAGAAACATGTCTTGTTTACCATTAAAACTCTAGGACCTAAATCAAACCTTACACATACAGGTTCTTAAAATTTTGCAGGTAAAAAGAAACGATAAACTCATAAATCCATTTATTGTGTATTTATTATGTCACAAATATTGCTATTTCTAATTATTAGTAAATTAAGAATGTATGAGTGAATGAAATTAAACAAGAAACATTGAAATAACAGCATTTGTATTGCTACATTTAAAAAATTTACTTAGGGAAAAACAAGGCATCTACGTCAGACTTGACTCACTGTACCTATGTGTCAATTCCAACTTATAAGTAGGTAGGACTGACAATCAGCAGGTGATGCTTAACATTGGAAGGATGCTTTAATAGCTCTATTCTCACCTACAGCAGCCCCCACAGAACAAAAAAAAAAATCAGGAGTTTGGGAGTCTGGTGAAGGAATATTAGCAGTATTCTGATATTAACTCTGTGGTTGGATCCTTAAAACTTGTTAATTTCTTGCGGCTGCTGTAACACATTACCACAAACTGGGGAACTTAAAACAGAAACAATTTATTCACCTAAAGTACTGGAAGTCAGGAGTCTAAAATCATTATCATTCTGCCAAAATAAAGGTGTGGACAGGGCTTCTCTCCCCTTGGAGGCTCTAGAAGAGAATCTGTTCTTATCTCTTCTAGCTTCTGGTTCCTGATGGCATACCTTGACTTGTGGCTGCATCACTCCAACTTCTGCCTCCCTGGCCACATTGCCTCCTACTCTACAAATATCTGTCTGTAAAATATCTTTCTGCCTATACAAGGATACATGATTGTATGTACAGCCCAACGAGATAATCCAGGATAATCCCCTCATCCCAAAATCCTTAATTTAATCACATCTACAACATCTTTTTTCCAAATAAGGTAGTATTTACAGGTTCCAGGGATTAGGACCTGATACCTTTGAGGGTCCTTGTTCAGCCTAGTGCAGAAGCTGAAGCTTTATGTAAATGCTGGCTTAAAGTAAATGCCTAGTGAATGAATGGTGATTGCTGTTATTTTTGTTGTTGTTGCTGCTACTATTGTTATCCTGAGACCAAAAATTTGGATCTAGGTCTTCTGGACAAACCATGAGAATCCCAGGAAATTCTTCAGTCCTGCCAGCCCTTGACTCCTAATTGTAAAAAATAAAAAGTGAATTCCAAATTGAATATTTGTCCAGAATGTCTGATTTTGTAGTGCTAAAGTTGCCTGTGATCATTTCTAGCTGCTCATTCATTTTCTTCTATCCTTTCTTTGTGTGTATGTGCAGTTACTTTTGATAGTGAACTAGAAATATGCATAGTACTTAATCTAAGCATATGAATAGCAGCTCATCAGCAGTCTGATGGGTGGGTGGGCACACAACAATGAAACACATATTTTAATTTTCTAAGTAGAATATTAACTTCATTTCTGAAACCTCTTTATGAAAGTGAAAAGACTTGAGTTAGCTACTGAATTTAGCACTAGGCACTGTATAGTCACTCTTTCAGGGAAGGGTGCTATATAAAGCTGCATAATGAAAAAAATTTACTGCATTAAGATGTTTTCATATGCAGTATAACCAACTTCATTCCTTACTGAGATATGCCAACTTACAGAAGAAAATTCTCAAACTTTTTAGTGTTATAAAGTCATCTAAATCTTTTGCTTCCTTTTTGGACAAGATAACAGAAATTTTATAAGCTAAATCTGACCTAGTATATGTTATATGCATATCATATGCATTCATATTTTCCAGACAACCACTAGATCTATATTGTATAATAATTACAATAGACACTGTAAAAGATAGCTTTTCCTAGAATTTAATGCTTTTGTATTTGAATCCTAGTACATATCAACTTAGAATTTGGGGTTTTCTCTACAAAGATTAAGTTACATCTTTCTACTTAAATCATGTTTGGCTAGCCTGGTGATGGGTATTAAAGAGGGCACGTTCTGCATGGAGCACTGGGTGTTATATGCAAACAATGAATCATGGAACACTACATCAAAAACTAATGATGTAATATATGGTGATTAACATAACATAAAAAAAATCCCTGTATCTGAATGTTTATTTTATTTTTAAAACTCCACTGTGTAGAAAAAATAAAGATAGGAGTAAAGATAACCAAAAAAAGACAGATTCTAACCAGAAGAAATTCAAAATATCATGGGAGAAATATTTATATGAGTAATAGCAATAGTAGCTAAATTTTAGTGAGCACTTGCACTATTCCATGTACAAAGGCCTTATTGCACTAATAATATAATCACCACAACTGTTTTACGTAAATACTATTACCTTGGAAAAACTGACTTAGAAAAATTGAGTGACTGGTCCTAATAAGAGTCCATCCCGAGCCAATACTTTGGAGCAGCTATAGTGTCCACAACATAGAAGATACAAACAAGGTGCACCTGGAGCACCAAGGAAGAAGCAATTAATTTTGCTCCTTGAAACCAGGGAATACTCTAAAAAAGAAGTTATTATGATGTATCTTGAGGCTACCAAAAGCAACAACAATATTTATTATCTGTGAAATATTATTCTAAGACTTCATACTTATTCAACTCACTCAACCCTTAGGACAATTCTGTGCAATAGAGACTATTGGTATCCCCATTACAATAATGAGTAAATTGAAGGACAAAGAGATCAAATAACTTATCCAAAGCCTAAAGCTAGGAAATAGTACAGCCAGGATTCCCACCAAGGCAGTTTGGCTTCAGAGCCCTGTTACTATTAGCTTTGGTGCTAAAGAGCTGAACAAATGTTGAATGTTATTTTAAATATTTTGATTTAGTTATTCTATTGTTCAACCATTATCACAGACAAAAATATTTTCCAACATAATTCTTATAAAGGTTATGATGAATCATTTTACCACTCTGATTTTTAATCTCCTAGTCAGTAAAATGAAATGTTATCTACCTGCCATAGAATTATTATGATGTTTCAATATATGCATAAGTGAATTCTTTACAAATTGCAAAGCATGTGCAAAGTATTACAGAACTATTATCATTCCACTAACTAGGCATGAAGGCAAAAACTTTAGAAATCCAAAAGCGTGTTTAGGGAATTGGAATGCTTAAAACTCAAGAGTCTATGAAGGGGGATGGTTATAAATGGAACTGAAGATCACCTCTTGAAGGATCTCAACTGCCATGCTAAAAAGTTTCTTAATTAGAATATAAGAATAAATCCAAAATTTCTGACCAGAAGAGATGTACATTCTTTTTTTTTATTTTTTTTATTTTTATTTATTTATTTATTTGAGAGAGAGAATGAGATAGAGAGAGAGCATGAGAGGAGAGAGGGTCAGAGGGAGAAGCAAACTCCCTGCTGAGCAGGGAGCCCGATGTCGGACTCGATCCCGGGACTCCAGGATCATGAGCTGAGCCGAAGGCAGTTGCTTAACCAACTGAGCCACCCAGGCGCCCAAGAGATGTACATTCTTATTTATGTTTGAAAAATAACAGTTCGGGCAATAATTTGGAATCTGAGAGCATGGAAAGAGGGAAGTGCAGTCAAGAATCTCCTACAAAAGTCTTGTTGAGAAAGGGTGGGGCTGGAACAAGGCATGGCATTGGATGGAAAGAAAGGAACATGTCCAAGATATTGCAGATGTAAGATACACCTGACTCCATGGTGTGGAGATTGAGGAAAGAGAAGTAAAGATATTCAGAAGTTTTGTCTTGGCAATCGAGTGTGTTTCAGGAAAAGAATATTTATTTAACCCACTCATTCATTTAACAAATCTTTATCAAGTACCTCCTAATGGTAGCAGTGTTCCAGGTATCAATATTATGTTATACTTTTTCATCCTCATTGACAACTTTTTCACTAATCCATTCTATTAGGAGGTATTTTGAGCACTGTGTTTTGTGTCAGGTACAAATGAAAACATACTTGGAGAGTGTAAGTAACTAACCCAGATTGACATAGAGTCAGGAAAGTCAGGAGTCTAACTTATTCATCTGCCTCTTTCTACTACACCTCAATTGTATAGGGCAGATACTAGGTTTCATTTAAGACATGGTAAGTTTGGGGGTTTTGTGGGAAGTTGGAAATTTCACCCTCGAGAAAAAAAATCAAGACACAAAATTAGTACTTGATCCTATATTCATGATGGCTTAAGGCTTGTCTGTTTCTAAAATCTTGCATTAAAGGGGGGAATTGAAATATATTCTGGAGATATGTTTTTAAGGGGCCAACTAAGTTGGGAAATAATCTAATGCAGACTCAGGGTTTCATGTAAGGTTTTATTTTACCTCCTTAACCAGGCAGAAAATTATCTGTGGTATCTGTGAGTCCTGTGATGGCGAGAACTATGTCTTCCTTGTTTTTGTATCCCAGCATCTATAACACGACTTGATATATAAGGTGCAACCAGCAGATGTTTGGTGAATGAATGAAAGACTGAGTGAAGAAATAAATGAAGGAATAAAGCAAATAGGATGATGTGAAAAGAGCACATGGCTGGGGTGCGAGAATTGATTTCCTTTGATTATATCTGTGACCCCTATTTACTCATTCTTAAAATGGTTGATCATAATACCTGCTGTACCTACCTCCTGGGGTTGTGTGAGAGTCAGATGAGCTAACTTTAACAAGTAAGCATTTGTGGTGCATCTTTTATGTACCAGATAGTACACCAGGAACAGGGACCTTCCAAGAATGAATAATATGATTCCTGCCTTCAAGGAACTCACAATGGGAAAATGAATGCAACTAATAATAATTTTTAAAAAGCAAGGCTATGGTCAGTGGGCAAAGGGAAGGAGAAGCATCTATTTATGTATATTGTATTAGGGAAGCCATAAAAGAGAAGGTTGCCATGGGAGATGTAAAAAGTATGAAGCATCACCCAAATGTAAAATAGTTGTATTTTCAAACTACATGTAGTTGTTATCATACACACATTTTAACTATTTTAATTGAGACATTCCAGGGTCTAACAAGTGCGCCTAAGAACATTTTCCTAAGACCCATCAATTCACAACATGGGCATAAGGAAAAGGATGTGATTCCGATGCCAGAAGCCCCAGGTTGAAGTTTTAGCTCTATTGCAGAGTTGCTTTGCTACCTTACACAAGCATATTGCATGAGCCTCGATTTCCTCTTCTATAAAATGGGGTTAATAATAGCTATTCTGCTTAATGAAAATCAAAGTAGATACACTATATGAAAGCACTTAACAAATTTTAGAATGCCATATAATACAAGATGTCATGTAGGGGAAAATGCTAACCTTTGCAAACTTACTTTTATCACCAATTTAGGGCTGTAATTGGTCAATATTTCCAGTAAATCAATCAAATGCTAATAAATCCTAAATCTATAACTAAACTTATTGTCAAAATTATCCCGAAGCATGATCATCTGATGCTATTGACACAAGGCACATGAGATCATATTACTGCCACCATCATCTTGTTACCATGGTAACCATAGCAGGCTGGCAAGAAAGCTCCCTGACAGTTGAATTGGAAAGAACAAGAAAATTCAGCCCACTTCCTGCATTAAATGAATTACAAGTACGTGTAAAGAAAGAAAAGAAAATTGCTAACCCTTAATCAACTGCTTTTATTTTTTTAGACTTCTGAGGAATACAGAGCAAGTAGGGGACCTCACTTTCCCACACACTGGGTTCCAGCAGTTTCATAAGGTTGGAAGGTGGCATTTAGGTACTGGCTATAAAAAAAAAAAAAACCTTAAAATACACATTAGCTTATATAATAGTCTTCTCTCTCAAGCTTGTGCAATATTAAGCGGCAGCTGAGTCAAGCCTCTTTCATGTCTCTGGATTCAGAGCCAAAATAGAAAGCTATGAGGACACTAGCAAAAGTATCCTTCCAGCCTGAGAAATAGAAATGATACTTTAAAGAAATACCTTTTAATATTATATAAGCCAAATAGTGAAGACCTGGAAAATAAGACTTGCTTTTTCTTTTTTTTTTCTTTTGATTTTAAAAAAATTATTATTGAAGTATAGTTGACATGCAACTTACTTTTTCTTTCATTTATGTCTTTGATGCCTTTAGAAAATAACATTTTTAATATGCTCAATACACTTAAAACAATGAATTTTATGCAGGTGGAGAGAGTATTTCTATATTCAGGTTGTCATTTTAAAATTCAGTGTTGTTCAGTCAACATTTTCCTAGTTCTGGCCATAAGCCAAGTGCTGAGGACATCAGGTGAATATACCACATGATTCTTGTCCTGATCATCTTCTGCGGGCACAAATGTGCAAGCAGATATCTTCCGTGCAGTGTGCTGCGGGCAGTGATGGATGGCAGTGTGTGCAGAGTGCTCCTAGAGCACAGAAGAAGGAGATCTCAATTCTAATGGAGAGTCAAAAAAGGCCACCTGGAGAAGGAGATGCCTGAGTCAAATCTAGAAAGAAGCCATAATGTGGTCATTGGTACAGTGAAGTAATGGCAATTTTCATTGTCTTTATCTTTTTTTCCCCCTCTTGAAATATTCGAGTTGCAAAAAGCTGGCCTCCCAAAAAGTAAAAATTCATAATCTACTCAGGTAAAGCTAACATCCTTATTAATGACAAAACTCATATTTCTGGAAGAACATTTTAGTGTTCTCATGTTTCTCAGAAGTGCTATTATTTTTCAAACCAAAAAACAGAGACGCTTCCTTCTTTATATTAACATATAAAAACAAAATGAATTTTTATTCTTTACTTTTAAGCTCGACCCAGTGGCACAAAAGAAATGAGCATTAAAAGGGTAAATGAATAAATGGCCTAGAATGATGATAAATATTTTAGAACTCTTCATAATATAATTCTCCAATCAGTGCTCCCACTTCTGTCTCTACAGCAGAAAATGTCAGTTTTCATCCAAGAAACTCTTGGCACGGTTTCTTGGCTGCCTTTGATATCAGGCAGGATATATTTCTATGATAGAATTTATTCCCAACTGCAGTAGGCTTATCTGATTTTATAGTGGCAATTTTACACCTTCTTAAAAATCCAGTTTGTTTTAACCTGGGCTGATAGCAGCACCACTTAGTGAGAGATAATTGGCCAGTACCCTTGCAGTAAGGAGTTCAAATCTACTCATGAACTCATGCCTCCGCTTTCAGTTTCTCATCCATCTAAAGATACCTGGCCAGGTTTCAGCTTTGCTATCAGAGAACTTTAAAAGCAATGCAAAAAGACCACCTGCATAAACAGTAATGATGTGGACACCTACTCTGGACTCAGGGCTGACTCTCTTTCTTATGTTTACGTTAATGGTTGTAAATCCTGCATGTGACTTCAAGTTCTTCCACTGATTAGTTATTTGGATTTTGGCCAATGAGTTACCTTCTCTGGGCTTAATTTTCCTCACCTTAGAGTAGGGATCATACTACCACACAGCATGGCTGTGAGGGTTAAATGAGATTAGTGAGTATCAAAGTGTTTCACCACTGTGAGGAGCTTTACATGGTCACGGTCATGTCACTGTACACGGAAGCATCAGTCCACCTGGATGATTTAGTGTGTTGGTTAAGAACATGAAGACAATTGCCTGGACTTAAATGTTAGCTCTGGAACTTCCCAAATGTGTGAATTTGGTCATGCCAATTTACCTCTGTGTGCCTCGACTTTTCCTTTTTAAAAGGGGGATACGTGGATTAAGAAATGAATAAATGGTAAATAGCATTATTAACCTTTACATATATTTTGAATCTTAAAAACATCCCTGCAAAGTAGGCATTATCTCTGCTTCACAAAGGACGAATCTAAGGACAAAGAATCATTTCCTTACAAATAAAGGATCGGATCAGATAAAGAATTCAAGGTCCAGAGAGGAGAGGATAACTTCCCCAAGTACATAGGCAGGAAATCGTGGATTGGCCCTCTGTCTTTGGTGTGCCTATCTCTAAAGTCCGTGGGCTCCCTTACCATGTTCTTTTTTTTTTTTTGACATGATGTAACTTTATTTGGCTAGAAAACAAGTAATAGAAGTGAAGTCAGTGATTAAAATTCGTTTTCTTACTTTTGAAAGTTATATTCTTTTTATAAAATGAGGCCTATTTTCTATGACTTAGTATCTCTACTTTTTTTAATTTAAATTCAATTAGCCAACATATAGTACATCATTAGCTTCAGATATAATGTTCAACAGTTCATCAGTTGCGTATACCACCCAGTGCTCATCACATCACGTGCCCTCCTCAATGCCCATCACCCAGTTGCCCCATCCCCCCCACCGACCTCCCCTTCCACAACTCCCTTACCATATTCTGCTACATCTAGTTCAGGGCACACAAGGAATTCCGTCTATTCACTTTGTTAATTGCACTGCACTAAGCAAGGTAATCTTGAAGCTAGCTAAGCCTGCAATAGGAATTACTTAACTTGAACCAGTTAGCTTTCTTTGTCTTTTTGTAGAAACAGGTGTTCTGAGAGAATAAGATAGAGGCTGGGAAAATTCTGATGGGTGAAAAAATGTAACATCCAGAGTTTGGGAAAATTCTACAGCCTGGCCAGCCAGGTAGGAGCCCTGAGAGCAGGTATCAAAGTGAGAGAAAGAAGCTAAAGACAGACCACTAGTTCACAGTTTGGCCTTGATTTCTACATACATGATAGGAGGAATTTCTTTTTTTTTTAATTTTTATTGTTATGTTAATCACCATACATTACATCATTAGTTTTTGATGTAGTGTTCCATGATTCATTGTTTGCGTATAACACCCAGTGCTCCATGCAGTACGTGCCCTCTTTAATACCCATCACCAGGCTAACCCATCCCCC